>NC_142009.1:80061932-80661932 GCF_049901735.1 Notechis scutatus
AATTTTTGCTTTTCTCTCATTCTCTATCTTACAGACCTTAGCTCTTGGTATAAGAATAATTAATCATTAATCGACAAGGAATCATTAATGATAAATCAATATTATGCCCAATTATTATGGCCAATTATTATAAATCAATATCTTGCCCAAATCCCTAGCCACTTCTAACAACAAATTTTATGATTATTGTGATATTATTCATGAACAGAATTTACACTGTATATTAACTGCATATAAGAATAGTGAAAACAACATATAAACTGGAAATATGATTTTTCAAAAATATTTAAATGGACTGAAACACATAACTGCTGCCTTGAATTTTGCAATAGCAGTACTTCATCAGAGGCTATACAATCAGTTGTTTTTATACAATTTAACCAACTGGCTTGTAAACAGCATGTAAATTAGATAAAGCTGCAATCCAGAGAAATTTAGGGCAGACCTGCATTTGCATTTTGTTCCCTAACAATAATCCACCCACCACCACCACCACCAAAATGCTTTCCATAATAAACAACTTTCTTTTATTGTTCTCGTCAGTTCAACTCATTAAAGAATGTACTAAATAAGAATGGTTACATTCTTATTTATGGCCTATTTGGCCATAGATTGTAACATTAAATGTAATTTCGCTGAAAGATAAGAAAATATAGTGTTTTGCTTATTCACATTGCAAGCAATGGAGTAACGGGGGGAGGGGGGAGTCCTATTTAAAAATTCTAAGCAACCCCAAGTGTTAATAATGCTATTTTTGCCAATCACCATCACCAAAGGAAATTGACATGGCAGAAGATAGGAAAGTCAGTCAATACAGAAGCATACAAATGGGATATTAACTAAAGCCTTAGGTTTAGCCACAATACATAGAACTGTCCCACTAGTGGGTACCAACATCTGAAACTTTGGGACAAGGAATGGTCACCATTCCTTCCATTCCAATGCTTCAAGTATGTAGTGTAACACCTTAGTTTGAATCTAGGAGAAAAAGTGTCTATTAAATCTTGCAAAATTTAAGCAATTGAATCCTGTTGGAAACCTTTGGCTCCTTTGTTTGCAGAGAGAGGACACCTATGAATAATGCCTAAGAGAGAAAGTAAAACAGCAACGGGGCTTTTTAATGTGTGACCTTCACTCTCAATTCCAGTTCCCTACCAGTGAGATCTTCCGCCTTCTTCTCAAGGAATATTCTCAATGATAATAAAAGAAGATAAAGACAGCTCTAAAAAAAGGTTGAAGGTGAGACTTCTAGCACTTTGGGGAAAAAGTTGAAGACTTTCTTGTCACTGGGAAAAAAAACTACAGTGGCATCTGTTTCAATGTTCATTTTCAGTTAATGAAATGGAAGAAGATAGAAATTACTGATGGTACCAGAGAATAAATTATTGAATGGAACATTTAATTTAGTATATCTGCATTTCTAGTAATAAGTACCTCCACCATCTCATTAATTTTACTTCACTTACAGCAGTGATTTTATTTTAGATTAGGCTGTTAGGCAATGACAAGATATATTTTATCCTTTTTTTTTTTGCAAATATATGAAATTGTTCAAAATATCAGTATTAATATGCAATAAATATTTGAAACTTTTAAATATTAAACCATTTAAATTAGTAAATGAGAAAAAGGTTATTTATTTATTTTTTAATTGACGGGTCCCATTATAAGCCTTATATTAAAAGGGGGGCACATTCAGCTTTTTAAACAGAAAATTAATTTTTACAAACTCAGACACACACATGCGTGTGCGTGCACACACACACACACACACACACACACACACACACACATTTCATTCCTTCCTTGGAAAATTAGAACAAACCTATTTTAATTTTAGGATATTTAAATACTATTCAGACCATACCTGCTGAGTCTTAATAATCCATAATGAAGTACCATAAACAATAAAAAAAATCTCACATCTTGTCAATAAGAGCTTGAGGAAGACATCTCTAACCAACATAATTTTGATTACTTATGATACCACAACAGTGCAAAGATATTGTTTCTAAACAATGTAAGTGGTACTTATAATTATTTGATTGGTGATTACCTGTTATCCTAGCAGCAGGTTTCCCCAAGAATGCCATTATGCATTTTGCAAAAGAGTATACTGGCCTATGCATCTGCATAAATTAAAATCATTTCTTTACTTATGATCACAAACAGTATTAAAATAACGCATGATAAAACATGATGACAGTATCCAGTTTCAAACATTTAAGACTAAATGTTTTCAGTTTCAAACATTTAGGACTAATTTATATACCCTTAAATCAATTGTACTGATTCTCATTTCATTCAATCCAGCAATACTTTAACATTGTTAATTTAGGATTGAGACATTCATTTTCATTTTGTTGTTCAATATTGCTTTGTTTCATGTCCTACTTCTATATTACTTTACAAGAACTTCTATATTACAAAACATGTTTCTAATATTAAATGAAAAAGATTAACAGCTTAAAGGAAAACTGACAGAAAGCCTTATAGATTGTAGAATCCAGATCCATAATAAAACCCTTTGGTCTGCTCAAACAAACAATGTACAGTATAGGAATGAAGCATCAAATGACATGGAAAGATACTCCAGTATATGTAATTAAGCACATTCTATGTATATCAAACAGATTGATTAAAATTATTTATATAATCTCAAAACAATTTATTAATGTAGATTGAACATGTCATTCAGTGTTACTTGAGCTATGAAATATTTTTAGACTATAAATTGTTGTGGCTAACTTCCTTTTTGAGTGGCACATATTCTGTTTGTGCAGAATCTATAGAAATATAGCAAGTGATTCACAACAAATGATATTAAGTATATTCAAAGATCACCCTGGCAGTTGTTCAACTGTTACTGAAATGCCAATGGAATCAAATGTAAAAGAAGCATTGATATTATTGAAAAACATTGTGACTTGTTCTCCTCAATCTACTGGGAACTGCAGGATGCAATGCTACTTTTCAGCTTCATCTTACATGGTAACAATAGTTCATTTCATGCTTCCCATCAGCAACCTCATCGGTGTCCTTGAACATAACAAAGGTTATCAGAGGGATACATACAAGTCCTAGTCACACAGCCTTATTTAGTAAATGAATGCAAGAAGTATTTGTGTATGGATTGGATGCAACTGGCACTTCTATTTGTAGCTGCACAAAGAGGCTGCTTGCCTTACCAGCAATTTTTTTTCTCCTAAACATAGCCAAAGACCAAAGGAAAAAATAGCCTATCTTACTAATTAATGAGGGTATGGATTGCTGAAAATTGTTATGAGAAAAAACAACAGATAATCTTACCACACAAATGCACTCTGAAAGGGCGAGAAAAGATAAGAATCTAGTTTTATTTAGAAATAAACTAATAAAATCATTTCTTCGCAACAAATGTTTAAACTACAGGCATTCCTTCAATACATTCATGACCAGGAATAAACAGTTAAGGACCATGTTCTTTTTAATAATAGAAGTTAGACTAGTAATATAAGTTCAGTTTTCTTATTTATTTAGCATTTAGCAACTACAGAGGTCATGCAATCACTGATATTCAACGCTAATAAAACTCATACATACATAATATACATAATTCCAGCATTACATATAAAATCTTATGTTTCAAAGCTGCACCTAGAAAATGATCATATGGGCTAATAATGGCATGAGAATACTGTAAAAAAAGCCGTTATAAGGGAAGGGATTCTAAGCAGTCTCTTGCAATTGGTGTAAAATGAAGAAGCCCAGATATTAGCCAATCAAAGTCACTGCCTTACATTGTTGCATTGGTTATCAAAAGGCTTCCAGATGCAATTCATACTGTTGATTTTTAACCTATAAATCCCTCCATGGCTTGGCATGGAGGAACATACAGGATCACCTTCATATACATAGGGATATGTATGTATGTATGTATGTATGTATGTATGTATGTATGTATGTATGTATGTAGGTTGTGGCCCCGATTCCTGAGCCTATTCTGTTAGAGGAAGAAGACCTGGAAGATGAGGAGGAGGAATTGGGAATGCCTTCCTCCCCAGGACCTTCCTCTCTGGCAATGCCTTCCTCCCCAGGACCTTCCTCCCTGATAATGCCTCAGGTTCCATCAGACAACCGAGAGGAACAGCCTGAGATTAATCAGGAGGAAGGCATATCAGAGCAGCCCCTGACGGGGAGTAAAGAGGAAGAGTGTTGGCTCGATCCTGAGCAGCGTTGTAGGGAGAAACGTGAGCAGCAACGCAGGAGGCGTGGGAGGGTCAGAGAGTGAGCTGAGTCATTGAGCCACACCCCACAGGGGATAAAAGTGGGTGTGTTTTCTCCTGAAACTTTGTACGGGACAAAGTTTAACCTTGCTTCAGATTTTCTTCGTGAATGACTATTTTTGTGGACTGCCTTGTGATTTTCTGTTATCAGTTTTCACTTTATCAGTTCGGACTTGGCAGGCAGGACATGTGGGAATGCCAAGAATATTATCAGTTCCAAAGAATTAACTCTGTGAAGTCCGAGCCAGCTTGCCTGCCTGTGTTGGTGTGAGTTTGTACTCTTATTCAGCTTTGTTCGGGTATAGCTGGGGTTTTCTATAGTGGCTAGGGTACTGCTACAGAATTATCAGAGAAGCCATAGAGATTGAAAAAAGACCTGAAAGCATGAATAGAAGAGATGATTCCACCAGACTGTCAATTATTTGGAAGCCTGCACTCACAAACAAAAAAATCTCCACACCACAAGCCAGGCGAACACCTGGGCACAAACAGATCCCCCCCTGATACCTCCAGCTCAAACACACCCCAACCAGGCACCTAGATGAAACCTAGCTTCCTAATAAATGATAGCCGTCCATTTACTCGGAGCCAAGCCGCACTAAAAGCCTCCAATACAGGAAACACAATGTTGCCAGCCAATCAAGACAAAAAAACCACAAAACAGACAGAAGATATTAGAAACACCAATCAAGCAGAACACAGCAAACTCCAAGGTGTTTGCCTGGCTTGTGGTGTGGAGATTTTTTTGTTTGTGAGTGCAGGCTTCCAAATGATTGACAGCCTGGTGGAATCATCTCTTCTATTCATGCTTTCTGGTCTTTTTTCAATCTCTATGGCTTCTCTGATGATTCTGTGGCTAGAGTTTTCTATAGTGGCTAGGGTTTTGGTGCCATTGAAGTCAGGCAAACACCTGGGCACAAACAGATCCCCCCTGATACCTCCAGCTCAAACACACCCCAACCAGGCACCCAGATGAAACCCAGCTTCCTAACTAATGATAGCTGTCCATTTACCCGAAGCCAAGCTGCACTAAAGGCCTCCAATAAAGTAACACAATGTTGCCAGCCAATCAAGATACAAAAAGAGCCAAAAAAACAGACAGAAGATATTAGAAGCAGAACACAGCAAACTCCAAGACCAATAAACACAGACCAAGACTCTCAACCAATCAGGATGAAGAAAAAACCATTCTGGCACAGCAATAGGCTGCCCCAAATTAAAATCTGAAACCACTGTAAAAGTCTAACTCACAGACGAACACAATACAAAAGCCTGATGATGGCAGATGAGATTCTGCTGAAACGTTGCTACAACTTTAAAAGCACCACTACTATGACGTGGGAAAATACCGGACAAAGCTGAAGGCCATACATGTAAGTACCACGAAAACTTAAGATATATATATATATATATATATATATATATATATATATATATATATATATATATATATATATATGTGTGTGTGTGTGTGTGTGTGTGTGTGTGTGTGTGTGTGTGTGTGTGTTTTCTGAGGTTATATATATATATATATATATATATATATATATATATATATATATATACATATATATATATATATATATATATATATATATATATATATATATATATATATATATATATATACATATATATATATATATATATATATATATATATATATATACATATATATATATATTTGTTTTCTTAAGTTTGCGGTACTTACATGTATGGTGTTCGGCTTGGTTATTTTTCCCACGTCATTGTAGTTCTTTTAAAGTTGTAGCAACGTTTCAGCAGAATCTCATCTGCCATCATCAGGCTTCTGTATTGTGTCCGTCTGTGAGTCAGACTTTACAGTAGTTTCAGATTTGAATTTGGGGCAGCCTATTGCTGTGCCAGAATGGTTTTTTCTTCATCCTGATTGGTTGGGAGTCTTGGTCTGTGTTTATTGGTCTCGGAGTTTGCTGTGTTCTGCTTGATTGGTGTCTCTAATATCTTCTGTCTGTTTTTTGGCTCTTTTTGTATCTTGATTGGCTGGCAGCATTGTGTTGCTTTAATGGAGGCCTTTAGTGCAGCTTGGCTTCGGGTAAATGGACGGCTATCATTAGTTAGGAAGCTGGGTTTCATCTGGGTGCCTGGTTGGGGTGTGTTTGAGCTGGAGGTATCAGGGGGATCTGTTTGTGCCCAGGTGTTTGCCTGGCTTGTGGTGTGGAGATTTTTTGTTTGTGAGTGCAGGCTTCCAAATGATTGACAGCCTGGTGGAATCATCTCTTCTGTTCATGCTTTCTGGTCTTTTTCAATCTCTATGGCTTCTCTGATGATTCTGTGATTAGGGTTTTCTATAGTGGCCAGGGTTTTGGTGCCATTGAAGTTGATGCTATGACCTGTGGCTTCCATGTGTTGGACTAGTGAGGAAGTGTGTTCCAGCTTTTTGACTGCATTTTTGTGTTCATCCAGGCGGGTGCTTATTCTTCTATTGGTCTGTCCAATGTATGTGGCCGGGCATGATGCACAGGGGACTTCGTATATGCCTTGGTTTTCCAGGTCAATTTTATCTTTGGGGTTGCTAAGGATGGCTGCTATTTTTCTGTCTGTTTTGAAGGCAGTCCTGATGTGATGTCTGTGTAGTACCTTACTAATTTTGTCTGTAGTACCTCTTATGTAGGGCAGGACAGCTGTTCCATAGGTCTGTTCATCTTCTGGGTCTCTATTATGTTTCAGTGTGTTTTTGTGGATCAAGCTGGTGATTTTGCTTTTGTGGAAGCCGTTGGCTGTCAGTACTTTAGTCAGGGTGCATAGTTCAGTCTTAATGTGTGTCTTGTCTGCCAGGCGTTTGGTTCTGGTAATTAGTGTTTTAGCCACGGAGTTTATCTGTGCTGGGTGGTGGTGGGATTGGGCATTGAGGTAGCGGTTGGTGTGGGTTTTCTTCTGGTATATGGTGTGTCCTAGTGTGCCATCTGTTTTTTTGTAGATTAGTACATCTAGGAATGGTAGTTGTTTGTTTGTTTCTGTTTCCATGGTGAACTTGATTTTGGGGTGTGCGCTGTTTAGGTGTGTTAGGAAATTGTTTAGGTTTTCTTGTCCATGGGGCCAAATCACGAATGTGTCATCGATGTATCTTAACCATAGTTTGGGTTTGAGGGTGGCATTGGCCAGGGCTCTGGATTCGAATTCTTCCATGAACAGGTTTGCAATGACAGGTGACAGTGGTGATCCCATGGGAGCTCCTTCTATTTGTTTGTATCTTTGTCCTTTGTATATGAAATATGTGTTGGTTAAGCAGTGTTCTGTTAGTTCCATGAGGTGTTTAGCTGGTTGGTATTTATTTTTGATGATTTCAAGGGTCTCTTTTATCGGGACTTGAGTGAATAGTGAAACCACGTCAAAACTTACAAGCAGATCTTCTTGCTCCACGTGTAGATCTTTGATCATTTCCAAGAAGTGGTATGAGTTTTTTACATGAGAAGCTGCTGTTTCAGCATGGGGCTGTAGCTCTTTTGCTAGGTGTTTAGCTAGGTTTTGTAGTGGTGCTCCTCTGGAGCTGACTATGGGTCTGAGAGGTATGCCTTCTTTGTGTATTTTTGGGAGGCCGATAGTTTGGGGCATCTGGAAGATTTCTCTCTGGGTATGATCATGTGTTGGATCTCTTTGCTTATGTGGCTGGTTATAATTTTCTTCTTGGTTAATTTTTCCAGATATGTGGTTGGGTCAGTGTTTATGGGTTTGTATGTGGAGTCTTGGAGTAGGTCTGTCAATTTTGTTTCGTAGTCTTTTCTGTCCATTACTACAGTGGCATTCCCTTTGTCTGCTGGGAGGATGATTATGCTGCTATCTCTTTTCAGGGTTTGTAGTGCTTTGATTTCATTTTTCTGTAAGTTGCTTTTTGGTGGTTTGCTTGTGCATAAGATGTTGGTAACTTGGTGTCTTATTTTATCAGCTTCATCTGTATTTAATTTAGTTAGGCTGGATTCTACTGCACATATGATGGATTCTGTGGGGATTTTTGGGGTGCTATAGCATAATTGAATCCTTTGGTTAGGACATCTGTTTCTGTTTTGGTGAGTTCTCTGTTGGAAACGTTGTGCACTAATTGTTTCAGGTGTTGTTGTGAGTTGTTGGGGGTTTTCTTGTCATGTTCTAATTTCTTTAATTTTTTCAATAATTTTTCCTGTTTGTAAATACCTTCAGAATCAGCTCTCCAAGTTGTAAGTTGTTTTATCTTGTCCCAAAGTAGAGGGTGGATTTTGCTGCTCAGTTCCAGGTGTAGTGCTAGCAAATCTTTGTTTAACTGATCTAATCGGAATCTCTTACTGTGGAGCTCGTTCCGTAGTAAAGCCATTTCAGTTCTTTTCAGGATACGTTTAGTGGCTGCTGTGCTTTGATGAAATGTTAATTTGAAGCAGGTTGGTGTAGTATTGTTGTCCTGCAGCTGCGTAGGAATTGGAGGTCACATAGTATTCCTGCTCTTTTAATTTCCAGTTTCTCGTAGGTTTTGATCTGGCTGTTTATTTCCTCCCGTAGAGGTTTGATATTTGTTTTCTTAAGTTTTGGGTACTTACATGTATGGTGTTCGGCTTGGTTCGGGTATTTTCCCACGTCATTGTAGTTCTTTTAAAGTTGTAGCAACGTTTCAGCAGAATCTCATCTGCCATCATCAGGCTTCTGTATTGTGTCCGTCTGTGAGTCAGACTTTACAGTAGTTTCAGATTTGAATTTGGGGCAGCCTATTGCTGTGCCAGAATGGTTTTTCTTCATCCTGATTGGTTGGGAGTCTTGGTCTGTGTTTATTGGTCTCGGAGTTTGCTGTGTTCTTGCTTGATTGGTGTCTCTAATATCTTCTGTCTGTTTTTGGCTCTTTTGTATCTTGATTGGCTGGCAGCATTGTGTTGCTTTAATGGAGGCCTTTAGTGCAGCTTGGCTTCGGGTAAATGGACGGCTATCAACAGCAATAGGCTGCCCCAAATTCAAATCTGAAACTACTGTAAAAGTCTGACTCACAGACGGACACAATACAGAAGCCTGATGATGGCAGATGAGATTCTGCTGAAACGTTGCTACAACTTTAAAAGAACTACAATGACGTGGGAAAATACCCGAACCAAGCCGAACACCATATATATATATATATATACACACACACACACACACATACATACATACATACATACATACATACACAGGTTATATAACCCTATGTATATGAAGGTGATCCTGTATGTTCCTCCATGCCAAGCCATGGAGGGATTTATAGGTTAAAAATCAACACTATGAATTGTATATAAACTACTTTTTCCAGCATAGGGAAGACTGGTTTTTCAATCCCAGAAAATTGCTAGGATGCATATAACTGATTAAGATCTTGTCAATTTTAGGCAGCACTGCAAACCCACAGGAAGATGCTGATGAACAAATTAAGGTCCCAGATCACAGCTTGTTAACTTGCAGTTAGCATTTATTAAGGAAACACCTTGCCTGGTAGAAAAGCTGCTCAGGAATAAATAAGCTTGTTAGTTACTCAAAGAAATGAATGGTATTTATCTTTAAGGCTGTGCTTGCTGGTCAGTATGAGAACAAAAAGAAGGACATGTTCTCCTTTTGCCAGATGTTTGGTAAAACTAGCCAGGACTCAATGTTATGTTTTTCTGTTACAGCCCCCATATTATGAAACATTCTCTCTCTTGAGATTAGAGTTGGCCTCTTCATTGTTGGCCTTCTGGAAACTATTAAAGACAAAAGTTGTTTGGGAAGTCACCATTACATTTATCAATTCATGGCTATTTTTCAATTGGTGTTTATGTCATTGTTTTATATTCTAACGCTGCTCCAATAATTATAGCTTGAATCTATCAGAATATAAAAAAGAAGCAAGAAAGCCAGCAGAAATACAAGGTGGAATGGATAAATGTTATAGAGTTGTCTATTTTTTTCTAACTGTGATGACAGACTCAGTAAACGGCCAGGAAGCCAAAATCAGCTAACAATGTACATGTTTCACCAGAAGTACTTCAAATATACCCTGTATCATAGCCACTAAATGATGGGTACATTATTGATTTTTTTTGTTGTTAAATAATTGTGTGTGTTCCAGAGATTTAAGAAGGATTCCAAAAGAGGAAGCTGTTTTCTCTTCCACACACCGAGATTAATGTAACTGCCTGGCAGCAGGAAAGGGTCAAGCAAAGAAGAGATTGCCTACAGAAATTGCTGGCTTCTCCCCCCTCCCATTTTATCCCCTCCTCCATCACAGAGCACAGAGATTGAAGAGAAAGAATTCAAGAGAGTATTGTAAACTGCACTCATGTATTGTTTTGGATGTGTAGAAAAGTAAATAGCTTATTGTCTTGCCAGAGCTGTTGTCTCCAATCTCTCCATTGTAGGGGAAGGGGGAGCCACAGGACAATGTATATTTATAATAGTGTTCATGTGACTAAGGCATATTGTAAATGGTTGTTACATTAATTTTGTCAGCATTGACGTAACTTTAAATGGTTGCTAAGCCAATGGTCAGTAAGTGAGGTATATCTGCATAATCTGCAAAGCTTTGTCATCAAATTCAGATTTTTTTAAAATCTTAGCAGTCAAAAGAGATGACCACTCAGCTGGCCACCCTCCTAAAGAGTCATGGGTTTCTTGGGTTTATAATACTAGGTATTATAAAATAACTGAAATCTCATACTTCAGGACCAAAATGGTAAACCTTCTATGAAGAATTTGAACCTGTGTCTCCAGGTGTAATAAACTGGAAAAAAGACTAAGCTCTGACCCTAATTGTTTGTTCTGTTGCCAAATAGCATTTGTTCTTTTTTTTTTTTTTCATTTTCAATAGTTCTTTGTGGGGGAAAAGCAGCAGATTGACTTTGTAAGATGCAATAAATACTTTTTTTTAGCATCCGCACAATCCTGAAGAAGCCAGCTCTTACAATTAATTTATGCTTTTAAAA
This sequence comes from Notechis scutatus, assembly GCF_049901735.1. Taxonomy (NCBI): domain Eukaryota; kingdom Metazoa; phylum Chordata; class Lepidosauria; order Squamata; family Elapidae; genus Notechis; species Notechis scutatus. The sequence continues at coordinate 80,073,127 of NC_142009.1, forward strand.
TATTATGCACGCCCATATTCTCTGAATGATTTTGCTGTAATAGTCCATAATTGAGTTTCCTAGATCAACATGGGTAATTAATTCTTAACTTGACAGATCAGACAAACTGAGCAAACCAGTACATAGCATTCCTACACATTTCTTCATTCCATTTAATCCATACGCTTCCAGTCTCTAATTCAATGTCAGGATAAAATACAGAAAATGCCCTTGGGAAAAGTTAAGAATCAAACTCAGCAGAAGATGATCACTATGCAGGCATAAGTGTACCACTAGACAACTGGCACTGCCCTGCTAAAACTATATCAGCTAGCAATTAAGACTTGTCATTTTGATCCCAATGAAAAAATAAATTCTTCTCTGGGTTATTTGGTTTTTTAGTCCAATCATTAAACAAAATTCTTCCAGATTGCATATCACATCATTGAAGAAGCAAGCAGGTTAACAAGTCTTAACAGCAGCAGGTGAAGGAAGCAGTTATAGTGTTAGGTAATTAGGATCTCAATGTTTGGCCCCATTCTGTCATTCAGGTTACCTCCAACAAGAAGATCCACTGGTGAATAGATGGTTGTATAATTAACCACTTATTTCTCTAAACTGTGCTACGTTTGCAAGTGTCAGCATAGTGGAAGCAAAACAGCAAATTAATATCTGGGGAAGCAGAGGACTATAGCAAATAATGTACATGGGTTTTCCAATGAATCCTGTCATTAACTTTTACATGGACACTCTACCAGTGGGATCTCCATATTATTCCTCATACATGGTCCTGTTTTGAGACCAGAATAATTTGGCATGACCTTGATCTTGGCTATCAGTTCAGGCATCACGGAGTTGTAAGAAGCAACCTGAACAAAGGTTTGAATGAGGAACTATTTGTACGTTTATCGCATGACTATGAGTACCTAAAAACAGGAGTAGACTGGACAATTACTGTTATATAAAGGTAAATGCCCCTCAGAAAAAGATTTGATTACTTTCAGATTCAGGTTTCTGATCAATTGTGGAGCACTCTAGATAATTTTTAGCTAATCTATACAACTGAGAATAAATTGGTGCTGACATTGTACATACAAATGAAAAACAATACTTAGCTGCCATAAAAGAGTCAGTTCAGTGTAGACTGGAACAGGATAATTAATTTACCAAGGTTTAAAAAAAAACAATAATTCTATAAGGTAGCTGTTAATAGCAGCAAGACATCACAGGCATCAAGGTGATCATACTGGCTGGAGAATTCTGGGTCTTGAAGTCCAAACATCTTAAAGTTTGGGGGTGGGGGAGAAACACTGCCTTAGATATATACATTTCATCCAACAGTTCAGTTACAGTTATAACATTTTAACATATAGTTCTTGTCTGTGCAACAAAATAGCTGTATAGTTAGCAACAGTTTACTTCATGAGATAATTCAGCTGTTTTCCTCCATATAATTACTGGCACCACAAGGAACAAAACAGAGAACAGAGTTTCTATTGGGGCTATGCTATGTACTGGAGTGTTACAATCATGCTTATTTTGCATTGTTTGGAAATAATCATTTTTTTTCTTGGTTATATAATGCCAATACTTGCAATGTTCCAGCAGGGGTACGTTCATAAAGATGTTCAGAGAAATTGACAGGAACCTTCACAATATAGGCTGCCTTTGTCTTCATGTAATTAGAAATGACATAATGGGAAATTATAAGAAAAGTTACTGATGCAGCTCACAAATCCTTATTCAGCCATGACCAACTCTTCTAATGTTTTTAGGGGGAGGGAGGGGTCACGGATAAAGAAGTCTCAGAATGTATTTTATGCATATGCTTACTGACCTTGAACTTGTGGGGGTGGGATGTGGGTTTGCCTTCTTCTAACCATACAGTTCACATCCTATTCAGTGTTATTTTTGGCTACTGTATAGAGATGATTTGCCACAACATGTATATGTGACATTGGAGGAGATGGGAGATCCATTTATAAGGTCAACAGTATGGTGCACTCTATATAAGGACCTCCAGGGAAATCTGAAAGTCTCAGTGTCCATAGATGTCATGTCCAAAGCCCTGCTATTTTGAAATTGCCCAATAGGCAAGCTAGGTAATCAATCATTCCATGACTTGTTCATTACGAAATCTTTATAGCAATAATGGCATAATCAATTTTATTTTTTACCGAATGCAACCTATGTGTTAATGTACTTCAAGTCACATTCCTTCATCTTTCCACAGTCATTACATCACACTATATTCTGCCAGTATGATTAGCCTTCCATATTCTCTGTGCTCCTAAACACAGCTCATTACATTAAAAAAAAATATCTTTGTTTTTAGGGATTGTTGTGAACTACAGTACCTAAAATCATTATATGAGATAGGTGGTCACATAGATCAAGTAAGTAAGCAAGCAAGCAAGCAAGCAAGCAAGCAAGCAAGCAAGCAAATAGTTTCAGTTGTATTTGGCTGAACCAGTAATAATCTATTACATAAATCCATAAGCTTGTCAATGGCAAGAATCCAGTGACATGATTCCAATAGTGGAATCAGCAAGATGGAGGTTCTTCCTCCTCCCTCTACTTCCTTGTGAACCTACAAAACCACTCATAGATTTTGTGGAAAGACAGAGGCTGCAGTAGGAAAGGCAATAATCAAAAATCTTTTTGTAAGATCTGGCCAACTTGTGGTATCCTGCATTCCACCCACACACAGTAAGTTCAGTCTGTTTTGAGAAAGAATATGTTCAGCTTCACCTCTTGAAACCAGAAAAAGACACTTGCAAGGTTATAATGTAAGAAGGATTTTGATTTGCACTTCTTATTGAATTAGTACATAATGGCACATATTCATCTTTATATTTGGGTAGAATAGATGGATTTCTCCATTTTCTGATGCAGTCAACACACTGTGATTAAAGAGACTAGAAATAGGCATCTTTTGAGGACTTGATTGTCTGTCAGAAGAACCCTGTGACAATCACTGATCTGTTTTCTAATTAGAAAAAAATCAGGGAATCAAGTGTGAAGTGATAGGTCTATTTTTGCAGTTTCAGCCCTTTGATTGCAGGCCATATATGTACTGCAGTATTACATTCGGCTTAGTGGCTTGAAAATTGTGCTGGCCTATTGTAGATAAGAAAACACCTTTCAAACTGTTATTAGAGGTTAAACCAGATAGATAAATACCTTCTATAAATAGTTTCAAGTGCAAGACTTGTATCTGCAACTAGGCACCATTCTTAATTTTAAAGTTTTCCAGAGATGCAGACACATCAAGCACCCCGTAGAAGTAAGGCTGTGCAAAATGTTCTGTGAGTGAATCATTCATGCACAAACTATATGGTTTCAGAAGGTCAGTACCAAATTTGAAGAACACATTTTGAAAGTGTTGGTTTGTACACAGAGATGCTTTAATCTAGGCAGAAATGGCTTGTGGGTGTACAGGGAAAGAAGCCAGGAAAAAATAAGGCAACAAAATGTAGGGTAGGTAGAGTGCCACTGAAGGAAGAAAGAAGGCCAGTGGAAATTAGATTTGCCCTACCTACATAAATTTAATTCTATTCAAAACTTGAAACAACCAAAGTATTTTGGCTAATCTGGTTTGTTTGGGATTAAAAGCAAAACATTTTCCTCTAATTTGTACATACCTCTACTCAAAACTCATGATTGTACAGGCTCTGGGACCACTTTAGGATATCAGTATTTAGAAACTATGTGCTATGGACTCATTTGTAGCCTAAGGGGATATATTTTCTAAAATTGTTCTCCACTATTGTCATAGAGGAGATGAACAGGGACCTGGGAGCTGCAGCTGAAATTTCAGCAGTAATTAAACCAGAGATGTAGACAATTATGTTATTTTTCTTGGACCTTGCCATCAAATCCCAGAATCAGATCAGGTGAAAATCTGCTATACAACTGCTAATTCACATGAAACATTTTGCCATTTTAAAGTAAGCTTAGAAAGTGGTGGAGTCTGGAAGTCTTTCCTACTAATAGCCCTAGACATTAGCAATTCTTTCAAGTATCCAAGACGACTATCATGAACAGAGCAGGGTGAAAGCATAAACAAAGATAAGAATAGATGATAACCTGCTGGAGCAAATAGCACAGTACTTGAAAATGACATTGCAATCATGCTACAAGGCAACATGACATGAAGCACATGAAGCTGACATCTGAAAATGAAACTTAAAGTACTTACAGACAGAGGAATGTATGCTATTCCGAATATGTGTTAAGATATTCACACGGGACAAAAATGGATGTTATGTGAGAATTGTCAATATATTTGGATTGCTTGATTTGTGTTGAGACTTTTCAAGAACCCTTTTTATAATTCAGTAGGAAGTTTTTGGTTTCTTTTAATGGGAAATGGTGCAGTAATTTTAAACTAAAATTAAAATGTGTTTTACTGGACAAGGCACCAGACTAGAAACTAGGAGAAAGTGAATTCTAGTCCAACCTATTTTATTTGATTTTTATTCTATCTTTATTATTTTTTATAATTCAAGCAACCAACATATCTAATACTTCTTCTTCTTCCTATTTTCCGCACAATAACAAACTTGTGAAATGTCTTGGACTAAGAGAGAGTGACTGACTCAAAGTTCATCCAGCCAGTTATTCATGACTAAGGTGAAACTGAATTTGAATTCGAGTCTCCTTCAAATATATCATTCCACCATAAACACCATAATATACTGGCTATCAAAGACTTCTTGTGAGATTTTATATCACTTCAGAATGACAATGCATAGTTAACCTCTAATAAGCCAACTTACTCTTTGTCAGAAACAAAAAAAATAGAGTGCACGCAGAAAAACAATAATACATATTCAATATTAGATAACTATTCAGGTAGATCACTTTTTAAGTAACATTATTCAATTCTTATTCACAACCTAGCAATTAATGTTCTCAAGAAATCTCAGCAAAATGCTTTACAACTGGTTTCTAACAAAATATTACAGACATGCATTTTAACAGAACTTTTAATTGATTTTTATGAACAAAATCATAGAGAAGTCTTGCCGTGGTTTTTATGAACAAAATTTATGACATGGCAAAAAGTCTGCCACTATTCCTTAAAAATAGATTTTTAGGAAAAGTAAAAAATGTATTCTTAATGATCTACAAAGAAAATCCCAGTGGCTTCCCGCATCCCTCCCCCCCACACCTTGTATTATCAAGTATAAGTTGTGGACAGAATTCCACAAAGCATGGTTACATATTAATGAATGCTTATTGCAAGGTGAATTATCTGATTTGTACATGTCTGATTAGGCAAGCTCTATCCAGAGCTCACCCTTAGCTAATTCTAGTCGGGTTTACTTTTGGAAACATTTCATTTTAAATCCAGGAAGATGATTCATGTGGAAAGGATGACTAAGATATGTTCCTGGGTACAGCTCTATCTCAGATGTACTAGACACACCAACAAAGCAAAATTATCTGATTCTATTTGTAGCTCTCATATGATGCCATATGAACTATGATCCTGGGTATCTAGAGGCATTTTTCTGCGGAGGTGCAAAACTGCAAGGTAGAAAGCAGTTGTAATTTTCACATGCTGAACTGTTTTGAGTGCTTCCTGTGGAGTATTTTTCGCAACACTTCCTTTTCCATCAACGGAACAGTTTCATATTGTGGGTCTGGAAAAGAATCCCATTTTCTAGAATCTGAGAAGTGGGTAATGACTCCTGTTAAAGTAGTCCTTTGTCCATTTCACTCAGGACTACTAATGCTGACTTGTAGAAGGTTTCCTTTTTATTTTATCCCTTCCTAAAGAAGCAAAGAGATTTAAATCACATCGCTTTTGACGGCCAAAAAAATGCCTTTCACTGAGCTACACCTTCTCTCTCCCTTCCCTCCCTTCCCAACTCTTCTTTACAGAGCAGAAATAGAGTCTATGTGGGGAATAATCTTTAAAATGGGGAATAGGGAGAAATGTATCTAGCCAGGACCTGACAATCTCTTTACTTTTCCAGTTTAATAGCTATCTTTTTATTGGATAACACAGTGCAACATTTGCATTACTTTAATTTCATACTGTACAGATGTTCTTATAACCGCATATTTTCTCCTAACAACTGCTGATCTGTGTCTATCTATAATCCTCCTCCTCCTCCTCTTCCTCTTCCTCTTCCTCCTCCTCTTAAAGAATAGATTTACCTGACATAGTCTGAGTAGCATGTTTGCCCTGCAAAATTACTTTCCATGTTGTCTCATGTATTTTCCAATCGGGAAACATGGGATCCAAGCAATACTGCCTAATCACTGTCTAACTACAATATTTGATGTGTATTTAGTCTTTTCTTCCAAATGATGCTAACATTAACTTGCATTAAGCACAGATTTGTTTTTCTTCTTTAGTTAATGACTAATACAACCACTTTTTAAGGACTTTAACAGCTTCCTGGGATTGTAAGATTTAAGCCACTGATTAGTATTTTGTACAAGGATGATAGGTATTATTGCCCACCATGCCCATGGATTCCCAAGCACATCCCTCACTATATTTCTCAAAAGAAATAAAAAAAAAAGAGAAAAGCAAGCCCAACCCACTAAGAGACTGAATAACAACAACCTTAGGACTACTTTGGATGGCTATCGTATATATTCTTTCTACCACTTCCAGAATAATTTTGGCTTACTCTACAATTTTTCTTCCAGCTACCATCTTACTTTTTTCATCATGAAACAAGCAGTCCAAAAATATGCTGCAATCTAGCACTAGGTAGAACAGCCATGATGGCCTTGGAAAAGATATTCTAATACTATGATGTGTCTCCACTTATAAAGTTCAAAACTGTGGAAGGCATGGTATACCTGTGGCGTTCTATAGAAGCAAAAGTTGGAAAAGTACTTTGGAAAAGTAAGACAGAAAAAAGCAAACTATTTCAACACAAAAATAGATTGTTGTGAAAGCGACTGCCTGTGAAGGCTCTTGGGGCTGAAAGGCAAAAGCTGAAGCAGTATGCTCCATCCTATATTTGGGTAGATCAGGTTGCCCTGATTTAAAAACCCACTTAATCTCTCTCCTGATATAGCCAGTAACGCAAGGAGAGCCCACGGCTTAGAGGTTAATACGTGTACCTAATATGTAAGTAGCCCGAGAATAAAATAGATCTATACTGGTCTCCCTTTATTTCTTTGTCAGTAAATATAAATTTAACATAAGACAAAAATATTAACAGTTTTGAACTTCTATTGGAGAAGACTCCTGGGAATACTTTGGATAGCCAATAAAATAATAAACAAACAAACAAACAAACAAACAAATAAATGGATCATAGAATGAGTCAACCCAAAGTTCACAAATGACGAGGCTCAAATTATCCTACTTCAGACACACCAGGCAAAGCTCTCTAGAAAAGACTTTAATACTGAAAAAGGCAAAATGAAAGAGAAGAACAGGACAACAAGGTGGATGAACTCACTTACAGTACTGATGAGGATAAGACTGAAGGACCAGGTTAGGGACAGATCATAATGGAGAAAGTCTATCTATGTGTTCACTAAAAATTAACAATGACTTGATGGCACATAATCAATTAATACAACAATGAATTCAAATCAAAATGATGTTTAAAACTAAAAGTTTGCCATTTTAAAAAATCTGTATCAGAGGAATTATTGAATATTTCTTTGCAACTATGTTTGGGAGAGACATCCCCTGTCCAATTGTTAGTATACAAACAACAACAACAACAACCCTGAGTTTCCAAATTATTTCCTAGAACTTAGCAATAACTTACCACCAACAATGAAAGTTCTAACAATATGTCACTGTTAGGACTGATCATTTATTGGTAAAAGCAGGAACAGATTTTCCTTCAAAATGGATAGAAGAGTAACACAATAATTTGTTATACATCTGTTTCTTTTAAACAATGGCTAGGAATTTCAGAATTAGGGTCTATTTTGGGGGGCAAATGTCCTCATTTAAGGATGCTCCAGTTTACTGGGGGAAATGCTTTGGGGTTCATGAAATTTCATGAGAAAAACTAGCATTGCAACATAAACATAACATAATGATAATTAAATTCCCTGCATTGAAGTGAAATGAGTAAGAATTAAAAAGAAATCAAAGAATCAAATTACAACTGTGTTCTATGAAAACAACATTCTGGTTTGTTATGCTAGTAATTCTGTAAGCAATCAAAATTCTTAGAAACAAACAAACATCCCTGAAAATATAAGGAGCTAAATCTAATTATTTGCTGAGCCAGCACATTCATGCAGAAGGTGTGATATTTTAATATACCCTAAATATATCCATCACAATATATGACATTAAAACAGGTTTGTAGGCAAATATGCCAGAGAAAAAGGGCGTTGGTACTTACCTGACACGCCCGTTCTCTTTGAGCTGTGAAGAGCATCCAGTAGTGGGAGGTGCTTCAGTCTCTGCTTGTTTAGGCTGGCCTTAATTTGCGGAACGCTCCTCCTCCTCCACAGGACTCCTCCCCAGCGTTCCCCAGTTTTGGCGACGATGAAAGAAACAAACACCCTCGCCCTTAATACTGTAAAAATTCGTTGGCTGAAACAGGACCCCACCAGATGGAAAAAAGGGGTGGGGTTGGATGCTCTTCGCAGCTCAAAGAGAACGGGCGTGTCAGGTAAGTACCAACGCCCTTTCTCCCACGAGCTGCTCAGAGCATCCAGTAGTGGGACATACTAAAGCTTGGCCTGTCCTATGGGAGGGACTCCGTCTGTCTTGGGATCCCCTCCTGGTCCCTGTGGACCCATTGCAGAATCCTTCTGCCAAAGGAGGCCTCGGCTGATGCAAACACATCTATTTTATAATGCCTAATGAAAGGTGATGGAGAGGCCCAGGTTGCGGCACGACAGATGTCAGTGATTGGTGCCTGCGTGGCCCATGCTGCCAATGTTGCGGTGCTCCTTGTTGAATGAGCTGTTATGCCCCTGGGCACCTGTAGTGATTGAGTCTGATACGTTTTCACTATTGCGGCCCGTAGCTGGCCCAAACCTATTGTGGAGGATGAGGCCTTGCATCCCTTGGGCTGAAAAGACACAAATAAAGCTTCAATTTTTCTGAAAGAGGCTGTGCGATGAATATATATTCGCAATGCTCGCCTCACATCCAGCCAATGCCATTGTCATTCCAGCCCTTGGGATGGCCTGGGACAAAAATTAGGAAGTATCAGTTCTTGTGCCCTATGAAAAGCCGAGTTAATTTTGGTTATAAATGTAGGATCAGGACGAAGGACCACCCGGTCAGAATGGAAGACACAAAGATCTTGTCTGATCGACAAAGCTGCAAGTTCTGAAATACGACGAGCAGAAGTGATTGCTACGAGGAAAACTACTTTATATGTCAGAAATTGGAGACTTGACGATTTCAAGGGTTCGAAAGGGTACTTAGTGAGTGCAACGAGGACCTTGTTAAGGTCCCAGGTGGGATAACGGTGAACCGCTGGTGGGTGTAAATTTTTGGGTCCTCGAAGGAAGCTGCATTTGTGTGGGTGATGGGAGATAGTAGACCTTCACAAGTGATATCTGATGCCAAGGCCACCACCTGTCTTTTCAACGTATTAGGTGATAATCCCTTGTTAAGCCCCTCTTGTAAGAACTCTAGGATTTGAGCCACAGATGGAGAGAGGGGATCAGTTTGAGACTTGGTACACCATATGCAGAAACTGGACCATGTGGCATTGTAAATGCGAGTTGTTGAGGGGGGTCTGGCAGCTTGGATGGTGGCGATAACTGTTGGAAAACTTTTCGCTCTTCAGACGGTCAGATACAACCATTGAGGGTCTGGATGTTGAAGGGGGCCCTGGGTTAACAAGACCCTGTCTGGCGGAATTCTCCATGGTGGTGATACAGATAGACTGCGGAGGTCTGCAAACCACGACCGTCTGGGCCAGTAGGGAGCTACCAGAAGCAGCTCCGCCCTCTCATCAAGCAGCTTCTGGATGACCTTGGGGATCAGTGGAAGTGGCAGGAATGCGTACAGAAGCCCCAGGGGCCAACGGCAACAGAGCACATTGAAATTCTCCACTTCTTGCGAGGGGTATCTGGAAAAAAATCTCGGGAGCTGAGCGTTGAAGGGGGAAGCAAACAGGTCTATCACTGGCTGCCCAAATGTCCTGACCGCCTCTTGAAAGAGGGTCAGATCTATCGTGGCCCTGCTTAGCCAATCTGCCTGTGTATTCGACAGTCCTGAAATGTGTTCTGCTCTGATGGAAATCAGGTTGCTCTCTGCCCAACGACACAAATGCTCCGCTTCTCACATGAGGTGTTTCGACTGAGTTCCCCCCTGTTTGTTTATGTGAGCTTTAGGGGTTATGTTGTCGGTCAATATTAATATGTGTTGGTTGCGTACCTGTGAAAGGAAGCTGCGGAGAGCCAGGTGTACTGCTCGAAGCTCCAGCCAGTTTATGCTGTACGACCATTCTATGGAGGACCAGCGGCCTTGGGCTGTGAGCGATTGAAAGTGAGCTCCCCATCCAATCAGGCTGGCATTGGTGGTGATGGTAAGTCTGTGGGGCTCTTTGAATAGGCAACCTTTGTTTATGGCTGGTTTGGTCCACCAGAGGAGACATATGGGGACCTGTGATGGAACTTTGACCTTGTATTTGGAGTTGCTTCGGCTGGATCGCTGGTATGGGAGCAGGAACCACTAGAGGGAACTAATGTGGAGCCGGGCCCAAGGAAAAATAGATATACATGAGATCATCTTGCCTAACAATTTTGATAGATCAGCTAGGGACACCCTCCTATAAACCCTGATCTCCCTAACTAATTGATGAATGCTGTTTTGTCTGTCTGGTGACAGGAAAACGTTGCCTTCCACTGTTTCTATGACTGCCCCCAGATGGATTAATCGAGTCGAAGGTGTTTAATGACTCTTTTCCCAATTGATTGAGAACCCATATAGTTGTAGGGATTGTAATGTAGTCTGAGTATCTGTTACTGATTGATGAACAGAAGATGAAAAAATTAAGATATCATCAAGGTAACACTGCAGTCGTATGGGGTCACCCCGGAGATGATCAGCGAGGGTTGCGAGAACCTTTGTGAAGGTCCTGGGGGCAGAGGCTAGTCCGAAAGGAAGAGCCACATATTCAAAATGGAGATTATTATAACAGAATTGTAAAAATTTATAGTGGGAAGGCTGAATTGGAATATGTAAGTACGCCTCCGTCAGATCTATGGATGTAAGGACGTCACCTTTTCTGATACCAAGTAAGATAGATTGCAGGGTGTGCATTTTAAATATGTGATATACTAAAAATTGATTAAGGCGTTTCAAATCCAAGATTGCTTTCCACCCCCCTGAACTTTTGGGAACAACGAAAAGATGTTAATAGAAACCTCGCTCTCGTTGGTCGGAAGCTACTGGTTGGATGGCTCGTATGTCCAGTAGGTGCTGAATAGCTGTTTCCATAAGATTTCGTTTAACCAGATCTCTGGAAAGAGGGCATGATATAAAGAAGTCTGGGGGAGCGGATTGAAACTCCAGCGCGAGGCCAAATCTGATTGTGTCTCTGACCCAGGAATCAGAAGTTGAGGAGTCCCATTGGTCTGCAAATAATTTAAGGAGGCCACCGATGGCAGCCAGGTCCATGGGGTTATCTTGGGCGCTGGAAAAATCTATTTCCCGCTCCTTGGAAGGATTTCTTGCGTTGACCACCCCTTCTGTTCCTATCCCCAAAGTCTGACCTCTCTGGCTGTTGCCCTGGTCAGAAAGGTGGGGGGTCTCTGGTATCTGGTTGGGAATGGTTCCTGATAAAAGGGCCGAAAGGTTCCCCTCCAAAAGGACTGAGGGTTTCTAGGGTCTGACTTCCAAAAAAGGGAGGGTAAAATTTTCTTTTTGTTTCGAGTCTCGATGAGTAGCGGATTCGAGGGAAGGGCCAAACAGTCTGTTTCCCACTAGAGGAGATGAAACGAGCTTGCATTTATGTTTAATATCCACTTGCCAATTCTTTAACCATAGCAAACGTCACGCTGTGACATGTGAAGGAATGGCTCCAGCTGAAAACTTAACTGCATGAAAGGTTGAGAATTCGGTGGCTGCTATAAGCTTTGCAATGTCTTGGTGTGCTGCAGTGTTAGAATTGGGGTCATGCTCCTGTAATAGCTGGAGCCATCCAAGAGAAGAACGGGGAAAGAAGGAAGTGGCCGTGGCTGCTCTGATGATTCCTTGGGGTATTTTGTGTAAAAAAAAAACCTTCAATCTGGAATAAGGATTCTCTCACACAGTCTATTGAATTAGCACTCAAAGCGGCCACGTGGTCCTTTAACAGCAAAAAAAATGCTGACTGGATGTTATTTGTGGCGTGCGCGCCAGCAGCAATCTCCTGCCGAGAAAAGGGATAAGCTCCAACAGCTTTCCCTTAGGGCTAAACAGGCTGAGAGGGGTGAAAATAACCAGGCGATTACACCTCCACCCCTAAATGGCGTTCTTGGGGGGAAAAAACTGCAATACGACTCGGGAGAGAGCAAAAAAGCCACACCGTTTAAATGTTAAAACGGCTCGGCGATCGTAATGGCAAGGGCAGGGCTAGCGGTTGGGGGGGCGGAACAAAATCGAAGCCACCCTGCACTTTCTGATAATGCGATCCCGACAGCTAGATGGCAAAGGCAGCGACCGTAAGTCAAACAACAATTGCTAGAAGGAGAGGAAATTGACTATCTGCAAACCTTAACGAGAATTCTCCTGTTTCGGCCAAGGATTAATGAAAAGCACTGCCTATCTCTCACGAGGCTGAGCCAAACTGGAGAATGCTGGGGAGGAGTCCCACGGAGGAGGAGGAGCGTTCCACAAATTAAGCCCAGCCTAAACAAGCAGAGACTGAAGCACCTCCCACTACTGGATGCTCTGAGCAGCTCGTAGGAGAATGAGACTATTTGAGAGGACCCCCAAGCCAAGAGTGCAATCCAAATAGTCACAATAATAGTGATAAGAAGAACAAAGGAGACCAAGGACACCTTCATCTCAATCTAAGTGGAGGAAATAATGTATCTTTATTCCTAATTTTGATTATGGGTGAAAATATACAGTGAACATGACCCAACAAATCTGTAGATCACAAACCAAACAGGCAATGCTTTTGAGATTCCAGTGAATAAAAATCCTTCCCATGTCATTTTATGCCTCTTTTTTAAGTGAGAGAGGGAAAATGAGCACAGACTGTCCCAAAGGTGCTTTCTTTCAAAAGGCAACTGGACTTTCTTGTTTTGCTAGAAGACATTTCGCTTCTCTTCCAAGAGGCTTCTTCAGTTCTGACTGAATGGTGGAGAATGGAAGGATTTATATCCCTTGCAGTCATCGGGTTGTTAGCACTCTTTCTGAGAGTCACTAAGGCCACTTGGAGGTTTCTCTATGCCCCCGAGGGTCACATAAATCCTGTAGTCTGCAATTTTATTTCTGGAAATCTATTCATACCCCTGCACCATTCTTCTTCTACGATGGCAAAACAAGAAAGTCCAGTTGCCTTTTGAAAGAAAGCACCTTTGAGACAACCATGACCTGAACGACTGAAAATCTCCACAGACACTGAGCACAGAATGCTTTATCCCATCTAGGTTAAGGAATAATTCAATGTGAACTCCTACTAGCAGTTTTTAAGTATCTTGTTTTAAAGTTACTGGGATTCTTCCTGATTCATAGCAGCTAATAATAGCATATCATTTAGTGAGATACATTTGTCATCCCATATTTTTTTACGGCTTGCTTTTCCTTGGGGTGGGAATTACTATTTCAATCACTGCAACATAAACAGAAGAATCACACTTAGTTTACTTCTGTCAGAGCTTTAACTGGACTGTGGATTTACTGTGTGGATCTCTGCCAGGAGCACTGGAAGTGTGAATACACTAAGAGATGCACTGCATTTGGGGAAAATGAAGCACTTGTGGAAATACATTAGAAAAAAACACCTTTAATGTCATGTAAACATCTTACATTATGCTAAATTTGCTTTCATTTTACTTCCTTTAATTCTGGGAATATAACGGAGAAATGAATGTTGTCAATTGCAGTAGCCTGGTCTCTTTGCTTTTCCCTTTCATTCCTTTAAGGAGCTTGATATCCCTCAGAGATAAAGGTAAAATTATCACAATTTCAGGAGGATGGCAACTTGTCATGAAAAGCCTTGCTTTCTTCAATCCAGAAATTTGTTTCCAGAAAAAAACACAAACAAAGTGTTCATAGCAGGAAAAGCAGAGAAGGAAGAAGGATGGAAAGTTCCACTCCTTTTCTTGCTATCCATTGGTCCTTACAGACTGACTTGACCATGGTTAACAAACTCTTCAACCCTTGACCCTTCAGGAAGTTTCAAATTGTTCATCAACCCCCCTCCCCAAATATTTTATATGGAAATAAAGGGATAAATAACTATACTTTACTATTCCCAAACACAACAATATTGCTATTTCTGGATATATGCTGCAATTTATTCATTCATTTCTATGAGAGGTTGTAAAATGGTATAATCAAGGATAACACCGGGGGGGTGAAACTTTTCTTTGTGATCACAGTAATCAAGAATCAAGTCTTCTATCTCAGAAGTTCCATTTACAATTGTAATTCTTGATCATGATGGTGTGATGAACTGCAACGGGATATTAGACACATGCTTAACACGGTTATTCAAATGATGTACATTTGAATACTGCGACTAGGAATAATTGATGAAAAACAAGAATGCTTGAAGATTGCATATATTTATAATGCCTCTAGATATACAGAGAAAATATCTCTGAAATATATACATGTAAATTTATTGTCTATGTAAATTTATTTATTGATGCTTTATCGTTGTCCAATATACATAGATTTAAACTTACGTAGTTTGAAATTAAAAGCCTGTAAAGTATCTTGGAAAGATACTATGAGAAAAACGCCAATGTTTATGGCTATTTTGCTAATAAGAATAGTCTCATTAATATGTGTGCAACAATATTCATTGAATACTGTGTACTCTGTCTACTACACATAGCATTCTCAAACCTTTCAAAAATTGAATTCAAGGAAGCTGTACACTTTGAGGAAACATCAGGCTTTTCTTCTTAAAGTTCAGCATATGACTTTTTAGAAAAATGCAATATGTACTACATTTATCATTATTGTTCCTTAAAGCAAGTAAACAGTCTTTTAAATCTCCTTTGCCTCTTGGTGAATCAACTCTGCTGCATTAAATAACTGTTCCAGAAAGTCACAATAGTGAGGCTGTGAAGGAAAAACCCTTCTTTGCTTAAAAGCCAAAACAGAAATGGCACCCTTGATGAATGCTAAGTTTAGTGTGGATCATTTTATCTTTTTTATCTGTCTCTGATCTCTTCTTTTGCATCCATCTTTCAATAATGCTTTTTTATTTCTTTTTAAAACCTCTTTTCAGCTTGCTTTTTTTTAAAGTCATCATACCGACTAAGATTTCTATATGCTGTTCTCAAATTAGAAGGTATCAACTTCAATATATGTAGTGCAGCCCTTTATTTTTGCTTTTAAGTAACTCCTATAGCATTTGAGTGGGTTTAATTCCAGGTGCAGCCTGTACAGAAGTGAGGTAATAAGCTGATCATGATTGAGAAAGAATAAACTTGCATAGCTATATGAAAAGTGTTGCCAGCTTTAGCACTTTCTAAAAGTATTGAGGTCAACTCCCAGAATTCTCCAGTTGGCATGGCCCATGCTGATAATTAATTATGGGAGTTAAAGTAAATACATCTGAAGCATTCCTGATTGGGGAAGCTACTATACATTATACAGTAAATAGTATAAATAGTATAAATAAAGCAAAATTGCTGCCAATTGTGTCTTAGCACTCACAAATAACTAATTCTTTCCACCAGCAGAAGTAGCTTCAGTAATCAGGCAATGGGTGTGTGGTAGAGGTGGTATTCAATAGGTTCACACCTACTCGGGCGAACCGGTAGCGGTTATTTGGCGTGGGTCACCGAACCAGTGGTGACCCCTGGCTGGCCATGCCCCCAACCCGGTAGCTCACTTGCGATTGCTCTTCTAGCTTTCCGTTCCCTATGTCCTCTTTCTCCCCAGGGGAAAGGAAGAAAGGCATGGACGCTGCAAGTATCTCTTTCCCCGTGTGAGTTAAAGTGTTTGGAGTGAGAAAGACTGCGGTCTGACAGAGGGGGTGGGGGAGAATCGAGCCTTGGAACACTTTTGCAACGTAAAAGAAATGCATTTTGGAAGCAGCAGGTCCTTTAAAAACTTCTCCAAGGATTCCCCATGGATGCTGCAAATATCGCTTTCCCCTTGTGAGTTAAAGTGTCTGGAGTGAGAAGGAGTGTGGTCTGACAGAGTGGGTGGGGGGAATCCACTCCAGCCTTGGAGAAATTTAAAGGAGCTGCTTCCAAAATGCTTGTCTGTTAAGTGCTCTCTCTCTGTGTGTGTGTATGAGAGAGAAAGAGAGAGAGGGAGAGAGACAGAGACAGAGAGACACAGAGACACAGAGAGAAAAATAGGAAGAGAGAGAGAGATAAAACTCTGTGCTATTATTTTTAATTGTTCCATTATTTATCATGTGTTAATATTTTACACTGTCCCTACACCTAGAGTGATTTTTCTGCCTTTCTTTTGCCCAAGGCTACCACATATTTTTCAGGGTTTACACGCATTCAATGTCAATAGTCCAGAGCATAAAATACACATGTGTTTAACAAGAGTTGAAAAGGGACCTTGGAGGTCTTCTAGTCCAACCCCCAGCTCAGGAAAGAAAACTGAGGATGCCAAACTCTGAGTAGAAATCCTGGGAAAGGTGTCAGAATAATACTTAGAAGGGACCTTGGGGTGAACCCTATACCATTTCAGAGAAATGGCTGTCCAGTCATTTCTTAAAAACTTCCAGTGATTGAGCACGCAGAACTTCTGGAGACAGGCAGTTCCACTGGTTAATTGTTCTCACTCACAAGAAGTTTCTCCTTAGTTTTAGGTTGCTTCTCTCTGTTCAGTTTCCATCCATTGCTTCTTGCTTGCATTCTGCTTCTTTCGAAAATACATTGTCCCCCTTTCTTTGTGGCAGCCCCTTAAAAGCCTGTTGCCTATCACACTCTTGAGTAAAGCATGTGAGCCATTTCCTCCTTTCAGTGGTTCATGAAAGTACATCTATAGTATTCAGATAATAAAGTCAAAAAAGGTGAACAACATTTTTACAGAACTATAGATAAGTTGAGGCTGGGTGACAAGGAATGGCTGGGAGGGGAGGGGCCAGGTGAGGCACCCCTTGATATGAGCGACATTGAGTTGGCCACGCCCACCCAGTCACATGACCACCAAGCCATGCTCACCCAGTCACATGACTACCAAGCACGCCCACCCAGTCACATGACCACCAAGCCACACCCATCCAGTCACATGACCACCAAGCCACACCCACCAAATAAGCCAGGACCACAGAACCGGTAGTAAAAAAATTTGAATTCCACCACTGGTGTATGGCCCACTTAATGCTTACAAATCTGTTATTTTACCATTCCTTATCATTATCTACATTGCTATGGTTGATGGGAGCTGAAAATCAACAGTTATTTCTGAAGTCACATACTATCCACAACAAAATAAATGAATCAGAAACGAATCACAGGCAAACATCTTCCATTCCATTCAAATCTGCCTTCCTGGTTTGTCCCTAACCTGCGATGTCTGTCATAGTTTGAACTTAGCTTTTCATTTTTAGGAAGGGGACAAGACAAAGTCTGGTTTCAAATACCTTATAATAGGAGGGAAACAAAATTGAATCACAGGAAATGGGAAAAAGACAAAGTACTCCTCCACTTCAGATTATCCTTTTGTTTGTTTTTGCTGCACAAGGGTGTACACAAGTATATACTCAAGACTTCAGTGGGTTGTTGTTTTTTAACCAAAGGTTATTAGTTGATAAGGTCAGAGTTTGTGAAGGGAGCTCAAATGGGTAATATTTACAGGGACCTAGCTTTACTGTTTCCTGAGACATAGCTTGCAAAACTATTAACACGCAACCATGTTAAACATGAGTGTTGAAAAAGTATTGCACCAAAGAGCTAGGCTAAAATCATACATTGGGCTAAACAATCCACACAAGTACATTCCTGACAAAAGAGTTGTTATAAGATACAGCACACTGTGTTAGCATTTGACAACCCAGCAGAGGAAATGCTGCTAGTCCCATTGTCCCACACTCTCAGCTATGTGTTGCTGTGATTACAATTCTGAACAATAGATACTGTGTCAGTAGACAGCAAAACAAACAATAGGCCCTTTAAACAAAATAGCAGTAGGAAGAACACACAAATTAGTCAACAAGGGGACTGGATTCATTCTTTGCATTTTTTCCAGGGGGTGATATTCTAGAGATTAGTAGAAAGGATGTTTTGTTCATCCTCCCACCCCTATGACTGTGTGTTTCTGCCTCTCCCTTTTTATCAACAAGGAATTTTGATCTGTGGGCACCTGGCTTGACCAGCAGTCAGCTGATCTCTGAAGATCGCTGCATACTATTTTAACTCTCGCCTACTGTTCAGTCACTTTCCCAACAGCTGCAGGACCTGTGCTGTCCCCTTTTGATCTGAAAAGCAAGCTTGTTGTCTGTTGCCAATACCAGTAGATACAGTATCAGCCTGCCCTAGCAGCTCAACATGACCAGTTGTTTCACCAGCCAAGAAAAGGGAGGGTGAGGTAGGGTGCGGCTGGGCTGGAACAAAAAAAAACACCCAAGCCATAGCTTTAGGCCAAGAAAGCCTGACTCAGACCTCTGCTGTTAACTTTCAGGATTACTACACTGCAAAGTGTATGTAATGATCCACATTGCCCTCTAGCTGCTTCACTTAAAAGGCAGCACGAAGGAAGAATCAGATTAGTACTATGGTAGCTTGAAGAGGTAAAGAATTTTAAGGCATTAAATATATATAATCTGTACAATTATGAAAAGCTTAACTTAATTATATATATATATATATATATATATATATATATATATATATATATATATATATATATATATATATATATTGTGTGTGTGTGTGTGTGTATGTGTGTGTGTATGTGTGTTGTATGTATGTATGTATGTATGTGTATGTGTATGTGTATGTGTATGTGTATATGTATATGCATATGCATATGCATATGTATATGTATATATATATAAATTCCTTTAAAAAGGGATCATTTTCAAAGAAAAAACAAGACTGTGTCTTGAATTTTGACACTAGAAAGTGATTGATGCAAAGGTAGAATGAAGGTGACTCTGAACTCACAATAGGAAACCTGAATCAGCATCCTTTAAAGTCTGAAAAATCTAAATTGTCAGATTTTCAAATTTCCTCAAACCCGACACATTTTGAACACTGGAATCAATTACAGAATAGTGTTTTAGAAGCAGTGTTTGCAGTGTGTTTAAAACAGTGGGGGGTTTCCACCCCAAACCTGGCAACTTTAAGATGTATTGACTCCCAGAATTTCCCAGCTAGCGTGGACCAAGTTGGAAAAATATTGCTTTAGGACTTACATTTAGTATAAATGGAAAACATTCAAATCTACAGCAATATTAATTTTCATGGAAATCGTCAAAGGATTATATCCACTACTAAAATCAAGACACATTTTTAAAATGCTGACATGATATCCATTAATCTTTCAGCTACACCTTGCCTTTATCATTGGCTTAATAAACAAATATATACACTTACATCAACAGCATTTAAGTGTATTATTAAACACTTAAATGAAGTGTTTAAACATTTCTATTAATGATGAAATATAAAAATTATTAATCAATGCACAATGCTAATGTAGAGATCATAGCTACTTATATTACTTCAGATGACTTTTCAATCATGCTAACCACCACAGAAAAGCTGCTAAAAAGGTAGACCTGAAAGTTTTCTCCCTCAGGAAATGCTTTTCTTTAAAGAATGTCTGTCTGCCTGTCCATCAGGGATAATTTCACAACAGTTTTACAAATCAATTACTATAATATTACTTTCAAAATTGAACATTTGAAGGCCAGAAATGAAAAAAAAAATACTAGTTGATATCAGTCTTAAGACATTTTCATCAGAATGTCAACCACACAGAAAAAAATATTAGCTAGAAACAAAACATAATAGACATGCCAAATGGAAATGAAACCTCAAAGCCTCTAAACATGAAAAGCAAACACAACGTTTGAAAATATAATATAGAGAGTACTAAGATCACATCCCAAGAAAGGAATGTGTTAATTACTACAGCACAAGAAGTGTCTCCAGTTCAGATTCCAGCTGATGAGTAAGTCAACATAGAAAGATTCTTTAAGATGCATTGGTCCAATCAAGGTGAACTTAGTATCTGATCTACGGCTACAAGTAGGCTATGAGTCCCCCAGATAAAGGAATGACATTTTTCCTAAGACAAAACCAACTAAAAGCTGTGTGTTAAGCCTCTGATGGGCTTAGCATAGCCATTCTTTTAAATAGTTTTTTGAAAGGGACAACAAACTGTCCTTGCTTTTCCTGATAACATTACTATATCATTGCGATGTCCTTCATGGCCCTTCAAGGGAAAAAAATAAAAGATAAATAAGGGGAAGAATTGTGCCCTAATCCCAGAAGGCTACTTTTCTTTGGACAACCCTAGATGTTACTGCAAGAAGGAAACAAGGGACAAAATATAATAATTATAACATGGTAACTGCATGTTAATCCATTTACCGCTCCAATTACTGCTTATTCTTGGACACACTTTGTTTCTGTGGCCAATTTTGTTGAACCTTACTATTAATTCCTCTCACCCCCAAGAGATTTGCTATATATACCAAAATTCACCACTAAACTTCAGTACAGTCACATATTGCTAGAGAAGATATTTGGGGTTAAGCAAATTATGACTTTAGTCAACGTCTTTATGCCTTGACTTTAATTTAGTCAATGCCTTTGTGCCTGTTGAATGAGCCTCTTACTTTTATGGTACACAAAATGGGAAGCTATGTAAGTTCTATAAATAATTTAATAATTAGTCAAAAGTGAGAGAGAGACTGTCTCGATGGTCCAAACTCCAACCTGGCCAACACAGAAGCACAACTGCTCTGAAATCGTGAAATAGAATCCAGGTTTATTCAGGCCAGAGCCTCAGTACAAATTGAGTTCAGTTACAGGTATAAATCCATTGTAAAACCAGCGCTGGGAGCCACTACCTCCCAACATCTTTTGTAGGCAGGGTCCCTGCCCTCCCCACCTGGACATGCCCCCCACCCATTCAGCCACCACCTGGTAGCCACCTGGGACTTTTCAGCTAGCAGTCGTTCTGCAGCAAACAACAATAGGGCTTCAATCTCCCTCCCCAGCAACCAGTAGTTCAGCCCCCCCACCAAGCAGCCAGTCTTCCAGGGCTCTGCTCGATGGCCCACCACTGCTTTTCAAGCCACTGCCAGCCTGGTGGTCATCAGCCTCCCAGAGGCCCACCAATCAGCTGGGCCGGGCAACCAGAAACACCACCATCGCACTCCGTCTTCACCTAGTGAAGACTTCACTGCCAGACAGCTGGTCGGGGGCTGGCTCTTGAGGCTCTGGCATGCCACCAAACAGCTGCTCGAGGTGGCCGGGGCAGCCGCTGCCATTCGCTACTGGTTGTCATGCCGCTGCTGCCTCCCCCCCCAGGTATGTCAAACCCCAGTGGGGTTTGAGAGAGAATGCATTTTTCAACAAAGTAAAAACCCAAAATGATATGAAAGTGAAATGATTGGCTGCAACCATGCTGTAGAACCTCCACCCTTTTATTTTAATATGTGTTACATAAACGTCACACATAGACAAAACTGGAATTTTGATTATGCATTTAAATGTCCCCCCCTTTCCCTCTCCCAACTGTCCAAATTTTATTTACAGGATTGAGTTTGAATTTTATTTAAAGAAGGCTGTGACCTTTCATATTTGATTATTTATTGCCCTCTTTTCATACCAACTCCCTGCCAAGCATATATCAAGTTATTAACAGGGAAGGTGTTATTTTTTTAAATAGAGATGTTTCAACAGCCAACACTGCAATTAGTTTGTTTGTAGAAAATAATTATAGTGCTCACTTAGTAATGAGAACTATTAGTAAAGCAGCTTTTTCATGCTTGTAACGCACTGATTAGTTCTTTCAATACCCAGGAGTATTCAAGCCACAAGGCTCTCTAATAGGCCACATATATTTAAATTAACATCTCACACAAATCATAAAAATAAATTTAAAAACCCTATGTCTACACCTGTTATTATGCAAAGTCATATCTCACGTTCTGTCTCTCTATTTTTGATATAACTCAGTGGCAGATGGCCCTTCGGGCATGCCTATAATATATTTTTAAGGGTTAGGTTTAGATCACATTTTTGACTGCACTGCTGGTTGCTAGAACTGTCTGCAGATCACTCAGGTCTGGTATACTTCAGAGTTAATGTAGTGCTTGTGGTTAGGATTTTACTTTTTCCTCTGAAGCCCCTATCCACAATGGTAACATTCTTAGCTCCTACTGCTCCTACAAACAGGAACAAAATGTTCTATCTGGAACATAGGCCAAGGAAGTGTGATGGGGATGGGTGGATGGAAGGATGACCACAGGCTCTGGAACATAAAGTCCCACTTACTGGTGACTCAATATCTTGTTATTTGCAATTGTGTTTATCTACAGTTGTACACTTGAACACAAATAATGAAGGCCACCTGTATCACTATTCTAGTGATTAGGTTCTAGTGATTGGCAACTGCATTTTGCTGTATGTAGGGCAAATCTAATAAGATGTAACTTACATAAAACATCTTTTAGAATGGAATATCTATGTCCTTATACTCAACATTTTTACAATGGCAGAATCCTTTTTAGAATCTATTCAAGAATACACTTCTTTAAAAAGCTACTTGCTGAAAAATACATAGCATTTTTTCTCCCAAAAATCTACATTATATTTCTGTATAAATATTTGTAGTTATTCTGTATAACTCTCAACTTTGTAAAGTTCCACTCAAAATAATTTTTCAGCTGCCAAGATTACAATTTTCACTGGAAACCTGTATGCATTTTTAAAAAATGAATATGAAGGTGCACTAAACAACAATAAACAACAACGAAAAGCAAACTTTCAGCTTCATATGATGGGATGACCCTAACAATGGATGCATTTAACTTCTGACTGAAGTGCCCCAAAAGGACGCAATCAAATGCAAGAAAAGAACCAAGCTGTGAAACCTTAAAATGCTATACCCCATAAACGTCCCTTCCTATTGTGTTGACAAAATTGTAGCTGAAGTGATTGAACTGAAGTAGATGAACTAGATCTGGTGGAACAAAACATGACATTGGTATTTAATGATAGTTTTTAAATCAAAGCATGTGCTACTTTTTAAAGAGTATTTTTCTTTAAGCACTGTTCTTATTCGTAGTGTATCATGCTTGGAAATGGGGGTGGGGAGGGGAGAAAAGAAGAAAAACAAACAAATAAGGCAGGGAATATTGCCTAGAGTAACCCAAGATCTTTCTTCTACTTTCTTCCACATAACTAAAAAAAATGATTGGGAAAAAAATAATTGGGAAAGGAGCTTTCCTGGACAGAGTTCCGGAATAGCTGAACTCCCATTGATTTAGATAAAAGACAGAGAAACAGGGCCTCCGTTGCTAGTACTATATATTTAACAATGATTGTCACCCTCTTTGCTCTCCTGTAGTTGTTACACTATTCCAAGGGAGTTGGCTAATGTGAAAGATGAATATGTAGCTGGCAAGGTATCTGAGGCTGGGGATCACAACTGACAGTGGTGGCCTGTAGTATATGTCTTTCACAAAGCAATTCCTCAGCAGGGTTGCTATTATTTTTTTCTTGCAGTTTCATTGTCAGTTTTAATGTAAAGGATGTGAAGATATTAGGCAGGAATCTTTTCAGTCAAGATGAAACAGAAGAAGAGCCCCTTGAAACATTAAAAAAACCTGAAGTAATGGCATCACAGTTGACAGTCATTGGTGTAGCACACAAGGGTCAAACTTGCGGCATCACGTTGCCATCACATGATGTATCACGAAGTTTTTCCCCCTTCATGGAGCTGGGGTGGGCATGGCCTGTGTGTGATGCATCCGGCCTGTGGTTTGACACCCCTGGTGTAGCATAAGCTGTTGACAGTTTTGACCTTCTTCCACTTTCTTAGTATAATTCGACTGGAAGATTAGCCAATTTTCTTTGGAACAGGGGTGACCAACCTTGGCAAACTGGAACAGGGGTGACCAACCTTGGCAACTTCATGACCTGTGGACTTCAATTCCCAGCAGTCCCCAACCATCATAGGGAATTCTAGGATTTGAAGTCTACAAGTCTTAAGTTGGATGCCTCTAGTTGGACACCTCTGGTCTACAGGACAATGCTTTGTTTCTGTGAAACTGTATTCAGCAGTGAAACTGCACTTGATATTAATTCAGATTTTGTCTCTGATGGCTCTTCCTTTCTCAGCTTCTAACCCCATCACAGCTGTTTCTACATCCAAGCACAATTGAGAGTTCAATGTGAAAGATAACGTACCATAACACATAATCTGGAAATTATTCAAGGGTCAAAAACTGAAATGCCATCGCTCTCAGATACACTGGATAAGCAAAGAAAATTAAATCTACATATTAAGAAATATTTTTCAGTGTTGCATATTTTATTTCACCCATTAGATTAAATTGTTTTGAGATACCAAATAAGTCAGTTTATGAATCTGTCTGTATATTACACAAAAGAGTAATTCTTTACTATGCTGTATTTTTCTTCAACATTAATTTCTTTTTCAGCTCAATTTTTAATTTCACTTTCATACAATTAAGGAAGAAGAGCAACTTGATATAAAAGATAACATGTGTTTTGATTTTGAGGGAGCAAAATCACACTTCTTTAATTTAAAATGCCCAGATGTGGTATTCAGCAGGTTCTGACCAGTATTTTGAATAGTTTAGAGAACCGGCAAATATCACCTCTGACTGGCTCCACCCCATCTATTCTCTGTCTCCTAAGTACCAGCTGATTGGCTGGGTCTTCTTTTGTTGCCCTGCACAGGAGAACGGAGCTGGAAAGCAGGTTAGTGGGATGGGGTGGGGAGGGAATGGAGATTTTGCAGTATCCTTCCCCTGGAGTGGGGTGGGAATAGAGATTTTACAGTATCCTTCCCCTGCCATGACCACCAAGCCACACCCACAGAACCAGTAGTATTTTTTTTAATTTCACCACTGAAAATAACATCCCATAAACTTTTATATATGTAGTCAGAAAAGTTTCATTATCTTTTCTTTTCAATTCTAATAATCTCAAGATCTTTGATTTAAAATGTGGTACTGAATTCAGTAACAGGGACTACATACAAATTCAAACAGAAAGATTTAATCCTATTGCCTTCTATCATTATGTTATGAAGGAAATGGTAATCTAATAAAATGAATAGAGTAAGCAGAATAAGAGAGTTAGAACTTAGAAGGGGCCTTGGAGGTCTTCTAGTCCAACCCCCTGCTCCAGACAAGTGTCTGTTGAGTCTCTTCTTAAAACTCACCAGTGAACTCACAACTTCTGAAGGCAAGCCGTTCTACTGACTAATTGTTCTAAATGTCAGAAAATGTTTCTTTACTTCTACTTTGGTTCTCTTTTTGATCAGTTTCTATTTATTGCTTCTTGTCCTGCCTTCAGATGCTTTGGAATATAGTTTGACCCTTTCTCCCTTGTGACAGCCCCTCAAATATTGGACCACTGCTATCATGTCACGCCTAGTCCTTCTTTTCATTAGACTAGACACACTCAATCCCTGCCATGGTTTTTCATATGTCTTAGCCTTCATATGCTTAGCCATGTGGCTTTGAAACCATCAGAAAGGCTGAATATAGAAAAATGAATATCTTTGATTTCTAGTCCTAGAAAAAATGGACATGAATACCTAAGTAAGAAGAACAAACAATTCAAAAATATATGAAGTAAAACCAGATTGCTCATTGGAAGTTGTAATAATGAAGGTACAGCAGCTTTGATAGTTCAGACATATACCACAATGTAAGTCACGAGAGAAGACCTTAATGGGAAAATGGAAGGCAACAGAAAAAGAGGCCGTCCACAAATCAAATAGCTGGATTCTATCATTGCTGACACACATATCAGTTTGGAAGAACTCCCTTAGTTACTTATAGACAGTCCTGACAAACTATTGTCCCTTAGTCATGGAAAACTGGAAATAATTGAATGACTGAACAATAGTTTAATCTCTGATCTAGCTCTAAACCCAATTTAGCAAAGGTTCCGCATGCCGTAAGTCCATGAGTCAAAAGTTTTTAAATGGTTAAAATGACAAATTAGAAAAAGAAAAAAGGAACTATTTATGAGAAATGTCTTTATTTAAGACTTCTGGCATATTATTAAATTTTCTTCCCTCTCTATTAAGAAGGGTAGTATGACACATTAACTGGATAAAGGAACATTTGCAAAATCCTGCAAGTTTGGGATGTAAAGTAAATTATAAAATGATGAGCAGGTTCTAACTCAAAGAGCCACTAGAGTTTAGAAATGGATTAAATAACGCTAAGCACTATGGCTGACTGTCTTTGTAGACTATTCAAATGCTGAAAGGAATTAGTATTCTACATGCAGTGCATAAAAGGATTCTTTACAGTAAAAATGCTTATTAAGTGTATAGCCACCAAGTACAATTGGGACGAAACACTTAATGCTGTTTCTCAGATGACTTGTCATGCTAGAGAAGAATGTGGCTGGAATAAATGCACTTCACTGCATTGTGAGACATATTTTTCATATAACTTTAATTAAGCTGAAAAGCATAGAAAACAGAGCTTTCCAATGAACCTCTAATTGGTACCCAAAACATTCACATCTTTTGTCAGTTGCTTTCCCCCATTTTCTTTTAGTAAATAAATTGTATATGCTGTGTAAATATGACATTTGGTTGCTGTCATTTTGGTTCATGCAATTTGCCTAAAGGAGCAGGTGATTTCAATTTAAATAGCTTTTTGTGTACTTATTCTTAATAACATGGCACAGGAAGCAATTCTTCAGATATCAATATGCCAATTAACGAAATGATTCTACCTCTGAGTAGACAAATGAATGGCTTCTAATCTACTCAAGCAACACAATGAGAGGAATGGGAGAGAGAAACCCAAGTCTGTCAGCTTTGGGCAGGCTCAGGGGTATCAAATACAATAAACCTTTACATGCAAAATGCAAGAAACGGCAACACATAAACACTTTTCACCTTCTGGCAGTGAAAACAGCCAGTATTCAAAAGCCAGAATGAAACCTGATCAACTGTCAGAAGCTACAGTAACTCACAAAACAATATGTGCTTTAATCGGAATAATTTTGGAATGAAACAATATTTTCATTTGTTGATAGGTATAATGTTCATACAACATACACTGTTTCGCTTAAGTGTTTATCCTAATCCAGTAATAGTTTCATGATGGTAAAGCCTGGGATCACTCCTTCTTTTACTTGGGAAGAAAGAGGGAGAAATAGTGATCAGAGAAGATATGTTGCCAATAGATCTCTTTGGGTGCAAACCCTCCTGTTTCCTGCTGTAGTTCCTGCAGGTTTGATTGCATGGGGATTTAAAACAACCTACCATCATATGTCCATTGCCTGGAAACAATTATTTGTATTGATCTCCCTTTTTCATATCTCTAGAAATAGTATGCCTATTTAAATAGAGAGAAAGACAGGCTTTTGGCTTACCTAGGACTGAGCCAAAGCACATCTGTGTCCATCACAAAACATCCAGCGCAACAGGTTGGCATACTTTCTCATTCTGATTTTAAGAATTCTTACTGTATAAAAACATTGGTGACTCAGTGATTAAGACGCTGGGCTTGTTGGCTGAAAAGCTGGTAGCCCAGGTTCAAAACCAAGCAACAAGGTGAGCTCCCATCCTCGCCCCAACTCCTGCCGGCCTAGCAGTTTGAAAACGTACAAATACGAGTAGATAAATAGGTGCCACTTTTGTGGGAAGGTAACAGTGGTCCATGACATCATGCTGGCTGCATGACTGCGGAAATGTCTTTGGACAGTGCTGGTAATGCCTAGTGGAGTAAAAGCTGCAGGGACTCCTTTACCTTTTTTTCTTAATTTTATAAAAAAATAAATTCCCTGCCCCAAAACAAAGCCACTGGTATTGTCCTCACTTTGATGGTTGGTGTATGAGTGTAAAATAACATTGTTTAAGACAACCATGCAAATAGGACAGTTTTGTCATTTCAAAAAGGTTTGAGATTATCTCTGGTTTATGATCTTGTCTCTTGATGTCAAGAGATGGAAAGCAAACTATGGGAAGGGTTTATCATGAAACCAGTCACTGGAGGATAATCATCCAAATGCTTTGAAGGGAAATTATTAATGATACAAAAATGGGAAATTTATAATTTCCCAGTTATGCTTTTCCTGAAGATCCAAAGAAATTTACAAAGTTTACAATAATGAAAATATTAGCCTCAAATTATGTCTTCCCGGTAACTTTTATTTAGATTGACGTAACTGGCATAGGCCTTTCTGTGACCTTTATCTCACTATCGATGCCAACTGCATATTTCATGTTTGAATTCTGCACTACAAATTTTAAATTAATTATCCCAACATTCTTCTGCACTTGACAACTCATCCCAAGGCCAATATAGAGCACAGGACTCAGAATATTTTTAGTGTGAAGGTAATGAGTCAGCTCTGAGGTCGATGGATTTTCAATATTTATTGATACAATACAGTCTCACTTCAGGTTCTCAGTAATGAAGTTAGTACTCCCTGACACAGCTCGAGTTATTTAAATTTGATAGAGTCAAGAGAATTTTAAACTTACTGATTCCACTTCATCACTTCAATGGTCAGCAAACTGGAAGACATATATATATACACACACACACACACACACACACACACACACACACACAAAAGGTGCACATGGTCATTATTTCCTATTCCAGTATTCTGTTTGATTAATATACTGAAATATTAGGAAACTACAATGTGGTTCAACTACTTCCATGGATTTTTTTTTAATGGGAACAACTTTGCAAATCCACAAAAAGCAATTCTACCAGTTATGATGACTGTGACACTTCTGGGTACACTGTGACTCTGTTGAAACCTTTCATTAGCAAAAGATTATCATTTATTTTTATATACAGCATCCAAAAGTCATCCTTCTCAGGATAGGAAAATGTTAAATATGGGGGAACATTAATGCAACTGAATAATCTTGCTAACAAGCAAGACTCGGGAGATGCTGTATGCATAGTAGTTAATAAAGAAGAGAGAAAGGACGAGATCTTTAGGAATAAGTCTACATCCTGGAGTCTGTGATATGGGTCACCAGATAGCACCACAGCTCCCTCATACGCTGACAGACATTTATAGTGAAATTTAACTGGGACCCTAGTTACACAAATAAACATTGCCTGGTTCTAATGCTTTGCATATTAACCTACAGGAAGAACTGAATGACAATAGATGGTCATCTAGCTATTTGGTCATTTGGTCGTTTCCCATTCACTTAGAAAATGAGAAGACTGCTTATATTGCCAATATCTGTCCTGTGGCTGAGGTCCACTTTGAGAGGACCTAAATAATGCTTCAGATTTTGTGTAAACACTGCACTTGACAGACCAACTGTCTGTCTCTTATTGAGGAGAACAGTGGATGAAAGAAAGAAAAAATGTATTGCTTTTTAATGTTCACAAAGAGGGAAACCCTGGGAAACAAAGAGGGAAGCTGAAGGAAAAGAGGCACTGCAAATAACAATGCAGAGTTTCTCCTTACTCCTTACATTGCCAATCAATATCAAATAGTTCCTTGATCATATCAGGACTTAGAACACTCCCAGAAGGTTTGAGGTAACAGTTGGATATAAAAGCTTATGGCTACATTATTGGAAGGAACCCTAAATTATCTAGCCCAACCCAATGCAATACAGGGAATGTATTATTATTACATTCACCTATCAATATACTGCATTGAATAGACATAGTAGTATATAATATTACTATTACATTCGCCTATAAAGTAGCCTATCAAACTCTGCATAAGACCATTCAGTGAAGGAAAAAACCTCCACTTCTGGGACCATCTAATCCATTGTTGAATAACTTGTCACTGAATTCCTTCTCTTGTAAAACTTGAGCCTAAAAGTTCAGGTCCTCTGTGCCCCCACTCCCTGCTCCTTGTCTCCATGTCAACAGGAAAAAAGCCTGCTTCCTCATTTCTGTGGCAGCATTCGAAGTATTTGAAAATGACCTCTCTCCTGGGATAAATATAGTCAAACTCATTGTTTTTATCACCTTCTTCAGCAGTCAGCTTAATGGATTACAGTAAGGAGGCCCCCTGCTTCAGAGGCTTGAAATCAGCTGCTAAGGGAGAACATTGTTAACCTTAACATATTTCCCTATATTTTATCTAATGAGTCATAATTTTAATTTTATTTTTATTTTCGTTTTCTTGTTGTGTTGTAGATTTTCAATCTTGACGTTTAGACATATTATTGTAAACAAGGATATAAAATTATTCTCAATTAACTCTTCAATTGGAATGCTTCATCCTAGCATCCAAATGTTCCCAAATGATTTTAACCAACTTTTTCCAAACTCACTATTAATATTTAGTTGGTGATTTAAATATTATACACAGCTTAGTCACACCTGGGGAAATTATTTTATGTTTAATCATATGTGTACTCCCCTCCAGTTTAATGAAGACTCAACATTAGCTCATATTAGTCTGACCAAATGTTTTTAGAAAGGGGATGGGATTTTACTCTTTATATAATAGGTTTCCTATGATATAGTCAAACAGATAATGGGGGAAAGGAGTACCAAGTAAGAATGAAATGAAATATTTTTTTAAAGTTTCAAGAAAAGTTCATATAACTATAGCTCAAAGCTGTTTATCATTCTCTGTGAACTTGTCAACCACAGTCATGTAATTTAGCTGAAACTGTCATATGCTTTAAAAGAAATGGCAATAAAGATATGGGCTTTGAAATGTTACTTAACTTTAATGAGAGGAAAACCAGAATTCAATATTCATTCAAATGAAAGTTCACTATACTACTAATGATTTATTCAGCTTGTTTTCTGGATATGTGTATAATTTAGTCCCTACACTTACACTTGCATAAAAGAATTTTAGTATAGTGACAAGAGATTCAAAAACATGTACCCTAATTTCAATTTAAGCCTGGGTTGGTACATAAATGTAGAATTGTAGAATGTAAGTCCTTGGTCACCCCAAACGAAGATGGGCATTGGTACCTACCTGATACGCCCGTTCTCGTCGAGCTGCGTAGAGCATCCAGATAGTGGGAGGTGCTCCAGTCTTCACTCTAACAGGCTGAGCTATAATTGAGGAATGCTCCTCCTCCTCCACGTGACTCCTCCATGCGTTCCCCCAGTTTTACGAAGACGAGAAGACAACAGCTATCCTCTCATGTCAACTATATTACAAGACTCAACTCTGAACTATATACATCATTGGCCGAAACAGGACTCCCCCCCCCAGATGGACCAATTAGGGTGGGGCTGGATGCTCTACGCAGCTCGACGAGAACGGGCGTATCAGGTAGGTACCAACGCCCATTCTCCGTGGAGCTGCTGCAAGCATCCAGATAGTGGGACATACCAAAGCCTGGCTTGTCCTATGGGAGGGACTCCGTCTAGTCCAGAATCACCTCTGGATCCCTTGCCACCTGTTGAAGGACTCGCCTGCCAAAGGAAGCCTCAGCTGAGGCGTAAACATCGATTTTATAGTGGCGTATGAATGGAGATGGAGACGCCCAGGTAGCTGCTCGACATATGTCCTGAATTGACGCCTGAGTAGCCCAGGCAGCCGAGGTGGCCGCACTCCTTGTAGAGTGAGCGGTAATGCCACTAGGGACAGGAAGAGCCTGTGCCAGATAGGCCTTGGATATAGTAGCCCTAATCCAGCGGCCAACAGTAGACGGGGAAACCTTGCAGCCCAGCGTCTTTGGCTGAAAAGACAGGAATAAGGATTCTGATTTTCTGATTGATTGTGTACGGTAGATGTAAATACGAAGAGCCCTTCGCACATCAAGAGTGTGCCACTGCCTTTCCCTTTCTCGAGAAGGCTTGGGGCAAAAATTAGGTAGGATCAATTCCTGGGATCTGTGAAAAGCCGAGTTGATTTTAGGCATAAAGGCGGGGTCTGGTCTCAGGACCACCCGATCAGTGTGGAAGACACATAAGTCCTTTCTCACGGATAGAGCTGCTATTTCAGAAATCCTTCTTGCTGATGTTATCGCCACCAGCAACACCACTTTGAGTGTGAGGAACTGAAGTGGCGCCTCCCTGAGAGGCTCGAAGGGAGGTTTAATTAATGCCATAAGAACTTTATTAAGATCCCAGGTAGGATATCTGTGGATCACCGGAGGGTGTAGATTGGAAGCCCCTCTAAGGAAAGACCTTATGCGAGGGTGGTGGGAGAGTGAGCCAGAAGAACTGCTAGAGATCACCATTGCCAGGGCTGCGACCTGCCTTCTCAGAGTGTTGGGGGAGAGACCCCTATCTAGCCCGGCCTGTAGGAAGG
The DNA here is from genome assembly GCF_049901735.1 of Notechis scutatus. Lineage (NCBI taxonomy): Eukaryota > Metazoa > Chordata > Lepidosauria > Squamata > Elapidae > Notechis > Notechis scutatus. The sequence continues at coordinate 80,105,626 of NC_142009.1, forward strand.
CTAGGAGTTGGGCGATTGAAGGCGAGAGCGGATCAATGGACGACTTACGGCACCACTGACAAAAGATATTCCAGGTTGCGTCATAAATGCGAGTAGTCGAAGGCCGCCTTGCTGCCAAGATGGTATTGATGACCTGGGCCGACAAACCCTCATCTTTTAGTCTTTCCCGCTCAACCTCCAGACGGCTAGCTGAAGCCACTGCGGGTCTGGATGTTGAAGAGGACCCTGGGACAGAGAGATCCTGTCGAGGGGGATCCTCCACGGTGGGGCCACTGATAGATTGCGAAGATCCGCAAACCACGGTCTCCTGGGCCAAAACGGGGCTATCAGGAGGACCTCCGCCTGTTCGAGGATCAATTTCTGAATCACCCTGGGTATCAGCGGGAGGGGTGGGAAGGCGTATAGAAGCCCGGTGGGCCAGGGGCAGCGCAGGGCATCGTGGTTCTCTGTGCCGTCGGCAGGATAACGAGAGAAGAACCTCGGTGTCTGGGCGTTGAGAGGAGATGCAAACAGGTCCACCACGGGCTGACCGAATCTCGCTGCTGCCTTCCTGAACAAGGAGGGGTGAAGGCGCCATTCTGATTGGTCCAGCTTGGCCCTGCTTAGCCAGTTTGCTTGGACGTTCGAGACCCCCGAGATGTGCTCTGCCCTGATGGATAAGAGATGTCTTTCTGCCCATCGACAGATTCGCTCGGCCTCCCTCATGAGACGAATGGAATGAGTGCCCCCTTGACGGTTGATGTGGGCTTTCGTGGTAGTGTTGTCTGTTAAAACCAGAATGTGACGGCCTCGTACCTGAGGGAGGAAGGCACGTAGAGCCAGATATACTGCATGCAGCTCCAGCCAGTTGATGCTGCAGCGTCGTTCGGTTGCTGACCAAGTTCCCTGGGCTGAAAGCGACTGCATGTGGGCTCCCCATCTGTAAAGGCTGTCGTCTGTCGTGAGAGTGACCCTCTGGGGCTCCTTGAAGAGATGACCTCGGTTGGTAGATGGTCTTGTCCACCAGAGAAGCGAGGCGAGAACCCTTGGGGGGACCTTCACCACGACACCTGAGTTGCTCCTTCCGGAACGTTGGTAAGGCAGGAGGAACCACTGCAGGGATCTGGAATGTAAACGTGCCCAGGGAATAATTGATATACAGGAGACCAACTTTCCAAGCAACTTGGATAGGTTCAGTAACGAAGCCCTTTTATTTTGCCTGATTGTCTTGATAGCTTTTTGTATACTGGTGAACCTCTCTTGGGAGAGGAATACCCTCCCTTGAACCGAATCAATCACAGCTCCTAGATGCGCTATACAGGTGGAAGGATTAAGCTGGCTCTTTTCCCAGTTAATGAGGAATCCGTGAGCCTGAAGCACTGAGAGGGTAGTCTTAGTGTCACTCTCAGCCTGATGTCGGGTAGGAGACAGAATAAGAATATCGTCAAGGTAGCAGTGAATGCGAATAGGGAAGTGTCTAAGGTGCGCCGCCAGGGCCGCCAACATCTTGGTGAAGGTCCTCGGGGCCGAGACGAGACCGAAAGGAAGGGCCACATACTGGAAGTGTTGATTGTTATAGCAAAATCTCAGATACTTGGAATACGAGGGGTGAATGGGTACATGGAGATAAGCCTCAGAGAGATCGATGGAAGTGAGCCAGTCTCCCTTCCTAGTACCCTGTAAGATTGACTGAAGTGTGTGCATTTTGAATTTGTGATGAACAACATAGCGATTGAGCCTCTTTAGATCTAAAATGGGTCTCCAACCCCCGGAATGCTTCGGGACCAAAAAGAGGAGGGAATAGAACCCCCCTCCCCGCTGTGACAAAGGTACGGGCTGGATGGCCTTGATATCGGAAAGATGAGTGATAGCGGCCGCCATGAGAGCCCGCTTAGTCGGGTCTCTGGAAAGGGGAGAAACCATAAAGTGCTCCGGAGGAGCCGATTGAAACTGAAGAGGGAGACCAAACCTTACAGTGTCCCTAACCCAGGAATCAGACGTGGATAAGTCCCACTGGTCAGCAAAGTACTTAAGGCGACCGCCAATGGTATAAGAAATTGAAGGGCTACCTGGGACGGCGGGGAGCTTTATTCCCAGCACCCCGGAAGGGTCTCCTGTAGGAGCCTCCCCTTCTATTTCTATCCCCTGAGTTGCTCCGGTCCTGATAGGTCGACCGGAACATCGGGGAGCCCTGATACCTGGGGGTGAAGGCCAGTGGAAAGGAAGATCGAAAGGAGCCCCTCCGAAAGGACTGAGACCCTCTAGACTCTTGCCTTCGAAAAAGCAATGGAAGGAACTTCTTCTTATTCCGGCTCTCCATCAGCAACGGCTCAAGTGCTGGGCCAAACAATTTTCCCCCTGACAAAGGAGCTGAGGCTAATTTGGCTTTATTCTTGACATCGGCTTGCCAGTGCCGAAGCCATAGTAACCTACGTGCAGAAACGTGCGAGGAGATGGCCCTAGCGGAAAATTTTACGGAATGAAAAGTGGCATCGGCCGCGAACTCTGCTGCGGCCGTTAGTTTTGCAATGTCCTGATGTGCTCTAGTGTTTGAAGCGGGGACATGCTGTTTTAACTGCCTGAGCCACCTGATAGAAGCTCGGGTGAAGAATGATGTGGCTGTGGCCGACCGGATGGCCCAAGCATCCGACTGGTGCGCTTGCCATAGAGCCATCTCAGCTCGCTTATCCTCCAGCTTCAGCGCTTCTAAAACGTCGGTGGGGTTGGATGAGGATGCTAGCCTCACTATTGGATCATCTACCTCCGGAGTGTTTAGCATGTTAGAAATCTCCGAGTCGAGATTGAACAATCTCTTGTCTTGACTGGAAGGAGCAGGAGGGGGACCCGCAGAGGCCCATTGTCTAGCGACCAAATCGGAAAAAATTGGGGGAGTTGGAATGACCTCGGTTTCGATGACCGGCTGTCTGAAAACTGAGTCTTCTGGTCCCCCTGGAATCGCCGGTGATGGTTCAGAAGGAGCCTGGGAAGTCAGGCCCAAGACATTCTTTGCCTTGAATAACAAGGACTTAAACAAGTGAGGCTTAAATAAGCCTACGAATACTGGCTGGTCAGGGGAAATGTCCTCGTCCTCGGACATCTCCCCTTCCATGGGGTCTACCTCGAAGAATGGTTCTGAATACTGGATCGACCCCCTGTCTGAACCTTCCTCTTCCCTGAAGGGTTCAAACCCCATTTCTTCCTCTTCCTGGCTCACTTCCCCTTCCGGCAAGGGGGCTTCCGTGTGGGAAGGTACCTGACCGAGATGTGAAGCCGGCCTGGAGATCGATCATCCGGACATCGATTCGGCTTCGGGAGCCATCGATTGGGTACCTGGTCTAGCCAACTGCTGGATACCCTCTGCTATCCCTTGTCTGATGGCCAGTTGCATCCACTCTCTAATGCTGTCCGGGATAATGATCGAGGGCGGGTCTTCTGGACGTAGGCCCGCTGCAGTTGGTGTGAAAGTCGCCTCTGGCGTGCGAGAAGTCTGGCTACGTGCAGGTGAGCATCTGGAAAGAGAAGGTTGACCTGAAAGGGGAGGGGGTTGAGTAGAAACAGAGGGCAGGGCAGGATGTGCAGAATGCGAGTCTTTAGATCGTTTGTCAAACTCCTTCCCCAAGGCCTTATGACGCCTTAAGGCATCCATTTGAGAGGCCTTGGAGGAGTCCTTGTCCCTTTTGCGCAGATAGTGCCTCTTAGACTTTGCCTTCAAAGAAGAGCCACTAGGATTGCCTTCTGCCATGACACCAGAAAGATTTTTGACAATAAGGAAAAAAAGGCGGTTGGCACGCCTGGGAGTTCGACCTACAACGTAGGCCGGTTTTTCTATAGTTGGGTCGCGTCCCCCTTTTGGATAAATTTTTATTTTATTTTTATTTTCTATTTTATTTATTTATGTATTTATTTATTTTATTATTATTATTATTATTTTGTGGGCGGGGCCCAAAAAAAAATTCCAATCAACAGAATAAAACAAAAATGTACCTTCAACTTATCTTAGTAAGAAGAAGAAAAATAAATTTGGAGTTAATAAACCTAAATAACCAATCCACCAAATGAACGCAGAGGCCAGTAAAAAGGAAAAAAATACGGATTAGAATAATTAACCAAGGGCAAAAAAAGGTGGGCCTCCTGAGGCAGCCTCCCAACAAAAATGGGAAGTGAGTGCCTGAGTCTCTGGGCGAGCTGCAGGCAAGAAAAGAAAGCCAACAAGAATAACAATGCACAAGGGTAACTGGGCACTGAACCACTCTACCCTCCAAAACTAGGATCCACGCGGCCTGTCGGTCCCGCTATGGTCTGTAGCAGCCTCGCAGCCCGATCGGAAAGATACGAGAATTCAAAATGGCGGCCTGCCACGAGGCGCCCTCAAAATGGCCGCCAGCTCCGGTGCGACTATCCCAGAGACACCCAAACCCTCTGAAATCCACCAACAGCTGGAAAAGGAGGCAGAAAGAGAAATGAGGGTTGAGAGAAGAAGCTCCCTTCTTCTAGCGTTCTGGGGGGAAGGCGCAACGCAGCGCTATCAACAGCGCGATCTCAAGCAGCTGTAGCACGGCTAGGAAAAAACGGCAGAGGAAGAGGAGGGGGATTTAAGGAGCGAAAAGGCTTTTAAACTAAATTTGGGACGAAAACTAAAAGCGCAGGGGACAAGGAGGAAGGAGAGATCAAACCTGATTGCAGAAAAAAGGCGAAAGGAACCTGGATCGGCCAAGGAATAACGAACAAGCTGCCTGTCTCTAGCGAGGCTGAGCTAAAACTGGGGGAACGCATGGAGGAGTCACGTGGAGGAGGAGGAGCGTTCCTCAATTATAGCTCAGCCTGTTAGAGTGAAGACTGGAGCACCTCCCACTATCTGGATGCTCGCAGCAGCTCCACGGAGAATTTGAAGAACTTTAGCATGTTAATGGTAGACATTCTACTTTGTCATAGTTACAAGTGTAACTATGGTATCATGGCATTCATATAATTACATTACTATGAGAAGTAACAGTTGCCAAATGGGTAACCCTGTTATATTTTTGCAGCAAACCCCACAAAAACAGCCTCTGGGCAGCATGAAGTCTTGTTTTAGGTTTGAACCTTTTCAAGTTAGAAGGCTGAGCTGAACTGCAATTCTACTTGTCCTTCTCTTGAGTTATCCTGCGTTGAATTTTCCTGTGGTGAGCTGTCCTATGGCAAATTGGCCACAACGAGCCGGCTGGGGTGAGTCAGCTGTGGCAAGATGACCAGGGTGAGTTGGCCAGAGTGAGTGGGCCAGGGCGAGTTGTCCCATTCTGCACATTGGAGGCTGAGAAAGTATTTGTCCCCCTGATGCTGTGCATGATGTTGGTCGATTATCAAATTAGCACAGATGTCAGGGAATAATTAGCAACTGGATCTGTGAGAGGATTTGGTTCCACCATGATGCTATAATATGCAATTGCTGGTTAGTAGCTCTCTTAAGTGATGTAGCAATTGGGAAATAAACCCAGGCCCACCTTCCAATGATTGTGAAGTGGAAGTATCATTGTGCAAGGTGGGTTTGAGATCATAGATTATAAATTTGAGGGATTTTAACTTGGAGCTGTAGATGGTCACAAGTGATGTTCTATTGTGCTTTCTTTTTCTGGATCTGTTGTGCAGAAAAGAACACTGTTCCTATTTCTGGCAATCCACATGTCTCTCTGGGTCTGCTTTTAACTTTATTTGATCCTGTAGTTATATGTCACTGATGGATAGGTCTGAACAGATGAAGTACCATTTATGCATCACGCCTGATACAGAAATAGAAAACTCAGCATACTGGGAAGCATTCACTGGGCCACCCTTAATATCTAGCCCTCATTGTGAACCAATTGGTTGTTCTCTGATAGAAATGGACTATAGAAAATATGCAACCAGTACCATCCCATCTGTCCCCATATTCAATCCTTTGTGATTTCATAATTGTGCTCATCTAAGTTCAGAGTTAACATCCTCTTTAGAAAAAAAGTATAATGTATCAAATTAATGAAATAGTTTATGTAATTGATTTTATATTTTAGTTTAAGGTTCTCAGTTCTGCATCATGACAAACTTGTACAAGCAACATGGGAATACTATAAAAAGCTATTCTGGAATTTGCTCCTAATTTTGCCAGATCATTTCCACAGTGGGTAGCTGCTATACTGCAATGTCTAAAATACCTGTGATATATAGATGGACATTTAGTTATTGCAATGTTTATTTCTTGCCCAACCAGTAAGTCATTACCTTTATTGAGAGAGTAGCATTGCATATATTTGTTTATCATTTTATGCTTTATTGCTGAAACATTTGAGAATAACCACTTTAGTTTAGGTTTTGATGCTATGTTAGGCAGAAAAAAATGAATTATCCATTACTAGATAATCAAGATACTGGAAAGATGATTTCTAACTATAATTCCAAATTGAAGGGAGGAAAGCAGTGGTGGCCTGCTGCTGGTTCAGACCGATTATAGTGAACTGGTAGTTCCAACAATCAGCTGGCCCTGCCCATCCAACTCGCCCTATCCTGTCCTATATTTCCTGCTTTCTGGCTCAGCTGAGTCACGCAGCACAACTGATTTCTGCGCCTCAGCTGTTCTACTTACTGGGACTGTCCTAGAAGGTAACCATTTGAGCTTCAAATTGCTGTATTTTGAACGCTGTGCGCAAGTGCATTAGGCACGTACTCACAGAACTGGTTGTTAAACCGGTTGCAGCCCACCACCGGAGAAAAGCATTAAAAAAATAAGTTATGAGTTACCAACTTTTCTTTGGTCTTTTTTTTGAGACAAAATATTTTTTTTACACATTTCTAATTTGTATTAAGTAAAACAAAGAATAACTATAAGACCTGGTTTTTTCAAATAATTATTTTTTTCTGTTATGAAATTATTGCACATATTATTTTGACAAAACTCTGAGAAACTGTTAAAAAACCTTTGAATATTTTGTTTCCCCATACCACCCAGAGATCTGAACAACCCCCACTCTGCTCTTGTTTAGAAGAGCCATGAAGACCTGGGTCTTCACTCAGGCCTTTGCCGAAAGTGTGTGAGACCTTTCTCTTCATTCCACCTGGACTATCACACTTGCCATATTTATCTTCATATCCTTCTCTTTTATTTATTTTATTGTAGTCTCTTTCTTTGAATGATGTGAACCATCCAAGGTTGTTGAGCAATGGTTGGTATACGTGTAATCAGTTTGAATATTAGTATTGCACAAATTTTGCTTGCAGTATTAATTATTTAAATACAAACATAGTTAAAAATACATAGTTAATTTGTCCATGCATATTGCAAACTGCTCTCATTTTTCATTATTGTCCTCTAACAATCTCCCCAAGTCTTTATAATTAGTGCAGCAGACTGCATAACCCTGACTGTGCCCCAAGCACCATTCTCCACCAGTGCGTGCTCCCACTGGAACAGAATACTTTTAGTGTAGCAGTATAATGTACATCAAAAGATACGCTGATTTTTTAAAAATAGCTTGTGACTTCCTGCTCGCAGTAATAGTTCTGAGGCAATCAACATCTGAATGGAAATGCAAATCATGTTTGTTTTTGTTGTTTGGTTTAATGCTACCAAGGTCAATTAAAAGTAGCTTTGTATGTAAAAAGTATATAAAACATGTGATGTAATTCTCAAAAGAAATATATTCTACTTTATGGGGTGAGATGGAAAGGATTCCTTTGACATTGATAATTAGGTTTTCTAGATTTTATTACATGACTCTATATTATATTATAATCATTCCAATTTCACCAACAGTTTTGTATATTTAATTATATTGCTCACTGAGTCTGTATTACAACCAATAATAATATTTACTGAGTTTTCAACATTTTCTTGGTTTTTTCCAACATAACACTCAAAACCTGAGCATAAGCTAGAGTCTTGTGGATTCACTTCATTTGCTTGCTATTTAGTATGCTTGTCAAATACTATTTTATGTTAATTATTAAATATTAACAAATTATATTCATCATATACTATTGAATATATTATACTTGTGATTTTTATATTGAGTGTACTCTGATTTTGGGAGCATCATTTGAACTTTTACAAGCTCAAATTAAGAGTGTCCTGTACAATCCTGAGCTTGATGGGAAAATCAGGAAGAGATTCAGGGTAGTCACACTAAAATAGCTTGATATTTAGTTGGTTAGAAGGTTATACCTTTAGTTTGGCAAGACACTGTCCATTAGGTGTAAGCAAATACAGGATTGGAGTCAACTGGATTTCACTGTGTTATCTTTCGGCTTAGGCTTTACAAATACAGTGATATATCATTAAATAATGGATATCAAGAATTGTCAAAAATGATATGCCACTACCTGCCCATTGTCAATTACTGTTGAGATCACCATCAAAGTTATTATCAAAGTTGTTCTCAAATGTCAATTATTATCAAGTCAATGATTAAGAAATGTTTATTTTAAACTTCACTAGGTATTTAAATAAAAATATTCAATAATTGTGGAATTATTAATATCAACATTTGTAAAGGAGAATTTTGAGAAACTGATATATCAGACACATTCCAGCAACAATGAAATATATTAGCATTAAGACATGCTACTATATTTGAATTCCATCAACAATACTCCTGTAGTTATGGGATAAAGAGAAAGTTCCCCATCCCTCATTTAGTGATATAGGCAGACTAATTCAGGGAGAAGCATTTCTTCAAACTCCCAGATCATAAAGGTGTTTAGCTCTTTCTAGTCCATCGAAAAAAAATTCAAAATATCAGAATCTTTTTTTTTTTACTTTTCTAGTATAAATAGCTGTTTATATTTATTTTAAATTCCTTATTCTCTTGTGTTTTAATTTCCCTGTGAATATTTTAATTTTTGTTTTAATATCTTATATAGCACTGAGTCCTCAGACTGCAGCAGGATACAAATTCAAAAAATAAACTCAAAATTTTTTATGTAGCATAAATAAAAAATAAATAAATAAAATTATAAAATATAAATTATAAAATAAAATAAATAAATAAAAAGTGGTGAACAATTTGTTCACCACTGAGAAACAAATTTGTATATTCTTAATTTACATTTAAGTTATTTACCCATTATACACATTTCAAAAACACTATTATAGAAATAAAAAGAAAAATCTCATCCAAAAATTGTGTTTTATACATTTTTTTTAGGATACATATTTTTCAGGAAATCAGATTTAGTAGGTGAACTGCCCCTTCATCCAGAAACTGGTTTAGGTTATAGTTCAAGATCAGACAATTTTCAGGTTTTTTTAGATTGATGCGGTTTAGTGTATTTTATATTATAGTGGATTTATTGTCCCCAAATTTCTTATATGTATGAAAAGAATACAGAAAGAAGATTTTTTTTAAAGTAAACACACATGAATATCAAAAGCAAAACCAGATTTACTCTATAATGTATTATTTGAATTAAAACTGAATGGAACTAGATGTACAATACATATGCAATATATCCTGCCTTAAGATGCTGAATGAAATGCAATAAATAAAAAAAAGGAGTAAAATGCTAAGAAAATATAAACTACACTGTGAAGACTACAACATATTTCAACTCATTCTCTTGTGAGCCATTACAGAATATAAAGTTTTAAACAGACCTGAAAAGTAAGAAATTGAAAAACACCCAAGTACAGAATTAGACAACAGAGTATATTGCAAATAATTTCATAGTTTTTTTTCCATAAATATATTAAGGTAAGCTGCAACAATAGTGATGATATGAAATAATACATGAAAGGAAAAACAAGAACTAAGTTGATTGTTGTGAACCAAGTAATTTTCAAACATAAGAAACTGAAGATTTGAATGGTGTGTCTTAATCCTTAGGAATTACTATATATGTTGTGATCAATGATGCAGGTTATCTGTGATTTTTTTTTAAAAAAAACTGATTTATACTTAATCAGGCTTTGAGTAGATACAATATGTTTTAAGTTAAATATGAATGAAGATTGCGCTAAATTCAATAAAGCAGTTTTAAGTCAGTTTTAAGGATAGATTCAACATTACATGAGCAAGAATTTACCTATGCAATGGACTTTCCATTAAGTGCTTTCCAAATTTGTTCCAAAGGTTCCTTTTGATTCAACTCTAAGTCTGGATCCAACCTAATGAATTTTCAGAACACAAAGGTAGGACAGTCATGCTAGCTACCTAATGAACTTTCACGAATCTCTCTCTCTTCCCCCTCACTTCTGCCCTTCGTCTCTTTCCATATTTGCTTGGTCTCATCTCTTCCACAACACCTTAAAGTGCAGATGAAGGAGGCAAATACTCCAAACCTATTCTCTGAAAAATCTTCACATTCTAATTTCAAATGTGGATCATTTTTTTCTTCCATATAATAAAGTGTACAAGTTAAAACCTAAATAAAAAAAAGACCTGCTTTTATCTAAATAACTTTTACAATAATTTGAGCTGTGGAGGAGGAAACAGGAAGGTCCTTTTCTATTCGCTATTGAAAAGTGAAGGTGATTCGTTTCTGCATTATGTACTAAGCAAAGCTAAAATACGAACATTCATTTTTGGAGTTTTAATCTTGCTCTCCTCCTCAAAGGCACTGTAATAAATCATGCACAGTGGTCTATTACAATTGAAATATAAGAAAGTGCAAAGAAAATGAAGGAGCTAGAAATGGGTTACTATTTTTGAAAACACTGTATCTTTGAAGATAAAATTTCATTTCCTGTAATGGTATCATGTATGCCACAATATATTTATTAGAACAGACCTGTTTAAAAGATGTCTCTTTCTACAGTGTCTGCATTTGTGTGATTCCATTGCCTTCTAAATGAAAAGGAGTTCAGAGGATCAAACTCCTACACCAGCTGTTTATGTGTATGCCAATAGAGAACTATGTGATTTTGAATGTTAACAATGACATTTTTGTTTAGGTATTAAGTTTACTTTTCTACAGAAGCATTGTGTAAAACATGGCAAACCTTTAGAAGCCTGTTAGAAAGGCAACCTATTATTGTTAAATCTCATAGATAGTTTGGGATTTGAAGGATATTTTTGTTGATGGAATTTATTTAGATATTCCATCACCTTAAAGCAGGGATGGGATCCAAATTTTTAACAACCGGTTCTGTGGGCGTGGCTGAGGTGGTGGCCGTGGCTTAGGTGGTGGGCATGGCTTGGTGGTCATGTGACTGGGTGGACATGGCTTGATGGTCATGTTATTGGCTGGGTGTGGCCAACTCAGTATCACTCACATCGAGGCACGCATCTCCTCGCCTGGCCTCTCATGACTGTGGGGATGCTGCAACAGTTGTAAGTGTGAAAAATGGTCATAAGTCACTTTTTTCAGTGCCATTGTAACTTTGAATGGTCACTCCACACAAGCAAAGTACCAGCAAAGGAGGGGGGGAAAAACTCTAGAGACGTTCCTGAGACAGGAAGTCTAGTCCTGCCAAGAATGTAATAAGGGTTAACAGAGAGGCAGTTTCTGTAAGCAACACCAGAATGTTTCCTTCCTGCCTTCCTTACAGGATTAGGCCAGTAATTTCTTCTAACAACTGGTTCTCCGAACTGCTTAGAATGTTAACAGGTGCGAATAGGTGCGAACGGTAGAATCCCACCCCTGCCTTAAAGGCAAACCCTTAAGGATGCCAAACTGAATTAAAAGCGTCATAGTCACAAAAGCAGATGCCTATTAACTTTTATCATAAGCCAACAAGCAAACAAATTAGGGATTGTTTTCTCAATTATTTTTCTGCGTTTTTTGTCTCAGCAACATTCAGAATAATTAAGATTCCTCATTATCAATATAGATCCCTCCATATTACAGGTGGTTTATGATGGATCTAAACTGCAATATTGATATAAATAAAATATTGCAAGAATGCCTGAATTAATCTTTCTTCTATATACAGCTAGCAAAAAAAAAGATGTTCTTAAAGATCACAACGGCAAATATTGTACATGAGCATGTAACTATCAGTTCTCCAATATAACAGAAACGGGGAATAACTGATTTTGGATATTAAATAAGAAAGATTACATGGTTCGATAGGTTTCAGACAGTTCTGGATGATGGTAAATGCTTTACAACTGGCTGTCCAGAAAAACAACAGCATCCAATGTCTCAACTGCCGTCACTGTATCATGCCACTAGCTGCTGAACAGGTGATTGGCACACCAGCACTAATGGTTGAGTTTGCTCTCAACTGGCTTGCAAAATTCAAGAAAAAAATTAAGTCATGAGCTTCTACAAGCCTGCTCCAGCAGCCCATTGATTCCAGAACTATTGGTGTATTCTGAACTTGGTTGATTTCCTGCAGTTGTTTCATTACCAAGCTAGATAACATAATCAATTAATGGAAGATGAAGTTTGTTGGTTATTTATATAGAGAAGTCTGCCCTATCCATCTTGATGGGGGCATAATTTTTGCCTGATGTTTCTCTGATTAGAATGATGTTTCTTCTTTGGTTATCTGATGTTCTTTCTTCCTCCTCTAGCTGTTGGTTACTCAGGAGGATGTACTTTGGGCGGTTTGTTTCACTCCTTGAGTTTGGGCTACATCTTTTAAATGGTATGTAGATGGAGTTTATCTCCATGGGTGTGTTGATGGGTGATTTGCATTACTAATTTGGCCAATATCACCCTCCCATGCATTGATAACATTACCTTATCTGGCAAAGAAAGATCCGCAGGAAAACAACCAAGTGCAGAGAACACCAAGAACCCTACTGTTCAGGACTTCCGGTGGTGAGGTCACAGCGGAGCAGAGCAGGAGAGCGATCTCTGCAATCCTGTATCCGAATTTTCGTGCTTGGAAGCTCTCAGAGGCATCATGAAGCTTGGAGAGACACACGAATTAGAAGGGGAAGCCTAGGAGCAGAATGGAGGAAAGCAACCTCCCACTGCAACGAGGGAAAGCCCTTTGAATCTGGCATGAAAGAAACCCGGAATCTACGGCGGGTCCGAAGCTGTGACAACCAGCTGCGATCGGGAAGCAGGAAAGTGGATCAATGCAAGACATCAGAAAAAGAACGGCAGACTGGGACAGTTTTCGAGAGGTGAGAGAAGAGAGTCCTGTGAAAGACTTTGACAGAGGAAGTCTCCGGAGAGAGTGAATACAGCAGCTAATTGGCGGGGGATAGCAGAGCGAAAGGGAGAGGAGGAAATAGAACAGTTTGACAGCTGAGAGAGAGCATTGCAGAAGAAAAGATCGAGACTCTGTGAATAAAAACTGAAAATGTCTACAATTTGGATTGATTACTAGCAGAGCAGAGAAGAGACATTAGAGAGAACAATTGGAACTTTAATGGAGAACTGTAGCTGAATGGAGAGTGGAACCATTTTGATAGAAAGCTGTGACTGTGCAATTTGAGAGTGAAAGTGACTAAGTAGTTAGACGACTGAGGAAACAGGAAATGAGGAAAGTAATGTGACGGTGTGCAGAAGAAAGGGAAACAAGAAGGAAGAAAGAAGAAGAAAGCTGAATAATTTCTAAGTATTAAATTCAAAAGTGTATCTTGAAAAAAAAATCTAAACATACATACATACATACATACATACATACATATATATATATATATATATATATATATATATAGCCTTCAGCTTTGTTCGGGTACCTCCAGCTCAAACACATCCCAACCAGGCACCCAGATGAAACCCAGCTTCCTAACTAATGATAGCCGTCCATTTACCCGAAGCCAAGCTGCACTAAAGGCCTCCAATAAAGTAACACAATGCTGCCAGCCAATCAAGATACAAAAGAGCCAAAAAACAGACAGAAGATATTAGAGACACCAATCAAGCAGAACACAGCAAACTCCGAGACCAATAAACACAGACCAAGACTCCCAACCAATCAGGATGAAGAAAAAACCATTCTGGCACAGCATAGGCTGCCCCAAATTTAAAATCTGAAACCACTGTAAAGTCTGACTCACAGTCGGACACAATACAGAAGCCTGATGATGGCAGATGAGATTCTGCTGAAACGTTGCTACAACTTTAAAAGCACCACTACTATGACGTGGGAAAATACCCGAACAAAGCTGAAGGCCATACATGTAAGTACCCACGAAAACTTAAGAAATATATATATGTGTGTGTGTGTGTGTGTGTGTGTGTGTGTGTGTGTTTTCTTAAGTTTTCGCGGGTACTTACATGTATGGTATTCAGCTTTGTTCGGGTATTTTCCCACGTCATTATAGTTGTGCTTTTAAAGTTGTAGCAACGTTTCGGCAGAATCTCATCTGCCATCATCAGGCTTCTGTATTGCGTTCGACTGTGAGTCAGACTTTTACAGTTGTTTCAGTTTTAAATTTGGGGCTAGCCTACTGCTGTGCCAGAATGTTTTTTTCTTCATCCTGATTGGTTGGGAGTCTTGGTTTGTGTTTATTGGTCTTGGAGTTTGCTGTGTTCTGCTTGATTGGTGTTTCTAATATCTTCTGTCTGTTTTGTGGTTTTTTTTTGTCTTGGTTGGCTGGCAACATTGTGTTCCTGTATTGGAGGCTTTTAGTGCAGCTTGGCTCCGAGGAAATGGACGGCTATCATTTATTAGGAAGCTAGGTTTCATCTGGGTGCCTGGTTGGGTGTGTTTGAGCTGGAGGTATCAGGGGGGATTTGTTTGTGCCCAGGTGTTTGCCTGGCTTGTGGTATGGAGATTTTTTTGTTTGTGAGTGCAGGCTTCCAAATAATTGACAGTCTGGTAGAATCATCTCTTCTATTCATGCTTTCAGATCTTTTTTCAATCTCTATGGCTTCTCTGATAATTCTGTGGCTGGGGTTTTCATAGTGGCTAGGATTTTGGTGCTATTGAAGTCGATGCTATGACCTGTGGCTTTCATGTGTTGGACTAGTGAGGAAGTGTGTTCCAGCTTTTTTACTGCATTTTTTTGTTCATCCAGGCGGGTACTTATTCTTCTATTGGTCTGTCCAATGTATGTGGCAGGGCATGATACACAGGGGACTTCCTATATGCCTTGGTTTTCCAGGTCAATTTTATCTTTGGGGTTTCTAAGGATGTCTGCTATTTTTCTGTCTGTTTTGAAGGCAGTCTTGATGTGATGCCTGTGTAGTATCTTACTGATTTTGTCTGTAGTACCTCTTATGTAGGGCAGGACAGCTGTTCCATAGGTCTGTTCATCTTCTAGGTCTCCATTATGTCTCAGTGTGTTTTTGTGGATCAAGCCGGTGGTTTTGCTTTTGTGGAAGCTGTTGGCTGTCAGTACTTTAGTCAGGGTGCATTGTTCATTCTTTATGTGTGTCTTGTCTGCCAGGCGTTTGGTTCTGGTGATTAGTGTTTTGGCCACGGAGTTTATCTATGCTGGGTGGTGGTGGGATTGGGCGTTGAGGTAGCGGTTGGTGTGTGTTTTCTTCTGGTATATGGTGTGTCCTAGTGTGCCATCTACACGTGGAACAAGAAGATCTTCTTGTAAGTTTCAACGTGGTTTCACTATTCACTCAAGTCCCGATAAAAGAAACTCTTGAAATCATCAAAAATAAATACCAACCAGCTAAACACCTCATGGAACTAGCAGAACACTGCTTAACCAACACATATTTCATATACAAAGGACAAAGATATAAGCAAATTGATGGAGCCCCTATGGGATCACCACTGTCACCCATCATTGCATACCTGTTCATGGAAGAATTCGAATCCAGAGCCCTGGCTAATGCCACCCACAAACCCAAACTATGGTTAAGATACATCAATGACACATTTGTGATTTGGCCCCATGGAAAAGAAAACCTAAACAATTTCCTAACACACCTAAACAGCACACACCCCAAAATCAAGTTCACCATGGAAACGGAAACAAACAAACAACTACCATTCCTAGATGTACTAATCTACAAAAAAACAGATGGCACACTAGGAAATTGATTTCCATTAACATCAACGGTTTAAATTCACAAATTAAGAGGGAAAAAATGATAACTAAACTACAGAAACGGAACTTAGATATTATATGCCTTCAAGAAACACATATCCAGAAACATCAAAGTAAACTGTTAGAAGCACCAAAGTTAGGAGATTTATACGTATCTCTAGCCCAACAAAAAAAGAGGGGGATAGCAATATACATTAGGAAACATTTACAAGCAAAACAGGTATATGCAGACGAGGAGGGTAGGATTTTGATGTTAGAAGTTTATATAAATTATAAGAAAATGTTATTGACAGTGATTTATGCGCCGAACAAGAAACAAGAAAATTTTTATACCAAACTATACAGAAAATTAGTAGAACAGGAATATGAGAACATATGCCTGCTAGGTGATTTCAATGCAATAACAAATTTAGGAAACGATTACAATAATGGAAATCCAGGGGGAAAAAAGGAAAAGAAAAGCATTACCAAAAGTATTCTATCAAATGGCGGAAGAATTAGGATTAAAAGATATATGGAGAGAAAGGAATCCAGACAAAAAACAGTATACTTAGTATTCAGCACCACAGACATCATGGTCAAGATTGGATATGTTATGGACAAATGGGGAAATGAAACGTAATATAAAAGAAATAGAAATTGAATCTAACACATGGGCGGACCATAATCCCATTAAAATAATTTGGAAAGGATTGAAAAAAAAACAGAAGATGGATGCTAAACAAGGAGATCCTAAAAGAAAAAGAATGTGTTAAGATGATGGAAAAAGAATTGGAGTTCTTTCTGAAAGAAAACAAAAAACAACAGACATCAATTCCAAACCTATGGGAGATGACTAAAGCATATATCAGGGGCCTAGCAATTTCATATAATACACATAGATATAAGGGAAAAAAAGGAGAACAATCTAAACTACTAGATACTCTTAAGGAAAAAAACACTAGAAAAAAAACCACATAATAAGACAGCAAATACGGAGAGGATAATGATTAGACATAAATTGAATATGTTAGCACAAGAATGGTTACAGGACATGAAAAAGATAAAACAGAATTATTTTGAACACACGAATAAGCCGGGAAGGTGGCTAGCCTATAGACTTAAGAAAGAGAAAGAAAAAAGAGCAATTCAACAATTGAAAGATGCTGATGGTACCCTACAACATCAAACTGAAATGAAAAAACATATTGTTAAAAGTTTTTTTGAGGAATTATATAGTAGGGAAGACATACCAGAGGGAAATATCCAACATTACTTAGAAGGAAAAGGGCTACCTGTGATCCCAGAAGAGGATAAAGAAGAGATAAACAGGGAAATAACATTAAGAGAACTGCAAGAGGCAATCCTGAAACAGAAAAACAATAAGACACCAGGACCAGATGGTCTCCCAGGGAACTGTATAAAACGCTCCAAGAAAAATTAGAAATGCAATTATTAGAACTCTATAATGAGGTACTGATGACAGCAAAATTACCTAAGTCATGGGGGGACATACATAACATTGATCCCAAAAGAAGATTCGGACCATCAATTAATTCAAAATTATAGGCCCATATCCCTTTTAAATGATAAAATATTTATGTCCATAATGGCAGAAAGATTGAAAAAAAACCTTAATCAGATCATTCATAGCGACCAAAACGGATTCTTACCGAATAGACAAATTAAAAATAATACCAGAATGGTATTGAATATAATAGAATATTATGAAGCAAACCCCGGAAAACAATTGGCAATGGTCTTCCTCGATGCGCAAAAGGCATTTGACAATGTTAATTGGCAGTTCATAATACAACAATTAAAAAGCATGCAATTTGGCAATAAATTTATTAAATTGATTTCGACAATTTATACGACACAGACGGCCAGTGTAATAATGAATGGTGACAGAACGGAAACATTCAAGATCAACAAGGGAGTAAGGTAGGGATGCCCACTGTCACCCCGTCTCTTTATTCTTACCTTAGAAAACTTATTGGAAAACGTTAGGAAAAATGTAGAAATCAAAGGGGCTTTAATAAAAAAGGAGCATTATAAGGTACAGGCATTTGCTGATGATATAGTATTATTTTTGGAAGATCCAGAGGATAAAGGAGAAAATTAATAAAAGAAATAGAGAAATTTGGCAAGGTCGCAGGCCTTAAGATTAATAAAAACAAAATAAAATTATTGACTAAAAATTTAAAAGATAAGCAAAAAAAAAAAAAAAAGAATTAGAAAGAAAATTGGGAATGCAAAGTGTGAAAAAGGTAAAATATTTAGGCATTTGGTTAACAGCAAGATGCTCTTCAATCAAAAAAGATAACTATGACAAATTAATAATACAAATCAAAAAAGAATTGGAAATGTGGGGGAAATTACATCTATCACTACTGGAGAAAATTGCGGCAATTAAAATGTCTACCCTATCAAAAATGCTATATCTTTTTCAAATTGTACCAATAAGATTGGATAAAACATTTTTTAGAGAATTAGATCGAATAATAAGTAAATTTGTTTGGGATGGGAAAAAAGCTAGGATAAAAATGAAATTGTTACAGGACAAAAGAGAAAGGGGTGGCTTTGGACTCCCTGACTGGGAAATGTATTATCAGGCTGTGGCTATGGTATGGATTAAAGATTGGATCAACCTGGAAAATAGAAGAGTAATGTCGATAGAGGGTCACGACTTGCAGAGAGGGTGGCATAGTTTCCTATGAGATGGGAAATGTAAACAGCATGCATATTTTCAGAGACACGTGATTAGAGATTCATTAATTCGGACATGGAACAAGATTAAAAAGAATCATTATACTAAAATACCGAACTGGCTGTCAACTGTGGAAGCACAAATCTACCCAAATGCAATGGATTTGGGGAAAAAGAGGAATTACAAAGACCCATTAGACACACAAGGAAGATTAAAAAGGAGACAAGAATTACAGCAACAAAATATAAAGATAGATTGGTGGCCATACATGCAAATTCAGGCGAGATATCAGAAGGACAAAGAACAATTTGGTTTCTGCTTGGAAAAGCATCAATTAGATAAAATTCTAGAAGAAATGGGGAAAAAAATGATTTCAAGAATATATAACTTTCTACTAGATTTTAAAATGGAAGAGAAGAAGAAGAAGAAGAAGAAGGAGAAGGAGAAGAAGAAGAAGGAGAAGAAGAAGAAGTTGTTTATTGTCATTGTACAAGTACAATGAAACTGTGGATGCACCCCAGCAACTGTTCACAATACAATAAAACCAGAGCACTTAAAGATGAAGATTAAAAAAAAATAGAGTACCCGCGTCTCCATTTGCAATTAGAGAGTACAATATCTACCAATATACACAAAATATACATTCAACACTGACTGTGACGCTTTGCCGAGTGTAATACACAAGAGATGGATTGTACTGTAATATGTTATTATACATCTGAATGAGGTATTACGATTTCACATCTTAATAAGGTAGTGACTTTGTATTTATTTGCGGTTCGGATGGCCCAGGGAAAGAAACTATTTGTTAGTCTAGTGGTGTGGGATTTTATTGACCTAAAGCGCCGTCCAGACGGCAGCAGGTCAAAAAGATAATTGCCAAGGTGTGAGGGGTCTTCTATGATGGCCTTGATTCTGCTTTGGCAGCGGGACCTGGCTAAGAGGAGGTGGTCAAAGAGATGATGGTGGTATAGGTGAAAAATGTTGGCCACAATATAGACCTGGAAAATTGGGAGAGAATGTGGGGATCAAATTACAAACTAATTACATCCACGGCATACAAGGAAAATCAATACAAAATGTTCTACAGATGGCACCTTCCTCCCGCTAGATTGGCAAAAACGTTTAACTCAGACCCAAATTGTTGGAAATGTAGAAAAGAAAAAGGCACTTATTTTCATATCTGGTGGACATGCCAGGAAGTGAAAAAATATTGGAATACAATTCGACAATGGATAGAAGAAATCACAAATCAGAAAATTGAATTTAATCCGGAAACTTTTTTATTAGGTATAATAACACAAAAATGCAATAAAACAGATAGATATATTATGTTACATATGTTAACAGCTGCAAGGATTTCGTACGCACAACTCTGGAAAGAAAAAGGGGTTCCACCAGAAGGCATGGTTATAAAAAAAATAATAGATTGTATAGAGATGGACAGGCTAATGGAAATAAAAGACAGAGAAGATTCAATTTATGCTTGGTATGAATGGTTTAGAAATAAAAAGAAAATAAAATGGCAATTAGGAAAAGAATGAGGGAATATGTAAATATGTAAATATACCATGAAGAAGATTGAGATGTAAGGATAAAAGATACTGATTTATAGTAAGAGTAAGATGTAATGGTAAAGGAATAAGTAAATACATATACTGAAAAATGTGAGGAGATGCAAAAGATGTCTTGATGTTGATAACAATGTATAAAGTTTTATTTTATGTTTTTAAAATTTGGAAACTTAATAAAATTTATTTAAAAAAAGAACCCTACTGTTCACACTTTAGCTACATTTATTCTTTGCTGTTGGAGCTTTCTGAAGCACCATGAGAATAACAACTATAGGATTTATACCTATCTACACTAACTAACTGTCTGTCTGTCTGTCATCTATCACTGAAGACTGGGTTTTTAATTAAACCTATTACACTCCTGAAGGCACTATCTGAACAAGCATTTGATATGTCATAAAGCAGCTAACAAAGCATCACATATTGCCATAATCCCCCTAAATAAGAGTTTGTATAATATATACAAACAACATGACGATTTGATGCTGGATACCTTGAAAAATAATAATGAATGACTGGAAGCATATAAAGATTTCAGCAGCTATTGGTTAGCTCTTTTATGATCAGATTAATTTTGGAACAGAGGACTACAACAGATGGAAATAAAGAGATGTATTAGATCTCTAACAAAAGTAGACATGACCTGCTGTGCGGCAAAGACTGTTCTATATTAACCTTTCCAAAAGCCAAACAATATCCAGGTGTTCCTTTTTATGTAACCATCATTTAATTTAAATAGACAATATAGAGGAGGTAAAGTAATACCGGAGAGGATAGGTATGACACAAATTCATACAGTAATAGTGGCATTTTTTCATAATGCAGAATTTTTTTCATACTTTAATTCATTAATTAGGTGTATATGCAATGCTGCTGATGTAGAATGACTTTCAAAGATCCAGAATATAACACAAAGACCATTACCTGAAGAGGATATTAAAACTTTTTTATAATAATACATTTTCACACCTGATAACCTTATGTTTTGACATAAAAAAGAACTTTAGAAAACTTTCCTTCCCGATAAAATCGTATGAGGAAAGGACAGGCAGCCAAGAGACATTCAACATTGATCTTCAAAAACTATAGTAAATACCATAATTAGCAAACCTCTGAAATATAACAATTTTGAAAACTTGGATATAAACTTTTGTCTATATTGTGCAGATTTAAGTAAGGCCAAATTTGTATTGCATACATTTTTCTGCTTTAATATACCTTGAAATCCAGAAATAGAAATAAGAATGTTGAACAAAAAGCACAACGGTTATTTTATGAGTATGACAAACTGCCCTTAATTCAGTAATAGATATTTTATTAACTAAATTCTTTAGCACTTGTACTTATTCCTTTGTACGATAGGAGTTGGATAGAGTGGATAAAGGGGTCAGAGAGTCCTGGGAATAAGACTGTACACTCATGAATATTCTCCTCTTTATTAAGACATACAGGTAGGAGTCCTTGACTTATGACTACCATTGAGCCCAGGATTCATGTTGCTAAGCAAGGCAGTAAGTGAGCTGTGTCCCATGTTATAACCTTTTTGCCACAGTTTTTAAATGAATCAGTGCAGTTGTTATGTGAATCTGACAATCATTAAGCAAATCTGGCTTCCCCTACTGACTTTGCTTGTCGGAAGCCAGCTTGAAAGATTACAAAGAGTGATCCCATGACCCCAAGACACTGCAACCTTCATAAATGACAGTTGCACCATCCCAGGGTCATGTGATTCACATTTGCAACCTTCTCAGAAGGCTTCCAACAAGCTTAATGGGGGAAGCCAGATTCATTTAATGACCACATGATTCACTTAACTTCATTGATTCACTTAACAACCGTGGCAAAAATGTCATAAAACGGGGTCTGACTCAATACCCTCTTTGCTTAACAGTGGACATTCTGGTCCCAGTTGTGGTGATTGTTTCAAGCATCAACTCTATCAACTACCCTCCAAAGATTCCCAATTGTCGCAGCAAAACATCTACCATAATATAAATTTGAATACATATAATTTTCTATCTGATTTGAAAAGCCGATACATACAGAAGGTTTGGATGTAATTAGGGGTGCTTGTTGTAGCTGAAAGACTAATCAAGATCTTAAATACAAAATGGAAAGTTTTAAAGAAAGATGGAACAGAAGATAAAAAGGAAAAATAGAAAGACATTTCTTTAAATAATAACTATTTTCAGAAGCTACAAAAGTTTGCCTCGGAAGCACAGCAGCAGTCGTTTATTCAGTGCTGAAGAAGTACCAGAATATGAGCTAGAAAGATCAATCAAAGGGGCCAAGAGCTGCAGAAATAAACAAAATATTGCTTTGGTTTAAAACAAGAGTATATAGGAATGCAATTGCAAGCAGAAAGGTCATTTGGATTCTCTGAACCTTTGGGACCAAATAATAAGTCTATAAAACAAATGTTGCAACCTATGAAGCATTCAGTAGATAAGGTCCTAAGGACCTCTTGGACATTTAATGGAAATGGGGCAGAGGAGAGGTGTGAATGTCACATTCTCCAGAAATGCAGAGTCCTATTTCTTACACAACAGGGAAGCAAGGTAACAGATGTGTCCTTTCCAACCATTTCTCTCAGAATAGCCAAAGCGTCCAATTTTTCCATGTTCCACAAGTGTATACTTCATAAAAGGGCTATGATTGCACAGATAGTCTGAATGTGATATTATCTATGCAGCCCCAGAAATTGCACAAGGGATATGAAAGTAGGGATCCAGAAGAAAATTTAAAAATGTAGCATTGGGAATTTAGCAATGATATACGTTAGATGAGATTTCACTCTGGATATCATCAATTTATTTCTCTCTGGCCTAGTCAGGTTTGTCTTTTTAAAATCTGAAATCCAGGTGCAAATGCAGCAAGACCAATTTTTCAGAGCTTAGCAGTTTTCATAGAAATATTTTCCCTAGACTAAAAGCTTAATTGGGTACATTAATTCAAGATATGTGTGACAAATAAATGCATTTGAATCATTAAATGAAGACAACGTTTCGGTGCAGATTTAACATAGAAAGATGTCACTTTAAGAACTGAAACAAATTTGAAACCATATGTCCCTGCAAAATGTAGCATATTTGTTTACAAACGTTAATAAAATGTGAAGAACCACGCAGAAAATAAACATAGATTCCTGTAAATCACTTAACCTGTTTTCCAGAAGGCATTCTAAAAGGAAAGTACCATCATATAATAAATCAGAAAATGTTAAAAGATCCTTCTGGCAAATATACATATGAGGAACACAGTAATTGCTCAATGTCCAAATATATGACGATAGTAAAGTTATTTTCATGCAGAACATATTAAGGTTGGAAATGCACAGAGCTTATGTAAATGATATTCTGAAGCTGCAATCCTGAGGACATTTACCTTTCTGTCTACCTATCATGTTGAATGAAAAAAAAATACTGTACTGAACTGCTTTATAAAATTTCAGCTATATGCACTCATGTGTGCAGAAACATTCAATTGAACAGTACGAGCTCCTGCTTCTTTTTAAAACACAGTCCCAAAGACTGCAAATTTTTATGCTTTTCTTTATTAACAGGGATGAGCAGATGAGTTGTCACCATAAAGGTAGACTGCCACCTAAAATAGCTGCTTGGGCCCCCCCACAATTTGGTGACAGCTATGACATCAATGCAGATTGTATAGTGAGAATCTTGCCACATATGATCTCCAACAAAGACCACACAGGGTTCCAAATAGAAATTGTGAGGAGAAAAGGATATAACTGTATAACTCGCCGAATGATAATATCTAGCTCTATACCTTCACACAGTCTTAGATGATCATGTCAGGTTTTATCAAAGGTGTTCTAACAATCAGTGAATAAGCTAGTTTTCTCTGGGTTCTTTTCTAACATCAAGATGCTATGCAATTTGCTAACTCTACCAACCGTTCTACTAAAAGTATGGATTATACAATAGCTAGCTTCACACATCCCAATATGCCATGGTTTATTTAATCATGGTTTACTGAGCAACACAATTGTCATATTCACAGAACACATTATGTCATAAGCAATGATTTACAAACAAGGGCTTTGGTCACATAAAGTCATAAAGCTTTTGTCTTAAAATACTATGTGTACCAGGTTTATCTAATACCTTTTGGATACTACTTAACCAGTTCCAGAAGTTGTTCCAGGACTTACTTTTTTCTTAATAATGTATGTTATCATTTTCAGGATTTGTGGAAGACTTAAGAAATTCTAGATTACCTGGACTGTATAATTTCAATTATTAATAATGTATTGAAGTGTGGCTGCAGCTAGAATTAAGCTTATACCTTAACTATAAAAGCTGTAAATGCTAGAGAATGAAAGTCAAAAATTGTATTTAATTACCCCTTCTTTCAGCAATGGGACAGAACAAATAGGGGCAATTTCTCTGCTTGCTGTTGATCTGTTGATCTAACGAGTTGAAGAGAGGATTTCCCCCTATGTATTTATTAGGGCTATACCCAGGTTCAAGGGGGTGATTCAATTTGAAATAGATTAACTCAAATCACTCCTTCAAATTGAATCCTCAGATTGATTCAAGGCAGCATATCAGCTACTTCTGGATTGGTTCAATGAGACTTGAATGAAATCTGGCGATTATTTCTGTACTTATGCAGCTTTACAAAATCAAAATATCAGTCTGTCTGTCTTTCTATATCTGGCAAAACTGTTAAGTAATACAATGTATTCTTTGATATTGGCATGAATCAATGAATTTTAACATCTCTAAATCCTGCCTATAGCAGACCAGAGGGCAAGTAGGCAGGTTTAAATTTATTCAGCTACTTCTTCCTTATCGCTCAATTTCTTTGTCTGACCCATAGCCTAGTCTCTGTTATTCTCTCTCTAGTCTATTGTTACATAGGTCTTTTATTCTCTTCTTTTCTTCATTCCATTGTGTCTCTACAAAAATCTTGTCTTTATGTTGTTATTTTGACTTGTCTTCTACTGAATCTGTGAGTCTTATTCACTTCATGAATAATAATGTGTGTTTGCTATTAGACTATTACACATGATACCTATATAGTATCGATTCATGGGATAGGTGAATTATTGGAAGACCTGAAGGATTAAATTGGGGACAGATCATCCAGGATCAGATCTATTTATCATTATCATTATCTATTTTTCATTAGTGGTCACTAATGATTGTATATAGTCCAGTCCAATCCAACCCCATCCCATTGTTCAAATTACAACTTATTGCTTTTGAATATTGTTGTTTTGGTTGACTCACAGAGAGAGAGAGGGAGGGAGAGAAGGGGAGAGTGAGTAAGGAAGAGGGGGAGGGAAAGGGAGAGGAAGAAGGGGAGAGAGAGAGAGAGAGAGAGAGAGAGAGACTGTGTCTCTATATAATAGAGATATACAAAGTAATGCAAACTTCATTTTGGCTAAGGTTTTTAAAAGGCCTGTATGCTAATTAATACCAACCTCACAACTCCTGGGTACAAATGAAGGACTTTGTAGTCACTAATATCATTCTGCCTTCTGCATTTATCAGAACTGTCTTAAATAACTGTATGTAGTTTAATTTATTGAAAGGTTACACCTACTCTGACTCCACTTACTCTCTATTTTCTTTTGTTCGGTTACTTAAAATGCTGAACACATTTTAATTAGGCTTTTTTAACACATCACAAGAACTTGTTAAGTATTATTAACTTTAAATTAATCACCAATAAGTCAGTTCTGTCTCATGCAGACTAATACCATATTCTTATTTAAGAAATTATCCAGTAATTACAAATTATACAGCAAAAATGGAAAGTGTTTAGCTCTTTGAATGTATTAAATACAGATATTTATGAAAGTTGTGTAAAATTACAATTCTAAACCTACTTAAATGGGAATAAGCCCTGTTATACAATTGGTTTCTCTCTTTCTAAATTATACTCCCAATTTGACTCAAGGTTTGCATAAATTTATTACAAATCAATACAGAGAATAATTTCAATCATAAATGATACCTATATGTCATGGATGGAATCTGGCATGTATGTGTAGCTGGGAAACAGACCCACTTAAAAAAAAACAAATAACAAAAAACCAGAGTGCCTTTAGTACTCCCTTCCAGGATACCCCATGTATGACAATTCTAGCAGCTAACATGGGGGTATGTTTGTGTAAAGAGCATGAGGAAAAAATCCAAGGATGACCTTTCCTTACTAAGGTTGAGAGGATATTCCCCTCAACTTTCATTTGCATCTTTGATAGTTGGATCTCGGTAAAACAATAGCAGGTATAATAAGAAAGGCTAACTTTCTAATGTAATGTTGCTAAAACCATGACATTTCCTGAACCATTCCTTTTGTTAATTAGAGCAAAGGGCTTAACCTTGTCAACAACTCATCTGCTCATCCCTGTTATTTCTTTGTTTTTTATTTTATTTATTTTTATTTATTTTATTTATTTATTTGATTTGCCAATTGTTTACAAGATTATTATCTTGTAAGTATAAGTGTATACATAGTTGTGAATACATGAAATTGATACATATAAGAAAAATAAAAGAATAAGAGAAACAATAGGACAGGGACGGTAGGCACGTTGGTGCGCTTATGCACGCCCCCTACAGACCTCTTAGGAAAGGGGTGAGGTCAATAGTAGACAGTCTAAGGTTAAAGTTTTTGGGGTTTGGGGAAGAAACTACAGAGTCGGGTAGAGTATTCCAGACATTGACCACTCTATTGCTGAAGTCGTATTTCCTGCAATCAAGTTTGGTGCGGTTAACTTTGAGTTTGTATCTATTGTGTGCTCTTGTGTTGTTATGGTTGAAGCTGAAGTATTCATTGACAGGTAGGACATTGCAATGTATGATTTTATATACCATGCTTAAATCAGACCGAAGACAGGCGTAATTCAAGGTTTTCTAGTTCTAGAATTTCAAGTCTGGTGGCATAAGGTATTCTACAACGAGTAGAGGAGTGGAGAACTCTTCTTGTGAAATATTTCTGGACTTTCTCAATTGTGCTAATATCAGATACGTAATGTGGGTTCCAGACTGATGAACTGTATTCGAGTATTGGTCTAGCAAATGTTTTGTATGCTCTGGTTAGTAGTGTGATATTACCAGAGAAAAAGCTATGTAGGATTAGGTTAACAACTCTTAATGCCTTTTTGGCTATGTAGTTGCAGTGGGCTCTAGCACTTAGATCATTAGAGGTGAGTATTCCAAGGTCCTTTACAGAGCTTGGGTCATCAACAAGATCTTGACTATTCAGCTTGTATTTTATTTTCTGATTTTTTTTCCAATATGTAAGACAGAGCATTTATTTGTTGAGATTTGAAGTTGCCATTTGTTAGATCATTCTGATACATAGTCAAGATCTTTTTGTAGGGTAGCAGTATTGTCTGTGGTATTGAACAGCTTTACATCATCAGCGAAAAGAACGCAATTGCTCTTAATATGATCACAGAGGTCATTTATGTAGAGTATGAAGAGAGTTGGTCCTAGAACACTGCCTTGGGGGACACCACTATTGACAGGTACAGAATTTGATAGGACGCTCCCAATTTTGACCATTTGTTGTCTGTTTGCCAGGAATGCTTCTATCCAGTTATGCAGTTGTCCAGAGATACCATAGGATTTTATTTTTAAGGAGTAGTTTGTCGTGTACCTGTTATCCAACAGGAGGTGGACCACCTGTTTCTGGGGGTTTTGCCCTGATTTCCCCATTTTTCCCCAAGGCAGAATTACCTTGGCTTGTGATAATTTTGTTTCAGGGAAGAAACCTCTTATCAAATGAGAAGGAAACCCACACCTTTTTGGCTAACTTTGGCTACCTTGAATTTCAGCTGGTTCTTGCTTTGCTCTGTTGGTCTTGTCTTCTCTTTTTTTTTTTTTTAAACAAGTTTTATTAATTTCAACAACAAACAAATCATTACATATTTAAATCTTTTCCTGTCTTTCTACAGAAATTTCCCCAGTATTCTCATAAAACACAAACAAACACAAACAAACATATAAAAAATCTTTTAGTAAAGTACCTTGGCCCCAGTTACCTCTCTTTGTATGGGCAGCACATTTCACTCTTCACAATTCTATCTTATTTAATCCATCTTAATTAAATCATTATATTTATATCTTTTGCCCATTCATTATCCCTCTATCTCTTCTTATAATAAAAATAATTTCTCCTGAAATCACTAATCAGAGTATGATGCCTTTCTATCCTCCCCCTAAGTTAGTAAAATTAACATTCAACATAACAAATACCCAATTCGGTTCTGCTTGGTACATTCTATCCACCAAAAATGTTTAAATACATTGTATCCTCCTTTCCTTCAATATTTTATTACATTTTAAAAATCAATCATTATTAAAGACTTCAACATTTTAATTTCTTATTAAATCTTAAACCATTCTAATTTACTATTTCAAATATAAATGTTACAATACCATCTTCTGTACCTAGCAGAATCTTTCTTACAAAAGTTTATATTTCATCCTTTGTCCCTAAAAAAAATTCCTCTTCTCCCATCCAATTTTAAAACTTTGAGGCTTTTCTCCGCCTTTCCCCTTTCTTTCTTCCCCCACCAAATCTTCCTACCCCCCCTTCTTCTTCTAACCTCTGCCTTGCTGGGATCCCTTCTCTGTTGTGTTCCCTTTTTCTCTTGTTTGCTATCATTATATTTACTTTGCATCATATTTTTCTCTTTCTCAAATGTTTTTTTAGAACTTAAGTCCTTCATTTTCCTTACTCTCTTCCTTCCTTCTTTCTTAGATAAGTTTTGGGATTCAATAAAGATGGCGTCTTCGTCTTTTTCTTGTTGTTGTTCTTCTGTTTCCATCTGTTTCATTGTCTGTTGGTAATTAACCAGCGCCATTTCTAGAAATAGAAAAGCTTTTTCCATACCATCTTTGCAGGCTGCTTTTATTTGCTCATATTCATCCCTCAGGTCCTCAAAAGGAAAAGCCATTATAAATAAATCTTTTCTTTTCTTTATTCCTCTTTCTTCTTACACCAACCAAATATTCCGAGAGAAAGGTAAAACAATCCCAAAGTCCACAATCCTCAATAAATCCAAGCAAGCCAAAATTCCCCCTTCCTCTTCCAGGGGTGGTATCAAAAAAAAAAAAAAGAGAGTCCAGATCTATATTTTAAAGCCTTATTAAAATTATGTTTCTGTCCTCAAATCTTCAAGGCATCTCCTCCAACAAGATTCAGATTTATATATTTTCTTTGTCCTCTCCCTTCCGGCTTAATTCCGTCGGGAGGGAGAGTAAACTTTCCTTTCAGCACCTCAAAATTACCGCTTTTTTTCTCTTGTGGAAAAAATCATCAAAAAACCATCTTTTCCAGGAATTAAATTAGATAAATCTCAAAGCCCTGGGTCGACCAAGAAGAACTTTCACTTTTAATAACTTTCTCTTCTTCCTCCTGCGCATACTTGCCCGGCTGCCGACTTCTTTGTGGCGGCCATTGCGGAACGCCGCTGCACCGTCCTGGTAAAAGGGGGTTCTGCCAGCCAGGGAGGGGGTCTGCAACACCCCCAGACCCTTCCTCCGGATCCCCCTTACCTTCAGCTACCCCTGCAGGGCAGCCTTGCTCTGCACCCGTCCGGATCGGAGCCCCAAAATGGCTAGCGCGGCAGGGATCGCGCAGCTTCGCGAATCCCTACCGCTCACGAAGCCGACAAACCGGAAAACCCTTGTCTTCTCATACTGAAGACACTTAGAAGAAATGCAGCTCTTCCTTTCCTCCCAGCTGTTGGAGGATGCATCTAACACTGACCTTCTAGGACCAGATATGTACTCAAATTGTACGCTTCTACTTTTTTCCCTATCCAAAAATATTCTATTTCTCAATTCAGTGATAACTGGGCTTAAGGTACCATATGTTAACACAGATATCTATCTGAAAGTTACACCTTGCAAATCCATCTCTTTGCTATATCTTTCTTCAATTCAGCAAGAATCTCTGTTTCTCTTTCTGCCTTCTTCTATAGCTGAACACTGTAAAAAAGTGAACCACTTCTTTAAACATCCCTTATTTTCCCCACAACTCTCTGAAATTCTTGTCTCTATCTTGTCCCTATGCCTAGGCTTAAGGACAAGTCTAGGCTTAAAAATATTTTCAGAGCAATGAAAATAATATGAGTAAAAGATCTTTGACCACCTTTACAAGAGGACCTGGCATCTGAATTAATAATATTTTCCCCTCATTTCAATTCTATTCAGTCCATAAGAAACCACCTTATGATGCTGAACATTTATCCATCTAGTCTAGCCGATATCTCCTACTTGGATTTGGTACTAGATCTTCATAGAATAAGGAATATTCCTAACTCTAATATAAACTGGAAAATGCAAGGAATTAATCCTGAGACTTTTTTTCTCTAATAAAGCAGGTAACATCTTTATTTGCACTACAACAGACTATAAATATGTCTTCTTTGCTATCCACATAGGAATACAACTGATTGCATGTGGAAATATTATAAGAAAAATAAAAAAATTAAGGAGGCCAACAGATTAATGAATGCACTAGTGAGTTCAATGGATTTAAATTCAATATAACTTGTTTTAATATTATGGTGTTTAGGAGCAGAGTGTTGGTCAAATCAGTGTTTTCCAATGTAATACTTGACATTCAAATTAAGTCTGCATTGTATCACTGGGATTGTAAATAGTCTGTAACCACAAAGGCAGTCTCTGACCATGTCCATGTAATGCACTCAACATGGTTTAAGATATTTAACCAGGAAATGCATGCAAAATGACACAGTAAACCCAACTCGCTATTCCGTGCCTCTTCTGCCAATGCTTTTTTAAAAAGTTTGTGATAACACAAAAAAAAAAAAAAAAAAGACATGCCATTGCTCGATTAGTGTCAGAGCAGCCACATATGGAGTGAAGGAAGCCTGAATCATTCCCCCTGAGCTTTTTAAATCTTGTGTTTACTTTGCACATATCTGGGAGGAGTGAAAACAAAGTGAAGAGCAGAGATACCTGCAGGGAGAGTCTGATTCATGTTCACACCTGTCAGCTTGACCAGAGATTAAGACCTTATAGAGATTTAAGCAACACATTAGAGTGAGGTTTACCAAGTTGTGCTTGTAGGCTATAATTAAGGCGCTCTATAATAGCACGTGTTCAGAGGATCTATTACCGTAAATGAAATGATTTCATGCTTAATTTGTGTATGAACATTGACACTGTCTCCCATAACCTAACAAATGAAATACCTGGATATTACTGCACATTTTCATAGAAAAGATTTCATAAGATTTATTTGTGGAAGACATGTATATATTATAAAATCCAGCATTTATTGAATCATCCCTCTTGCCTATTTCATACTCTTTATCTCCAATGGACCTTACTTTGTTACTTTGTGGACATTCAATTTTTATTGTATGAGTCACCATTTTATTGACCAACAATAATGTCTGCTTTAGGAGATCAAGAAGAAAACAGAACAAAATGATCAAATTTATTTCTTTTTCCTCTGTGGTGTTTTCTGCCTACAGTTGAGATTTATAGGGCTTTGTTTTAAAATTCTGCATCATTTAATCTGCACAGCACTTCACAAGCTATTATTGATCACTTCTGAATAAAATATACTGATGACATAAAATGTTTCTGCTTTCTAAAAGCTCATAAAGACATTATGACTGCTTTTATTTGACAGCACATTATAGTTGCTAAAGGACAATTCTGATGTTTTTATTCATTACATTTAAAAACATATACACTTTGGTACAGCTATCTAACACTTATCAAAGTAATTTCTCCTCCCTACGCTGATGCTAATATCCATTCAGCATGAGGCTTGACGGAATTTTATGTTAAGCTTTGAAGATAATGTTTGGTCTCTTTTAATCTTCTGTTTTCTGCATACAAAACATTAAAAAATATTTTTCTTGAGTATTTAACTTAAGTGACTTTATGAATGTATATTTAAAATATAATGTAACAAGACTCCTACTACTGTAGTTACAACAACAGATGGTAACAAATACGTGTCATGATACAGTTCAATATGAAGAGATCTTAGGAAAAACTGGTCACATTTTATACTGTATAAAGACATTGAATAATATCATACTGTTGACAACAGCTTTAATTCATGCCTCAGGTACAAACCTATGAAAGTTGAATGTTAAACCAGGAAGGGTGGTTATTGTACTTTCACTAGATGATGATGAGAAGGTAGAATGGTAATACAATACAACAAAGATATAACATTATAAAGCCATATTCCTTGTTTGCATAATTATAATTATTTGATTAGAGCAAGCCTGTATTATGGACTGAAATATTAATTTCTAAGCATCAACTTTGGTGGTTACAAGTTTCAGAGAAGCCAGTTAGAATTTGATGTTTGATTCATAAAATCCAGAAGGTAGTCCAAGACCTAAAAATATTAGTATTGTTCCCTGTAAGATCCAATAAATAGGCACTAATTATTTGAAAACATATTTTTTTCAGAAAAACAAAAAACAAAGTATACAAATGTAATAAGAAATGAGCAAACTGTAACATTCGTTCAAGGGAATAGGAAAACTTGTTTGTATAATCATCCTGTGTATCATTCAGCATTAATTCATATTCTTTTAGTTTACCAAATATTATTCTCTAATGGACATGTTGCACAAATCTAAAGTTTCCGCTTCATTATGAAAGTTTTTCTTCACAACTACTGCTGATGTATTAACATTTTTTTTAATAACCCATCAATCATTTTTTAAAATCTATGAAGTAAGTTTGACCAAAGGAATAATGTATACTGTGCCAATATGAATTTTAAAGGATGATGACCAATGCAGTTATTATTAAAGTTTCTCAACTTGTTACTGAAACACTAGAGATTTTATGGACAGCTGACAAATCATACAATTGATTAGCATGCTTTGTAATCATGTTAATCACCTTAATGTGCTTCAATGTGTAAAGAGGATCACAGAATAATTTTTCAACCTTCAACCCATTCATATTATGTGCCATATAATAAATATTTTTACAAGAATAATAAAAGGCCTGCTGGTAGGTGTAGGCATATAAAGATTCCTTCATTTTAAGAAGTCAAGAAGTTTTTAAAAATACATACTTGGAGTCTGATAAATAGGATTTTTTGTTGTTGTTGTTGTTTACTGAACTCTTCTGTTTACCCACATCACCAAACTGCTTGACCATTTTATAATGAAATTTTAAATGAGCACATTGTATTCGAAACTGAATCAACCAATTGCAAGTACTATAATGGTATGATATCAAAGTTGCTTCTACTC
Source organism: Notechis scutatus (assembly GCF_049901735.1). NCBI lineage: Eukaryota > Metazoa > Chordata > Lepidosauria > Squamata > Elapidae > Notechis > Notechis scutatus. The sequence goes on from NC_142009.1 coordinate 80,138,980, forward strand.
TGAACTAAAAAAGCAACTTGAAAATTGTTTGACTCAGAAACATTGAGAACACTGAATAAAGTTGAAAATCGCCACACTGTCCTGCCCCAATCAATGCAGGTTATGAAGAAAACCAAAGGCTTTCATTCCAGTCATGGGAGCATGAACATCCCCCATGGAGGGGGAAAATACCCCCCAGAAAATGGATACAATCTGTTCGTTTCAGCCTTGCCAAATTCTTATGGGGAGTAGCAAAGCTGACAAGGCACTTTTCTCTTGAAGGTTCTGCTAGTTATATTTGGCCCACTAAAAGTGGGGGCTGAAACAGAGGTTGCCTCCAGTGAGAAGCCTTTCAAATTAGTTTTATAATCATTCAGCTAATAAAAAAAATAAAAGGTGAGCTGCAAATAAATAAACCCATTCAGATCTCAAATGGGACTGACATCCAGAGCTGTGGAGAATCCTTGTGTGGAGGTACCCAACCTTCAAGCCAAATTAGAAATGAACGCTTACATTGTTTACTAAAAAAGAAAAAAAAATACAGTCTATCAATGCATTTAAATAATGCTACAAAACTGTATAAATTTTAATTACTGGAAGATCATAGAACTGCTCCAGTGGTTTGGTAATGCTCTGCACGTAAAAAATAATAAATGCTGGTGTTAATTTCACAGTATCCCTGGAGAATAAAGGAGGAGAAAGTGCCAAATATATCTTAGTTTGTATACTATAGTAAATTCTTACTACATTGTTAATCAGCCTTGCCTCGAACTCCTTTATAACGAAGGATTTGAAGACATGGCATTGCTAGGATCACTCACCATTCTTATTCTTAAAGATGTTTAAAATAGGGAGAATCTGACGATAATAGGGCACTAAAGCTTCCCCCACCATATCAGCTGACACCACCAGGTGCTGAAGGACTTTGAGCGTGATGCAGATGACCTGTCGGTTTCGAAGGTTCAGCGCATCTTGGATGAACGAAAAGAGACAAAGCAGAAAACAGAAGAATTAATTTCAAGAATGTAGAGGGGAGGGGAGAAATCCTCTAATGGACAAATTTAATTAAACTGTACTCTGCAGGGGATTGTAAGTGGGCCTTTATTAGCCTGGCTTTGAAAGAACCCAGAGATGGATTGCAGCCCCAATGTTATAAAACACCGCCTTGTCTGAGTGTTATTTGTTCCCACCGTTTGTGCTGACTCTTCGGTAACCCCAAGAAAGCAGCTTATTATTCCTTCTTGCTGTCTGTCCTACTGGCTCCTGCCACCCCCACCCCACTCCCCCTAGAAAGAGAAGAACAAAAAAGGAGGGGGGAAACCCCATCACCAGTACCACTGGGACTAAGGGAATTGAAAAGGCAAAAACTTGAAGGTTGATGAGACATTCTACTGTAACAATCAGACTGTTTATTTTTGCTGGCTTAGCAATCATTTTATTCCTTTCAATTAACAATTGGTACTATTCGGAGAAAGGAAGAATGATAGGAATGTTTATAAAGAAAAGCTTGTAAGCTTTTTTTTTTTTTAAAAAAAAAGACTAACTGATAATTAAGGATTCTATCCTGCCTACTTGAGAATTTTTGGTGTAGTGTCAAGCAGCTGGGTTTTGCTACTGAAATCAATAACACCTTTTGTCCTGTTCCATTTCAGATTTCACCCCAAAGAAAAGAATGTTGTATTCTCCATTGTACTTCAAATTTATATTTTCAAATGTGAATTTAAATTCAAATTTATTTATGCTCCTGCTTCCCACTCCGAAATTATACACCAGGGAGCAAAGGACACAAACTATAGATTATTATTAAGCTCCATTACATACAACAGCTGCACAGCTGCAAAGTGCAAAGTCCCGAACCAACCAACAAAAACTTTCACCGCATTCTATTCTATAACAAATGTCAAGTTCCAAAAGGAGACCAGAAGCGATAAATTATGCAGAAATGGATAAGCATGAATATTATGAATATAGAATGGGATGGAAAGGAAGATCTACCAAATTTCCTCCAACTCCCAGGATCCCCTTTCCCTTATCCTTCACTCTCATCCTTCTACGTTTTTACCTCTTCTCTTGCTTTTCTCACACTCATGCAAAACATGGCGAGCCTAGCTGAGCAATCTCTTTCTCTGCACAATAAGTTCAATTACCAGGGTTTTTCCTTCTGCCAGGTATCTGTTCCCAAATTCTACAATCAATCAAATAGGCTGACAAAATCCCAGCTAAGCTGCAACTGCAGTTCTCTTCTGATTATTTAATAACCATCCTACTATACACAGCCTGTTTATTTGTATATATTTGAAGATTTTTGAGTGCCTTCTCCCTGTTAGTTAGGCTAGGTCATCTAGTCCAACTCAAGTGGGAGACCCTACACCATTTCTGAGAGATGGGAGTCCAATCTCTTCTTGAAAGTCTCAAGTGATGGCGCTCCCACAACTTACGAGGGCAAGCTGTTCCATTGGTTGATTGTTCTCACTGTCAGAAAGTTTCTCCCTATTTCCAGGTTAAATCTCTCCTTGTTCAGTTTCCATCCATTATTCCTTGTCTGGCCTACAGGTGCTTTAGAAAATAGCTTGACCCCTTCCTCTCTGTGGCAGCCCCTCAGATATTGGAAGACTGCTATCATGTTTCCCCTCGCCCTTCAATAAAGTCTGAACTAATAGAGTAATAAAGTTTGAACTAACAGGAGATTGGCAACCTCTCAATTACAGCAGGCTTTAAAATGATATAAATGCAGTTTTCCATGTTGGAAAACATGCCATGGTTTTGAGGAACACAGAGTTTGGAGAATGCTAAGAAGAGTTGCCTTGTCCCCAATTTCCCTTAAATTATGGGTTTACAATGATTTAATTCAAAGCCATCATTTTGAAGAGAGGAGAGGCTAGAGATCATTAGTAAAAGAACAGGACTATGTTTCTTACCAACAGTTCCAATAGGAAACCTCTAGATCTCCATTATGGAAAACTAGAAAGCTCTAAACAGTTTGATGGATGCAGTACTTAATTCAAATATACAATATGAAATCTCTTCTGTAATGTTGCCTCCAGTCCTGTACAATATTAAAAGATTAACATAGCCTTTGGCTCAAACAGAATTGTGCACTCCTGCATTAAATTAATTCAGAAACATTGAAAAAATATTTCAAAGACGTTGAATTCTTTGGCTCATCCACTTCTCTATATCCAATCTCTTTAAAATAACTGTTTTCCCCCTTTGAGTGCAACTGAGTGTTTACCATATTGCAGCAGAAATATTTCAAAATATGGCTCAGGTTAACAATCAGCTATTTGCAATAAAGCTGGTTCATTTCTAACTCAATAAATAAGTATTGTGCTAGTTGAAAATGCAATAAAGTTATATTTCCTATATTGCACGAGTTGAAATTGTGATGAAGCTCTGTTTCCTCAGACAGTATTAAACTGCCGTGTAATACCTTCTATTATTGTGACTACTCAGATTTTTTTCCAGCAACACTGAAAATGAATGAAATGTGCATTTTGTTTTGTTTTCTTTAAAAGAAAAGCAATGACATCTATGGATTGGAGAAGCAGGCAATTTTAAATAATGGCCTCCCACTGTTAACTGCTTGGTAGGGAAAGGAGCCCACAGATTATCTAGCTGCATGAGTGAGAAGGACATCTCCCCCTGCCCCCGCCCCCCTTGCATTTTTTGAATGTAAGTTTTATCCAGCCAAATTGCTGGGTAGCTGTCCTTCCAAGACAGCCTTGGAATCTCTCCCATGGCTGACGCAGATTCCGAATCTCTAAAGAGCATCAGTTAATCAAGCAGCAGCATTAATATAGGAAGACAAGTTAAACAGCTCTCCTAGCCAGGAGCTTCATCAGATACCATTTTGTTTGTTTGTTTTTATGCTCTTAAATTTGCTCTGTGAATTGTTTTGTCAGATACTTTATAGGCAACTGTTGGGCAGAAAGAGAAAATATACATTTTCCAGATGTTAACAATATATTGTCACAGATAAAATATTCTTATACATGAGAAATTATTTTAAATGCTCCCTGGAACTGATCATTTCAGAAAATTCCAACGACCTGACTTAAGCTCAATTATAACTGATGATCACAGAATGAGTACATCTGGTTCCTTATCCTGGTCAAGCAACAAGGTCACTTCAGTACCACTGATGGTGATATAGTTGAAATTATGCCCATCTGCAAGCTGGAAACCCCTACTGTAGGTGCCAGATCATTAAAATTTGTAGCTTGGGGTTGAGGCTAAAGGAATACAGTAATGATTAATTTGGAAGAGGAGCCAAAAAAGCCAGATGTTGACATAGAGGGATGGGAAAGATATTTCTACTTCAGTGCTAACATTTGGACAGGCCCAGCTTTTTATACCACCTTTAACATTTGTATGAATTTTACACTTATACTGCTCTTTGAATTTGAACGTCTCTCTTTCATATATCCTAGTTGGTGCTCCTCTATCCAATGTCATTGAAGAGGTGCTTAATATTTTATATTTTAGAGACAAACATGTATAATGCTTTATTTCCCCCTTTTAACAAATTATCGAAACAGAAAACACATTTATATAAGTCTGAGAAATTGCATAAACTTGTGTGATTTAGTCTAAAGAACGTTTCCATTAAAAGTAAGTAAAAAAGCTCACCATGGAACAATATGTCAGACTTTGTTATTTTGTTCTTCATAAAGCCTTGTTATTGCTACCTGTTCCATATCTGAATTATTGTGACGGTTGAATTAACCTGTAATAGCTTTACATTGAGTAAACCTGAGTAAACCTGGGGTGGTATGTGTCTTCCTCACTCTTGAGTCCTTTACAGATAATAGATAATCAGAGTTGGAAGGGACCTTGTAGGTCATCTAGTCTAACCCCCAGCCCAAGCAGGAGACCCTACACCATTTCTGACAAATGGCAGTCCAATCTCTTCTTGAAAGTCTCAAGTGATGGCGCTCCCACAACTTCCGAGGGCAAGCTGTTCCATTGGTTGATTGTTCTCACTGTCAGAAAGTTTCTCCTTATTTCCAGGTTAAATCTCTCCTTATTCAGTTTCCATCCATTATTCCTTGTCTGGCCTACAGGTGCTTTAGAAAATAGCTTGACCCCTTCCTCCCTGTGGCAGCTCCTCAAATATTGGAAGACTGCTATCATATCTCCCCTGGTCCTTCTCTTTACTAGACTGGCCAAGCTCAGTTCCTGTAACCGTTCTTCATATGTTTTAGTCTCCAGTCCCCTAATCATCCTGGTTGCTCTTCTCTGTACTCTTTCTAGAGTCTCAACATCTTGTTTGTAAAGTGGTGAACAAAACTGGACGCAGTACTCTAGGTGTGGTCTTACTAAGGCTTTATAGAGTGGTATTACCACCTCCCTTGATCTTGATTGTATCCCTCTGTTAATACAACTTAGGAAGCCTGTTAATTTACCAGGCCTGGGAGTTTGAGGTTTTTGCACAGGATCTTCTTAGCTATTCTTAGCACTGCATTCTTCCTGGATAGAGAGCTCCACTATTATTCCTAAGATTTGTTGGAGCCATTCTGCCACCTTAGGAGTCACAGCTCCAAGTGCTTACACCACCACTGGGAGCACTTTTGCCTTTTCCTCAAACTTCCTCCCCAGTACCACTACCAGGCCTTGCTATTTCTCCAAAATGCCCAGACAGAAAAAATTCTTGAGTTATTATATGATCTTTAATTTTCCAGTTTACTTTTATCACAGATGATTTGTAGTTGGCTACCTTAACAATACTTGACTAATGTTTCAAGTTGGTATTTCAAATCTTATGTGGAACATAAAAGAAAGGACAATGTCATCTGCTTAGAGCAAAGTATAAATTTTGCTTTTGGCTAAACATAGGCAATGGCTATCAACCTGAAGTAATGCAGTCTCCAAATCACAATCTTAGATATTAATTAGACAATATGGGGCAACCAACCACCTTGTCTCTCACCTTTGCCTCATTGTTACTTCCCCATAAGCAAACCTTTTCTTCTACAACTAACATGCATTATATTGTGCTGATATAAAACCTATATCATAAACATACCTGTCATGAAACTAATTCTTTAACTGAACCCCAAATTTGGTTCTATTTACAGAATCAAAAAGTGGCCTTAAAATCTAAAAAAAAAGTGAATAAATAATTTGCCTTTCAGAAAAATAAAGTATTTTGCCACCCGGTAAATTAATATAAAGTATTAATATAAAGTATTGATCCGTGATATACTGAAAATGCATTTAAGGAAGCACATGAACCAAAAGAAAATAAAAATAAATTAAATATAGAGAAGCTAATGAAAGTAAACCATGTTTTATGTTGTGTGACTTATACCCAACAGCAAAGACACTAAAGTCAGGAGAAGGTTTTTCTGCCACTTATTTTACTGAGACTTCCAGAAGAACTAATCTTAGTGAGTCTGCAGTAATTCCAGCATATACACACAGCCCAAGATAAATGAACAACAAAAACTAGATCTCTGTCATGCTTTATTAACCAATAATAAAAATAATAACTGAATGCACTGCACTTTGGAAATATTACAATTAACACCATCAGTTTCAAACTATTGTTTCTAAATCAGGATGTATTACAATGTGTGTGTTTTTTTAAAAAAATTCCAAGGAAAAGGCTTGTGTTTTGTGCAAACTAGCACTTATCTAAAACTCCAGAGACTCTGCTATAGGCCTGATAAGCTGCCTAATTAAATCACCAAGTTATTTATCAAGCATGCTATCCAAACAAGGCAACAAGTAGTTCTGACAATAATTTTTCATGTCAGTAGAATCATAAAAGGGCTACGCTAGGGAGAAATTATGGCCATGCCGACTGAGACAATGAGTGTTATTGTTAAAGATATACACAGGCCCCATCCTGAGGAAGTTGAGTTCTCCTGACAGCCCAGACTACAGTATTTTGGAAGTTTTTTGAGTCCTGCTTTTGAAGTATCAATAGATGGATTCTGTGGCAGGCCTATTCAAAACACTATCCTCTTTTCCACCCGTGATCCAAGCACTGGGCTTGTTCTAGCAGAGTTTTGCCTCACTGCAATCCCCAGCTCCAGATTTTCTGGGCTTAACACCCAAATGTGTCTATAGTATTTCTCTCAATAGAGAGAAGCGATGGACTATGCACTCTTGAAACAGCCACTGCAGTTTCACCTCAGACTTCCTAAGCTCACTGCCATGGCTGTGGTAGCAGAGACTAATCTGTCATTCCTAAGGTTTCCTGTTGGAGGGAGCCCCATTCTACTATATACCATTGCACGATAAGGCATCAGCAAGTTGCCCTTATAGGAAAGAAGATAATGCCATGGTCTTCCCCCTTCAGAGCCCTAATATACCAGGTGCCTCTTTGATTGGCCATGCTTTTTTTTTTCTCCAGAAGCAACCCTGGTTACTATCCCAAAGGTACTTTTTTTTTTTTTTTTGTTCAATAATTTTTTTTGTTCTTTTTCCAAAGGTGTTTTTTTCAAGAGGCAACTTGAAAAACTGGACTTTCTGGTTTTTCTTTGAAGACATTTCGTTTCTCACTTAGAGCTGAAGAAGCTTCTTGGATGAAAAGTGAAACATCTTCAAAGAAAAACCAGAAAGTCCAGTTGCCTCTTTAAAAAGCACCTTTGGGACAACCATGACCTGGATGAATCTCCATAGACACCTGGCTATTATCAAAAGTATGACAGAGCATTGTAGTAACTTGTTAGCAGACCGAACCACCCAGATAGCACTCTATATTTGCTTATCTAAAGTATAAGAATGAGATACTGTCTTTGGAGAGACACTCAGAGAAAATGGGCAATCTATTAGTATTTATACACTGTAAAAGCTGTGCAGACATAAATAGAATAATGTGTTTCATTTTAGGCCAACCAAAATATTTTAAAATGTTCAACATTAATGTTTTACATATAGTCCTCAACTTAAGACCATCTTTTTAGTGACCGTTTAAAGTTATGATGACTTATGGTGTGACACTGCACTTAAGGCCATCACAGTATCCTTGTGGTCACAATATTAAAATCTGGGCACTTGGCAATTAGCATGTATTTATGATGGCTGCAGCATCCCGGGGCTCATGTAATCACCATTTGTGACCTTCCCAGCTGGCTTCCAACAAGCAAAGTCAATGGGGTGAGCCAGATTCATTTAATGACCATGGCACAAAAGGTAAAACCAGCACAACTCACAAAATGAGTGCATCACTGAATGACCATATCACTTAGCAACAGAAGTTCCAGTCCAAATCATGGTTGTAAGTTGAGGACTACCTGTACTGAATCCAAATCCTGGCATATGTCAAAAGAAGGATCATTTCACTATCCTCCAAATAATGCTTGTGTCCTGAAATCATAGTTCAAGGTTCAAATACAATTGTGAACTATGATCAATATACCAAGATGTATCAATTTGCATTATACTGAAGAAGGAAAAAGGGAAGGGTATGCAAGAATAATGCAGGCGGAAATAGAACATTATCTCTTGATGAGGAAAACATGACTTAGAAAGAAAAACAACCAAGCTACTCAAAATAGCAATATAAAAAAGTTGAGGTGCTGCAATATTTTGCTATTTCTTTTACAGTGTTTTCATATCTTAGTTTGAAGAATATAAAAAGAAGAATGAAAAGAAGTATAATAACTTGTATGCTGTACCATGGTTAGCGTTACAGTAAGAAAACAACAAGTCAGGCAACCCAATTATTTGGCCTTGGTTATGACCTTACAACTGATTCACGTTTATCATCTATATTACTGTAAATACAAGGCCTACCATATTTTATTCCTTAATTAGCAGCCTGTCAAAAATGCTCCCCTCCAAACCATAGGCCCTATTTCATTCTTCAGACTTACTTTTTATTGGAATAATGAGCTGAGGAATGACAGGAAGGATCTTGTTCCCACCATGCTCCAACATGTCATGGATGCCTTGCCGAGCAAAAAACTCGTAAGGAAATTGCATTTCACATAATCCATCGAAAAACAGTGGCAAATAGTGGTGATAGTCCAATTTTTCAATCTCCACCTGGAAATCCATGCAGAAAAGAAGTAAATAAAAATTTATCAACTATGTTGTTTTATTACAGTAATAAATTGTTACAGTATTACAGTAATTAAAAGTTTTGTCACAATGTTCTATTGAGGAAGACAAATGTTAGCAACCATTAGGATATCACGTGATTATGGCTATTCTCTTTCAAAGCAGAAAATAAAAAAGAAACTGATCTTTGATGCTTGTATTTCCAAATATTGTTTGATATGCTGCACCCAATCATTCTGAATGAATAGACCCTTCTGGTGAGGAATAAAGCTGAGTCTAATAAACAACCTATAATGGAAGAATACCAAAATATATATAGTAAAGCTGAAACTGAAAATAGGAATGCTTTCGAACATTATATATTACCAATAATAAAATTGGCGTTTACATTAATGCAGAACTTCTAATTGTCCTAATTATATATAAAACTACAATGCATTTTTTCATTACTGATATGTTACTAAAAACAAAAGATTAAACTGGATTTACTCAAATAGTTATGAAAACAGCATTAATCATATAAATCTGAAGGGGTTCACTTTGATATATTAAGAAAATTATCTGATCAAAGGAATTACGTGATAAATTTATGATCAAAATGCATTTTATAACATTCTACAGGAGAAAACAAACTGTGATAGTGCTGAAATAAAGTCAATCCCTTTACTTTGAAGTGAAAGAACAAAAAGTGAGAAAAAACTTTCTACTCTTATTGAACTTTCATGGCCTTTTAATTATAGTTTAAGCATTTCAATTATGAGGAATATCTTCCTACTAGTATTTATTTCATCATGTTGCAAAATGTATTTTAAAGAATCCTGATGGGTAAGAATGAGATTTTTGATTATTTTTGTTCTTAGGGGCCAAAGCTGATTTTATAGAACTCTGAGTGAAGTTAAATTTTGTTTTATACAATTAAAGACCACACTGATTTTCAGCTATTACTGTTGGAGATGACCAGGCTGAGCCTGATGCACCATCAGTTTGGAGTCACAACACCCTCATAAGAGGCCTAAGTCCAGCCCTCCCTTGAAGTCTGCTGACTCCTATCTGGCATCAATTTGACATGACCATTGATAGATCAGATTCTTGTGCATAGATTGCAGGGAATAAATGTATAGTGCTTTTAAATTCTATCCTGGCTCCTGACTTCCTGTGCCTGACAATTACAATGTATTCTCATTTCCTAGAAAACTTTCATTAATGGAGCTTATAATACATTTCTGTTTTAAAAGGCTTCATTGACAAAGCACTATTTTTTCTGGCAATATCTTTAACATTGGAATAGATTGTCAAAACCATGCTAAGAATTGTGTTTCTAAAGTACAGCTGTTTCACAAATTTGCACATTTGGCAACTCATACTACTTTGGAAAAAGCTTAAAATGATATTGGATTTCTTGAGGAATCTGCTGGGAGGGTGTGAAACCAACTGTTCTTGCAGTGTTAAATGTCCTCCCACCACATGGAATCCAGAAATATTTTAGTATTACATTTCACAGTGTGAAACCTTTGTTTCTCTGTTTATGACTTAGCTTTGAACAATAATTATTATGCAAAAGGGCCAAGATAAATAGGATTTTTGTTGTTGTTTACACCCATAACATGCTTCTAAATTTTTCAGTTCCTCCCACAAAAGTATTCTGAATCAAAACTAAAATATATCTGGCTGCATTCAACTGAGTTTATTGAGACATTAGTACTGATACATTGAGTGTGTTTTTCATTTTTCCTCCAAAAAAATCAGAGTAACTGAATCAAACATATACAACACTATATGACCTAAAAAAGCGAAAGGATAATAGGGAATTGATCATTCCCTTTTTTCCTATTTTTTTTTAACACATTGCTCCAATGGAAAATGCATTATTTTGGTAAAACCGCAAAAAGGACAGTATGCTAATATCTAGTCATTCTGTCCTTTATTTTTATTTTGTTTGTTTGTTTAACTAAAGAAAATGGAAAACATACTTTGAAGTTTCCCTGAGTATGTTAGATTCATAACACAATGACCTTTCACACTGTCTAGAAATGATTATATATGGCATATTGTGAACACCTGATCAAACAGCTGCTAAAATACTCAGATTATTAATATAATACAATGGGAGTACCAGATGATAATGGTTTTGGAACAGCTGCACTGAACTTTCTTGCTTTCTTTATAGCTCAAGATCATGCAGGAAATTAAACTATATTATGAGTTGCTTTTGAACTATTTCAAGAGACTTAGGGACATACAGATATGCTATTTACCACTATCTTTAATAAACATATTATTCAGAGATAAAATTATATCAAGTAAATGTATCTATTTTGCAGCAACTCAAGACAGGAATGAGAAATAAATATCTTCACTAACCCAAAAAGATGGAATATTCCAAATTATTTGTATTATTTAATGCTTAAACATGGGCATCTACAGATATTTTCAGTGAGAGGAACCCTATTAATATATCTACATCTTTCTATATGTGTGTATAGACAGACAGACAGAAGTGGACAGAAAACAGAGCTCGGGAGCCCATTTTGCTGGCAGAGTGCTTGGGCCGCCATAGGTGCTCCTGACATGAGTGACATCAAGCTGGCCATGCCAGCCCTGGCCATGTCCCCCCACGATTAAACACAACCCTGATGCACCCCTCAATGAAATCGAGTTTGACAACCCTGTTCTAGACAGCAGGGACTATAGCAGAAAAGGTGTGTCTTCTGGGTCCTAAGGATGGATCTCCTTAGCAAACAGGATCTGGGGCATACCTCTTCTGCTGGATCCTGAATTAATCTGGTCCCACTCCCATGCCATGTAGGGCTTTAAAAGTCAAGACCAACACCTTGAACTGTACCTGGAAGCAATCTGGCAACCAATGCAAGTTATGGAGCCAAAGTGTAAATATATATAAATAGAATGAGTTTTGAAAACATTTTACTAACTGCAGGAGAACAGAAGGAACTAAGATCTGAATTAAGAGGTTGTTGCACCTTTGGTTGCTGTTTTTTATTTTTATTTATTTTTGGACAAAATAAGCAGTTCTCTTGTTTTTTCTCTCTAAGAGACAATAAATAACCTTTCTACTGGTGTAGCAAGAAAAAGGAGATGTTTCATCCAGATATCTGGTATCAATATATATAAATATATACAAATGATATCTGGTATCAGTACTTGGCTAAGGATACTGAAATGCAGGATCATACTGATTCCTCAGATAACAACTGGATAAATGTGAATTTTCATGTTTTCAGGTTTCTCTTTGTTTCCTAAGTTTGAAATCTGACTTTTTTTTCCAGCTAATAACTGGAAAACTGGAGAAAGAAGGAGTTTGCTTATAAACACCATAGATTAGTGGTGGCGAACCTATGGCAGGTGTGACACTCAGAGCCCTCTCTCTGGGGCATGTGCACTGTCGCCCCAGCTCAGCTCCATCATGTTTCTCTGTGGCATTTCTTGCCGTCGATTGCAGGGAAACAGAAGTTTCCTGCAAAGCTATGGGTGTTGTGATGCCCCAACCTCCCCGCCAGCCAGTTGGACTTCAACTCTCTGGCGCTTGCATGTGTGCAACTTTTTGTTTCAGCACTCAGTCTCTAAAAGGTTCGCCATCACTGCCATAGATGGTCAAGCATCTGAAAATATACAAAACCTTGGTAGAATCTTACAGCTAATCTGACCACTATGGCTTGCTTTTTCACTGCTTTTCACTGGTATAATTAGTTTAGTTTACTTTTATTGTCATTGCACCTCGTACAACAAAATCAAACACCATCTTCAGTGCATATCATGACCATGACCATGAAAATAAACACAAACGCACATCCTTCACCCGTCACACATTGAACCGAAAATCCCCGACACTACACCAACACTGCACTATACAGCAGAATTCAAAAAAACAACTGCCCTGGGATAGAAGCTGTTTTTCAGCCTATTTGCCCTTGTTTTTATTATTCTGTACCGTCTGCCAGATGGTCATAGTTCAAAAAGAGGGTTCCCAGGATGAGATGGATCTTTGAAAATGTTTTGAACTTTCTTAAAGCAGCGGGAGCTATAAAGCTCTTCCAAAGAATCTACTAAATCTACTAAATCTACTAAACCTAGAGTCTAGAAAGCACCCTGTGTAAAGAGCAGCTTGATTAAAGAATTATTTTCTGCACAGTAGTTCTGAAATTAGGCAGGGGTTGTACATTTATAGATTCTTTCATGCCTTCCTTAACAAGGATTTTGCGCAGAAACATTCAATGCTTCCTGCTTCCCCATCTGCAGTCTGATGCTGTACCATCCAGTAAATGTTTCATTACTTCAGCTGCTATTTCTGAAAAATATGCTTACAGAAAACATCATGGCATATACACACACACGTATAAATAAAATAAAATATCAGAAAAAGATATGTTTTCAACCTACTAAATTCTATTGATATAACTGAAATAAAATACGGAAAGCACTGCGATGGACATGCTTCTTATGGGGACAGAAAAAAGAATGGGGAAGGCAAGAGCAAGAAGCCAGAAATTCAGATCAAGCAACGGTTAAATGTTGCATATCTCTCATGGGTCCTACAATCTTCTTTAGGCAGCAGTAGTTGAATAAAGCAACACTTCTACATCAGCCAACCAGATGGAGCATCGTGCCATGTCAGTTTCGATAAATGGCTTGTGATTTCATTAAAAACAGAAACAGAGCAGAGGCACACTCATTCATCGATTTTCTTCACTTACTCATGGCCATGGCAAAAGAGGGAGGAGCTACAGAAACTAGTTCAATTTTATGTACTTCCAAATACTTCCTGGGTAAAACATGGTCTTTCCCTTCCAAATCTGTTGATTTTGCTATAAAATTCTTAATTTTTTTAAAAAACAATCTCATATTTTGGGGAGGACATGTTTGTCTCCACTCGCGAAAAAAAGTTTCTACTTAGGTACTGTATCAGCAAAGAAACATGGTGCACTTGGTCAATGCATCTGGGAGGGCAGCACTAGCTGAACTTCACTGATCTCAAACAGCTAAGCAAAGTTGGACCTGATTATATAGGGACCCCCAGCTAGCTCTACAATGCCACCAAAATAATGAAATGTGCATCATGATTTCACAAAACAGACTTTGACATTTTATATTTATGCCACTCCACCATATGCCAGGACATAAGAGGCAGACTTTACACTATATCACATGCTTCACCATTTGTCCCTTGTGGATGTCTCTGCCTGGTTAGTATCCAGATGGGTGAGCACCAGAAAATCTCAGGGCTTTTCAAATCACCTTCAACTTATCATTCCTCAAAGTGTTCACAGTACAGCACTGACCATAAATAATGGCTGTCTAGTAAGCCAAGCTGCTAGTTTGGTATTCCTTCCAAAAATTAATGAAGATATCACTTTGAGAGGTCCTTGTTTAACAACCACTCATTCAGCAACCATTTGAACTTATGATGGCATCGAAGAAATGGTAGTTAAGACTGTTTCTCGCATTTTCAGCCATTACCGCGTCCCACATCATGTGATCACAACTTGTGACCTTTACAGTCTGATGAGCAAAGTCAATAGGGAAGCTGACAGGAAGTTGCCAGTTGTACACAAGTGAGCTCCTTACTTAAAAAGCTGCATGGTCTCACTTAACAATAGTAACCAGGACTGCATAACTCCCATTGCTAAGCTGCACAGTCAGATGGTTTTTCAATTTCTGACCATGTCACTTAACAATGGAGTTTCTAGTATCAATAGGTGAGGGCTATCAATACTGACGCACTAGGGAAAGATACAAAAGTCAGAATACTTGAAGGTAAATAACACTTGCTAGTCAACATCAGAAACCTATTGTTAAAATTTTGAGATTCCACGCTCTTATAGAATCATAGGTTGGAAGTAAAGCAAGCCTAGCCCTTTGATTAGGACAGCAATTCCAGAAAAACCTTTCCACTTTTCTTGGAAACATGGAAAGATGGAACACCCACTACTCCAAGAGGCAGGCTGTTCTGCTGCAGGTGGCAGTCATGGCTAGGAAAGCCTTTACACAGGTTTCCTTGTTATACCAATTCTATTTCTCAATTGAGTGGCCTTTCTCATAGTAACTTATGTCTGAAATCAACTCTCACTTGTACTACTGTACAGGTAATCCTTGACTTACAACCATTCAAAATGATTTGCAACTGGTCCTTGCGGGTAGAATCAATGCAGCAAACCTATGATCACGTGATCAAAATTTGGGTGCTTAGCATCCGGCATGTATTTACAACAGTTGCAGTGTCCTGGGGTCACTTGATTGTCATTTGCAACCTAGGTTTGCTTAATGGCTGCATGATTCACTTCACAGTTGCAGTGATTGCTTCACAAGCATGGCAAAAAAGGTCATAACATTGAGCACAACTTGCTGAACAGCTGCCTTGCTTAACAACAGAAATTCTTGTCTCAGTTGTGATCATAAGTCAATGCCCCTCAAATAGGGATGCCATTAAAGAGCACTCAGAGGGTGCAACTAGTCCAAAATGCACTGGCACATTTTGGGTATTTTATGAATACTGCTTGCACTGCTCTTAGTGGGCTTCTGTGGATAATCAAATATGCTGTTTTCTTTCCCCCTATAAAGCCATTTGAACCGGAGCCAGGTTACTTATGAAACTGCCTGTCTCTGCTCACCCCAACTGGCAGAGTTGGCATCTCCAAGTCCTGTATCATCTTTTACCTAGGAGCCAGTCTTCTCCATTACTACACCTGCTCTCTGGAACAGCATCCCCCAGAGATTTGGAAGGTTGACTCTGTTGGCCTTTTATAAGATATGAAACACTTGGATATTCCCACATTAATTTGAGCTGGGAGATTGAGTCCCTTTGGCTGAGTGTTTTGTTTTGTTTCAGAGACCTGAAGTGGTATGGTTTTTGACCCCAGTGATATAGGTTTTTTTTAAGGATGTGATTTATGTTATGATTTTTAATTCTTGCACACTGTCTAGAGTGAGACCGGGACCACTGTATGTTGACTAACTAGATAAATAAAGAATTAAATAAGCAATTAAAAGACAACTCTTCTACTTATGGCTCAGTTCTAATGAACCGAGAATCTCTTGACTACAAAAAAGAAATAAACTCAACGACAAAATATTTCCAGGCTAATTATTTCAATAAATGAAATAAAATTCTTTTTAAAGCTTAGTGAGGTTGGAACCAAATGAAAAATAGTGTGAAATTTCAAAAGGGAAAAGGGGAAATGGAATAAAGGTCAGAAAAATACATGATGGACCTTTGTGTTCAGTAAATAATTCACAGGCTACTGTATAGCCTGATTATGTAATGCTAGTTGAGGAGAAACATTAGAAAAAGTCTTATAACAGTTAAGCAATATCACATTAAAAGGTTATAGGAGAATGGGCCATCAAAACTTACAAAACTCAGAGGGCTTCTTCTGTTACACTAATTATGTAAAAATTCTAAAGTTATTTGGCAAGAAACAGTGGATATTTTCTGAGGAAATTTAGGAACATACTTCTTGAAACAGTTGCACAATATTTTATTTGTTCCCTTTTGGATCTGCATCTTTGCTTATTCTTACTATGCTTAAGAAAACTGGTTTTAAATATATGAGTTTATGTAGATTTTATAACTCAGAACACGATACTAATGCAAAAGTGACATATGCAGCATTTTGAAACCACAGGATGGCTCCCAAAATTATTCTTCCAGGTCCGTACATCTGAAAGCTGTTCATTGGCATGGCTCTTTCATCCAACTTCCTGGAGGTGATTTCCTGGCTAATTGTCGTTGATGTAACTGTCTGAAGTCCAACTAGATGAATAGCCTATTTGTTTTCACACTGATGCATTCATGGGAATCTCTCCAGGATGCAGTTGCTACATTAAACTTAGCTTTTTGTCTTGGCATAAATACTGGAACAAAGAAGGCAAACTCATTTTGTTCTGAGTTCTGTATCTTTCTAAAGCCGTAGTGATTTAGACACAGATTGCATAAAAATATTATACAAACTACATTTAACCGAAAGAACAGAGGCTGAAAACTTAATCCCATTATTTGAGCCCCAATGAATTGCTTGTGATATATATAGATTGCACTGTTCAACATTTGTTCATCTTGGCAGAGACATTCTGTTATAATCTATAAGAATACATATTCATATGTTAATCTGTATTGTACATGTCAATGCCTTAAAGAAAAAGTGCTATTTTCGCCCTCAACATTTTCTTTAAAATCCGTTGAGGATCCTCTTAAAAGCTAGGAACAGAGTATAGTTTATGTAAAGAGATAAAGACACAAACCGGGGATGGGGGGAACTGCTGCTGCTGAAGGTCTGAAAGGGAAAAGCCAAAAACTGTTTTGGCTGCCAGCACACATTCTAAAAGGAGATTGAAGAAATCCATATCTGACACATCTCACAACACATATAAAACTCATCCTAAGCAATGCTTAAATTAGAGGTTTTAAAGAAGCATTGACAGGTGTGAGACCGTGTGTGTGTGTGTGTGTGTGTGTGTGTGTGTGTGTGAGAGAGAGAGAGAGAGAGAGAGAGAGAGAGAGAGAGAGAGACAGACAGACAGACAGACAGACAGAGACAGAGAGAAGACTCCTATGATAGTATTTTCAGTTAATTAATTACTGAGGTCATGGTTCAGCTAACACTTGGAAATTTTCAGGAGTAGGGAAACATCTGTGGATTTCATTAAGAATCATTATAACTTTCCCCATTCTTCTTATCTGAATAGTAGCTAGATAAAGAGTTGATTTTTGATTCATTTATACATTTTTCAAATGTATATAGCATATAATATGGACACAATAACATCATAAACTACCAAAACTTTTGGAATTACAGTCGTTTTTCCAATTGATATGATTAATTAAAGGAAATGAATAAAAACATTGACGTATGAAGTTGACAGGAATGTCCCAATGATACCATTTAATAAATTCTGCATCTATCTCATGTACAATTCATAAGCATACAGCTAAACAGAAGAGGCATATTATCTGTTCTTAATCCAGATTCCCAAGATGCTATATTCTGGAAGCATCTAAGTGCAAATTAAATGCAACTGTCCCTCACCTTACACCCTCAAATTCCTTAAGGGTATTGAAGATCCTGCATCAATAATCTGTCTGGGAAACAAATGTGAGGAGAACAAGAGTAGTGGGTTTGAGTTTCATATCCGAGAAAAGACAGAACAAATAAATAACTATAGACATATGAATCAATATAGCCTCCATCTTGGGATCCTACCAGGAAAGGCTAGCTCATGTTGTTCTGCTGCCTAAATTAAGAAAAAGATGGCTGCTTCAAACAGAGGTACATTAAAGAGCAATAGAAATATGAGGAACTGTATAAAATATGATTCGCTTTATCCAGTTTAACGGGGGTCTCTGATGTATTGCATTTATTGTATTTGACACAAACATAACTTGTCCTCCAAATAACTATTTGCAAAATGGTGTTCTCTTATCATTGCTCAGAAGAACAGAAAAAGCCATGTTAATAAGCAGTAAGGCACGTGATAAAGTAGACAATAACCTACTACTTGATAAGATAGGAAAATGTGGGATAGGCAGCATCACCACCAGATGGATTCCAACTGCACTCAACACATATTCCTCAATGGAACTGCATCTACATGGAGGGAAGTATGCAGTGGGGTATCCCAAGGGTCTGTTTTAGGCCCAGTACTCTTCAACATCTTCATCAATGATTTGAATGATGGGATAGATGGGGAACTCATCAAATTTGCGGATGACACCAAGCTGGCAGGAATAGCCAACACTCCAGAAGATAGGCTTAAGATATAGAAGGATCTTAAGAGACTTGAGCATTGGGTGCTATCTAACAAAATGAAATTCAGTGGTAAAAAAAGTAAGATTTTAAATTTAGGCAAGAAAAAACAAATGCACAGGTATAGTATAAGTGGTACCTGGAGCAATAGTAGTAATTGTGAGAGGGATCTTGGAGTCCTAATGGACAATCATTTAAATATGAGCAAGCAGTGTGCTGCAGCTGCCAAAGGAGCCAACACAGTTCTTGGCTGCATAAACAGAGGGATAGAATCAAGATCATGAGAAGTGTTAATACCACTTTAGAAGGTCTTGGTAAGACCACATTTGGAACACTGCATCCAGTTTTGGTCACCACAGTTTTAAAAAGACATTGAGACTCTAGAAAGATTACGGAAAAGAGTAACAAAGATGATTAGGGGACTGGAGGCTAAAATGTATAAAGAATGGTTGCTGGAATTAGGTATGTTTAGTTTAATGAAAAGAAGGAGTGTGGTGACATGGTAGCAGTGTTCCAATATCTCAGGGGCTGCCACAAAGAAGAGGGAGTCAAGCTATTCTTCAAAGCACCTGAGGGCAGGACAAGAAGCAATGGATGGAAACTAATCAAGGAGAGAAACAACTTAGAACTAAGGAGAAATTTCCTGACAGTTAGAACAATTAATCAGTGGAAAAACTTGCCTCCAGAAGTTGTGAATGCTCCAACACTGGAAGTTTTTAAGAAGAGATTGGACATTTGTCTGAAATGGCATAGGGTTTCCTGCCTGAGTACAGTGTTGGACTAGAAGATCTCCAAAGTCCCTTCCAACCATTCCATTCTATTTGTATACCTTTCTGCTTAATAGGATGCTTTTGAAGAGTAGCCTAAAACTTAGTTCTTGCTTGGGAAAGCTGCTTGCCTAATGAATTCAACCCTTTCCAGAGATGCTATATTGGACTTCTCTTTTTTTTCCCCTTCCCTATTTATTTATCTCTCACCTACTAGTCATTTTCATCTGGTGTCTGCCCTTTCTCCTTCTTTCCCCTTTCCTTCTCTTTCCATCTCTTTTACCTCATTCATCACCATATTTCCTTTTCTGTTCCTAGTGAAAGGAGAAAAGGGATTGTGTGTGGATACTGTCATTCTGCCCGTAAAAGAGAATGGTTGTCATAAGTAGATAATGGGATCAATTAATTTTATAAATGGGGTAACTTTTTTTACAAGCAATTAGTTTTAATTGACTATCATTTCACTCTCTTTCTTTCTCTTTTTTTCTCTTTCTTTCTCTTTCTTTCTCTTTCTCTCTTGGGACTGGACAGTTCTTTGAATTCAAAGGGGTGGGGGGAAGATGCTGCTACTTGAAGGAATTGTAAATCAGGACTCTGTGAGAATGAATTTCTGCACATTTTTTCTGCTTTTATATCCAAAGTCCAGTACTGTCCTAATACAGTACATATCCTGGCCCTGTTATTTTTAAAAGGAGACTTCTGGGGGGGATACACACCTAAGTATATGCATATACATAAAGAAATATGTTACACTTTATGAATTATGAATGGGAGGATTAACACTCCAGGGTTGGTTTCAGGTAAAATTGGAAAACTTAATTTGGCGAGGTGGGAAAGCTAAGCACTGCCCTAGAATTTCACCTCTGTTTAAAGATTCTTTCCATACTCTGTTTTCTTGTTTATGAGGTTCATTATTAAATCCAGGATCATCTTTTTAGGTAAATACAATATTATGCAATACAATATTAAAATACATCAAATTTATACCTCCTGAAATAAAGAGCATCCTATTCTATGTTTCTTCCTATCTTTTATAAGTATAATTTTAATATTTTAATGAAAATTCTCCTGCTTTCCTTTTTTTACAGTAAAAGACCTTGATACATGTCATTTTATCTAATGATAGAGCCAAACCTGTTACTGCTTTAGTAAGTTTGAAAGAAGAAATAGGATCGGTAGAAGGACTGGCAAAAATAGATAGTAATATTTAGATTGTACAATTTTAGGAAAGTAGGAAAAAAGATACAGATGTTTACAAAGATCTACTCCAGCCACATAGCTCGTGTCACAGCTCCTAATCATATAAACTGCCTATGGAGAATTCATTTACTATAAAAGTACAGAAAATACATCCCCAACTATAATTTTTGGCTACAAACCTCAAAGAATATATAAATACATTATATAAATATCCATACAAGTATCTGAAGTGGTCAGATTTCAGTAGGCTTTATATGCTGTGCTAAAACATGATTTGTTTCAGTTGTGGTTTGCTAAGTAAACCACATTAATTGGATTTATACATTGGATTCAGGCATTTGTAAATCGCTGTGGCTAGGTTCATAGATAGTACTTTGAGATCTTCTCAAGCATTAACCCCATCACTGAACAATTAGCATAATACTTAGACTGACTGACTCAAATAATTGAGAAATAACTGTATTTTGTGAGCAGAATAGGACTGAACTTGTAACACTGTTCTATTTATATTGTATTCAGATGTCTAATTTAAATGACCTTGCTTATCTTTATTAACTGAATGCAATAGCTTCCACTAACATATACCGTACTTTAAATGAAGAATTAACAAAATAATGGAATATTTTCAGGTTATTTAGGAAAATAATAATAATAGAATCGTAATGGTTCTATTGGTTTTAATTTATCCTCTGTTGTACCAAGATTTACAAGAAAAATGATTGTAACCAAGTGGGCATCCATAAAGCACGCATCAAAAGAGAGGGAGGAAATAATGAAACTAGGAACCAGCTTTGACCTCAAAAAACTACAGTTCTTAATTATATTTCCATCCAGTAATCATTATATTATGATACTTTTCCAGAGATCTGTTTTGCAACTTTCACAACTTTTCTGCTTACCAAATCCATTAACTTATTAAATAAGGAATAATGTACTAGAATTTATTTAAAACCATTATAACTTTCAGTTACCACTTTTTTTTTTCATTTAGTATTGCTGCAATATCTTTCCAGACATAGAAATCGGTCTACTTGAGTTAGCCAAATATTTAATACAGTGGAACCTTGGGTCACGACCATAATTCGTTCCAGGACTATGGTCACAACCTGATTTGGTTGTGACTGGAAGCATGACCATCTGCGCATGCAGACAAACAAAAAAAATGGCTCCAAAGGGGAAATCGCCGTGGCAGGGAAAATCACCATGGCTATGTCTGGTTGCCACCTGAAGATGTGTTCATGACCAGAAACAAAACTTTGCCGAAAACTCTGGCCATCACCCGATTTGGTAGCGAACAGAAGCATTCATGACCCGAGGTTCCACTGTAGACCCTTCCCCCCCCCCTTTTTTTACAGAAGAACATCAGTATTCTGTGAATTTTTCTCTAAGACTTCTCTAAATAAATATTATCAGGATTAAAAAATGAATGAAACCTCATTACTTTAATTCAGGGGTGTCAAACTGGTGGCTCACAGGCTGGGTGCATCATGGGCAGATTACGATCACTCTGGCTTCTTCTTAGAATTTCCTTTTAAGAAACTTGCTTTAGAGTCTGTTTTTAGTAAGATGAGCAGTGTCCATTTCATTCAAAGTAAAATTCACAAAGCCAACATTTTTATCATTCTGCTAGCTAAACTAGCATTACATTTAAACTTTTAAAATTCAGGGTGCAGTGGAAATGCCACCTATATACTATCAATCCTTCTTCATTCTTGCCCCTTTGATGCAAGTTAATGCTAATCATATTATTTTTAATATATAAATGAATTAGATGAAATGAACAAGGGATGGAGTTTTCCTCTCTCTGGGAGACAAAACAATCCTATTTTGCACAGTTTTATGGTTGGATGATGAAAACACAGATGTACAAATCAGACAAAAATATCCTATCCCCTGAAGCTATGTATTAATTCAGATGGCCTTCTTACATTGATTTAATGCAGTAAACTGCTGTACTATTTAATTCCTGTTCCCCTTTCCATTCCTCCAGGGCTAAATCTTGTTTTAACATCAACTATAGAGCAAATAAATTAGAATCTATTTCAGATGTTGTAGGGTTTACATGTTAGTTTACTGCTCACAAAGCCTATCCACCTGTCATTTTAAATCTTTATTACTTTTCATCCAAACAATGGGAAATTCAGCCTAATTATGGGGGTGTTTCCTCTGTCTCTATTAAAAATTATATTAAACTGTATGAATTTAAATGTGTGCTTGTAATCTGATACTATGGAAACTCCCACATTACTCTTATAAATACTGACTGGAATAAAAAAAGCAGAATCTTAGAAAAAGCCCTGACAGTCCAAGACTAGGTTCTTACTTGCCTTCTAATTTTTGCACATTTCCAAGTGGAGAAGTTGGAAGTAGTCAGAATGTAAGTAGGACAAAGCAAAATAACTACCTGACAAGAGTCCTGATTTAAGTTTCTTTTAAAGCATCTACTTAAGAACGTATAAATGGCTTCAAGTCTAAGAACCTGAATTCTTAGATTTGCTGCACAGTAAGTGTACCCTATTAAAATTTTGTTAGTTAGATAAATTCCACGCCGGCTTCACTGTGGTGGAGATGGAGACAGATCATCTTGGCCATCAGAGTATCAGTCTAAGAAAATTATGGTAATGAAAGTGTCATTCAATAATACTGAATGTCAGGTTTGAATAAATTTTCTTGTTGCCTTTTACATTTGTGTGAAATAACTAATGGATGTGACATTTTCAATCCAATCTAGGACTTACATAAGGTTGGAGTTTTGATTATTGCTTCCGGTTTTATTGTTTGGTGGGTATATTTTGATTAAAGATATTTAATACATTTCAGTACTTCACAAACCTTAATTGTACGCTAAAGTTAAATAACACATAACAGATAATCAGAGTTGGAAGGGAACTTGTAGGTCATCTAGTCCAACCCCCTGCCCAAGCGGGAGACCCTACACCATTTCTGACAAATGGCAGTCCAATCTCTTATTGAAAGTCTCAAGTGATGACGGTCCCACAACTTCCGAGGTCAAGCTGTTCCATTGGTTGATTGTTCCCACTGTCAGAAAGTTTCTCCTTATTTCCAGGTTAAATCTTTCCTTGTTCAGTTTCCATCCATTATTCCTTGTCTGGCCTACAGGCACTTTAGAAAATAGCTTGACCCCTTCCTCCCTGTGGCAGCCCCTCAAATATTGGAAGACTGCTATCATGTCTCCCCTGGTCCTTCTCTTCACTATACTAGCCAAGCCCAGTTCCTGTAACCATTCTTCATATTCCTTAGTCTCCAGTCCCCTAATCATCCTGCTTGCTCTTCTCTGTACTTTTTCTAGAGTCTCAACATCTTTCTTACAATGTGGTGATCAAAACTGGATGCAGTACTTACTAAAGCTTTATAGAGTGGTATTAGTATCTCACTTGATCTCAGTTGTATCCCTCTATTAATGCAATTTAGGATTGCATTAGCTTTTTTGGCTGCTGCTGCACACTGCTGCCTCATCTTAGCTGGTTGACCACTAAGACTCCAAGATCCCTCTCATAGTTACTGCTATTGAGCCTGGTTTCACCCAGTCTATATGTGTACTTTTGGTTTTTCTTGCCTAAGTGTGGGACTTTACTTTTCTCTATATTGAATGTTGTTTTGTTAGATATGGCCCAGTGTTCTAATCTGTCAAGATCCATCTGGATCATGAGCCTATCTTTTTGGGTGTTAGCTATTCCTGCCAGATTAGTATCATCTGCACATTTGGTAAGTTTCCCTTCTATTCCTTCATCTAAGTCGTTAATGAAGATATTGAAGAGTACTGGGCCTAAGACAGAATCTTGTGGCACCCCACTGCTTACTTCCCTCCATGTAGACTTAGACCCATTAAGAACTACTCATTAAGTACAGTTTGTTAGCCAGTTGCGAGTCCATCTAGTGGTGGTGCTATCTAATCCACATGTTTCTAGTTTATAAGAAGTAGGTTATGGTCTACTTTGTCCACAATATTTTGTCCATATTATGTTCACTAATGGTCTACTAATTTAGTCACTGTGTTGAAGAATGAAATAAGATTGGTTTGGCAATTTAGTTACTTTTAACAAACCCATGCTGACTGCTAGTTATTACTTTACTTGTTTCTAGATGTTGGCAGATCTGTTTTTTTTATTATCTTTTCCAGTATCTTCCTGGGTATTGATATTAGGCTGATTGGTCTATAGTTTCCTGGGTCTGTTTTTTTTTTCCTTTTTTGGAGATGGGAACCATATCAGCTCTTTTCCAGTCCTCTGGTAGTTCCCTGGTGCTCCAGGATTTTTGAAAGATATGGTGCAGTGGTTCTGAGATGACCTCTGCCAGCTCCTTTAAAACTCTGGGATGTAATCCATCAGGCCCTGGTGATTTGTGTTCATCATGTATTTCCTAACTAAATGTTTTTTTAAAAAGTTTGGGAAAGAGATTTTTGAAAAAATTCTTTATTGTAGAAGAGTAAATTTTAAGTTTTACTAGGGGGAAAAACATATATAATGAATGGAGGATATTTGTAGGTGAAAATTGGCATGTGAAGGAATTGATCAATACACATATTTCTGGTATTCATGCTAGCATTATGAGAAAAAATGGTTTTCTTCATAACTTTAAATTATGAGATTCATAAGGACCTCTATTTTACCAAATGAAAAAGTGGAATTCTGATAACCACTCAAAATGACGGATGGGATGTTACGTTTTTAGATATCCTCCATACAAAAAGTTCTCTTAATGTATTGCAATAGAATCAGTGAATGAAAGCTTTCCTATTGTTATTTGTTTGATCTGCTATAGTTTCTTGCGCTTATTATATGTGGCATTTAAAAATAAGGTCCATCCACCATCATTTCAAAGTTGAAATTTCAGTTTTCAGTCAGTCTCCACACTTATATTGGAAAAAGAATGGATGGAGAAATTCTACCTCCTGTTTCCTGTTGCTTTTCAAGGCAAAATTTACACTGTAAGAAAAGGAGAGTGCTAATGTGCAGCAGGGTAGGCAGTCAATGGGCTTCTTGTAAAATATTCATAAAACAAATACATAGTGATGGTCTTGCAGAAGTTTTCTCCTTTATCACATTATAGCTAAGTGAGCAAGAGTCTAATGGCCTTTGACCTACAACAACTATTGTGAAGCTTTAAGCATTTTTCAAATTCCTCATGTGAATTGGAAACTATTGCATAATCTGTTTTTTCCTGTTCTATAAATCATTTTTAGTATGCTGGAACAGTTGTGTTGTGGTTTAGTTGAGATTTGTTTGACTGCTAGTTTAAGAACCCATCGTAAGTCTGAAGGAAGTAAATATTCCTAAACATGTTACTGAAACTCTGAAAAAAATTATTAGAAGCTCACACAGCATAATTCTGTGTTTTTATACTCTTCAACTGAGTTTGGGAACAGGCTGTCAGATTAGTGCACAATGACAATCAATGACATTTCATGTTTGCTTTGCTTTGCTTAGATAGAGATGTTTTGTTAACTGACATCATCTCTTCTGATGCTTGCTATCTTCCAACTCTATTATTCTATGTTCCTGAGTGATCACTGCGGGCTGAGAGAATGATGTCCCAGGCCAAAAACCTTGCTCAGCTGCACCACCTTCTGGTGACGTACTTATTCTGTTAAAAGCAGATTCTTGGGCATTCAGAGTCAACCCAAGCTATCTTTGATGGACAAGTATACTCCAATTTCTTATCCATAGACAATTAAACTTATTTCTGAAGAACAGGTATCCTGACCAGTAACCGAATTAGGGAAGAGTCCAATTAAAGAAAGGGAAGAGATTGTCTTGGTGCAAATGCTCTCAGTGTACATAAAAGAAAAGATACACTCATCAGGTACAACACTTAATAATAGTCATAGGGTACAATAAGCAATCAAATCATACTAGAAAACAGTCAATATAAATCATAAGGAAAAAAGTGACAAAGTTACAGTCATACAGTCACAAGTGGGAGGGGAAGGGTGATAAGGAGTGATGAGAAGATTGCAGACTTCGTAAATAGTTGGACAGTGTTGAGGGAATTATTTGTTTAGCAGAGTGATGGTGTTTGGAAGATACATTTAAACAAATATAAATTCATTACTCTATCTCTTTGGTGCTATGGAGGACATCAGGAGATCATTATTCATTTGCAGGAAAATAAAGGAAATAACTGAAAGTCATGTTCTTCAACTGTAACTACAAATATAGTATACGTTTACATAGAATTTAATAACAATTAATTACCTAGAATAATACGTTTTATTCAGGAGGTTAAGTAAGCTCCACAGTGTGGATGGATTCATTTAACAGAGAGACAGAGGTATATGATGGTTATTATGAATTGCCCAGCTGGTAAGAAGAATGAAAATATTAGAAACATCTATTCCAGTGGCAGTGATATATACCAGGACTAATGATGGCAGGAAAATAACTGCACAACTTGGAAACTAAATTTTGTTTTCTACATAGGATGGCGAAACCAAGTTTGCCAAAAAGAGGAAAGTTACAGGAATACAAGTGAACATGAAAACCACAGACTATCAGGGCAAAGAAACAGTAGAAGAAATTAGGAAAAGAAATCAAAAGATGCAAATCTGTTGGCGATTATTTGAAACTACAATAATGCTTGGGTATAAGGTCAGCCCAGGAAATGTGCCATGAATTCTAAGATTACTCAGTGTGTTAAGGAGAAGAATCAGAAAAACTATTATAGGGAAAAAGAGATGGAAAGAAGAAATTTGTAACAATAAATCAGACTCTGCCTGGTTCAAACATTATTCAGAAGAAATATTTTTGGCCTCATGCAAGCATGAACACAGTCCCAAAGTGCTATACATTAAAAGAATCCAACCTTTGAGGGCAGTAGAAAATAAGGAAGAAAATAAGGAATATCACTTGCCTAATACACTTGTATAGTTAGGTAAAAGCTATATCAAAAAGTTCATCTGTATAGAAAATCAACACTTGGTTGGTTTTAAAACCAAGCATTTGATGCCTCTGACATCAGTAAATAAACTCATAAAATATCTAGCTATCAAACCAAGTAAATCCGCTGCAATTCCATTCAGAATTTATGATTTTTAACACGGAGCGCCTGTCATCTATATGGCAAGATGTTGAATTATCCCTGAACTGAGAATCCCGCTTGGGAAAATATATAAAAAAACTAACAAAGCTTAGGGTAACTAATTATACACTAGGAAGAGAATTATATCTTCTAGACAAAAATCAAGTTTAACATTAGAATTTATGTACTTTGAAACATAACATGTTTAACAATAGAATTTATGTACTTTGAAAAATAACTTATCAAAAAGAGCTTCTTATTAGCTGTCAGAATAGAAAAACTTCAAAAGTTCAATAGCCTGAATAATGTTGTTCATTCCTCAAAATCCCGCAAAGCTTATTTGTCTTGGGAAATCATAATTAATCAAAATACACACAATCATTCTGATTTCCTTAAGACATTCCATACTAACAAACACACAGAATTTACAGGGAAGCTCATCCCTGCACCAACAATGTGGAATATGATATCAGCTTGAAAATAAAATAAAATAAAATAAATATAAATAAAATAATAAAAGTACTTGTGTCAATATAGTTGCTAAAGATCTGGATACAAAGTTAAACCAAAATGTATATCAAGATGTTTTGAAAATACAGGCATTAAAGAGATATGATTTTTTTTAAAAATCAAAGGTATATATTCTACATCTTTAAACCTTTGCTTGAAAAAATGTAGATGCTTTCATCAATGAAAATATTACATTTATCCTGAAGGCTCTTCAATAGTTTCTGAAGCCTGACTGCTCTCAAGTCTAAAACTAAACCAAAAGCAATTTTGATTTAAATGTCATATTAAATTATTCTAGTTACAACTGTACTTCACTTTAAAAAAAAAAAAAAAAAAAGTCATCTGATTTTTTTTTAAATAAGGCAACTGCAGATATATTGATGCTTCCCCAATATAGCCTATGGACAAATGTTTTTTTCAATCAAGTCTTGAATCAAAACCTTTCATGGCTTTATCAAATCTTGGGGTCAGGGATGATTGTTACAGGCCTATAATTTAGTTTAAGATATCAACAATAACTTGAAATATTTTAAATGGAATATTTTTCTGTTTTTCTTCTTGTTTTTCCTGCACTTCAAGCATATTTCCCACATATGGGGGGAAAATATGTTATTCAGCTACCTAAACTGGTTGTGCTACATTTGCTGTAATTGTGTAACAACAATATTAGGAGAAAATATGAGCAAATCTTTGCCATAAAAAGAGCAAATTTGGGCTATAGTGCAGGTAATTATATACTCGATGCACAGTTGACATTTTAATGAGATTACACCTGACTGATCTGATTTCATGTCATAAGACATTAGCAAGATACCAGTCATTTTGGGATCAGTTGTTCCTTTCATCATTATGACTCTAATGTTGAAAGACATCAACAGACTATTTTAGTGATATTATTGACTTCTAATGGCTACCATATCTGAAAGCAGACTTCTACATTCTGCATCAGTATACCATTTCAATTTCATTGTACACGTGGTGCATTGACAATAAATATTTGATTTGATTCTAAACATTGATCCATGATATCTATGTTGAATATATTATAGTTCTCTTGCTTTCATAGCATGAGAAAACATATACTGCACTGCTGTTGCTAGATAATAACCTGTAAACTTCCTTGCAGATGTAAATAATGGAAAGTATTACTAGCCATCAACCTTTGGTTGAACTTCGTAATGTATCAAAAAATCTAGGAACATCCAATGGCCACTGATTTTCATTACTTCAGAAATCTCTTATGACACTATACTAACATTTAAGCTTGGTAGGAATTAATAGTCACCTAACAGTTGGGTTGGAAATATATAAACCACGATAAACATTTAATACTGTCTCTTTAAGGGAATGCTAAAATTGTAATTGGGTGTGGTTCCTCAAACGGCCATAAGATGGAGCCAGAAACCTGGGTTGTTAGTTCTATTGCTGTTAGTTGCTAATTGGCCGATGTTCTGTTGTTCGCTGTTTTTGGTTCCTGCATTTTTCCCTATTGACTATTGCTGATCGTCGTTCTTCTTGGATTGCGGTGAATCTGTTACTGAACTGTTTATGATACTGGATTTTGTTATTTGGATTATCCCTGGACTGAATACTGACTGCTTTAACCATGTATGACTTGGACTGTTTGTTGGACTTTGCTTAGCCGTTTACTGGAAGTAAAACCTACATTTTACTATTCAGTGTATCTGTGTGCTGGTCGTGTGTTATTCAACATCACTCTCACTACATTTCTCTGCGTGCACTCATTCTCCTCATGGGGAATTACCTCAACAAAGCTAATTTAAATTCAGGGTTAAGTCTATCTTCCTGCACCTTTTACTTTCTGAGACAGGAGAAATATCCAGACTGCAAGAAATTTGTTGAATAGCTTAGATAACGGCTGTCAAACTCTCTCAACCGGTTTAGCAAAGGGGAAAAAGTCCCGATATGTTATATGATGCCGCAGTGACGACATGAGTTTGAACCCCTGGCTTAGATAAAGTGTATTACTGGCTGTCATATCACTGCCATTTAATTTATGGCTATACCTCCTAACCCAATATTTTATCTTTTATTTTAACATGTATATTTCAGGAATTGCTGCATATAGAATGTCCATGTGATCTTCAGGCATTTCCTGTAGCCTAAAAAAGTGCTAGGTCATCAAAATACAATGAGCTTCTAATTAAGAGCTATAAAGTACAGTAGCTCTCATTAATCTGCAACCCATGTTCTGAAGAAAGCCTCATCTGAAGACACTGTTCAAAAAAGGGGCATGTTTACTAACCATGTGTAGTTGTCAGAAGTACAATTGCAAGTATTCTTGGTGGTGATGGCAGCTGCAACCCTGGCTGGTTGATTATCAGTAATGATTGGATTATCAATCTAACCATGATACTGAATACAGCTTGCCTGCAGTGCAAGAATTGACCATCCAATTCTTATTGATCACTAATAGAACATTCAAGGGTCTGGCCCTTGAGCTCCAGTCAGCCCAGTTGTTGTGGAAACTAGACAACCAAGAAGTTTGGTTACCAACAAGTAAGCGAATGGTTGGGTGGATTTCAGTTGGAAGAAGGAAAACAACATGGACAACCTTCCAGCCAAAATGTCAGCATGGTTGAAGCATGAATCAGCATTGGTGAAGGGTCAACTAACTGAATCCTTTGGGGACTGGTGAAGGAAAGAGGCCAAGTCTGTCCAGCATGCTGTTAATTGAGTATCTGTTTACAGCAGGTAAATGAGTAGTGTCAGCACAATCAGTTTATCAATACACATGTCAACTCGCAAAGCATCTCTGACCTGCTCTCAAGTTGCCAAAGGCAAGGGAGATGGGAAAGAGAACTTTGGAGCTGCATCAAGGAGCTGGAATCTCAGTCAAAACTAGGCACATTCCAACCGATATGCCGAGGTCATCTCCATGGAAGCCCACAATAGCCGGAAGTGACTTTTACAACCCGCAAAATTGCTTTGTTGGAGAATGTGACTGATGACACATATTGGGGGAGGGGCAAACAGGGTCAGAGGCAAAGTGCAAATTAACTGAGGTCAGAGTTGGCTCCATCTGATCTGTGCTGGCATGAAGTTCCTAATAATAACTGGATTTCTTTTAAAGCTTGGCTTGAGGCTCATGATTTAATTAAGTCAGAACCCTGACAATTACCTTTTTATCCTTTTCAGTAAGTTTTACTTCAGCTCCATAAATTGGTAGAAACATTCCCAAAATTTCTTCAAAAGCACATGCCAGTTATGTTGCTTAACTGTCACCTCTTTGTTAAAATTATTTATTTATTTGCATCCTTTTACAAATATCTCAAGGCACAGAACCTATTCAACACATCATCATCATCCTATTTTTTCCACAACAACAACAACCCTGTAAAGTGAGTTGGGCTGAGAGAGTATGACTGGCCCAAGGTCATCCAACTGGTGTCTTAACCAGTACACCAACTGTCTTTAGGGTGGTGGTGGTGATTTTATACATAGAACATAAAATTTACTATACAAAAAATGCTTTTTTAGCATTTTCTCACTCTTTAAGAACTAGGCTTTGTAACGTTTTAAAGGTTCTTTTAAATGCCAAGCATTCTAGATTAGTTTTGGTTTCTTTACAGAGAGTAAGGACAAACTGTCCTACTGTGTAAACTTGGTCTGTACCAGTAGAGTGCTAGTTAACAAGTAGCTCTGCTGACTTCATTGCCACCACTGTCACTGTACCACTAGCCACCAAAAAAGTAATTGCCATGCTGTTATAGAGATCTCCACTCTCAGCCAGCTCACTCAATTTAATTATTGGCTCTCTTGAGTCAGGATATGTGGGCTCCAACCACTGCTCTGGACTAACATTGCTATTGCAATCGGATATCATGGACAGAAAATACATTACAAGTCACCAAAGCTTTGGCTACTCTAGTGGCAGACAAGAAATGTTCTGTCTTTTTATGCACAAGGCCATCTGTTTATATCTATACCTATAATTCAGCCATATGACATTTAAAAAATGAAAACTCTCAACTTAATTTGTTAATAGGTATGTGTAGTTTCTCTCATGGAATTAAATTGCAGGGTAACTTCTTAAATTAGGAGCAAACAAATGTCTTATTTTGGTCAACCCTGTAAAATTTTATCTTGTATTTTATTTCTGAGTTTACAGATTATATTTCCCTCTAAAGGTAAGCCCAAAATAGTAAAATCACATAAATATGTCAGGCATCTCCTAATCTATAGCAAAGAAGAATGCTAAAAATCAACAAAGAATATTATAACAGAGCTAGAGAAGAAAGGCTTGATTCTTAAAAGCATGTCTAAAACAAAAAAGTCTTTATACATTTTTCAGAAAGCATGAGAGTCTAGCTTAAGGAAAGCATTCCACATTGTTCTGACACGACTGAAACTAAATCTCCTATTGCAGACCTGTAACCCAAGGTCTTATTCTCTGCCTTAAAGTTACAGCTACAAAAGGAGATGAAATTTAGAGAAATGGCACTTTCATGAGCCCAGTTCTCACAAAGGCTGTAAACACTTTCCAGGGCACAAGAACTCTGTGACTTTTAATTTAACTTTTGACTCACTCTCTGTGTCCACACACAACATAAATGTATAGATACAGAGATACAGTGAGACTGGGGGGGGGCGCAGATGTACAGTAGTGGCTGTCTAAAGTACAGAACAAGAAGCATTTCATAACAGTGTTCAGGCACAGATTTATATAAGATTTAGACAGGCCTGTACAACTTCAGACAATAAACACAATAGTTCCTAGTAAAATGGATCTTAAGATACGTTCCTTAGTTTGTAAGGGACATTGATTTCATCTTCAATTGCTCTTTCTACTCTTCGGATAGGCCGCTTATCTTCCATGAGGATCCTGCCCTGAAATTTGATGGGTGTCTGGAAAAGACATTTAGGCTTTCTACATGTTCATTTCTTGTCATCATGTCCATGTACATCTGTAGACTCCCACAATCTGATGGTTGGAAATATTCTCAATGGTAAATGAAACTTGACATTTGTTCTTACAGTTGATGAGAATATGTAATGTCAATATAATTTCAAAACATATTAGTATTCTTTACACCAGTATAAATTGCAATATGCAATGTGCAAATTACAAATTAGCTCAAGAGCAGCCAAAAAAAAGGTAGGCAACACAATAAAGTGTGCCTCTTGGAAGTTAGTTGTCTACTGTATGAAGAATGGAATACTGCACTAGACAAATCTTTCATCTGTGTCTTTTGTGTGCATAGTAATAAAAATTAACATTAATATGCATCCAGACAAGAGAATCTTCACTTTTATCATGGAAAGAAGGATCCTGGGCATTTCAGATGTCCGTATTTATGGACATTCACAACTATCTGACTTCAGTAACTACATTATTTTAAAAAATAGATATATGACCTTACTTCTGGGAATATTAATTATTCTGTAGACATCATTACTTCAAAATATATTACTAATTTTACTGCATGTTAATATCATGCATGGTCAAATTAAATGGTAAGGGTTGTAAAAAATATTCTCAAAGTGTATGGACTGTTGGTAGTTTTGCTATTGTTTGAAATCACATATTAGTCAAAACTTTTTGAAGTCAGTTGTTTAATTTTACTATAATGGGAATGCAAGTTGTGCATCTTAGTAGCACCTTAGTAAAGCTTTATTTAATGAATATTTATTATGAATCTTATAAAAACAGAGTACAACCAGAAATTAGAGTACATTACATTGAAAATAAAATATATCTATTTAATGAAGAAAGAACAAATTGATTTCAAAGAAACCTTTTAATATTTACCCCAAACATTTTTAAAGTAAGGTTTATTATTATGGACTCACAATTTCTTAAGATAAACAAAAAGAATTTCACAATGGTTTTGTTCATTGAGTGATGTAAAAAGAATATTTTTTCATAAAACATTCCAAAAAACTATCTGTAAGAAACTCAATATTAACTACTAGACAACTGATAATAAAACTTGATTATTTTCCAATAAACTGGATATGTTTCAAAAGAAAAAAAAACTCAACAGTTTGATTGTAATCTATTGGAATTGAAATTGAAATATTTCCCATATTCTATCCACATGAAACAATTAGAACTCAGACCAGCTGTTGCCCCTTTACTTTTACTTCAGGGCCATTAATGTACATGGGATCATGGTCCATATTTAATGATACCTGCCACTCAAGCTGCAGAAAATTTGGCTCATAATATCATTATAAAAACATTTTAAGGAAAATATTTAAATAAATCCCCATAACACACAATACAAATTCAGACTGGCTGCTATCTATTACAAAATAAATTTTGACTAATATCTGTTATGTAAAAAAAAAAAGTCTTTACATTTTTTAAAAAAATTAAATTTCACGGTAACTCAGCCAAGAAACTGTTGGAGAAAGTTTTTACATTTATACAACTTTAGCAACATTTATTTGTGAATGAAGCTAGCATGTCTATTTAGAAACCTAGTAAAACCCACCTATTCATCAGAACATATCCATAATGAGTAACTTGGCAGGTTGTAGACATGGGTCTCCAGAGGAGAATAGATGACAAGAGGGACAGTACCACATCATAATGCCAACTTTGCCCCTTGTGTACTTGCATGTCAGAGGTGGTATTCAGCAGGTTCTGACTAGTCCTGGAGAACCGGTAGAGGAAATATTGAGTAATTCAGAGAACTGGCAAATACCACCTCTGAGTGGAGATTTTACAGTATCCTTCCCCTGCCACTCCCACCAAGCCAGGCCCACAGAACCGGTAGTAAAAATATCTGAATCGCACCACTGTTGCACATGTATGAGTATATATAAGGAACAGAGTTTATATTCCACTATCACAACTCACATTTTGTCATTTTGGTTATGTTTGACCTGCTGGAAATATCTGGCTGCAAATATGCAGAAGAATAAATTTCTTCTGCTAGACTATGTGTTTTTTCCTCTCCATGCTCCACTCTCATATCCCCCCATTTATTCTAAACCCATCACACACACAAAAATTACTCTTTTGCCATACCAATTGGCTGTACAGAAATTGAGGGTGGGGGAACCAAACTCCAGAAACCCAATTGCAGAGCTTGGAATAGAGAATGCAGTTCTGTGTTTCATGAAATAGCCAGATTTGGTTTCATGGTCAGAATAAAATGGTATGGATTATTTCATGCTTGAAAGAAGACTCTCAAAACAAGTGTTATATTTCATGCTTGGAACATTCACAATAGAAATTTTGAGACCAGGACACTTTGAAACCCAGAGATGGGTGGTGTAGAAATTTGATAAATAAAACATTTTGCACATCCCTACCATAGATACAGGCAGATTATATAATTCTAAGCAGTCTGAGACCAATTAATCATAGTTTTGTGTTTAGAAGTGGCAGAACCTAGCTATAAATAGCTAATAAATGTGTAAGAGTGTCCAATCAATCCAGCCCAACCTATCCTAGCAAAGTCTAAGCACCTCCCACTAATGGATGCTCGGAGCAGCTCATTGGAGAATACTGAACTACATAAATACACAAACAGCCTCTTCCCATATAGCATTTGAATCTCTCTGGTATCTACTTTGCATAACTGTGGTTCCATAAGATCAATCATAGGCAGTCAAAACTATTGTCTTCAAATATAATTATGACACAGCTCAACAGCAAAACATTCATTTTTCAGTTTGCAGAATTAAATGTCTAAGTTAAGGGTGTCAAACTCATGACCCGTGGGCCAGATGCAACACACATTGGCCACGCCCACCCCTAGTTTAGCAAAGGGGAGAAAAGTCATGATACATCACATGACAATGAAGTGCCAGCTCAAGTTTGACACCCCTGGCCTAAAGAGTTCTCATTTGTCCAAAGTTTTGCCTCAACCTGCCTCCCACTGGATGGATTCACAAGATTCAAATAGATTTCACTAGCAAACTTCTCAGTGAATTTATCAGTTTTGCTAGTCCTCTAAAATGTATTGTAGTCCTGGTTATCTAGGCAATATGTATCAAACCCATGTCACTCTGTTATCCAGACTCTGGTCTCAGGTAAGTTCTTTATTCTTCTTTCCTCCATATGGAGAAAGAAGCTCTACATTTCAGCCTAAAAATATCATTGGATTTGCTGGGGAAAACATCTGGCTGCAAACCTACGATATCATGCCATGATCACAGCTTTCAATAACCAGACAAGTTTCCTCTTGTAATAACAGTTCAGATTTTTGGCGAAACTGCAGACAAATACACAAAGGAAGAAGGGGATTAGCTATTTATTTGTTTTTCTCTTTCTTAAGGAATAAGAATGAGATTTTTGTACTCCAGGAACTGATGTAACTCAGGGGGCAGGAAGCTGACTGAATGATGATCTTTGCATTTTTCTATTGATCAGCTGAAGAGAGCTCATTCTCAGTATTTCAAGATTTGGCAAAAGCAGAGATGATTGTACAGCTGGCTCAAAAGCTTTGGAAAGATTAGAGAGTGAAAATCTATCATATGAAAGTCCCCAAAAACGACAGCAGAGAAACTGAACAGAAAAATACTAGCCAGATTTTTAGTCAGCTGTTTATCTCCTCTTATGTCACTTCTTAATGGCCAATTTTCCTTGGGAGTTGGAAAGGAAAGAAGCACAAAAACATGTTTATTGTGCCAAAATGGCAAACTGAGGGGACAAAGTAAACCAGTCTGCAGTTATTCCTGCTTTGTTAAATTGGTGAGGCTGTCTTCAGAATGCTACACATGGTGACTATAACATACCAGTTGGCTCTGAACTATAAGTACAATTGTTAATAAACAACAGTCTAATATTTGATCTTAATCTGACATCCAAATCCCTTGTGTTCTCGTTCTTTCAAAGTTGCTTGAAGGATATGATGCAGTAGTGTAAAGTTTCCTTCCTTATTTGCTGTACACTGTAAGGTAATATTACAAGAGGAGTATTACTCCTCTTGTAATGTTATCTTAGAGTGTACAGCAGAACTATGAATCTCATAGAGATTCATACCACTATGAATCTCTATGAGATTCATTTGGGAACATTGCTACTGTTTATGGAGAGCCAAGGAAAAATATATAGATTTCTTTATCGCTTGCTATTCACATTAGTTTGTAATGATGATGCAGAATGGCCAGGGAATCTCATGAGTCGCTAAACTGATGTTTCTTAGTAAAATATTCTCAGGCATGATCTACCCATCAAGCTATCCACTGGCTCTTCCTTGATATTAAGAAATATAGACCTATCTGTTCCAATTCAACAACAAAGTTTTCTGATCTCTTGTTCCTAAGTTTTTCTTTTATTCTGGTTTTTGACTGGCTTTTCTTTACTTCTTTTACCCTATAGTGTTGTTGTTGTTTTTGAAAGCTTTTGGAAGTAGTTTATTGTTGCCTCCTTCCTAGGGCTGAGAGAGAGTTAGTAACTGGTCCAAGATCACTCAACTGGCTTTGAGGCCAAGGCAGGTCTGAACTCATGGTTTCTAAGTTGATGCCTTGAGTACTACATCAAACGGTCCAGTGGTGGGATTCAAATTTTTTACTACTGATTCTGTGGGCATGGTTTGGTGGGCGTGGCAGGGGAAGGATACTGCAAAATCTCCATTCCCTCCCCACTCCAGGGGAAGGATACTGCAAAATCTCCATTCCCTCCCCACTCCAGGGGAAGGATACTGGAAAATCTCCATTCCCTTCCCACTCCTGGGTGAAGGTTACTGCAAAATCTCCATTCCCTTCCCACTCCTGGGTGAAGGTTACTGCAAAATCTCCATTCCCTCCCCACCCCACTAACCTGCTTTCCAGCTCCATTCTCCTGTGCATGGCAACAAAAGAAGACACAGCCGACCATCTTAGACTCGGAAGGCAGAGAATAGATGAGGGCGAGGCCAGTCAGAGGTGGTATTTGCCAGTTCTCCAAACTACTAAAAATTTCTGCTACCGGTTCTCTAGAACTGGCAGAACCTGCTGAATACCACCTCTGAAAACAGTCTCTCAAAGGAGATGGTAACCAAAAATCAGAACCCTATAGACAGACACAATATTCTGCCTGTAAAGAAGGGAAAAGGCCAAATAAGCATGCACTACAATTGTCCCCCCATTATAATAATTCATCGCCCACTATTCTTAAAAGATTTATTATTTGTTATTAATTTATTTATTTATATTCTGCCTTTATTTTTTTTGTAAAATAATTCTAGGCAGTTGGGAATGCATATAATCCTCTACTTCAAATCATTTAAAATATGTGTGCAAACTGTTAATGACCTATCATCCAAAAAACTTATCAGAAATAACTTCAGCAATATTAGAGACGAATATAATTCCAGACATAGTTTTAATTTAAGTAAAAACCATATGTAAAGTATTTGGAGTAGATACAAATTTTCACTCACACTATTCTCTTGCTTTATCAGCACTATGGCTTGTTATTAAAAACATTATTGCCCTTTACTGGACAAACCCCTATTTATGTAAAGCACAATGCTGTTATGATCAAATTCAAATTAGTATAAAATTTAAGTGTTTGAACTGTTGTATGTATCAACATAAGCTTCTGATTTTGTTTTTAATTTGAGCTTGTTGGGTTGGGAGAGATTTTGTAATTAGAGTATAAGAATACAAAAGATAAATCCACTTCTTCTAGATATATTAATTCAAGGTGTTTTAAGATAGCTTTCCTCCAACTTCCGGTTTGGGCTTCTTCGGCAATGGACCGAAATCGCAATCATCTGCGGTTTTGATCCATGCTCGCTGCTGGAGCGCCCCCAAGCCGCCCGGATTCAGGGCTGAAGCCACCCCGTAGAGGTGGTGAAGAAGGGGGAGCCATCAGCGGGGTTGAGGAGAGCCGCATCTCTCCTCCTCGGCTGGCCATTACTCCCTTTCCCAAAGATGGTTGCAGCGGTGGTCAAAAATGGCCACCTCAAAGAAGAACCCGACCGGACAAGATTGTGCAGGAGGAAGTTTATAGGAGAAAGTTTGACTGACTGGATTGAATGGAGAACATCTATTTAAGGTACCTGGAACCTGAATTTTAAAGACTAATACTATTCCTAAAAAAGATTTTAATCTGCGAAAGAGAAAGGGAAAGGAAATGGAATTGACTTTTTTCCTCTAACATTGACAGTTTTAACTGATTTGGAACATTAAGAAGAAGAGATTCGAATGAGAAATTGATACTAATCCACTTTGACATTAATAGGCTATTTTTAGCTGAAAATAAAGTGTCAAAGGGATAAAGATTCTTGGATAATTTAAAAACTTTCTTTAAAAAAACAAAGAAAGCAGCGGAGGGAAAAAGGAAAAAAGAGGATGGAATCTGGAAAATGGAGGAGACTACCTGGAACTTAAAAAAAAAAAAAAATGATAGTGGAATTTTAACAAGGCTTGCAAAAGATACATTGTAGCTGAAACTTTGTTATAAGATAACAAAGCCCCTGGAAAGAGAAAGTGAGAAAAGAAGCAAGAAACAGTTTTGGATTATTGGATGATTCCTGGAACTTTGAATGGAGGATCCTAATGAAACAAAATAAAATCAATTGGGGGTTGTTTAAAATTTTTTAAAATGGCATCACTCCTTGAAGAGTTAAAAATGAGACTTAAAGAACAAAAAGATGAAGCACAAGACGGAAGAGGATCTTTTGTCTTCGTATTTCAATTTTTAGAAATTGAGATCTTGAACTATGAAAAACAACAAGAAACGCTGGCAGAACAAGAAGGGCGGGACAACGAAGAAGCCATCTTTTAAGAGGGGTAAAAAAGGGAAAGGGGGGAAAGGGAGTTAAAAATTTAAGCACTGAAGCAACAACAACAAAAAAAGAGTAATTTGAAAAGTAATCATAATATCAGGAAGCAGCAGAAGGGAGGATCACAGAGGGGAGAATCAGATAGAAAGGGGAATAAAAAGGGGAGGGAGAAGAAGAGAGGGAAGAGGGAAAGGAAAAGAAGCTACAAAAGACAGAAACAAGATATAGAGGTACAGGAAAAACATACAAGAATTAAAGGTATAAACCTATTTAAAAGACACAGAGACAATGGTTAAAATTTAACTTGAGAGGATTCTGCAAGGGATAGCATTGTTATATTAGAAATAGTTAGAAAATATGTTAGATGATTAAAGTGATAGAAAAAACTTCTATTGATGTGTAGTGGAATATTTGTTTGTAAAGAGAATAAGGCTCTCAATGATTTGAAAAGAATGTTTTTTAAAAACTGAAAAGAAACATGGAAGATTTTTATCAGTTGACAAGATGAACTTGAATAAGAATAATAACTTTATTGACTACTGTTAATAACTATTGTTTGGTTTTTTATTTAAAGACAGTAATAAGTAAAATATGAAATATAGATGATTAAAATGAAAGACAACTGATATTACTAGGTAATGTTTGTTAAAAGAAGTAGAAATGTAAAAGATTGTTATTAATATTAATGGCAGAGCTGTACTTGAATAGAATAATTATTCCATTTACTATTGTTATACATATATACACAGATATATATATATACATATATTCTTTTTTCTTTTAAGAATTTAGTGTGTATTTTAAGGGAATGTACCAAGCAGAATTCGATTGAAAATAGGTATGTGTTATAAAATAGAGGTTAGAAAATGAATGTTATAACTGTAAAGATGTAACTTAAATTTTTAAATAAGATTTGAAAAAAGATACAAAGGTGTTACATTCCAGTCTAGTAATTACAGGGAAAATTTGTTTTATGTGAAAAGATAATATGAAATTGTAAACAGGACAGACGAAAGTATAAAAACATTGATTAGAAAGATTTTAAAAATTAGAAAAAGATATGTAATTGAATTAAGAAAGGAATGAGATAATTTAAAATAAGGCTATAGGAAGTAAAGAAAGGGAAAAGCTATTGAAAAAATTGCGAAAATAGTTATAAGATATGGATTAGAATGTGTAAGATAAATATGTATTGAGTTTATGTCTGTATGGAGAAGTGATAACCCGGGGCTACGCTGTTCTCAAAAAAAGATATTTTATTTGTATTTGTATGTTTTGTGAAAAGTTAAATAAAACTTTCATTAAAAAAAAAAGATAGTTTTCCTCCACTTGGTTATGCTTTTAGTGTGTATTGGGATAGCAATTCTTGGATTCCCAGTTAACATATGGTTGATGAAGAATTCTAGGTTTATCAGCCTGGATGGATAAAATAAAAAAATAGGAGGAAATTGGTGCCTTAATTTTCAGATATAGCCTTCTTGAAAAACCAGATATATATGCTCTAGCCAGACAAACCTGGATAAGATGGATCTTCCAAGTGAAAATACTATGAACCAGCAATACTGATATGCTTTCAAGGGAGGAGGATTATGCCAGATGTATGAACTACCATATTTAGGAGCAAATAATGATCCAGGGAAGGAAATAAGTCTATATGGACGGATACCTTATTGAGCGCCCAATGAATATAATATCCACCAACACACTTAAATATGACAAACTAGCTTAGATATATACTGCAGGGGTGTCAAACTGGTGGACCACGGGCCAGATGTATCACATGCAGGCATGCCCACCCTGGCTCCTCAAAGGCAAAAAATGTCACAATATGTTGCAATATGTCACATGACATGATTGAGTTTGACACCCATGATATACAGGAAAGATTCTGTGGCACACTGAGTTTAATCCTCTGTTAGTTACTGATTCTAGGAACAGCTGTCTGAAACATCTTCTCACTCTGCCTAACAATAGGGCCACCCCTGGATGCTATTCCTTCTGCTTTGTGGTAAAAATAAAAAAAAATGTGGGAAGGCAATTATTATCTTCTAAATTGTAAAGATGAGATTAAACCTAGGCTATTTCATAAGGATTTTCAATTCCATCTGGAAAAGTGCTTGTTGATGAACTGGTCATGTGAACAGATTGAGCACATGTCAAAACCACAATATTGTACTGATGTTAAAAAAAAATAAGCTCACTCACATCCTAAACTTGGGAGCAAAACTGTGATGAGCAATCTTGATGGAACAACTCAGAAGTCTTCATGGAAAACTTATTTTGAAGCCAGAATTGAAAACCAGCAGCACAAGAAGCACAAAGTTCATGTGAATTGGCACTTAATCAGAATGGAGTGAAAAGTAAAGAAATTGGAAGCATTCCATCTCTCAGAGGATTAATAGTGTAAGCTGAATTACCTTTAATTGTAATTAGATTCTGGGAGGCTCAGCAGAGGAGAAATCTCTTAGGTATGCTGCCGTGCCAGGAATTTCAGACAAACAATTCTCATAAAGAAGAGGCATTGAGTAACTGATTCACAAGTTTCCAGACAAATATTTCCTTATCCCTCTTTAGGCTACAGAGAAACTATCCAGAAAACTGTATTAAATAAAAGCAGTTTGTATTTGATGCATATTTATAAACTCTTCTAGGACATTTAATTAAAATTGTGTTATTTATTTGTTTGTAATCTAAATTTTACTGAAGGTATTCAAAGTATAATGTGGCTTCACTGTATTAAAAACAGGGACCTAACGGAAATGGAAGATTCATTCCAGATTAAATAATAACTGCTTTAGTACACAGGTATTTAATGGTAATAAACAGCACATATAAGTCTTTTTCACTATTTCTGAAATTGCTACTTATACAATTTGTATTTTTTAAACTCTCTCCTCTCCATTTTTGCAAGTGCCTCCTGCTTAAGAAAAGAAGGGCAGAGAATATAGCAAATAGTATACAAGTAGCTCCAGTGGTGTATGAGACTTTTCCAGAGAACCGATCTTACTACAGCCCCTTTGACTTCTTAAAATGGAGGAAAAATAGGCAAACCAAGCACGTGCTTAGGGCACCAGGCCAAAGGGGGCATCACAAAAAAATTTATGTAGCTTAAGCTTGGCTTCGTTTGTACAGTATGTACAAAGGAGTGGGGCACCAAGATTTGTCATTGCTTAGGCACCAGTGAACCTTAATCTACCACTGAGTAGCTCCTTTCTTTAAGGAAATGGCTTCTACTATAGGAAGAGAAGCTGTTTTTCTACAGCTCCAATACACCTTCAGATATATTCCAAAGTTTTGGGGGAAGGTCTGAAACAGGTTCAAGGAAAACTCAGGGGATTTACACAGCATTTGCACATCACAGGCTTTCATCCATTGACGTTGGGGATCTGTTAAAATAATCTGCCAAACTCCAATGAAGTTGCATAGTTCTTTAAAAAAACTTCCTTCCTTCCTTCCTTTTCCTTCCTTCCCATAAGTGACTTTTGGCAGCTCACAAAAAATACATAACAGACCCAAATGATTTCTTTTTTTATTTTGATTGCTTTTTAAAAATTGCATTATACCATTGTGAAGTGATCTCCAAATCAAGAAAGTAACTACACAAAATAAGTAAAAATGATAATGCATCAAAATCAACTGACAAAATTAAGAGGCACACATCCCAAACAATCTATTAAAATAATTACATTTTCAAATTCTTGTAGAAGGGGATTGTTGGACCTAATTGTACCTCCACCTATGAGACCTTTCCAGAGAACTAATCTTACTATGGCCCCTTTGACTTCTTAAAATGGGGGGGAAATAGCTGTTTCTTCCCACATGATTCATTCAGCTGGGCCAACTCCAATGGAGAGATGCAGTCCTGCAACTAACCAGACACTGAGTTGTATTATAAAATAGAGTAATAAATACTATTTCTATTATATCAACTGCCGTATTACATATGTATCATTGTACAATGTTGCTTTCTTTTTCCCCAGTATGAAGTAGAGCTAATCTAATTTATGGAAATT
Source organism: Notechis scutatus (assembly GCF_049901735.1). Taxonomy (NCBI): domain Eukaryota; kingdom Metazoa; phylum Chordata; class Lepidosauria; order Squamata; family Elapidae; genus Notechis; species Notechis scutatus. The sequence goes on from NC_142009.1 coordinate 80,182,947, forward strand.
GGTAGTAGATGAAGTGTTGGAGTCGCCCTAGGGGTGAGAATAAAATAATCTGTGTTCAAGGCTGTGCTTAATGAAGTTCCCTGAGTGACAACACTCACTATCTCTCAGTCTAAGTAACTTTGCAGGGTGCTTGTGGATATAAAGGAGAATTACTTACTAATTACATATATTATTCTAATACACGTGCGTGCACACACACACACACACACACGTACGTACGTATGTATGTATGTTTGTATGTATGTTAGAACAGCAACTATAATACGCATCCCTAGCCTTTCATAGGGTTAAATAACCATCGTTCAAAAACAAAAAATGATGTTTATAAAGATCGCAAATTAGCAGAAGCACAAACAGCAGGGAAGTTAGAAGCTAAATAGCATTTTTCTTTCTTTTCCTTTTTTAGTTGTTGCCTATTTTGACTGGTCTATTTTATTCCCCCCCTCTTTCTTCAAACTATTTAATACTTTAGTATTAAGCATTCAGGTTAAGGCAGGAACATTTCTTGTAGAATAAACACTTTGTTGTGCTAATAATCTCTAACCTGTATTATGTATGCCTTATAATAATATAATTTTTTAAAAAGGCAAAACTGATGGATAACATCATGGATATGTCTGTGTGGAGAATATAAAAACCATTGACAAGGAGTATCAAATAAAGTTCATCTATTATACTTGCATTAGTCTTTTTTGAGAGAAAGTGAGATAGTTTTTTTTAAAAAAGTATATTATTATAAGACATACATAATACAGGCTAGAGATTATTAACACAACAAGTGTTTATTCTACAAGAATTGTAGGGAGAAGGAGGAAGCAGGAGGGGGAAGGGGGAATTTTCCAATATCCCAATTCCCCTTTCCCAATCTGATTTGTGTTCCTGCATTCCATTTATAGTAGTTTCACTCCCCCCAAAAAAAAACAATAACTATAGATGAATGGTACCGTGTTTCTCACAAAATAAGGCCGGGCCTTATTTTTTTTTTGACCCCCGAAAAAACTGCTAGGCCGTCTTTTCGGGGGTGACTTAATTCCCCCCCTTGCATCCTCAGGTGGGCAGGCGGCAACAGCTTGGATGTTGACCTCGGCGTTGGTGGAGCACTTCGTATTGGGACACCTTCCGTCACCATTGCTTTCCCTTATCCCTTGCTGCCGTGGCGTTTAGAGCAACGCCGCGGTGTTTGGCGCAGCCATGTGCGGCCAGCCAGGGCTCCTCCCTGCAACCGGAGCCCAATGGAGACACTTGGCTTCAGGCGCTCCTGTCGCCGCCTTCCCTTTGCCTTTGAAGGTAAAGCCAATTATTTTAAAAATGACGCCCTACTACAACAAAGCCTCCCCTGCCCAAGAGGGCAGCCCAACCCCACATGGGGAGGCGAATCTCCCGGGGCCGCAGCGCAGGATCGGCCCACCTCGGGAGAAGTGCCCAGCTGCCATCCCTGCCTGGCGCCGGGCAGAGTGCGAAGAGCCCTCCTTCCCGGCAGCAGAGCTCTCACCAAGGCAGCGAGCGCCTCCCCGCCGGACCCTCCACTCATCCCGCCGGGGCCGCTCCAGAGCCATGCGGGCTGGGCAGAGCCAGGAAAGTGAGCCGCGGGTGCGCGCCCACCTGCCAAGCAAAAGAGCCGGGCCAACCTGAGCTTGGCTTCCTTCCCAAGTCCCTCCAGCGCAAACCCGAAGGTGCCACCGGGAGAGGCTGCCCGAGGCAGTGATAGCGCTCACCCATCCGTGGACAGGGAGGCGAGGTGATGGCAGCACTGCTTCCCTGGCCATCGGAGAGAGCCCGAAGCCCCCCGTCCTTTCCACCCCTCGCCCAGCCCGTCCCCATCCCCACACATCTCCAAATGCGCCGGCAGCTCCAAACGCTGCAGTGGAACGGGCATCAGGCAGAGGCACTGACTCGGTGGGGCTCAGCTTGGAGGAGGATGCAGCACAGGCCGTCGCCTTGCCTCCCTGTCCACGGATGGGTGGGCGCTATCACTGCCTCGGGCGGCCTCTCCTGGTGGCCCCTTCGGGTTCGGGCTGGAGGGACTTGGGAAGGAAGCCAAGCTTGGGTCGGCCCGGCTCTTTCGCTTGGCAGGCGGGCGCGCACCCACGGCTTGCTTTCCCAGCTCTCCCCAGCCCGCACAGCTCCAGCATGGTCCTGGTGGGATGAGCAGAAGACCCAGCAGGAAGGCACTCGCTGCCTTGGCGAGAGTTCTGCTGCCGGGAAGGAGGGCCTGCCTGCCAGCTGTGCTGGGCACCCCAGGCAAAGCTCTTTGCACTCTGCCCGGCGCCAGGCAGGGATGGCAGCTGGGTGCTTCTCCTGGGGTGGGCCGATCCTGCGCTGCAGCTCCGGGAGATTCGCCTCCCCACGTGGGGTTGGGCTGCCCTCTCGGGCAGGGGAAGCTTTGTTGTAGTAGGGAGTCATTTTTAAAATAATTGGCTTTACCTTCGAAGGCAAAGGGAAGGCGGCGACAGGAGCGCCTGAAGCCAAGTGTCTCTGCAGGGCTCCGGTTGCAGGGAGGAGCCCTGGCTGGCCACGCATGGCTGCGCCAAACGCTGTGGCATTGCTCTAAACACTGCGGCAGCAAGGGAGAAGGGAAAGCAACGGTGGCGGAAGGTCTCCTGATACGAAGTGCCCCACCAATGCAGGCAGCACCATATCTGGGTATGCAACAAAAGTACTTCCTAACGGCAAGCCCCCCTGCCATTCCCCCCCACTTCACATGTTTAATATAGGCCTTAATTTGGGGGGAGGGGCTTAATTTGATTTTATGCCAATAAAACATGCTGTGCCTTCCTATTGGTGGAGGCCGTATTGTTGAAGAAACACGGTAAATAAATCTTTAGGTTTCACAATCATCACAATAACTGGAAGGGTTCTCCTTAGGCAGCTATTAGACTGTAGTTTAGTAGATAACATCCAGATTCTAGCAGGCAGAGTAAAGGGGAGTCCTTTGCCATTGAAGGAACACAGGTATGAATAGGAACATATTCAGAAACAGTTAGGAATAATGGACCAAAATAAACTGATGAGTATATATTTTTATTTATTTATATTTATATATATTCCCGTTTCTCAAAATATTAAAATTAATTTAAGATTGAAAATTTGTAAAATTATAAAATATAACACATTATAAAAAAAAATTAAAGGTAAAAAATGTTAATGGCCCAATCAGAAGGCCTTCACTCCCAAAACCCACATCTGTTTTTATGGCTCCCAAGGTTGACTCAGTAAGTAGTTTGAAAGTTTAAAAGAACTAGAACTACAAATGGATCTAATGTTTTGATGCTTCAACAGGTTAGGATTAAATGTTCTCACTTTTCCCCTAAAGGTTTCCCTTAGGTTTGTTGTTTTGGGATAGACATAATGTGATGATACTTGCAACTCCTTCTGTGGAGATGGCGAGAATCAAATTTCACAGATAAATGGAATAGGAGTGATGGTGTGAAGGATTTCAGCAAACCTAACCTATACCCATAATAACGATGATAAATCAACCCCAGGAAATGAAAGCAAATACGACTTTCAAGTCTCCCAGTGGGAATATCCTTCTTCTCTGTCTGATATTTAAATTTATCTATGTTGCAATTAAAAACAACATTTTGCTACTAAAATAAACAGATTAATTACAGTCTAAATGAGTATATACTTCCTAAGCTGTATTACTAGGGTTCTTTCTCTTTGTGGATTTATGAAGTATAGCCTCAATAGTAATTTAACTACGAAGCCTTCTTCATACGGTAGTTTCCTGCAACTCTTTCATTGTTCAAAAATACTTGGCATGTGAGGAATCAAACTATCATCACTAAAGTACAGTGCTAGCAAAAAAGATTGTGTGGGAAGCCAACATTTTATCAGGTGAACTGAAACAACCAAGATAACTTCTTACTTCAATATCCATTTCAAGGAACTTATAACAGAAAGCTATAATATAAATCAGAGACAGATATGGCCAAGTATAATTGGTTTATTTGTATGGTCTCAATAAATACTAACAGAACAATTGCAATGTATACATACTTTTGTGTGTGTGTGTGTGTGTGTGTGTGTGTGTGTGTAGTGTATGTGTGTACATGTGTGTGTATGTGTGAATATATATATGTGTGTGTGTGTGTGTATGTGTGTGTTTTTTCTTAAGTTTTCACGGGTATCTATATGTATGGTATTCAGCTTTGTTCGGGTATTTTCCCACGTCATTATAGTTGTGCTTTTAAAGTTGTAGCAACGTTTCGGCAGAATCTCATCTGCCATCATCAGGCTTCTGTATTGTGTTCGTCTGTGAGTCAGACTCTCACAGCCGTTTCAGTTTTAAATTTGGGGCTAGCCTACTGCTGTGCCAGAATGGTTTTTTCTTCATCCTGATTGGTTGGGAGTCTTGGTCTGTGTTTATTGGTCTTGGAGTTTGCTGTGTTCTGCTTGATTGGTGTTTCTAATATCTTCTGTCTGTTTTGTGGCTTTTTTGTGTGTCTTGATTGGCTGGCAACATTGTGTTCCTGTATTGGAGGCTTTTAGTGCAGCTTGGCTCCGAGGAAATGGACGGCTATCATTTGTTAGGAAGCTAGGTTTCATCTGGGTGCCTGGTTGGGGTGTGTTTGAGCTGGAGGTATCAGGGGGGATCTGTTTGTGCCCAGGTGTTTGCCTGGCTAGTGGTGTGGAGATTTTTTTGTTTGAAGCCTGCACTCACAAACAAAAAAAGCCTGACACACAAGATTAAAAAGAACCCAATACAGAAGCCTGAGGATGGCAGATGAGATTCTGCCGAAACGTCGCTATAATAAAAGCACAAATATTAAGACGTGGGAAAATACCTGAAAAAACTAAATAACATACATAAAAAATATCCACAAAACCATAACAAATATATATATATACACATGCACACACACACACACACACACACAAAATGCAACAATAGCTCATTCAATTACTTCCTGTTCACTTTGTGCTATAATCCTATTTTTCCCATTATCAAGTAAAGTTAATTTCAAAGCTACTCTGATTTTAAAAATGAATATACTATGCATTATGTCATCATCTTTGAATGTCACATTGAAGAGAAGAACACACTGATCAAAGTTGCTCTGAGATAGATAAAAAGACAGATTGATAAACAAATTCTAGTATCATCAGGGACAGAACAGTATAAGATAATTACTTTACTTATAAAATGAAAGTGACTTCAGCACTTTTTCCCTTCTACCCATATTAATCTAAATAATGCTAGCTGATATAAATAGAAATGGCTTAACCATGGAAATAAGTGGGTGGGTCTCATAATTATTTGAACTACAGACTGAATTAAGAGCATCAAGATCTTTTGACCTGATGGACAAATAGGTCAGCTTCATACTCTCACAGGTTTTTCTCATCGTACTAATACGGAAAGTTAAGTTTAAAATTGGATTACATTTATGCAAATTTCTCATATGTAACCAATATTTGCTCCCTACCTAAATCCCACTGATAATGTAACAGAGCAGTTATGGGTCATGTACTACAAATCACATAACATGTTATAAATGAAAAGCTTCATAGACTCATGAATTATATAGGACTTTTCTGTAGCTGAATTGAACTAAGCAGGGTCAGGTCTGTATATATTTTAGATGATTTAGAAATTGCCAAGAAATTCCAGGCCTGTGGACTAAACTAGAAAGCTGAAAAACACTATCATGAAAGAAAGCAGCAGCAACAAAACAATACAAACGTTTAATTCATTAATCCATTAATTCTTCAGAGGAGATTTTGTACCAAAACATATCAAATTGATCATATTCTTCATTCATGGGGAGGGGAGATTAGCTGCAGGCTCAAATATGAAAGATGGAATAAAATATCCTGAATATCTTTTAGTATCTCATTTAATAAAAGCAATAATTCTATACAATTGTTTAGAGAAGATCTCTTAGTTGACATATATTATTGTATGCTGTTCTTACATATGAAAGAATATGCCCTAATTTTAACCACATATTTTGAGTCTCCATTCCCCTCCCCACCCGCCAAATAAAGAAATTATCTTTGAAATGGCAAGGTTATTAGAGTTCAGATTCTACTTCATAATTAAGAACTTGCCAGGATCCTGAATTTTTTAATTATTTCAGTTCCTACAGCCATCCACTGTGCATTACAGACAATCCTTGATTTATGACCATAATTGAGCCAAACATTTATGTTACTAAGCAAGACAATTGTTAAGTGAGTTTTACCCCATTTTACAAACTTTCTTGCCACAGTTGTTAAATTAGTAACATGGTTGTTAGTGAATTTAGCTTCCCCATTGACTTTGCTTGTCAGAAGGTTGATCCTGGGACACTACAATCATCATAAATATGAGTCAGTTGCCAAGCATCATCGGAGACGTGATGTTGTAATGGTTAGAATGCAGTATTTCAGGCTAACTTTGCCCACTGCCAGGAGTTCGATCCTGACTGGCTCAAGGTTCACTCAGCTTTCCATCCTTCCGAGGTTGGTAAAAAGAGATCCCAGATTGTTGGGGGAAATATGTTGGCATTTGTAAACCACTCAAGAGTGTGTTGTAAAGCATTATGGAGCATTATGTAAGTTTAAGCACTATTGCTATTGCTATATGCATTTTGATTATATGTCCATGGGGATGCTGCAACGATCGTAAGTGTGAAAAATAAGTCACTTTTTTCAGTGCCATTGTAACTTTGAATGGTCACTAAACAAACTGCTGTATGACGAGGAGTATCTGTACTTAGTTTACTAAGTTTATTGTTGAAAACAATATAAACAAAACAAATATAGAAAAGTTTTGTTTGGGGGGGGGGCGCAACCCACAAAAGTTAGCAAAAAACAACTCATACCCCAAAAGCGGGCTCACAAAATGTTCTGGACTTGCACCTCTGGAAATAGCTAGGCATCTGGAATATGCCTAAAAATAAATTAATATCAAAAATGTATTAAAAGGGGAAGGAAAAACACATCAATGCAATAGGAATGGATAAAGAGAAAGATCTTCATTAGGCATCTAAGAGGTAAAACAGAAGGTGCCTTGTAAACTTCAGAGTGCAGTAGTTTTAACCAAAAAAACCACTTCAAAGTGACTTAACTTTCATATTTTGCATGTTCAACTCATGTAGGACAACCTCCCCCCACCCATTGGCCACAGTGTTCCACCAGGTCTGTAATAGTGAGTGATGCATCTTTAATACCTTGTTATAATATAATAAATAATTCAATATCAAGTGAAGTGACAGTGCAAAGCTAATCTCTTCATTCTCCCATGAGCTGTTCAGAGCATGCAGTAGTGGGAGGTGCTTCAGTCTCTGCATGTCTAGGCTGGGCTTAATTTGTGGAACGCTCCTCCTCCTCCATGGGACTCCTCCCCAGTGTTCCCCAGTTTTGGCTCAGCCTCGTGAAGGATAGGCAATGCTTTTTTGTTACTCCTTGGCCAAAACAGGAGAATTTCTCTTTTCAGGTTTGGAGACAGTCAATTCGTCTTTCAGGTTCTCTCAACAAATTGTGTAACGATCTACCCACGCTGCCTTTTCCATCTGGCCGTCGGTGATCGCTGTATCAGGAAGTGCTTTTCGCGCCCTGAAGCGGAGGGAGGCTTCAGCTTCATTCCATACACCCCCAACTGCTAGCCCTGCCCTTGCCATAGCAATAGCCGTGCTGTTTTAACAAATGGCGTGGTTTTGTTTCTCTCGCTTGCAACCGAATTGTATCAGTGTTTTCCCCCCAGAACGCCACCTTGGGGTGAAGGGCTTAAACGCCTGATTATTTTCACCCCTCCCAGCCGTTTAGTACTAAGGTAAAGCTGTCTGGAGCTAATCCCTTCTCACGGTGAGAGATTGCTGCTGGTGCGTGCGCCAAAATAACGGCCAGTCGCCATTTTGTTGTAAGCAGACCGCGTGGCTGCGCTGAGTGCAAATCTTCTGTAGACTGTGAGGTAGTTTCTTATTCCCGATTAGAGGGTCTTTATTCAAAAATCCCAAGGAATTATTGCAACCTCGTTTTAAACCATATTCGGGGCCATCTGTTATTCTTGTTGTTGGCTTAACCCTCACAGTTCTCCCTAACCAGCGGCACAACAGTGAGCACCTAGACTAGTGTCTGCCTGTGCAGGGAAGCTGTTGAAGGCCTGTGATTAATACTTTGGCCTGTTAGGCATTCTCAATTTGGCTGATTGGGATATCCAATTAAATTAGCTGTTATATTGATATATATATTTACATACATATATACACTAATTATATTAATATTAATAATATTAATAATATTAATAATATTAATAATACCAATAATACCAATAATACTAATATTAATAATATTATTATTAATAATAATAATATTAATAATATAATAGTAATATACTAACAATAAATTTATTATTATTGAGATACAACTCATATTAGAAACATATATATACATATTTATATGTATGGTATTCAGCTTTGTTCAGGTATTTTCCCATGTCATTATAGTTGTGCTTTTAAAGTTGTAGCGACGTTTCGGCAGAATCTCATCTGCCATCATCATGCTTCTGTATTGTGTTCGTCTGTGAGTCAGGCTTTCACAGCCTGAACAAAGCTGAATACCATACATATAGATACCCGTGAAAACTTAAGAAAACATATCTATATCTATATCTATATCTATCCATATATATCGATATATAAGGGAGGATTTCGATTTCAGGGCACCCTGTCCATTCTTGGTCAGGCCCCTGGGCGTGCCAACTGCCTATACAGCATAGCACAAAATAACGAGCGTACTGTAAAATCTCCAATCAAAATGGCAGGTGGTAGTGGTTCCCAGACCTCAACCTCAAGGGTCCAGTCTAAATCTCAGCACAAATCTAAACAGACAAAAGGAAATTCTAAGACCTCAGAAAAAGATGCCAACAGGCACCACAAGGCATTGGAAAGACAAATAGATAAGTGCACACGGGAGGCACACAGAACCTCTCAAGCTTCTTCACCCCCACCCCCCAGTCCAGTGCCATCTTCCTCTTCCCCCCTCCCCCTCCCCTAGATCTCTCCCTCTCATCCAGGCACAGTGTGGCTCCACAGAGTCAACACGCCCAGTCAACTGGATCACCAACCATGCAAAGGGCACATGAAGCGATGTTCACACCAACTGCTGCTGGTCTTTGACAGGACCAACTCTTCTAGATGAAGTGCCAGAGAGGATGAAGGCCTGGATGGAGATGGCTATCCATCAGGGAATCGCAGCAGGCCTACAACATGCGGTTCTGACCAGGGATCAGCCTGCACCTGCTGAGTATGATTCACAATCAGTTCGATCATTGGCCAGGTCGGAGCAACACTATACCCAGATACAGTTTCAAGGGGATATGCTCCTCCAAGGGCTGCAGGAGGAGGAGCAGGAGGAGACAGAAGAGGTAGAGCACATTGATCCGATGGAACAGATTGAATCGGGATCAATACATGACAGTGACCCGGCCCTTTCAGAAGTGGACCCCTTAGAAAGGGGGATGTCTGAGGATGAGGGCCTTGTTCCTGACCAACCTGTATTTACAGGCTTATTCCACCCACAACTATTCAAATCACTATTATTTAAGGCCAAAAACACTGCACTCATGAACAAGCCGGCCCCTTCTACCACTCCAACTCCTTCAGAAGAGGGACCAGAAGATCTCATTTTCAGCCAACTGGTAGTCGAGGCAGATGCAATTCCAGTTCCTCACATGTTTGCGGACCTGGTAAAGAAACAGTGGGCTTCTGCAGCAGTGTACCCTGCCCCCACGGCTTATGACAGGAAATACTTTAATTTGGCCCCTGATTTCTTAAAATTGTTGAATACTCCCAAGGTAGACAAACCTATTGTGGGATTAGCGTCCTTGTCCTCCATTCCCAGTGAAGTGCTGGAGGCATTAAAGCCGGAGGAAAAGCAGGCCAAGCTGGCCCTACGCAGGGCCCATCAGTCTGATGCGTGGGCCGTCAGAGCGGCCATGGCCGCTTCCTTCTTCACCCATTCTTCTCTCAGATGGCTCCGGCTCTTACAGGAGAATGTCCCCAATTCCAACATTAGAGCCAAGACATTGCAAAAGTTATTGCAACTGCTGAATTCTCAGCTCATGCAACTTATCATGCAGTTAAGTTTTCAGCCAGAGCCATTACGTCACATGTCACAGCACGATGCTTACTATGGTTAAAACATTGGCAAGTGGATATTAAGCACAAATGCAAGCTGGCTTCATATCCTCTTGTGGGAGACAGACTGTTTGGCCCTTCCCTCGATCCGCTGCTTATCAAAACTCAAAACAAAAAGAAAATTCTACCTTCCCTTTTTCGGAAGTCAGATTCCAGAAACCCTCAGTCCTTTCGGAAGGGATCCTTTCGGCCCTTTTATCAGGGACCTTTCTCAACCAGATACCAGAGACCCTCATCTTTCTGAGCAGGAGAGCAGCCAGAGAGGTCTGACTTCGGGGATAGGAACCGAAGAGGTGGCCAGTCCAAGAGATCCTTTCGAGGAGCAGGAAATAGACCTTTCTGGTGTCCAAGATAACTCCATGGACCCGACTCCCATTGGCAGCTGCCTTAAATTATTTGCGGACCAATGGGACTCCTCAATGTCTGATTCCTGGGTCAGAGACACGATCAGATTCGGCCTTGCGCTAGAGTTTCAATCCACTCCCCCAGACTTCTTTATGTCCTGCCCTCTTTCCAGAGATCTGGTTAAACGAAATCTTATAGAAACAGCTATCTAACACCTACTGGACATACGAGCCATCCAACCAGTAGCTACCAAATGAGGGTGAGGTTTCTATTAACATCTTTTTGTTGTTCCCAAAAGTTCAGGGGGATGGGGGGTGGAGAGCAATTCTAGATTTGAAACATCTTAGCTGATTCTTAGTATATCGCAAATTTAAAATGCACACCCTGCAATCCATCTTACTCAGCATCAGAAAAGGTGACGTCCTTACGTCCATAGATCTGATGGAGGCGTACTTACATATTTCTATTCGGCCTTCCCACTATAAATTTCTACGATTCTGTTATAATAACCACCATTTCGAATATGTGGCTCTTCCTTTCAGACTAGCATCTGCCCCTAGGACCTTCACAAAGGTTCTTGCAGCTCTTGCTGCTCATCTCCGAGGTGTACCTGTACGACTCCAGTGTTACCTTCATGATATCTTAATTTTGTCATCTTCCGTTCATCAAGCACTCAGAGATACTCAGACCACATTACAATCCCTAAAACTACACGGGTTCTCAATCAATTGGAAAAAGAGTCAATTAACACCATCGACTCGATTAATCCATCTGGGGGCAGTCATAGAAACAGTGGAAGGCAAAGTTTTCCTGTCACCAGATAGACAAAACAGCATCCATTAATTAGTTAAGGAGATCAGAGTTCAAAAAAGGGTACCCCTAGCTGAACTATCAAAATTGTTAGGAAAGATGATCTCATGTATATCTATTATTCCTTGGGCCTGCCTCAGACTCAATCGCTACAGGTGCCCAGGGGCATAACAGCTCATTCAACAAGGAATGCCGCAACATCAGCAGTGTGGGCCACACAGGCACCAATAATTGAAATTTATTGAGCTGCAACCTGGGCCTCTCCATCACCCTTCATTAGGCATTATAAAATAGATGTGTTTGCATCCACTGAGGCCTCCTTTGGCAGAAGAGTTCTGCAACGGGTCCACAGGGACCAGGAAGGGATTCCAGGCCAGACGGAGTCCCTCCCATAGGACAGGCCAAGCTTTGGTATGTCCCACTACTGGATGCTCTGAACAGCTCATGGGAGAAAGCGTGTTGGTACTTACCTGACACGCCAGTTCTCTTTGAGCTGTGAAGAGCATCCAGCCCCACCCTTTTTCCGTCTGGTGGGGTCCTGTTTTGGCCAACGAATTGTTAGGGCATTGAGGACGAGGGTGTTTATTTCTCTCGTCTTCACCAAAACTGGGGAACGCTGGGGAGGAGTCCCATGGAGGAGGAGGAGCGTTCCACAAATTAAGCCCAGCCTAGACATGCAGAGACTGAAGCACCTCCCACTACTGGATGGGATGCTCTTCACAACTCAAAGAGAATGGACGTGTCAGGTAAGTACCAATGCCCTTTTTCTCCCTCCTACCACCATGATTTTGTAAAAAGCTAGAATAGCAAAATGCGAGATCAAAGATACAAGCAACTGTCCAAGGCAGTGGAACAGCCCACTGAATTTAATCAAGGATTGCAAGTATTAAAACTCACAGATTAAACTTAATGAATAGAGTGTGGAAATGTCTAAAAATAACTCAGGAAGTGTTGCAACAAAGGCAATGAAGATAAACAATTATATTAACCTAGAACCATATTACACATCAGTTGACTGCATCTGGCATGCAGAATATTATAGGGCAGATAACTGGTTTATATACGCATGCCAATGTGAGATTCATGACAGAATGCTGTTGTGTTCATATCTCAAAATAATCAGAAAAGATAGTTACAACCACCTAAATAATGCATGTGAACACCAGTGTTTCTTTTTTAAAAACAACAACAACAAGGATTTGCTTCATTGAGTGCTAATGTTCATGAATAACAATGATTCCTTCTAAGGATCCCACAGTACTGTCAAAATGAAAAAGTACAAAATGCTCATTTTTAAATCTCAGCCTTAACAAATTTTTGATGCTTTTTATCAGCAAGCTCTGTGACTGCCTTCTCCAGAACTTTGGGCTTGGGAAACTGAATCAGTCTCTTCTGCTGGAGGTTCACGAACTTAAAACTCTTATGGTTTGAATTACACTCAGCAGCTGCTCTTTTAACAAACTGTAAAAAACAAACAAACTGACAGGTAACTTTCTCAACTTCAATTTCTTTTGGAAACGATGAATCTAAGGTCAGTTATAAACACTCAGGGTCTCCTTTAAATATATTTTGAAATGAATTAAATTCATAGCCTACACAGAAAGAAATCGGGGGGGGGGGGGATGACACCCTGAACTGTAGCTAATTCCATTGCATTTTTCTGCATTCCCCATTTTCAATTCTTCTTGCATACTTGCTGCACAGAAAAAAAGCATTTAAGAACCTTTAGAATATTCTTTGGGATTTTTCTCGGGCACTTTGAGAAGGATCATGTGAAAGGAAATAGAAATTAGACCTCCTGTTTCCCATAATCACCATCTCCATATTAACAATAAAGATCTCCAAGAAAAAATCCCTTTCCTTGACTGGAGGCCCTTCGACAGTCACTCATGCACTAATCATCTTAAAGTTTGACTACTGCAAAATAGTTTGCATGGGGATGCCCTTGAAGACTATCTTAAGGCTTCAAATTGTCCAGAATATGGTGGTGTGAGCAGTAATAGGCATGGCTTGTTATGTCCATTAACACTTCTGCTTCATAAGCTGTACTCTTTGCCAGTTTGTTTCTGGGTGTGATTTAAGGTGCCAGTTATTATTCCCTAAGTAGGGTCTAGTTACCTCTCTCTTACAGTGATTTGAATCTACAAATTGGCATACTCTGGTTCCTTTGATTAAACATTGTCATCTCTCAAGATCCTGAAATGTGCCTTCTTTGTAGCAACATTTGCCTTCTGGAACAACGTTCTCCCCAAGAGCCAGATGCTCCCATTTAATTCCAGTTGTTTAGAAGAACTGTGAAACCTCAATTTTCACTCATGCTTTTTGTCAAGGGAGATTGAGACCCTCCACTTCATTCCATCTGTCTGTTGTGCTTGCCATCTGTTATCTTTATCTTTTATTGATTTTATTGTAATTTTTTTAAATTGCTTTAAGCTGCCCAGAAGTGTTGAGACTCAGATGGCATACATTTAATAAATTATTATTATTTTTCAATAATCTATGTCTAGAAATTCATATGGCTCTCTCTTTGATGTGAAGATCTGGTTGTCTGGCCAAGTCTTGAGCAGGGCAACTGTGGAACCCCTTTTGCTCTTTAGCTTCTTTTATTTTTATTTGTTTCGGTGTTTTTTGTATAAGAGCCAAGGTGGCGCAGAAGGTAGAATGCAGTATTGCAGGCTACTTTTGCTGACTGCTGGCTGCCAGCAGTTTGGCAGTTCGATTCTCACCAGCTCAAGCTTCACTCAATCTTCCATCCCTCCAGGGTTGGTAAAATGAGGGCCCAGATTGTTGGGCGCAATATGCTGACTCTGTAAACCACTTAGAGAGGGCTGGTATATACATCTAAATGCTATTGCTATTTTGCTTTTGTGAGCAGTTGTATATAAATAGAAGATTTCTAATTGTAAATCACCCAGAATAGTTTAGAAACTGAGTTCTCCATTTTCTGTACACTTGTTTTTCATAATGACAGGTAAAATTTATTTTGCTAAGAGCAGAAACCTACCCTTTTAAATTTCTGTAGTTTCTGAATTTTAGAAATACAATTTATTTAATTCTGGTTCTGACATCAAGTTTGGATTTTTTTTTGGGGGGGGGGAATGTTCACAAGAGTGCTCTTTTATATTTTTCTAGTACAGATTTTGGGGGACAGTTTTCCTAAATACATGTACTTTGCAAATATTTTCCCTAGTCTGTGTTTTTATATATTTTAATGCATATATTTTTGTAGACCACTTTTAAATAAGACAAATGAACCACAGATTTCTGAAAAGCAGAACCATCAAAGGATAATTGTGTTCCAGTTCACAGTCAAGGTTGATTCAGCCTTCTATCCTTCCAAGGTTGATAAAATGAGGACCTAGATTGTTGGGGGCAATATGCTGACTCTGTAAATTGCTTAGAGAGGGCTGTAAAGCATTGTGAAGCAGAGTCTAAGTGCTATTGCTATTGCTATGTCTTTCAGCAATGTAAACTAGTATGGTCTATGTTAAAATGGATTCCAAGTTTCTCTTTCATCCTGAGGTGAGATACCACTGATAGGATGATCATATAGAATCATAGATTCATAGGGCTAGAAGGGATCTTGGAGGTCTTCCATTCCAACTCCCTGCCCAAGGCAGGAATCCTTATACTATCCTTATACTATTATTTGTCCAATCTTTTCTTAATAACCTCCAGTGATAGCAAGCCAGGAGCCAAGTTATTCAGTTGTTTAATTATTCTTGCTGTCAGGAAATTCCTCCTCAGTTCCAGTTTGGATCTCTCTCTGATGAACTTCCACCCATTGCTTCTTGTTCTGCTCTCAGGTACTATGAAGAATAGACCGATCCCCTCATCCTTGTGGTAGGCCTTCAAATACTGGAAGATGGATTTATTATGTGGCCAATATTGGTTGCTTAAAGTCAATGTTCATCTTAAGCATTGTTTTCATAATGAGCATATGTAATTTCAGCTGAAACTGGTGGGCTGCTACTGGGCTAGACAAATAAATCAAGGAGAATAATTCATTTCTCAAATTCCCAGTGATAACCATATAAGTAGGGTTGTTTGTATAAAGTCTTTAGAGAGCCTTACACGGAAAAAAACCAATTTTCAGGACAACTCTAGCACAAGGATTAGATTTATTTTACTTTTTACACCCTCCTTCATTAATTTATTCCATTTAATACAAGCTTTCAATCTTTTAAACATCACAATATTTTTATTAACATGTTCAGACAGCTACATTAATGTATTAAGATTTTTGTAGTGTCTTAAATGTTCTTTTGCTGACTGGGAAATAAGTGGCCATTTCTTGCATGCCAAATGCACTAGAAAGAAAAGATTCAGTATAATATTTTTTTACATGCATTAAGAAATGAAAGGCAACTACCAGAAACAGCTTATCATGTTTTCCATCTGCTGAATTCTCTCTTCTGATTGTTTTGGTTGCTGTAGCCTTGTATCTTCTCAGTGAATATAATTTCAAAGCATATTTTTCCTTTCGACAATAAACAATTTTTAGTAACATGTGTTTCTTTTTTCTTTTTTTACTTTGATGTTGCTTATATCTCTTTTTTACAATGCTGTAGGTAATGCATTTCATAGTGAACAAACCCCTGGCATATTGATTTCTATCTTACTTCGAGCCTTTTAAATGACATTTCTGTGTGTATGTCTGTCTGTCCCTCTCTGCACATATATATTTGCATTTAGCCTTGCTACTAATTTGTTATTTAGTTAGATAAATAGAACAGAATTAATCACAACAGCAGAATTTTAACAAGAACTGAAAGGCTGGTCATATGCCTTGGAACTAGATGGGATAAGAAACAGTACTATTCGTTTATGTTTTGACAAAAATAATTTAATCTTTGCATTCTTCCTAACATCTTATATTTGATATTTATGGCAATTCTTCAAAGTCATACACATTTTAATTTACCTGAAAATCAGCACAATTATTCCAAGTAATATTCTGCTAAAAAGTCTGATGATTCTGTAAAATTTATTGTAGTGTCTAATAGGATTTTATAAGTTTTATTTGTTGCCATAACATACTCTGCCACTATTCTTTATTATGTAGTTTGTTTTTATCACTCAAAAGAAAAAGAAAAAAGAAAAACACCAGTTGAACAATTTGTTAGCACATGCAGCATTTCACTACATAACAAAATATCAAGATGATTTGGCATAGCCACTAGGAAAAGCACACTGTATTCTTTAAAAATGAAAACATAGAAATAATTTTGGAAAAAGAAATACAGCCAATATGATTTGATCAGTATATATGAGGTACTACTGTGTATATGCTGATAAAAGAACAAAACAAAAATTTCATAAGAGCTCTTTTTACTATACATTTTCTTATTCTACTTGGAGCTTTACAAAGAGAAATCGTCATTTAACAGTGTCTAATCAGACAACATGGCAGAATGCATTAGTTTAATCTGACATTTAAAAATTACTAGAGAATATTTCTGACAAGCCTCATTTAAAAGCTGTCTTTCGCAATACTCTTTTCAAACTTGGATACTGTCCTCTTTGTAAAAAAATTACCAGTCTACATGGACAGATTACCTATCTAGAATCTCTAATCTGTGCTGTCCAAGCAGAAATTAGGTGACCAATCCAGCCATCTTTTGAACTTTCGTGCTACCAGCCCCCACTACCACAAAGATCCTACAGGAAAAGGGCAGTATGGACAACCGTGGGATCTGGCAGGCCGAGAGCTGTGGATCATAAACGCAAAACTTTTGCTGTGTCCCAGCATAACAGATACAATGCCCTTGCTGACCTTAATAGGGGCACTAAAGTGACAGGTCAAGGTAGTTGTGATAATGATAACTTAAGTAAGCCAGGGATCATGGTCCTGGAAGAAGAACTTACTTTGGAAAGGAGAAAGTGTGAATCAGGTATTACTCACCAGTCACACAAGAAGAGCAAGACATCCAAAAAGAGAAGCCACCTTCTGGTTGGGGACTCAATTGTAAGGGATGTAAATTTAGGAAAGAATACTGAGGTTTTGAAAGAGGTCAGGTGTCTACCAGGTGCTACTGCTAGCAGAGACAAAAAGCATATTCTTAAGATAGTCAAGAATGCCAGCAAGGGCTGTGATGTTGATGCTATTATACATCTTGGTACAAATGATCTGTCCCAGAAGGATGTACTTTCTGTTCAGAAAGACTTCCAGAGCTTGGGGTATGAACTTAGTAATATGGACTGTAGGCTTATCTTTTCAGAGGTTCAACCAGTATACAAGGAACAAAAAGGGAAAGGGCAGCGTGTAGCAGAGTTTAATGTGTAGCTAAAGGAGTGGTGTAAAAGGGAAGGCTTTGGTTTTATTAGTCATGATTGTCTGCAACTGGTCCAATGAAAAACTGTACAAAAGAGATGGTTTGCATCCATCAAAGAAAGGGACTGAGTTACTTGGCATTAAATTCACAGATTTCCTGGATAAACATTTAAACTGAACAGTGGGGACATAATTAATGGATTCAGAACATCTCTGTCCCCAGCAACCTAAAACTAATAAGGATACCAGTGCATGCAAAATAGATGTTTGTGCAGGTAAGATTATCAACCTTGATGCCAACCAAAACCAAGCATTTAATAGTGAGTGCCATACCATGTACACTAATCAAACAGGTGGCAAGAAAGTAGGGACAGGCAGGCACAACACAGGTTATGTAGACAGTAAACACAGTGTCAGACATAAAGATCTCAAGTGCCTATATACAAATGCACAAAGTCTGGGGAACAAACAGGGTGAACTCGAACTACGAATACATGAAGGTAAATATGATATAGTTGGAATAACAGAAACTTGGTGGGATGAAACCCATGACTGGAATATACTGGTAGAAGGATACAAACTATTCAAAAAAACCAGACCCCATAAAAGAGGAGGTGGAGTTGCACTGTATGTAAAGGACCACTATATTGCTACAGAAATGCATGAAACCAAAGATGAAAACCTCTTAGAATGCATATGGGTCAATATAAAAGAAAAAAAGAATGATATGGCCATAGGCGTATATTATAGGCCACCCAATCAAGCAGAAAAAATAGATGTCCTTTTTGCCAGCCAACTAACAAACATATGCAGGAAACACAACAATAGTAATGGGAGACTTCAATTATCCTGATATCAATTAGAAAACTAATTCTGCACCAAGTGAGAAATCAAATAAGTTCCTAACCAACCTAGCTGACAACTTCGTTGTCCAAAAGGTAGAGGGTGAAACTAGAGGGACAGCCATACTGGATTTAATTCTTACAAACAGAGAAGAAGTGATAGAGGGAGTCGAAACTGCAGGAACCTTGGGTGAGAGTGACCATGTCATACTAGAATTCAACATAACACAAACACAAGCAACAGAACATAATGACACCAGAGTCTTGGATTTTGAAAGAGCTGATTTCAATAAACTCAGAGAGAACTTGGGAAAGATTCCATGGATGAAAATCCTAAAGGGGAAAACAACTCAAGAATCTTGGGAAACTCTAAAAAGTATGATCATAGAAGCCCAGACCAGCACAATACCACTGAGAAAGAAAAACAAGAAATCCAAGAAGAAACCAGCATGGCTACACAAAGATCTCTTTGGCAAATTGAAAGGAAAAAAGGACAAGTACAAAAAATGGAAAGAAGGACATACAACTAAGGCAGAATATCAGCAGATAGCCAGAATCTGCAAAGACGAAGTCAGGATAGCAAAGGCTCAGAACGAACAAAGACTTGTAACAAAAGTCAAAGATAATAAAAAAAGTTTCTTCCAACATATCAATAACAAGAAAAAAATCAAGGAAACAGTCGGTCCACTAAAGAGAGAAGATGGCAAGGAAGTAACAGGCAACAGAAGAAAGCAGAACTGCTTAACTCATTCTTTGCCTCTGTCTTCACGCAAAAAGAAACTATAGCTCAACCCACCAAAAACATAACTGTAAAAGACAGACCAGAAATAAAAGTTAAAATAAGCAAAAAAATAGTAAGAGAACACCTGTCTGATCTTGATGAAAACAAATCACCGGGGACTGATGGATTACATCCCAGAGTTTTAAAGGAGCTGGCAGAGGTCATCTCAGAACCACTGCACCATATCTTTCAAAAATCCTGGAGCACCAGGGAACTACCAGAGGACTGGAAAAGAGCTGATGTGGTTCCCATCTTCAAAAAAAGGGGGGGGGAAAACAGACCCAGGAAACTATAGACCAATCAGCCTAACATCAATACCCGGGAAGATACTGGAAAAGATAATAAAAAAACAGATCTGTTTTACATCTAGAAACAACATCTAGAAACAAGTAAAGTAATAACTAGCAGTCAGCATGGGTTTGTTAAAAACAGATCATGCCAAACCAATCTTATTTCATTCTTCAACACAGTGACTAAATTAGTAGACCAGCAAAATACTGTGGACATAATATATTTAGATTTCAGCAAGGTATTCGATAAAGTAGACCACAACCTACTTCTTAGTAAGCTAGAAAAAAGTGGAATAGATAGCACCACCACCAGATAGATTTGCAACTGGCTGGCAAACCGTACTCAAAAAGTAGTCCTTAATGGGTTTAAGTCTACATGGAGGGAAGTAAGCAGTGGGTGCCACAAGGTTCCGTCTTAGGCCCAGTACTCTTCAATATCTTCATTAACGACTTAGATGAGGGAATAGAAGGGGAACTTACCAAATTTGAAGATGATACTAAGCTGGCAAGAATAGCTAACACCCAAGAAGATAGGCTCAAGATCCAGATGGATCTTGTCAGACTAGAACATTGGGCCATATCTAATAAAATGAAATTCAATATAGAGAAAAGTAAAGTCCTACATTTAGGCAAGAAAAACCAAAAGTACACATATAGACTGGGTGAAACCAGGCTCAATAGCAGTAACTGTCAGAGGAATCTTGGAGTCTTAGTGGACAACCAGCTAAATATGAGGCAGCAGTGTGCAGCAGCCGCCAAAAGAGCTAATGCAACCCTAAATTGTATTAACAGAGGGATACAGTCAAGATCAAAGGAAGTACTAATACCACTCTATAAAGCCTTAGTAAGACCACACCTAGAGTACTGCATCCAGTTTTGGTCACCACATTATAAAAAAGATGTTGAGGCTCTAGAAAAAGTACAGAGAAGAGCAACCAGGATGATTAGGGGACTGGAGGCTAAAACATACAACGAACAGTTGCGGGAACTGGGCTTGTCTAGTCTAGTAAAGAGAAGGACCGGGGGAGACATGATAGCAGTCTTCCAATATTTGAGGGGCTGCCATAGGGAGGAAGAGGTCAAGCTATTTTCTAAAGCTCCTGTAGGCCAGACAAGGAATAATGGATGGAAATGGATGAACAAGGAGAGATTTAATCTGGAAATAAAGAGAAACTTTCTGACAGTGAGAACAATCAACCAATGGAACAGCTTGCCCTCGGATGTTGTGGGAGCGCCATCACTTGAGACCTTCAAGAAGAGATTGGACTGCCATTTGTCAGAAATGGTGTAGGGTCTCCTGCTTGGGCAGGGGGTTGGACTAGATGACCTACAAGGTTCCTTCCAACTCTGATTATCTGTATCTGTAAAAGGTAAACCGTCTACATACTGTACACTATTACTGAAAGGTTATCCATGAACCCATGTTTACAAGCAATCATATGTTTATTGCTTAGAGTAGTGTCTGAGAATCAAATGATGTAACAAACTTCTTTATTTAATTATTGGCACAATTTACAATGCTACATTTTCAGCCTTTGTACAGTAAGAGAAACAAAAGAGATGAAACACTGTGGGAAACAGAAATCCCACTAAGAATAGTGAGACTAGTGAAATGCAGTTATATGCAATTTAGGCACTCCTAAGCAAATGGTTTGTTTCAATAGATTCCTAAGTAAACAGAAGCTGACAAAGCTTCTATAATGGTACCAAATTAAATACAACATCTTTCAGCAAATGTGAAAGCAAAGTTACTATTTGTGTGCAGTTGTTTACAGATTCAAATTAAAAAAAACAGGGAATATGGCAGATGCAGAAGTTTAGAAAGTGTTTTGGCAAGGAGGTAATACCTCCTTTGGCAGTAATAACAGCTTCCAAATATCTCCTGCACCCAGAGTAGAGTTCTCCTATT
Organism: Notechis scutatus; assembly: GCF_049901735.1. NCBI lineage: Eukaryota > Metazoa > Chordata > Lepidosauria > Squamata > Elapidae > Notechis > Notechis scutatus. The sequence goes on from NC_142009.1 coordinate 80,204,325, forward strand.
CTTGCTTTTTGCAAGATGGTTTTTTCCCCACTTGATCTTGCAGAACACTTCCAGCTTAGAAATATTCTTCGGTTTCTTGTATGAACTGCATTTTGAAATCTCCCTGTGTATCTTCAATAATATCCAAGGCTAGGCACTGTCAAGGCCATTTCAAAACCTTTGTCTCTAGTTGCAATACATTTTTCACAGTCATTTACAGATATGATTTCTGTCACTGTCTTGTGGAAATATCCAACTTCAGTGTCTTCGTTTCTTTTGGCTATTGGGTCAATTGACAGCTACCCTATAGTTGATAATTTTCCCTATCTTTATCTTTTGACTATTGGGTCAATTGACAAGTTACCCGATAGTTCCTAATTTTCCCTAAGTTTATTATGGACCACTCTAAATTAACTCTAAATAAGACAAAAGAGTATTATAGGAGCCTAACGCTGGGCAAGCTATAAAGCGTATTTATAGCAATAAGCAAAGACAGACTGAGAATAAACATAGTGTATTAGTTATTTTCATTTCACCACCTTCTTTGGATTCAGGCCGAGCCTCTGAAGTGAGGAAATTGGAAAAACAATTTCTTACAATCTCTAACATTAGAATGCCTAAAGAGTCCAAAATTCAAATCTATTATCTATTAGGCTAAAAAAAAGGTGTATGTGGAGAGAAATAGAAGGAAGACCAAATGGTGTGAATGGAATCCCAAACATAATGACTTTACATAGTATCATTTGGTTGCAAGGTTCATTTATAGCAGGGGTGTCAAACTCGCAGACCGCGGGCGAGATGCGTAATGCGCTGGCTATGCCCACCCCCATTTTAGCGAAGAAGAAAAAAGTTGTGATACGCCATGTGATGACAATGTGACACCATGAGTTTGACACCCCTGATTTATAGTAATATCCAACTAAATTATTGAACTTTCTTCAGCTTTTTCTGTAGTTGAAATGGCAACTGCTGTAGAAGGAGAAATTGCTGGGGGGAGCCAATTTTGCAGAACTATTTCAAAAACTGTTTAAAAAGTAAAGCAAAATCAGCTCAGTTAGAATGAAAGAGGCCCAGCGGATCTGAAATACTGACTGGTAAAGGAGGCTAAAACCAAGTATTGTGGAAAATAGCATGCTTGATTAGAAGCACAGAGCACCCAGAGTCATAACAGAAGGCAGTAATCAATTACACATTAAACTTTCCCTGCTGTACAATTAATAAACAAAAGGGAATAATAATAATATCCACACAGGATCAAGTATTAGTTTTAAAAAAGCGATTTTAGTGTGAGTGGTTTTATATATGGATACCTACATACACTACTAATCCATATTAAATATTTCTGCATAAAAAGGCATTTGTATACAAATAGAAATAAGACAGTATTTTGTGATAATCTGTATATGGATGCGTAACACTCAGGTTTCAGATTCAAATAATGGCCATACCCACATTGGTCAGTTTCTAAGATACCTGTGATGAGAAGAGAAGAGAAGAGAAGAGAAGAGAAGAGAAGCTGGATGGGACCTTGGAGATCTTCTAGTCCAGCCCCTTGCTCAAGCAGGAAAATTAACTATTCTTATTCTGCTACATCTCTCATGACCTTTGGTATTTTAATCACAGTATCCTCCTGGAACCCACCTACAGGGACTGGGATCAGAAATATCATATTACAGTGGTTCCAATTCTTTCTGAATAAAAGGCAAAGGGTTCCTTACCAGTCATGCCTGACTCTAGTGCTCAGTGCTCATCACCGTTTTTTGGCTGAGGGAGCCAGCATTGTCCGAAGACAATTTTTGTGGTCATGTGGCCAGCATGGCTATACATCAAAAGTGCATGGAACACTTTTCCCTTCCCAACAAAGTGGTACCTATTAATCTATTTGCATTTGCATGCTTTCAAACTGCTAGATGGGCATACTTTCTGAGTAGGTGATTCTATAATTAATAGCTGCAGGGAAAAGAAGTTTAATTCTTGCATACTCTTATTGTAGGGTGCTCATATCTTTCATCTAGTGCATTTAACGTTTGGAGACAACTTCCACAGGTTTAGGTTGAAGTATCATTAAAATGCTGATGATAATCAATTATGCATTCCACCCTGGGTCAAACAGAGAAAGCAGTGGGATTTCTAAACTGGTTTCTAGAGGCTGTCAGAATCTGCGGGGGACAAATAGGTTCAGATGAAAAATAGAATGATTCAGAGCCTTGTTGAGCCTAGTACAAACCTGGCTATCAATAAGTTGTGCTCCCCTATGGACAGCAACCTCACAATTTGGAGGTCCTCCTGGATTCACAGTTCTTACTAGAAGGGCAAGTAGAAGGTAGGGCCACCAGGCCTTTGTCCATCTGCAGCAATAGCACTTAGACTTGTACATCGCTTCAGAGTGCTTTACAGCCCCCTCTCTAAGCAGTTTACAGAGTCAGCATATCTCCTCCAACAATCTGAGCCCTCATTTTACCAACCTCGGAAGGATGGAAGGCTGAGTCAACATTGAACTGCTCAGAATCGAATTCCTGGAGTGAGCAGTGAGTTAGCCCTACAACACTGCATTCTAACCATGGCATCACCACGGCAAGTCTTTCGGTTGTGGTATAACTTAGAACATGCAGCACTGAAGAAGTCATACTCATATCTTTGTCATCTTGCTACTAGCTTACTGTAATTCACATTACATGAGGATGCTCTTGAAGGCCTGGGGATGCCCCTAAAGACCCTTGGAAATTTCAAAGTGGAAAACACAGCAATCTCGAAGATATTTCAGACTTGAAAGCCAAAATTATAAAAGCTAATATGACTTTTATTATAAGGCAACAGAAACAAAATATTGCAGATCTGAATACTTTTCCTTTTATCTTTTTGAGAGTCATGTCGGAGATGCCTTCTCAAATTATATTTCTGCCCTGTATTCAGATTTCTTTTATTTAACTGTTGTCTTGTTAGTGGCTGTTCCTCCTATTCTTCAAAGTTATTCCTTCTTCCCTTTACACACAAATGTCTATGGGACAGCTTGGGGAATTATTGGGACAGTTTAATTATTCTCTCTCTCTCTCTCTCCCCCCACTTTTTTTTTTAAAGGATCGTGTAAGCTTCCAAGAGTCTTCTGGATTCTTTTGATGTTCATCTGGAGAGCACAGACAATAGTACTGTACCGGGACCCTGCTCCTTCCACACTGCTTTCACTTTTGTTTTTGCTTACCATTTCTCCCACTCAGGTTGATGAACTCAATTTCCCCACTCAGTGGAAAACTCTAAAAAAAACCTTGAAAGGCTGTGGGCAAGGAATAGCCCAGGAGCTAAAAGGTAAGAGTTTATGTAGATAGAAATACAGGGTAATCTCAAAATCTGGGGCGGGGGACAACAACCCATAATCTCAACCTAAAAGTGAAGCAATTTGCTTTGTGTAATGAGCCCCAGCTAAGATGGAATGACATCAATTAAACTATCCCAGGGTCACAGGAATTATAACAGCTCTGAATGTCTGTGTGTCTTTATGTGTCTCTGTCTCTATGTCTGCCTATCTAATTTATATGCCGTTAATTTGATTCCAACTCATGGGAGCTTACAGCTGCTAAACTATCCACAAAAGATCTTAGCATAAAATGATAAAATATTTATCAGTAAGAATGAATATTTCTGACAAACAATAAATTAAAGTGAATAAATTAAACCTCAATAAATCAATGTTATCCCTAAATATCACAATCCTGTCACAGTTATACAATCATTCACAATTTAGTCTAACAAACAGCAAAATGGCATTCAAGTATGGAGGTTGTAGTGGAAACAAAGAAGAAATATTTTTCCAATATAATCCTTATAGAATGGATAGAGCCACTTCATTAAAAGTTAAGAAAAATAATTCAAAATTGGAACCTTTGCCCTTTGTCATTAGCATTCAGTGAACCAAGGCTAATCAGATGCAAACAACTAACTCTTGCTGAACCACAACATTTTGAATGAGAGAACATAAATGGAAAACTGGAAGACTATGAAGGGAATGGATGAATTTTGGCTGCCAAACCTGCATGCATGTAGCCCAACAAACAGAGGAATTCTGCTTTGAGCTGTTTGCTACAAGGAAGTCGAAAGAAGTGGGAGGTTAGCTACAGCTACAACCACCAATGATGGCTGGTTTTTGAAGAGACAATACTCACCCTCACGTTCAAAATTCTTTACATACAACTTGTAGTGTATGGGCTTCACTGAAGTGAGCTATTAAGTTTCTGAAACAGACTATCACTGAGTCCCAACTGCCATAATAATAGTATTTATGGAATCTGTAGCCAAAGTATATGGAATACTGTACAGCAGGTTTAATTAAAGAAAGTTAAGGGCAGAAACAAGTAAAATCATTATCACAGAATCCTGTGATTTCTCTTTTTAAGGCACAGCTAAAGGTTACATGCAGATCAAAGCACAAAATTCAAACAGCTACATTGCTTAGAAAAAAAAAGGCTACTTTGAAGAGATGATTTGCAACACAGAAATGGTGAGAGTGCTGCACTTTTTTCTATAACTGCTGTTTTTGTTTTTCTTTGCCAAATTCCTCTCTATTCAGTGAAGTTTGTCAATCTCAACTTTATCTGGAGAGCCATGGGTAGGGTCGTGGTTGGGAAAAGTTAATGCAGAAAAACACTAACTTCGTAAATTATTAAAAATCCATCTCAAAAATTCTTTCATTTCACACTACTATCTCCTGAGGACATCCAGGTTTTATGATTACATCAGATTCAAATTTTAAAAATACAAATTTTAAGAATAAAATTTAGAAAGAAAGCAGAATTTTTGTGGAACTGTAAAGAACATTTTCCCCATAAGTTACAGAAGTAGACATGCATCCAAAGTTTTTATTTGTATTTTTACAAATAAAACACATGTATTTTTCTATTACGAAAGATACATCTTTTATTAAAAAGATTATTATGTAAAACATGGCATTCAGAAATTTGAAAAGGCAACTGTCATAACTTCAGAATTAAAATGCTGAATTTCTCATTAATTGTATACCCAAGGAAAGGACAAGAAAATTATTGTTTGTGATCATTATGTACAAAATGTTCTTTCATCTTTTGGTCTTGTTTTTTAAAAGCAGAGCACTACAGTTGTGTGGACTGCTAATAATAGGTATCTAACATTAGTATGATCTCACAGAAGTGAAAACAAAATTCTATTGTGTGGGATAAAAAAATCTTATAGTTGGTCTCAGTGCCCCAATATCAAAAGTTCTTATAATTCCAATATCCTGTGGGCAGAGACACCATGAAGGCATGTTGTTGTGTACAAATCTTGTGTGTGTGCATGTGCTTCATTGCATTTATTACTACTGTATTTCTCTCCCACTGTATATAATGAGAGGGAATATGAAGATCGGGTTAAATAGGTTCTTGAACCCAAAGCATATTGACTTCCTTAAATCACATTTTTTAATGTGCTGATTTTGGTGGCACCAACGCTGTTCATTCTGGAAACAAAAGTAATCTATTTTAGCTGTAATATTCTGTTAATCTTGGTTCTAATAGACTTTACAGAGAATGATCATAAAAAGGCACTGCTACTGATAAGTAGTAATGCAGAGGAAGGGAGCCTCGAGCATTTAGCTATATAGTTTTAAACATAGCACCGTGGGACAGCAGTTTGGCCAGGAACTGTGGTACGGTATTACATGATGCTGACCCAGTCATTTCACTGACATCAGGATGCTATTGCTCCCTATTTTCTAAAATGCTATGGAATTTTCTACTTAACTGTGCTTGAGTCGTCAGAGGCCACATTATTTTTGCAGGAAACCTGAATAACAGCGGGATATAACATTCCGGAATAGACTATCAAAACAGAAATCTTCAATTACTTATTCTCAGCACTTCCCAACGGCAGGGCTCTATTATAAGTAATACTCAAACTTTAAAACATTGTGCAGGGAGATTTGGGAAGAAAAAGCAATTTATTTATTTAAGCCAGTGGGAAGGATGGGGTATAAAGGGAAAAGTTAAAAATAAAAACAACTACTTCAAATACTTTTCAAGTTCATAGAAAGTACAGACAGAAATACTATATCAATATACTGCCGTTTGCACCTTCAAAAGCAGGCTCAACCTGTAACAAAATGTGTGAGGCACAGATGTCTTATATAAATTGGGAGGATGAAAGAAATAATGAAATAAATGCGCACTGCCATGTCACACTGCAATTCCCAGCACTTTGTACTTGTGTTTCATTGTAGGATGAAAGTACCAAAGTGACATGACCTGCATCACAATGTCACCCTGCACATTCTGTCATTCTCCCATCACCCCTGTGGACATTTATGATGTGAAGCAAGAAACAAAAATAGCTATTTTTTTTAAAAAAAAAAGCATAAACAGTTTTTAATAGTGTGATAAACTAAGGATATTCCTCAAGTAAAAAACTACCCCCTGCTAGGATTTGTGGAATTGGCTGTGCTATTAGTCAGAGTAAGACAATTCCTTTATTGAAAGCCACAGTCAGTTTTGTAAGCCAGTCTGTCTTATACCTCCTAATCTTATCTGCTCCTTTTAGATGTGGAGGATGCATTGCAAACCCACCATCAGCAGTAAAATGAAAATCTACTGTAAACTGCTTCTCTACATAACATTATCACTTCTCCTAAAGGTGGTAGTTTGATCTACATTGATTTTAGATTTTAAAATCAAACCATTTTTGTAGTATCAAGTCTGACTGACCCAAAGAGTTAATGTGATGAAATTCTTCCACAGAGGCTAAATAGTCTATTTACAAGAGCAATATAACCACCCTCAGTTCTTGATGACTAGATGATACTGGCACTTGATAAAAGAGAATCTTAGTAAAGAGAGATGACAATTCCAATTTTTTCTCTGTTTCTAGATCAACAGCGTGTCATTTCATGATCTAAGAATTGCTGCTAACATATACATACAAATATATGAAATAGAAGCAGGCACAGGGGTCCTGTTTCAGAGGCTCCAGAAATCAGCACCATGACACAAAGCAGAAGTGACACATTCTGCTGAGATACAGTAAAAGTATTTGTCCTATTTTCCTCTGTACTATAAGCCTTGTGGTTGCTGCTGAGTAAGGCTTCATATTTGTCAGAAAATTACGATGGGTAATTTCCAGTTTACCAGAACATCTTAATCAACCCCTGTATTCAGATCAGAGCAAGACCAGACATAATTGCTTCACCTACCAAAAATATAGCTTGATGTCTAGTTGTTGAACACCAGCAAACCTCAAAAACAGTTAATTGGCAAACATGACAAAGGTCAGATAAAAGCAAGGAGACATAGATATGTGACCAAAAAATGGAGGCTAAGAAATTAATATCAATCAATATTATTATCTATATCTATATATCAAAAGGATACAAAGCTTTCCAGAGGCAGTAGAAGCAATGCTATAGGTAATAGTAGTGGAACTGAGATGGAAAAATAGGGCACAGATGATCCCTCCTCTATTCTTCATCAAAAATGAAACAATTTGGTGGATGGGGATAAGGTATCCAACATTGTTATAAAGCTGCCCTTCAGCTGCTCTTTTTAGCTCAACTTCCTGCCTTTCATCAGCAGTTGTTCTCCAGAGATCAAGCAAAATACATTTCTAGCATTCCCTGAAGATGCTAAGGTTTGAACTCTGAATCTTACGCAATCAATGTACTCTATCACTGAGGTAATTTCTTATTTTTTCTTTTTGGAAGTCATGGGTAGTTGTGAGTATTAATACTTAGATCAACCTGTTGCCAAGAAACTCTTCAAATCATTTGACATATTGCAGAATTGCGTTATAACTGTGAAACAATAGCATATCTCAAACTATTCTTTATTTTGTAATTTGTTGTAGTGTAAGCAATGTCTAAGGCTCCTAAAATATTATTTAAATTAATTAATTAAATTATTATTAATTGCCTTTCTTTTTTGGTATAGAATTAAATCATTTTATCAAAAAAATATGTTATTCAGAAAACATTAGAAAAGATCCTTTGACATCATATTCTATGGCCAAAAATGTAGGCTCAGAAATTTTTAGTTCATCTTATTAGACAGCAAGTTCTGTGATACACTTAAACTAATCATTCCCATAGAAATCTGAATATGCCTTGCATTGATCTATCCAGTTCACTATTGTCCATGCTAATCCATTTACTAAGCAAAACTGTTACGTCAGGCTTTGAAGAAAAGCTCTTCCAATCTTAACTATGCATTGCAGTTTGGATTACTTGCATGCCAAGTTCACATTCTACCATTGAGCTATGGACTTTCTTCCTCTCGTTTATTTATGCAAGGTCATAACATACTGAATAAAGCAGTGTTTGGTCAGGCAACCTGTCAATCAGGGAGACAGGTGTTCTATAAAACAGCCAGGGAATCACATTTCTACCAACTGTATCATTCTGTTCCTCCATAATTTATTAGCAGTCACCTTCTAAAAGACCACAATTTCACATAAATAACTGACCAAGAAAATATATCACCTTGTTTATACTAAGTGAGCATTAAATTTACAATATAGTATTCCATATACATTCCAAGCAATTTCATTACTTCAAATTGTAGTTAATGGATGCCTATAAATTATGTTGTAAAGCCTCAATAAGTAGCATTTCAGGAAAGCTTTGTCATTAAGAAAAAACAGCGGGAAACATTTTATTTGGTCTTTTTTTCCACTGGGAAAATCACTGAGGCAACAGCTTTACAACAGCAAGATTATAAATAGGTTGTATCGGTTATAGTTTATGATGAGGAACAGTAAACATGGAGAACACAGGGACACATGCAATCACAAACACACAGAACACTGCACTTCTTATTTCCCTCTGTATATGCAGAGCCTATAACCTTCTGATTTCTAACCCTGGCATACTTGTAACAAAACCTATAAACATATTTTCCAACGAATTAATAGTTGTGAGTAAAATAAAATGATGCTTAGTTCAATATTTGGTCTTTTCTTCTGAATGGCCAAAATTAAACAAATATATTAATTATGGATTTTAAGAATATAGTTAAAAATTTTAATGTATATTCTTTAGGAATTTATATCAGACTTTTCTGTATTTTACCTCGCAAAGGGCTTAGTTAACAAGCTTATTAATAATAAACTTCTTCATCCTTTGAAAATAGTTCTGGGCTTTTTCAGAATGCTTGAGAGTGCAAAGACACTGTCTTTTTAAAGCAGCCATGTTTCTTTCAGGTTGATTTAATCAGTCAATTCATTAAATTAAATGAGTAAGAGACATCTATTTTAATAAATCAACTAATTAAATAGGTCTTGTACTCCCATGAATTCTAATACATCTATTTTGAATGACTTTTGAAGCATGTACAGCCCTGATGAATAATATCCACATTCCAAAGAGACCTGTCAGCTGACAGAAATAAGCTTTTCCTTGCTAAATAGTTTGCATACGAAATTCAAATGACATCCAGGGAAAAAACTGTTTATGTGTTTCAATATCATTGCTTTAAATAATCTTAATATTCTCCCCCCCCCCCTTTTCTATACTGTAGATCAGCCCTTTAATTAGCATAGGTGGAACAGCTGCAACAGGCAGTAAATTCTGAAACAAAATAATTGTCAATTCTTTAATTTTTGTTGCCTCAAATACCAAACATCTTGTACTATATTTGATTGCATCTTACAGTTACCTACTCTTACTTCCAGTTTCTTAGATATAAGTACCAAGAGTATCAGCTTTTAACCTGAACATAGAATTGGCTTCTCTTGAACTGATATAGGGCTTAGAAACCTTAGGGGCAATGATGCAAGGACATAACTCTTGATAACCTAATTTTCATTACACAAATTTAAAAAGCCAGGCACGAAAAAATCCAGCAACTGTAGAGGGTAAGATGCAAACCATAAATGCAGAATGCAGTTCAAACTTGGTATATCTATGTGATGCAACTGGTTGGATACTTTTCACTTTTGGATGGGAGGAATGGATGACATTGTAGGAATGACTTTGGACAACAGGAGGAAGATCAGCAGACTGAACAACCAGCATGTAAAATATATCTCAGCCCAAAGGAGAGAGGAGGGGATAAATACTTTCAACATTGCAAGGTTTTGTTAATGTAACCTTACAATAAAAAAATGGTTAGTACTTACAGTTATGCTGCCTGTCTGGATTATTTCTAAGGGCTAGCTTCATTTTTTCAATATTGAAAACAAGTGTGGTTGCTAAAACAGACTGGGCTTGTTGCAGTCTCTTGGCTTCTGGCTTTACCTCAGTTAGCTCTTACTGAAACTGCATTAACATGTGAATATTGTCAATAGTTAGCCTTGTGTCTCTATACTGTATATCTTTCATAGTGTTTCACATCATACAGCTGGACTGAATGCAATATATTATTTTAGCTTCAGTTGATTAACGTCAGTTACAGAATAAAATATTGTTGCTAATTATTCCACTACTTATTAGCATCATCACCGATTCATTTTGATGATTATTTATTTTATTCAGTAATTAATATTCTAATTAAGATTTCTGGCTTTGCATTGTATGGAAAACAATACAGATAGTGGAGAGTTTCTGAAGAGTTTACAATCATGTCATAAATACAAATAAAAGAGTCAGAGCCTGCCACCAAGTTGTTGATATATCTACATTTTACATATTTTGAAATTATGTAAGAAATTACAATTAGATTGTACCATAGCACTGTAAACTGCTGCAATGAAATCTTTAAAATGAACAAAATATTAAGTAAAAATTAATACATATTATAAATTAATGGCCAATGTAAGGTACTACTGTACTGTACAACTAAATGAAGTCTTTAAAAAACATGTTTGCTTAATTCAAGACAGAGGTGATACAAGCAGGTAGCAACACAGTGCAAGAAATATTCACTCCCAGTATGAACTGAAGGATAAAGTCTAAGCCTCACCTAATGCTCCAGCACTGTGTAAGTATTGTGGCAGACAGCTAACCTCAGATGGTTCTGACCTGCACAGTAGCTATCTTGTTTCTAAAAATAAGGGGGGGGACAACAAAAATATTGCTGAATAGTTTACCCTGCTGGAGATGTTCAAAGAGAAAAAGAGGGACAAATGGACCTAAATAACTAACTTAAAGGACCAACAGAGAAAGTAATATCAATTTGGGAGAAATGGGAAAGTGACATGATTTTTTAAAGAGAAATTGTTTTTTTTTTAAATGCGTATCTTAAAGAAAATTTTATTGAATATTTTTCTACATTTATTTTTAGTTTAGTTTTTGGTTTTAAAAGTAATGCATGCTAGAACCAGGAGGGTGAACTGAATTTTGGAAAGAAAATTTTTATAGGGAATTTTGAGGGAAACATGGGGATAGAGGGTGAGTTTGGGGAATCTGGAAGAGAAATCAATTTGCTAATAAAAGAAATAGTGAATAGCATACATTTGATACACAGGAAAGTTAACTGGATGTTGCTTGAAATAATAGAACACAGAATTTTTTTTTTTTTCAACAATGTGTTGCAAGATGCCTTTGAAAGTTACACATTTATAAAATTATAAATTTGGAAATTATAAATCAGATACGAAGATCTTCAATCACTGCCTGTTATTTAAACATGTACTGATGTTGAACATGGAGTTAACATACTGTAGCTGTTAAAAGACCTGTCTTCCACTAATACCGAATTCATTTTTCAAAGGTTAATTTGAGGCAGTGAATTCTACAAGCTCACTATGCATGCAATAAAAGGTGTTGCACTGCTTTCTAAAATGTCTGTAGTTTCCTTTTCTCCTTGCAGATGTGGGGATTCTGTAGTGAATATAGGAAAGAAATTTTTTTTTAGAATCTATGTGCTATGATGCCCAGTGATGGACTGAAGCTCAGATACCATATCTGCTCTAGATTTAGTTGGTGGCCTTTTTCACATAATATTCCTCTAGCTTTCTCTCTAAAACTGAGTCATAATGGCTCACCAAAAAGCTACTATGGCTTAGGCGAAGGGTGAAGCAAGAAGCTTTGTTAGCTGAAGATAAGGAAAAATCTGATTTGATAGCTGAGGAAACTGTGAAACTTTAGTACCTATATTTTTTGGGGTGATGGTAATTACAAGACGACTGTCATGTAAGAGAAGAGGAGGAATAAAATGAATACAAGAGAGAAATATAGGATTTAAAATGTTATATCCTTTATTTCAAAACTACATCTTGAAACACCTATGTCCATCAGATATTATAATATATTGTATTAATTATTCAACATGCAAAGATGGTATTCAGCAGGTTCTGACCTGTTCTGGAGAACCGGTAGCAGAAATTTTGAGTAGTTTGGAGAACCAGCAAATACCACCTCTGACTGGTGATTTTACAGTATCCTTCCCCTGCCATGCCCACCAAGCCACGCCCACAGAACCAGTAGTAAAAAAAATTGAATCCCACCACTGTCAACATGGATATGCAACTTATGAAATATAACAACTTGCACACATGCACTCTCTCTCATACCTCATATAAGACTTCCGACTGTGAGGGGAAACATCTGAAAGCTATTTCCACAGCAGGAAACAAAACACTGCATAACAATATCATGTGATTCCAAAACAAGGATATTGAAAAGCATCCTGTATTTTTATGTTCCCCCCTCCCTGTCACTCACATACTTCTTCCCTTACTATTGAGTTGAATTACACCTTTTTATCCTGTACCTACCAGCTTACCTTCATTTTAAAAGCTGGTAAGTGACTGCTGTTCTCCTTTTATACACCACCATTTACTGATAAGCATTAGTTGGATCACTTTGCCTGTACTCTTTAAGAACAAAGTAAGACAAGATCTGTGATGTTTCCAGTGGCTGTCATTATTTCAGGCAAGGAATGCCAATGTCCTAACATCATGGAAAGGGAAAAAGAAGATTTAGCAATGCCCAAACAAGAATCGTATGCTTTCAAAATCTCCCTCTGGCTGCTGTTGAAGGTAACATCAGATAACATTCAGCAATAACCTTATTCCAAATCACAGCAAATATTGTAGTGTTTATTTATTTTTCTAACAGTCTATCTACTGGGCATAAAAACTGCTTGCAGTACAAATGAAAATGGCAAGTGCTTTGAAACAGTTGCTGTAGCCAGCAAGAGTATAGGCAAGGAAGGGGGGGAGGGATTGGTATCTCCTTGCTAGAGTCGGTTAAAAGAGCACCAAAAGGAATACAGCCTGCTCATCATCTGCAGAATTTAGAACTGAGTGATTAATTAGGCCTCATTCTGTCCTGAATAGATTTACTCAGCTATTTTCAACTCGCCACACTGTTTGCAATTACCCCACATCGCACCTCCATTGGCTGGCCTGAGCTACCTCATGCATGAACAGCAATTTGATTGAGCACTCTTTTTTTAGTATTTCATTCGTCATTGTAATTAGCCATAATCATAGACTTCCTGGGTGCATGAGAATGTGCAAATGACCAATTCACAAACCCCATCCTATTTGAATATGAATCTTCTCACTAAGCGGCGATTTAAGAAAGGGAAACAAAAAAGCGATTTCTCCAGGGAATTTTGCAAAGAAACTCCGCTTTACAAAGTGCCCCCCCCCATAAAAAAAAGTTCTCATTTCAAGCACTTGGATTCTGTTTGCTAAAAACAAGGGTTGCTTAATGAGGACAATGGTTTATTATTTCTTTAAGTGGCACAACAGGACCCAAGTCTTACAAGCCTAATTCTTTCAGCCTCTGCCAAGGACACAGGAAACAAAGGAGCCAACAGGGAATGGAGGCCAAGAGAACTCTCTGCTTCGGCTGCAATTTGGGAAGGCAGTCCCAGGAGCCGGATTGGGTCACTGTGTATTGTAGAAAAGGGGCATTCTTCCTGTGAATAACTCATGCATCCAATACTTCAAAGCAAGAGCAAAGGGAAGGAGGGATAACATTCCTGCTGCCTTCAGAAGCGTATTCATAGTGAGCCATCTAATGGTGGCAAAGTTTCTTCCCTGCTCCCTTTGTATCCCTGATGAAAGTCCTGCTAGGCAAGCCTTAAGACTAAGCGTTGGAAGAAATCCAGGTACAGCTAGGGCCAAAGCACAACAAAAACAACAATGTGAAAAAATGATTTTGAAGAACATGGTAATCAGTCCATCTCAGTTAAATATCAGACTGTTATTTTGGACTGGGAATATACACACATATATACACACACGTGATATAAATACAACAAAATGGTGATTGTTAAGCTGTCTACCTTTTTTAAAAAGGAAAAAAAATGTATTAGTCAGAAATGTTTCAAATATTAGCAGAATGACAGAGTTGGGAGAGACCTTGGAAGCCTTCTAGTCCAACCTCTTGTCCAAGCAGGAGATCCTATACCATTCCGGACAAGTAACTGTCCAGTCTCTTCTTGAAAATCTTCAGTGATGGAGCACCCACAACTTCTGAAGGCAAGCTGTTCCACCGATTGTTATCACTGTTACGAAGTTTCTCCTTAGTTCTAGGTTGCTTCTCTACAGTGGTAGGATTCAAAAAATTTTTTACCACCGGTTCTGTGGGCGTGGCTTGGTGAGCGTGGCAGGGGAAGGATACTGTAAAATATCCAGTCAGAGGTGGTATTTGCTGGTGCTCTGAACTACTCAAAATTTCTGCTACCGGTTTTTCAGAAATGGTCAGAACCTGCTGAATACCACCTCTGCTTCTCTCCTTGATTAGTTTCCATCCATTGTTTTTTGTCTTGTATTCTGGTGTTTTGGAGAATAGGTTGACCCCCCCACTTCTATCCAAATATTGGAACACTGCAGTCATGTCACCCCTAGTCCTTCTTTTCACTAGGCTAGACAAACCCAATTCCTGCAATCGTTCTTCATATGTTCATATATTACAATATAGAAAGCACACACCACATAATCAGGAAAGTTTTTAAAAGAATGCATTACATTTGTTTAATTAAAGAATTTAAAAATATTAACAGAATAACAGAATTCTGTTGTTTTTATTTAAAATATTTTTAAATGAAATATTTTTAATTTTTTAAAAAAATCCTTATTTAAAAATGATACTAAGACCGCAAATTTGACAACCCAGTTACCGAAATTAAATCCCATTGTGTGGCTTGATGTATATAAATCCTTTATATGTCTCCTCAAAAAGAAAACGTTATGACTGAGTGGGGACAAAGGTAGATTGGTGGAAAGATTTCAAGACATGCTTTCATATTTATTATGCTACCCAAGTACAAATTGCAAGATTTAACAAACAGAAGTAATTGTGCAAGTCCAAAAACTTATACATGTGATTCAACACATGCTGTAAATAAACAACAGATTTCCCATCTCTTCAACAGCTAGCATTGTTTACATTTATCTTTCTATTATCTTACACTGAGTATATTTGTCTTATAGTACAAGATTTCTATTACTAAAGTTGACAAAGTTGACAAAGTTGGCACGCACATACACACACTCTCCTTTCATTACTATTTTCTTTTCCTGCCACAGTTCACGCAATTCATTGGAGATACCCAAACCTGAAATACTATAGATCAGTGGTAGTCAATCTGGTCCCTACCGCCCACTAGTGGGCGTTCCAGCTTTCATGGTGGGCGGTAGGGGTTTTGTCCCCCACTTTATAAATCTCCATTACTGTGGAACCAGTGGGCGGTTAGAGAAAACTTTACTACTAACAGAGATACAAAAGTGGGCGATAGGTATAAAAAGGCTGACTACCCCTGCTGTAGATCTTTCCAGGATTTGGACACTTAACTAATCAGGAAGTTGCAGGGCAGTCAGATCTGCTAGTCCCAGTTTGCATAAATGTAAATTAACCTCTATCTATAGTTTTGGTATGTGTTTCAATTACCTTTTCCTCCATTGCCAACATTAGCCCAAATAGGTGATTTTTATGACCTTGTTTTTCAGGCGCAATTGCAAATATTTATAAGCAAACCAATTAAAGTGTTTATGCTTTAGCCAAGGTACAATTTTAATGGGATTCAACATTATTTAATTCCTAAATACACTTTACAACTTACATTTTAAAAAATCCATCTGCTTAAAAGTACCATTAAATTAGTTGATTTGAATGTTTAAAATTAATTTTAAATTTGGATTTTTAAATATTTAGGGCAATGTGAAGCAATAAAAATGTCTGTAGTTCTCACTGTATACTTTTAGATACATAAATTTATCTTCAACTATGGAATAATTCTATGTTCATCAAAATGTAACATCAAACATGTCTTTGTATTTTCTAATAAGTAATGAAATATTTTACAATATGCTATAAGTCATAAGCAACTCAAAGGTTGTAAAAACATGCAACATTGTCAAAAACAAAAGTAATTAATAAGAGAAGGATTTAGTTTTATGAAAACGAAATAATGTATCTCTCCAGCGCCGTCTCCAACAACAGCGGCAGCAGCGGCAGGAACTGTGGAAATTATGGAGGCGGCTCCCCCACCTGAGAAGCGGCTGAAACTCTTCCACAGTTCCTGCCGCTGCTGCCGCTGTTGTTGGAGACGGTGCTGGCGACAGAGGGACAGCTGCAGCTCGGCCTGGGCGCTTGGAATGCAGGAACGGGCTGTGCACCGGGACTTTTGCAAACTTGCAAAGCCCGAGGCTGGAGTACCAAGGGTAGCACCAGTAGAGACGCTCGCTTGGCTCTTCTCACGCCCACCCAGCCACTTAGGATTAAACCAAAACGCAGCGCGCAGTGCTCCCAGGTACCTCAAAATGTTTTTTTTTCCTGTTGTTACGGGGACAGGGGAAAAGCGGGAGCGACTCAGATGCTGTTGTTGGAGATGGCACTGGCGAGAGAGGCGCCAGCACCGGTGGGAACTGTGGAAACTATGAAGGCCTGAGAAGTGGCTGAAATGCTGCTGGACATCCACGCTGACGCCACCCGCCTGCTGACCCTGGTAAGGGAAGGGTAAGGGAGCCCTCTGTGCTCCACCATGATTGGCTGATGGTGAGGCATAGCTGCCCGTGGGGCACACCTAATGGCAAGCTCCCCCCACCTTCCCCCCCCAATTTCACATGTTTTAAACTAGGCCTAAATTTGGGGGGGGGCTTAACTTCATTTTATGCCTAGAAAACATGCTGGGTCTTCCTATTGGGGGGGCGTATTGTTGGAGAAACACGGTAGAAGAACTGTAAATATAACAGTGCTATAATCATAATATATTTTTACTGAATCTGGGAGTAATTAATGGACATCTTATGAATGGATCAGAATTCTGTAATTGCTTCTAAGCCTACTTTTCCCTTAGTGAATTGTATCTGAATTACTTGAAGTGCGCTGGTTAGTATTTTTGTGAAAATCTTATATATAACTGGTAAATGACTTATTGATCTAAAGTTCTGAAAGTGACTTTTGTTCTTTTCCTTGAATGAAAGTGTGATGATGGCACAATTCAATTTTTGAACTTTTGGAGTCTCTCTCTCCCCCAATCTATTTTAAGAATGATAACTACCATTCTTCCTATAACCAGTGCATCACAACTAGTCATAATATACAATGCTGTGTGCCAGGGTACACCCTTGGAATATCCCAGAGTTTCGTGTTGTGCAGCTACAAAATACTTTGTACTTTGTGCCCCATCGTGGATGCTTTCTGGATGTTCAGCTACTTGTGGAGGAGGTGGTGACTTCTTTTGCCCCAGTGTGGAAACTTCCTCAGTGTTTGGTGCTTCCTGGGTGTGGCACTGTTTTGCTACACTGCTGTGCCTGATCAGGGCAGGTACAGCTTCTTTCCTCAGTCTCTCTGAACTTGTCCTGCACCCCCATAACTTGCATGCACTAGTCCTCCCCATAAACTCCTCCACTCCTATGTTCCAAGTAATGAGCCACACAGTCACTTAATGACTGTGCCTGGGAAAGCCAGGATGTGGTTGTAAAAACTGAATGACCATAACTTATAACCAAAATTCCAGGATCAATTGTGGTCATCAGTCAAGGACTACCTGTACTGTTCTTAGTGTTAGCAGGAAACAATTATACAGAGATACATACAACACAGGTGTGACAAACACGAGAAAACAGTACAGGTTTAATTATGAATGAAAGGACTAAAATGTATTTTCACAAGCATAAATTAATGTCATCTAGAATATTCTGGATATGTATGAAAGTAAGAACCGTGCCATTTAATGGTTATACTTTGGTGTGCAGAGATATTGAATGACCAAAAAGATGAGCTGGAAGAAAAACTGAGAAATGTTCTGAATTAATGCAATACAAGGAGAAAAATACTGTGCTGGATAGAATGAATGGATGATTGGGAGAAAGATGAGAGAATATATATGGTAAAGTAAGGAATATGAATCTGAAAAGGATTGATTTTATGAAAAACCGAGAAAATTATTGAAGGATCAATTATTGAAGGATCCAAGTGTGAAGATAGGTTCTGAATGAGGTCAGACTTTGAAATATTAAAAACTGACATGAAAATAATAAGTTACTAAGTACCATAAAAGTGCTAATGGGATGAAAAGAAAAGGATTCTTAGTTCAGTAATAAAGTGAAAGTGGCTATGGATACAAAAATGTGTAAATAAGAATGATTTCTGGAAAAAAGAGAGAAAGGTACTGTATATTGTTTATAAAGAAAAAAGGCTGCAAACAATATAATCAAAAGATTAAAAAAAAGAGTTAAGATTAAAAGAGGAAGAAAAAATGTAGTTTAATTTTGATGATATAAAATTATTTTAGAAATAAGTAAAAAGGTTAAACAAGGAGCTTCCTGTAGAGGGAATGAAATTTAAAAGAAAATTGATGAAATTACATAAGAAGAAGCTTATGTAGCAGCTTGGGGATGCTAGGAGTATGTTAGATATTTGTACAGGAATGAAAAATATTTGTTGGTTGTTGAGTAATTTTTGTAAATGTTTAATAAGTGGCACTTGGACAGAGGGCTTGGCTACCAACAAACCAATTCTTGATGCATTTTGTTGAACTTGCTCATTTTTTCCATCCAATATATCACATGGATTGGTTACATTTAACATGTGGCTTATGTATATGCAATCTTTTGATTGCAAGTTCCTTGCATTATGAAATCTACCCTAACAGATTGATGAACTGGATGGGTTTTCTTTCTCTGTATATAGGGAATATCTTTTTTTAATTTGATGCCAAGGTATATAGCAACATATTCACATTTCTATTGTCTACATCTCAGATGCATAAGCTTTTAAACTATCAACTGAATATAAATAAACAGATAACCATGTTATAATTCATAGAAAATTGTGCAACAAAAGCCAGTTGGTGATTCTACAGCTAATTGCCTATTGGTGGTTCTATATTCTCTGTAATGCCAATAGGTTATCCTATGCTGTTAGCTGGGGGGAGAATTATTATAATGGAAATATGTTAATGCCATCCTTGATTTAGAAAGTATCAGAAAAGACATCTATAGGAATGTACACTTTAATATCCAATCATATCATCTACCATTTTATATTTTTATCCGTTTCAAAACACTTAAGTAAGGTGTGCTGTGTAAATAATGATTGTAAAAATTACATACTGAAACAGGGTTGGCTCATGAGTCTTTAATTACAGTATTTAATTTGAATATGTACTTAATTAAAATAGAACTTGTTAATTTATTAGCCTTGGGTTATAACTGTGATACCAATTTTCAGGCATTTAAAATGTCCTCTAGCATATAATTTATTTCATCACTCAAAAGCCATTTTGGTGATTATGTCTTAAAATTACCAGCAAAGTCAAATCAGAAGGGAACCCCTTATTCCCCCCACCCTCAAGATTCCAGATGGATTACAATTTCAGGAACATGTCAACATTTAAAAAGATGACTATGCCTAGTTTTTTTCCTCAAACAAATGTTCAAAGGTGTTTCACTGTACAATTTACACAGTTAGGAGGGAGTCTAATATTGTAGTCTGTGCAGCAATATTTACTGATTTATGTATGCAATTTATCCACCACCTCGATCCTTAGAAAATGTGAGCCAGGAAAAAAATAAATGAAAACAAGAGTGAGTTAGAATATTTGCAAAACAAAAAATAAATAATAATCTTGAGCTAATTGTTCTATACTAATCAATTCACAAAGCATGTCTAGAAACAGCCAATATTTCACAAGATTTACAAGAAGGACATGAAAATAGAAGCTATTCTCACCTTGGAGAATGCTAGCCCAAAGTGGGAGCCTCCCTCCCGAAGAACACCAACTCTCACACCCCCTCTTGTGATACCTCCTGATTGAGGTTATAGTAGGCATTGTCTGGATGCCTGAATAGGTTCAGTGTATCTGGGAAAGGTGGTCTTTTTAAGTATCCAGATCCCAAGCCTCAGGGGACTTTATGACCAACCCCTTCAATTGAACCATTGAATCTCTTATAGGGATGGCATAATATGACAGTATTATGACTGCCCAGAATGTACACAAGGGGCTGGATCCTATAAGGCAGTTAATGGACATAAAAGACATTACATGGATACAACTAAGAGATTATAAGGGCATTAATAACAGCTCTGAGTGTATACTATTTTAGCGTGTCCTAATTCAACAGCTAGAATTGGGAAAGACACTCCTGCCATAACTTCCACTAGTTTTTTCCAGAAGCAGCTGTGAATCTAGAAGGATCTCCAGAGCGCAAGCTGCTTTCTCTGAGAGAGTGCAATCGCATTAAACATCAACGTTCAAATTATCTAAGCATCTGTATCTAACTGGATTGAGTCTGAGCCTATTCTGTCTATCCTGACTGCTTTTGGGTACCAAATCAGAACCCTTATTGCATCTCCCATATGGAGCCTGGCTAGAGATAGATAATTGGGTATAATTTGCATATTGATGATACCTTACTCTGAAATGGGTCGTTGTAATATTTAATACATTAGTGTAATGATAATATAATATAATAATATCTTATATTCTAGAAATAATCACATTCCTCAAATTCCAACACTATCTAAGAGGGGTATCTTAATTCCCCAAACTCTTTAAGAAATTATAACAAAATAGCCCTACTATGATCAATAGACCATGATCCATGAGACTAATTTGGGGAAAGGATAGAATATTAGGAAAAGAGAGATGGCTGACTGGCTCCCTCCACAGGAATAATGCAATATTTTTTGCAGGTTTCACTTTTCCACTGGATGATGTCAGAATCGCATATATCATTATAATCTGTTACTATTCTTCCTAGCCTGCCTTCAAACTATCTCAAAGCTCAGACAGTTATTATGCAGCTAAACGGAAAGAATGTAAGCATCTAAAAACTCATCATAAATTTCTTCCATCTCCCTTGAGCTGCATAAAAGTAAGAAATGTTATGAAACCAACTAAACTGAGGAAAATTTAAAAGTGGATTTTGTAAACACAAAACTAGTTCCACTAGTAGTGTTAATTAACTGAGATACTGAGGAAATATAAATATGGGATCAATCTTACAGAGATTTGCTTGAAAACAATTAGACCAAATATACTGTATTCACACAATCATGATCCTACTTTGTTACTGAAACTATATGTCCCCTCTGAAACCCATTTCTGAGGATCAAGAAATCCTCTACAACTGGGATTCCTAAACTTTTTGCCATCAAATCTACCTTTAGTATAATCTTAAATTACAAGCCTCCCCTAAATATCCATGAAAATGCACTAATATTAATGAACAATGAAAGTGATACAATGAAACTTTGGGAAAGGTGGATTTATTGTATCAATGTTAAATAAAAGGTTCTTCACATCTCTCCTGGACTCTACTTGCACCTTTCCAAATGAGGTACAACTTATCATTTGGGAAACTCTGCTCTAGAAGCATGGATTGTACCATAGGGGATTGAATTGGAAGACAAACATAGTTCAAATTATGATGTGTTTTACCTACATTTAACTTTTTTTCCTCTTATTAGTATAACTTATCACTGATGGCACTAATGTTAGGGGAATGCCTCCCTAAAACAGTAAACAGAGAATAGAAATAAAATATCCAATTTTTACAATTATGTATCTAAAATGCTAGCTAATAGAGCTAAGTTTGGATGATTAGTGAAGCTGTTAAAGTAGCAAAACAATAATATTATGAAAAGCTTCCAAAGTCTATCTAATCTGTTACAGAGGCACACACTCATAAAAGATGTCACTTAATACAAGTGAATACAGTTTCCTTCAAATATACATTGAAAAGAGATATTAAATGCATTTTTAAAATGTTTGTTTTTTCTAAGTTTTTCCCCCCAGATCTTTATATCTCTACATGAGGTTTAACACTGTATATGTGTGCCTAAATACTAGGAAAAGGAATTCTCATGATTGATTGTTGCATATTAAATACTTCACTGTTTTAGTTAAGCCGTTAACTTAGCATTCACAGACATGAAATGTTTTCAAGTAGAATGTAAAATTTTCTTTGAAGTTAATCTTTTGAGATCTTAAACACACAGTATTTATCTTTAAATCATTCTCTGAGGCAAAAGTGTCTCATGTTTCATAGGAACAAAATTCTGCTACAGATTAAATCAGGCAAAAATCATATCAAAAAATTAGTCACTTTAGCATCCACACAATCAAATAATGAATACATTTCTACATTAAGACTTGTAAAGTACTTCTTTACCAAATCTATCTGAAGCATATCTAGGAATGAATGACTGAGCTAGATGAAAAGTCTTCAGCTTGAGTTTCCTCTTGATACTCCTGGTCTTGTGGGACTTCAATTTGCTATCCCTGAGGTGGGTCTTGAAAGCAGTTCAGGAGTTCATAGCATCCATGACGATCTTGGGTCTCTCCCATTCACAGCCAGCTCGGGCCTTGATCACACATCGGAAATCGTTTTCTTGTTGGAGCAGTGGCAATGTGAGCTGAGGGGAGAGCTACTGTTAGCTCCTCTGTCATGGTCAGATCACACCATGATGACTTTGAGATTCTCTTATGCCCCATTCTGCAAGGAAGCTTGATCCACTCCTGGAGATTGATGGACCCAATAGGATATCAAAGGAAGCTGGGGATAATACCTGATGATCTGGTACATGGCCCTGTGAAGGTCCTATTCCATGGAAGAGGAAGGCAGCTGGAGCCTTGGAAAAATATCATGCCCATGTGATCTCTTTTGACCAATCACTCTTGGTACTTCCCATGGTTCATGGAAGAGTTGAGGGGATTAAAAATGATTAAGAGATGTCTAAAGTGCTGCTGGAGAAAAATGAGTGACTCTATCACTCCAACTGATGGGTGACTCCATGGGTGACTCCATGACTCCAACTAAACACAAGGTAGAACCGCTACTAAGACCTACTCCAGGGCAATGTAGTAGCAGTACTTCACTCCTCTTATTTCATCTGCAGAATACTACCCCATGGCCTTGTTTGAGATCACCCAGATCTTTCTCAGAAAGGGAGGCTTGGAGGGCCATGCAGAGGATTTTTCTGTGCATCTGGTGGATGAAATTGCCCAGACCCGTTGACCAGTTGGATGCCAAGAGTGAGGCAAATCCTATGGAGATGCCTGGGGGGTGAATTTACCCAGGTTTCTGGGAACAGTTGATCCTGTTGGACCTGAAGAAGTAATCAGGATCCTTCAGACTGTTAAATGTCACCAGCTGTGAATTAGACCCATGTTCCTCCTGGCTAGTTAAGGCCACTTGGGAGATGACACATGGGTAGATCTAAGTGATAGTGAATTCATCCTTGATGGAGAGGAGGTGCTTCCCTCTCCTTTTAAAAAGGAGCTGGTGTACCCTCTCCTTAAGAAGCCATCACTGAACCTTACTGTTCTAGACAATTTTTGTATAGTCTTCCACCTTCCCTTTTTGGAAAAGGTGGTTGAGAAGGTGGTGGCATGCAACTTCAGAGGATCCTGGATGGATTATCTGACCCTTCCTTTCAGTCAAATTTTAGGCCTGGATATGAGACAGAAACAGCATTTGTTGTGTTTCTACATATCTGGGTGGTGGGGTGGTGGTAGTAGTGAATTAATCCTTGCTTTTCTTAATCTCTCAGTAGCTTTCAATACTATTGAACATGGTATCCTTTTGAGCCAAGTTGGCAGCTGGGAGTAGGTGGCACAGTTTTATGTTAGTCCACCTTTCTTATAATGCTGAGTCTAATTAGGGAGCAACATGTCCAGATCACAACCCCTTTGCTCTGCCTACCCCTTTTTAATATCTATATGAGTGAGGCCATCCAGCACCATAGAATGAGGTATCACCAATACACTGATAATACCCAGTTATGCAGTACATCACTGTCCTGGGTGAACTAAGTGATGTTGTGGATGTTCTTTCACAGTGCCTGGAGGCTGAGAGTATCTGAATGTTAAACAATAGGCTTTAGCTGAACCCTTATAAGATGGAGTGGATATGTGTGGGGGACTCCCCTGTATCTGGGAGTTCATCATCTCTGGTCTTAGAAGTAGTTGCACTATCCCAGTGGGATCCTCTTGGACTCATGACTCCAGGTGGCAGTTGTGGCTAGGAGGGCATTTGCTCAACTTTGCTTTGTGTGCTAGTTACACAGATCTCCTGGATCAGCAGGGCCTTTATCTCACTCACTCTTACTTTGGTCATTTCCTGTTTGAACTATTGCAATATGCTCTACATAAGACATAGATACATCTAGAAGCTTCAGTTGGTACAGAATGCAGTCCTGTGAGCAATTTTGGTTGCCCCACAGATGGCACTATAAGATTTATCTTGCATGTTGGATGCTGGCTTGCCTCCACTGCAATTCAAAATGTTGGTTATGACCTTTAAAGCTAGAATGGCATGGGACCAGGTTACCTGTTCCCATCTAGTCAGGAAGTGAAGGTATGTTACCAACCCTATCAATTAAGGAATTTGATTATCTGTCTCTCTGCTGTCACCCCAACCTCTGGAATATCCTTCCCCTCAGAGGTGAGATGGGCCCCCACTATCCTGGCCTTTTGAAAGCGTTTGAAGAAGTGCCTCTACCAACCTACAGGGGGCTCCCAAAGGAATATGCAACCTTAGCTTGCTTAATGGCTTGAAAGACTTCCCCCAACCTTTTAAACTTTTAATTTATTCTTTGTTTTTTTCTGGCTCCTTTTATTGATATATAGTGTCTTTATATAGTTTTAACAGTTGTAGTTATATGTCACCCAGAGTCACTTTGAGAGTAAGATGGGCAATGTCTAAATTGGATAAAACTGGTAGATAAATAAACATGCTTTCCAATCTTGTATTTACTGAATTGTTCATTTCTTATATATAGCAGATATTTATAAACAGATAATATCAATTTCCTTCCAAAATCATAAACAATATGTGCATCTATGTATATTTCCTTATATAGATTTATGCAGGCAAAATCATATTCTCAATATCTGAGCAATATCTAGTTTAAGTTTATGTAACTTTGTGCAACTCAATGTATCTAAGAATCAAACAAGAAATATATGAGCTTTAACCACCCTTCATTTTCATTTCCCCCCTCTTTTTCTGAATTCCACAGAAAAGGCCCTGGTAGGTAACAGGTGTAGTGAGTAGGTCAGTAATGGAAGAATCAATTAAATCTCCAAAGAAGTTGATGATGGAAGATCATCGGAAACAGAAGCAAATTTTGAGCTTTTATGTGTATCTAGTAAAGCTGATAGGAAAACAGAGAAATTTCAACAGTCTGAGGAAAAGCCAGTGAGAGAGATTTTAAATTGTCTGTTTCAACAACAAATCAGATAAGCAAAAGTCAAAGCTTAGTGTACACTACAAATGTTAAGTTTCTTATGAAAGGCATACATTTTTTACAAGTATACAAAGAAAAGAGAAAATGTAGATAATTGCATGACTTAATTAAAATTATAAGCATTGACATGTGGATCTGGATCATAAGAGCTCTTTTATCCAGCACTGCCTTTTTTGTAGAATTAGGTTAGAAAACATATGATCAAAGTTACTGACAGAGTCTATTTTAACTTTGCAAACAGCTATATGTATTGGCCAATCAACAGAATAGCAATATCTACTGAAAGAAATAAGGACTATTGAAAAACAAATTATGTTAAAACTTATTTAAATAGATTGTCAATTAAACTACAAATGCCACAGTCAAGACATGAAGTTAGGAAATCTTGTGAAAAAGGTGATATTTACCATTGCATTTAGTTTTGTCCAGTAAATGGAAGACAAAATATGAAAAACTTAATTATTTCCTAAAAACAACTAAGGATAAAAAAATTAGAAACATATTTCTACACTGATGGAAGGCTTCTACACTGATGGAGGGAAGAAAAAGAAAAAGATTTGTTTTACCTAAAACAGATCTGTTTATTGGTCTAGTCTACGTGAAATGCTGACATCAACATATGTAGATCAAAGCCCAATAATTTTAAAATTAAACAGGAGTACCTCCAGGTTGAAGATTTAACAAACATTAACTAATACAAGAGGATATCCAACTGAAATGCCAATAGAAATTAAATCTTCCAAATGCATTTAATTTATGATCTTTCTTTCTCCACGATATGAAACTTTTAGCAAAGCATAGATGACAGCATTGTCATCTTTCTCTCTCCCTCTCCCCCTTCTCTCTAAGTTTTTATAGCATTACTTAGAAAGAAAATAAACAATGTTTTGTGAATTAATACATCTTATCCAAACTGCATTTGTATGAAAGAGGTACATGAGAGATAATATCAGTATTCAATATCTTGAATGTTGTCAGGCCCACTAAGTAGACTACATCAGAAAATCAACAGCACAGGAAGACTAGACTATGCTTTACTAAGATAAACTATACATATAATAACAATCTTGAAAGCCTGATTCTGCTTTATTATTCCTCCTCCTTATATTCCAGTGAATCAGGGGAAACCTCAGTCCTACCAAAATACTATTTTGCTTCTTAGGATTTAAAATAATATTTCAGTCTTCTTTGCTTATATACCAGTTCATGCATATTTCTATTAAGGCCATCTCCTTTAGTCTCTTCAGTTATAAACTATATAAATCAGAACAATAACGGAAAGCTTCTTATAATTTGGAATGGTTTTAAGATTCTGAAAAGGATGAACTATGTCTCTACCTACTCTCCTTCATTTTTATTGGCATTAGAAAATACAGCAACCCCCCCCTCCCCCAACATTTTAGGTATTAAATAAACAACTGAAGAATATAATCTGAAATTGTGTACTGAGATGTGGTACTCAGCCAAAAATCTTTAGAATCTATAAGGTAACACATTCAGTAGTACAGTTACAGTGTCAGGTTGTCAGATCAATAAGGACAAAATTCAAACATTGACATGGAACTTGACTGAGGAAGAAAAGCAATATTTAGGAGTTTAATATCCCCAATGAAAGATCAAATGCTTGGGAATTTCATTTGACAATAACCAATAAAGACCTAATTTTAAAAATCCGTATATATTCACAGGTTTGGGGAAATAGTATGGCAGACTTTACAAGAGAATAAATAGTTAAAACTGTTTTAGTAAGGAAGAATTATACCCCTTAAAGAACATAAAGTCTTAGTTTATTTGGTTTCAAATGATTCAAATAAAAATTGACAAGACATTAAAACATTGTATGTCAACAAATTTTATACAGTTTAATAAAAGAATAATGATTACATTTAAGATAAGTTTAGATAATTAGTAAGTAAATAAGTAAGTGTAATATAATTCAGGATTCAAAAGAATAAGGCAACGTGATTCCAAACTTTAAACTGCATTAATTAAGGTAATTATTTAACAATGGTTACAGGCTAGATTGTTTCACCTTATGGTTGTGTTACTTTCACTAAGGGGATAGGATTCTCATGTAGGCTGTACAAATATCTTTGGATTGATATAAACAGAAATAAACGACTTATAACAGAATATGCAATAATAATCAGAATCATAAAGGTTGGGAACAGGAAAAATATCTCTCCAAACTTATCACTTCTCGCCTCATTCTTTACGACAGGTAGTCCTCGACTTACAACAGTTCATTTAGTGACTGTTCAAAGTTACAATGCTACTGAAAAAAGTGACATGATCATTTTTCAGTTATGACCTTTGCATCATCTCCATGGACACATGCTCAAAATTGGCAACTGATTCACATTTATGGTGGTTACAATGTCCTGGGATCATGTGATCCTCTTTTGCGACCTTCTAACAAGCAAAGTCAATAAGAAAGACAGATTCACGTAACAACTACTAACTTATCAATTGCAGTGATTCACTTAACAACTGAGGCAATAAAAGTTGTAAAATGGGGCAAAACTCACTTAACAAGTGTCTCACTTAACAGCAGAAATTTTTGGCCTTAACTGTGATGGTCTACCTGTATTTATTTTCCTGAAGGGGAAAATATAACGAAAGTTAACTCAACAGAAAAATAATAAATCATATAGACTGCAAGATTTGATTTGGTAAGGCAAAGTTAAAATCTTTTAAAACTTTCTCTTCAAGCTGGTCAGAACCACCTGATGGGTTTTAGATTTTTCAAATAAGCACTATAACTTTAAAAGCACTATATAAATGAAGAGGAACATTTAAAGTCTGGCTAATTTGAAAAACCTGTTTGAATAATTTGAAAATTTTCTACATTTCTTGCAGGAATAATACTTTGACTTATGGTTTAAACTGGCTGAGTCAATTAACTTAACTCTGGAGTTACTTCTGTGACTGTTGTCCAAACGGGCTGAATATTCTCTGTACAGAAGATTATTTTGGTGAGTTATTTCTGCTTAACATTTTTTAATATGCATAATATGAGTTTATTTAATTTGGGAACAAGTTAGAAGATGATCTCTCCCTCCCTCTCTTTTTCTCTTCCTGAAAGATAGAACCCTAAATAGGATTGAAAAGATCAGGGGATTTATTTTCATGATAATAGTGTGCCATCAAAAGAAACAGAGTATACCAAGAGCACAAATGAAAACATCAAATGACACATTGATTTTCCTGATAGTCACATTGTCAATTTGTTTTGGTCTGTTGCCTGCCACGCTGCTTTCTCTGTAACTGTTTACTTTAGTTTAGTTTTTTAAGGGGGGGGGGAGTAAGAGGAGAGAAGAATTACCACAAAATAGGACCAAGATTGATTCCTTCATTACATTTCTAACTGGGACAAGACTTTGGATTCACCTCAAGAGAAAATCAAACATGATGTTCTATAGTGGCACTGAAAAAAAAATTAATTCCTAGGAAGAAAGAAAAAGAAAACTCTTTTCAGGCTGATGATTCTGTGTAGGCCTTAAAGACAAAAGTGAAGCAAACTTGGGTATTTCTGGATGGCAACCTTTGCACCTGGGAGAGAAAAGGCTTTCAGATCTGAAGCACGCTGTGATAACAAGATGTCTCCCTGGTGCCACTGCTTACCTGCTATGCACGCTTTGCTTTTGGAGAAAAGGTAACTGTTTCATCTGAATAAGGAAGGGCATTTGCTTTCCTGCTGACTGCCAATCTACCATGTCTTTAAGCTTACAACACTGTGTGTTTCCCCTTAGGTCCATAATAATATGAATTGTCTTTATCCAAGTGCCTAACAAATCATTGTCACAGAGCAGCATATGACCTTTCTTTTCAATCTATGCAGTTTTCAGGAGTTATAAATCAGTTGACTTTCAAGCTTGATGAGATGGCATATGCCCTGGTTTGAAGAACAGATGGAGGCTTAGGGGGAAATTGTTTCTGCAGGCTTGCTACAAGAAGCAGAGCTCCATAAAAGTGAGCCGTTCAAACTAATTTCTCCCATAAATTATACTAGAAGAAAGCACCAGCCCATTCAGCAGAAAAAAAAAAAATATTCATTTAGTTTTCAGAGGTCATCTTCAAATTTAAATCAAAGTTATTTCTGGAACTTAAGGAGGTTTTTGGTCTAGAGCTTCAAGAAATAACAATTGCATGAAATAAAACATTGCTTTTAATTTGTTAAAAGGAATGTTAGAATTATTTAACAATACAAGCTGTCTAGAATTCTAGGAAAACTATATAATGTTACCACATGACTATTTCCTCCCCAGACATGTCCTTGTTTAATTGCAGTCATTCTTTGGACAGAAAGGAAACACATCCTCTTTGGGATTTGCGTTGTGACATCGGTACACATAGCACTCTGGAGAAATGATTCAGTGATTCCCAGTTTTGGGAAAGCGACCTTTTCATTGATAAATGAAAGGAGAAAGGGAGTGGTCAACACATACATAAAAACAGGTACTATTAGTTTTGAAGCAATAAAAGACATTGTGTAAGAAGTGTGAGAGCATTTAAGAAATCCTAACTGTAGAGAATGGTTTGATTTCTTACTAACTCTAGTCTCAGTGGTATAGACTCTTTTAATTTTGACACATGCTTCAGGCACATTTAGCTATATCTCATTATTGGGGTATAATTTTGGATTTACAATTATGAAAAAATCACATTTTGGTATAATCGTCAGAATTTGGAATTTGTTTGTTTTATCACCATGGCATCCAATTCAGCCAAATTAGTTGAAAATTTGTTGCCAAGTTAAAGACCGGAATACCCATATCCACAATGAAAACTAGATGCATGATAAGAATATCTGTTATGAAGATGACAAAGAAACATCCTATTAATTTACAGTTTCATGTAGACATAGAGAAAAAAAAGAAAGTGACTTCATCAGGGAAATGATGAAATTCATAAAAGCAGGCAATAAATCAAAGGATGTTGTTACAGAAGCATATAGTTTTGCATGTAATACTATTAAAATCACAATGGCTTTAAATGAATGGATAGCAATCTTTATTGCTAACAGAGACATTCTCTGATTTTGAGTTAGTCCAAATCTTTTCAAGTATTTCAACCAAGAAAGAAGTACCTGTTAACTCTTTATTTACATTAAATTTTGTTGATGCTGTGCTGAAAGTATTTGAAGCATAAATCAATCGCTTACTAAACTGTTTTACAAATGGAAACAATCAGAGTTTATTTATACTAAAGTATTCAGAATTTTTATTGGAAGAATGGTAGTTTGCAATTAAAAAGTTGAAAATACAATGCAGCTACTCTATTAATTCAGTTCCTCAATGCACAAGCCTTGAAATGAATGTTTGCGAAATGCAAGGTGTGTATTGGTGATAATTCTGTATAAGGTTCAAAAGTTGGCTTGAATGAAGAAGAAAAGAATATGCATGCAAAAGTAAAGTTTATCAATCTTTTCATATCTATACTGATGAACTGAGTACCTGAATCAGTACTGTGAGCTTGTTGATATTGAATTATAATTTCTCTTATCAGCTCCAACCTTGAAACTGTTCTTTCTGTCACACTGCAAACTGTCCATTACAATCAAGTCTTTTTAAAAAAACATTCCTTTAGTGAGTTTCATTCATTAATGAGAGGGCATCAAGCAAGGTTGAACAATTTTAAAGGGAAAACAACTCCTTGGAAATGGTAAAAACTTGAATTCAATTATTTTTTCTGAATATAAGACTCAAAACTTCCTCCCTGAAAGTTAAGCAACTCCCACACAAAAGGCATAGAAGGACTTGTGATGAAGTTAGTGCTGAAGTACTCGCTCTGTACCTCACATGCTTAAACTAGCTGGAAAAGTCAATGTGATCCTTGGAGAACTTCTTTTGCTTCAAATGGAATATCTTGAATAGGTATTACAGCAATTTTGTCAAATATTTGATAGCTAAGGGGGTGCCAAACTGCTCACCAAATACTTTTCAGAACTTCATAATCATTGAAGGAAACTCAGACCTATTGAGCAGTGCATAGTCCCCTGCCTCATCTCACAACTGAGATTAAGGCAGGATCCATGAGATTAATTGGGGGAAGATAGCATTGACTTTCATTCAATCCATAAACCATGTCAACATTATGGCTTGTGTATGTAAGCATGTGATGCAGGTCATATCAGGTTATAAGTGGTAGATGCCTTCGACTGTTTAACCAAAATTATATCATAAATGGAAGAGGCTTTTGATTCTGTAAGCTATTGTGATATGTAAGTGATGTAGAGACATTCACAATTTCTTGGTAGGGGAGAAGCAAAAGTAATAAGCATAAACAACTCCCTTTCCTTTCCTTTTTTTTTTTTTGGAAAGTTGAAATATGGTACATACTGGCTTATCAATCATGCTATTGCCTTTCAGAAAAGGAGTAAGACATATTAAATGAATTTCAGATAAGAAAAACAATTTCAGCTAATCTACTTTACACCAGCATTTACTCTATCATAGTATTCTTTTATATCCTTTCCAACTATCTTTTGTTCCACTCTCATCTACAGTTTCACATAGTACCTTTTGTTCTTTACTGAAATTTAGTAAGTCTAATTAATCAACACAAAAAAAGTAATAACTGAAATCTTAGAGGTTCTGTACTCCCCAAATCAGATAAACTATCATTCTTCTTTGGAGGCCTGTTTTGTTTTTTAACTCCTTGTAACAGCTGGAATTCAAATTCTAGCAAAGCCTGTTATTAAAGGAAAAAGAGATTTAGGGCATTTTCAAAACAGCATCCCTTTAGGAGAAACAAATTATCCAGCTGCTAAATCAATATACATGTTGGTATTTTAATAAATGTGATATTTTACCTAAGGAAGTAGGACAGTCATTTCATTAAAATTCTAAATCATAAATATGAAAACAATATTTAGAAAAAAACCAGTAATGTTACAAGCAGCTGAAACTATTTAAAAAGAAATTTCTATGATCTTTGAGCAGAAGAAATGATAATACTGTGAATAGTGAATAATTTTGACAATCTGCTATGATCATGATTGCCAATCCTAGGTAGCAAGATAGGTAACTATAGACAGCTAGGTAGCAATGCAAAAATAACTTGCTTTTCTATGGTTATTACAGTAGTGCTTCAGTTTTGATAGAAGAAATATTTCTTATTTGGATGGATAATTCTACCTTTATATCATAGATTACAATACTACTAAGTTAGGGAAATACATTTGCACATGGAAATGAAATAGTCCCTGGTTCCTCACTGGTCTGTAAGTCATTTGACACTTTATTTTGTAATGTTTGGTATCTCATTTAGTTGTTCGGGGGAAAAAAATGCAGAGATAGTTGTTTAATGGCATTTTCATTTATTATTCATACTGTACATGCAAGATAAACCACAGGTTAAGTCTTAAAAATTAGACCTTATTATATGAGCAACACACTATTTATCATCTGATAAAAATATTCTGTTTTACAATATTGCTCTAACTGTAAAATAAAGGTTTTCAATAATAATAATAATAATAATAATAATAATAGTAGTAGTAGTAGTAGTAGTAGTAGTAGTAGTAGTAGTAGTAATAGTAGTAGTTGGGTGGGATCATAAGCCTGAAAAAGTGGTTGAAAATGAGCGTGCAAAACTACTGTGGGACTTCCGAATACAGACTGACAAAGTTTTGGAACACAATACCCCGGATATCATGATTGTGGAGAAGAAAAAAGTGTGGATCGTCAACATTGCCATACCTGGTGACAGCAGAATCAACGAGAAAAAACTTGAAAAAGATATCAGGACTTGAGAATCGAACTGCAGAGACTCTGGCATAAACCAGTGCAGGTGGTTCCAGTGGTACTCGGCACACTGGATGCTGTGCCTAAAGACCTCAGCAAGCATTTAAAAACAATTGGTGCTGACAAGATCACCATTGGTCAGCTGCAGAAGGCCACCTTACTGGGATCTGCTCGCATAATCCACCGATACATCACGCAGTCCTAAACACTTGGGAAGTGTTCAACTACTGGTTTGTGATATGAAATCCAGCATGGTTATCTTGTCTGCTGTGCATACTGTCATTTTTGTGTATAATAATAAAGTTTATTTAGTTGGCCAGGAAATCCTTGCGCAGGAGGATGTAATAATTTCCATTATAGATTACAGATTATTTCAACACCCTCTTACCTTTACCAGAACTGTAATGTATCATATCCTCTGCTCCTGACTTATAGATACACACTTTCTCCACGGTCTATGTTGTTTTTGTATATATTATCTCTTTACGATCCCTGGTATGTGATATTAAGTTTGTTTCAGATGGTCTGTGGATTATTCAATTGTTTGCTTTCTGTTAAAATATGAGATCAAGGAACTGGAGTTTGCTTTTATATTAGAGACAGCCAAATTGTGGCAATAAAAAGAACATTAATATTAAAGAAAGTGTAAGTATATCTTAAATCAAGGTGGCTGTACTCCAACTTCCGTTAACTCCAGAATAACAGAGTTGGAAGGCACCTTGGAGGCCTTCTAGTCCAATCCCCTGCTCAGGCAGGAAACCCTATACAATGGTTGTCAATCTCTTAAAAGCTTCCAGTTGTCTGATCTCTTCCCTTTCCTTCAAAAGTGTGTTAAGGCAGCAAATAAACTGAACTTGTTCTAGCCCTGACACCATTTTAACTGAAGTACAATATGCTGTGAAGATCCTTTCTGCAAAAGTCTGTTTAAAAAAAAAAAAAAAAAGCCAATGTTTTATGATGTTTGAAGCACATTACAACAAAAATGTATTCACAGTAACATTGTAATCAGAATGTCATGCAAAGCCCTCCAGACATCATTTCATCTTAACATAGCAGTTGTTCTGCCTAATCATATTACACTTGTGTTTTGATTCTCTATAGCTTAGGTCACAAGAAGGATGATTCATTAACTATTTTTACTGAGATAAACCTGTTGAAAGTGCACGGCATAAAAATAACAACACAACAATTCATTGGGTCTTAAGTCCTGGAAGCTGCATATGGGACCACATGATAGCATTGATCTATGTGCTTTAGAAGGACATTGCAAATTGCAAGATTGTGCTAGTCATTCAGATCTGGTATTCTTCTGGTATTTCATATTCTGGATGTTGCCAACCATCATAGGAAAGAACCTGGCCTCCACAAAGATAAAACAATCTCCCCACACATACATTTTCTGCAAACATGATACACTCTGCTATTACATATATCTATTACAGCAGGTTTGAGGATACAGAAGCATGGTAGTAATGTTGTTGACAATAATTCTTACTGTTGTAATTGCAAAATTAACTGGAGCTGAAACAGCATTTGACACTGTGAAAGTAGATTTTGCCTAAAAGAAAATCAGTAAAGATGTTTGAAGTATGTGTGTGTGTGTGAGAGAGAGAGAGAGAGAGAGAGAGTATGAGAGATGGGTGTGTGTGTGTGTGTTAATAAAAAAAAAGTTCAGGAAACAAAGAGCTGAAATGGTTGGTTTCCCCCAGCACATTCAACTGGAGATTAGTTGCTCTAACCTCCTTATTTCTTCTCCCTAAAATGCTTTTGCAATTTGGTGGCCAATGAACAGGCAGGAATTAGGGTGTGTTGCTCTGTGCTAGATTAGGGATTAATACTTTTTCTTTCTTTCTTTCTTATTTGTTTGTTTGTTTAATTTGTATTGCTGCCTATTTGCCCACGGCGACTCGAGGCAGCTTACACAATGTAAAACCATATTTAAAACAAAAAATAAAAATAAAAACAATAAAAACTAACAAAAAGAATCAAATAAATTAATAAAGTACAATAGAACCAAATCTGGAAAAAAATAAAAAATCACCCTCCAACTCCCCCGCCCCGCCCCGACGACAGCAGATCACATTAGCCATTTGATGGGCTCCATCCCACTCCGGGTTCCCCAGGCCCGCTGACAAAACCAGGTCTTCAGTGCCTTCTGAAAGAGTGCTAGAGTGGGAGGGCATTCTAATCTCTGGGGGAATGATATTTCAGAGAGAGGGAGCCACCACGGAGAAGGCCCTTCTTCTGGGTCCCACCAGGTATATCTCCCTCAGGGATGGGACTCACAATATTCCCTGCCTCCCCGCTCTAATGGGTCGGGTAGATGTGACTGGAAAGAGACGTTCCCTCAGATAACCCGGTCCCAAGCCATGAAGAGCTTTAAAGGTGACAACCAGCACCTTGAATTGCACCTGGAAGCAAATCAGCAACCAATGCAGCTCCTGCAGGAGAGGGATACATGTGCAAATCGGGGTCTGCATAAAGCCATGCAGGCCACTGCATTTTGCATCAACTGAAACTTCAGGATGATCTTCAAGGGCAGCCCCATGTAGAACATGTTGCAATAATCAAGACAGGAAGTGACTAGTGACTGTAAGTAGGGACCGTTGGTCCAGGAAATGGCATAACTGGTGCACAACTCGCAGCTGCGCAAAGGCCCTCCTGGCCACGATCGCCACCTGCCCTTTGAGCAGGAGTCACGAGACCAGGAAAACCCCTAGATTATGCACGGGGTCTTTTGGGGTAGTGCCACCCCATCCAAGACCAAAGGTGGCAATTCTCCCTGAGCCAACAAACCCCAAACCCAGAGCCATTCGGTCTTGCAAGGGTTTAGTTTCAATCCGTTGCTTCCCATCCAGCCCCTAACAGCCTCCAGGCACTGTGAGAGGGAGGACACAGCAACACTTAACTCACCACAGGCGGAGACAAACAGCTGAGTATTATCAACATATTGGTGATACCTCAGTCCATGGTGACAGATTATCTCACCTATCGGCTTCATATAAATGTTGAACAGGAGTGGAGAGAGTACTGAGCCCTGCAGCACCTCGTAAAGCACTGGGTGAGGGCTGGATCTCTCCCATCCTATCAACACTGACTGAGAGCGGTCGCAGAGGAAGGAAGTGAACCAAGACAGCACAAGGCCTCCCACTCCCATTTCCCGAAGCTGCCCCAGGAGAATCCCATGGTCAATGGTATCAAAAGCCACCGAGAAGACAAGTAGAGCAAGGATGGATGCACTATCCCCAACCCACCACCGCCAGAGATCATTCAAAAGTGCGACCAATGCTGTTTCTGTCCCAAATCCAGGCCCAAATCCTGACTGGTAGGGGTTGAGATAATTTGTTTCATCCAGGAGCTGCTGCGTGACCACCTTCTCTACAACCTTTCCCCAAAAGGGAAGATTGGAGACAGGTCGGAAATTATCCAACCGGGTGGACTTGAGATGGCTTCTTAAGAAGAGGGAGGACCACAGCCTCCTTAAAGTGCTGGGGCACCATCCCCTCCTGTAGAGAAGCATTAATCACCACCAGAGTCCACCCACCTGTCACCTCCTGGGCAGCTTTCACAAGCCAGGAGGGACATGGGTCTAAAACACAGGCACATACTCTCTAGGATCAGCGAGTGAGGTGCAATATAGCAAGCCATCTCTCAGATATAGTGCCAACTACTAATTGAGTTAACCAAGGTGCATCCTCTCCTCATTAGTTGTTCCATTATTATCTCAGTGCAATTGTGGGGATTTAAATAAAGACTTTGAAATTGACAAACAATGCCCTATGTATAGGCTGACTCTGTAAACTCCTTAGAGAGGGCTGTAAAGCATTGTGAAGTCTAAGTGCTATTACTATCACTATGATACAATATACCAGGAACATTTTTCTTTCTTTTTTTATTATGTGTATGTACCCTTAGTTGCATGTTGATTGGGAAATTATATGAATTGATTGATTGAATAAAGTAAACTTCCTGTCCTATTTAGAGGATCTTTTCTTTAGAGACACATAGTATATTTCAGCTGTTTTACAATAATTTAAAATCAAATTGTTGGCCACACTCCTGGGGGTGGGGGGGGGCTATTAGGAATGATAGTCACCTAACAGTTGGGTTGGCAATATATAAACCAGGATAGTCATTTTAATACTGTTGTAATCTTTAAGAGAATGCTGTAATTGTGATTGGCTGAGGTTCCTCCGACAGCCATAAGATGGAGCCAGAAACCTGGTTTGTTCTCTTCTTGTATTTCCTTATTGCCTTTTGCCTGATCAACGTTCTGCTTGGATTGCTGTGAGTCTTGCAAACTGTCAGCAAACTCCATTTACTGAACTTTGTTTATGATACTGGACTTCGTTTTTGGATTATTCCTGGACTGATTGTATTGAATACTACCTGCTTTAACCGTGTATGTTTTGGACTGTTTGTTGGACTTTGTTTACCCGTTTACTGGAAGTAAAACCTACATTTTACTATTCAGTGTATCTGTATGCTGGTCGTGTGTTATTCAACACCACTCTTACTACGTTTCCCTGAGTGCACTCATTCTCCTAACGGGGAATACCTCAACACTGGTTATGGGCCCAGTTCATACCAGACTCAGATAACTGAGAGTTAGTGTGAATACGCAGTACCATATATAGACAGCTGTTTATTGTTTAATCGTGTGTTACTGTCCTGGTAAAGATGGCACAAGACCCGTCAACAAGTCTATCACTGATAACCCGGTTGGATGGAACAAACTATGTTTCCTGGTCTATGAAGTGTCTACTTCTGCATAGGGAAGGGTTATGGGCTGCAGTTCAGGATCCACCGGATGTAAATGCTTGGGATCCAAATGATGAGGATGGTGCCAAAAAGTTAGCTGACTTTAAACAGAACAATGAACAAGCTCTTTGTATAATTGGACTAACACTGAGTGACCAGCAGCTCGTCCATATTCGTAGAGAAGAGTCTGCTGCTAGGGGTTGGGAGAATTTGAAGAGGATTTATGTTCGTGACAGTGTAGGTGCACACATACATCTTACACGTAAACTGTTTAGAGCACCTCTTCTGAGAGGTGGAGATATGTTAGCTCATTTGAACTTTATGAAAAGAACTTTTCAAGAGTTACATGAAAAGGAACTGATTTTTTCAGAGCTGTTTACATCATTCTTTCCTCACTGGAT
Organism: Notechis scutatus; assembly: GCF_049901735.1. Classification (NCBI taxonomy): domain Eukaryota; kingdom Metazoa; phylum Chordata; class Lepidosauria; order Squamata; family Elapidae; genus Notechis; species Notechis scutatus. Next base: position 80,242,799 of record NC_142009.1, read on the forward strand.
GAAAGTTATGATGATTACGTATCTTCACTGGAAGTCCTGACCAGAAATGAACTGACATTGACTGACATAACCAGACGATTATTAGAAGAGGCAAGAAGAAGGCTGGATAGAGACCAACTGAGAGAGAAACAACCACAAGAAGAGGATTTGTGTTCAACTTCCTATTCTGTTAGGAAATGTTTTTCTTGTGGGGCTAGGGGACATATAGCTAGATTCTATAAGAAGGGAAAACGACAGAAAACTGGTAATCACCAGAAGCCTAAGAAGAATGTTAATTTAGCTATGTCTAGCAATTCAATTGTAAACCATGATTTGTGGGTAGTTGATAGTGAAACATCACAGTGCATTACTAAAAATAGAGAGAGGTTTGTAGAGATGTCTATGAGTAAGCAACATGTATCATTGGCAAACGGATGGAAGATGAAAGCATCTGGTGAAGTTACTGGATATTGTTCATGTGTAAATGAGCATTTAACTATGTTATATGTACCTAAACTGAAATTTAATTTGTTATCAGTAAGGACTTTAGTTAAAATTGGTTATGTAGTAACCTTTAGGGGAGATAACTGTATAATAGAAAAAGAGGGTAAAAGTGTTACTGCTACTTTAGAGAATGATTTATATGTGATACATGATGACCAATTGCAGATGGCTAACTCGGTTTATAACAATGTTAAGCCACATGACGAATGTATACATTTACTGCATAGACGTCTGGGGCACTAATTTCAAAATGCTGAAACAAACTGTCGAATTGTCAGAGGGAGTAAAATTAAAACCCTGTAGCAAGTACTTAAATTGTAATGCCTGTAATCAGGAGAAAAGCAAGGTTACTCCAGCAAACAGACTGAATGGGTTTAAGATCAAAGAACCTTTAGAGGTTGTTTTTGCTGACATAATTGGTGCTAAGAAACCCGGTTTGGGAGTGCCTTCTATGTTTTGAGTATAATGGATCATTACTCATGGTATGGTTTCTGCTATCTAATGAAAAACAAAACAGAAACGTTCCAACATTTCTTTAACTGGCTAAGATTTGCTGAGAGAAAAATGAGACATCAGGTAATTAGCTACAGATAACAGGACTGAGTTTATTAATAATAGATTCCAAACTATGTTGAAATTGGCTGGTATCGAGCATAAGCGTTCTGCACCTTACTGGCCACAACATGACTCATTTATAGAATGAAGAGGGCAAAAGTTACAAGCCATGGCTCACACTATGTTATCTGATTCAGATTTGCCTGAAACACTGTGGGGTGAAGCCATAATGTGTAGCAACCAACTGTTAAACAATGTGGTGAACACAACAACTGGTGAAGTGCCATTCACTCATTGGCATGGCAGAAAACCAAATTTAAGTTATATACAGCTCCAGCATGGGTGCATATTCCCTCACAAGTAAGATTAAAAGGGCATCCTAGAACTAGGAAATTATTTTTCGTAGGTTACGAGGCCAACCATAGATCGTTTAGATTTTGGGATCCAGGCACAGCTAATATTTACTGTAGCGCTAGTGCTAAATTTCTTGAGCACGTTGGGTGGCATAAACTAGAACAGGAATCCAACAATGATGTTGTTATCGACACCCAAGTAGTCCCTAATGATGAGATAGTGAAACCATCAATAGCCATTAAAGAGGAAGAACAGGCACAGGAGGTAGAAAAACAGGAGCAGGTGGACAGGAGAGTCCACCAGTAAGCCCTGAGTTGCCTAGACGTTCAACCTGTGTAACACAACCACCAAACAGATATCAGGCTAATATAGTATGCCAAGTAAATATAGTTCCTACTAAATATAATGAACTGAAACTGTATCCTGCTAAGGATCAGGCTGCTTGGCAGGAAGCAATGGATAAGGAACTGAAATCCTTACAAAGTTTGGAGGTATATGAAAATGTCAGGTTACCACCAGGTGAGCATGCCATAGGGTGTAAGTGGATTTATAAAATTAAGACAGGTGTGGATGGGACTGTTACCTATAAAGCCAGGTTAGTCGCACAAGGGTTCGATCAGTCAGCCAACGACTACAACGAGGTGTTTGCACCTAGTCTGAAGGCTACCACATTACGAGCAGCATTAGTGTGGGCAGCTAAGAAGAAATACATAATAAACCATTTAGATGTGGAGATGGCATATCTTCATGCACCGTTGCAACATACTATATATTTAAAGAAGCCTTTGGGGATACAAACTGATAAAAACACACCGATCTATGATATCTGAATGTGAGACAATGTGTCCAAAGTAAAATGATTACACTGGAGTATTGCATGTCAGAGAACAACATTGCAGATCATTTTACAAAAGCCCAAGGCACTGTAAAACATAAGGCTTGCTGTGAGGAATAAGGACTTAAACTGTAAGGTTTTATATACTGTCCTACCCAAAGGAGAGAACGTTAGGAATGATAGTCACCTAACAGTTGGGTTGGCAATATATAAACCAGGATAGTCATTTTAATACTGTTGTATCTTTAAGAGAATGCTATAATTGTGATTGGTTGAGGTTCCTCCGACGGCCATAAGATGGAGCCAGAAACCTGGTTTGTTCTCTTCTTGCATTTTCTTCTTGCCTTTTGCCTGACTGTCGTTCTGCTTGGATTGCTGTGAGTCTTGCAAACTGTCAGCAAACTCCATTTACTGAACTTTGTTTATGATACTGGACTTCATTTTTGGATTATCCCTGGACTGATTGTATTGAATACTACCTGCTTTAACTATGTATGATTTGGACTGTTTGTTGGACTTTGTTTACTGGAAGTAAAACCTACATTTTACTATTCAGTGTATCTGTATGCTGGTCGTGTGTTATTCAACACCACTCTCACTACGTTTCCCTGAGTGCACTCATTCTCCTAACAGGGAATACCTCAACAGGGGCAATTAAATCTAAGCATCATTAATACTAAACCAGAAAGAGCTTATGAAAGCCATTTAAGAATTAAGATGTGTTCTTGATGTAGTCCTGTGATAGGATACAGAGTTGCTAAAGGCTGAAATAAGACCATGGCTAAGTCTTTTTCAATACTAGCTAAATATTCAACCTCTTATCTTGCTAGGCAAGCTATATTTCTCTAAAACAACATATTGGAGGCAGACTTCAGAAATTGGCAAAAATTGACCAAGTTTCAGTGTTGCTGAAACTTGGACGAAACCTGATTGTGGTACACTACTTACTTACTTAAAGAATCCTTAATACAGTATTGTGCAAATTAAAGTCTGTATTAACCAGCTGTGTAAATGGATCAGCATATAGTTAATATATTCTGTAAGGCCTTTAACATTACTGCGCTTTGACATCTTGCAATCAGTGCATTGGAGGGGAAGTTTTTTTAAAAAAAACTTTATGCAGAAAATATTTGCCCTCTGTGTCTGGGAGCAGTGAATCATTGACCCTCTTTTGTGGTTTCTATAGAGATCCTCATAATGACTTGCTAATACCCCTCATTAGGCCAGTCCCACACAAACAGATAAATTTTATGTGAAATTCCTTTGGGTAGGCAAAAGCAGCTGTTTAAATTTTCACCAAGTTCGCATGTGTAGCTCTCAGAACTAACATTGAATATTTATGGCTGTTATCTCATTTTATTATTTTTTACAATTGTTATATGCTCGGTGAAGTGCAGTAAAGCTCTTCATTCATTCATTCCTTTATTCATTCATTCATCCATTTAATCACTCTACTTATTTGATACTCCCCTTCTTCTAAGAAGCCTGACAGCATGAATTCCCCCAATCCTCTGCATTTTATTCACCAAGGCTAGAAAGTCAATTTGATGGTTGAAAACCAAGAATTCCAATTTGATTCTCCTCTAACATCCCAACCAATCATTTCCTCATCATGGTTTTGAACAAGTAGCAGAAAAATTAAATGTTCAGACAATAATTCAGACAAATGTTCAGACAAGAAACCCTAAATAGCAATACTTTCCCCTACTTAGGAAAATAGCTGAATCATGTTGTGTGTGTCTAAAAGATAATATTCGAACAACCTGCTACTGCTATTTATCTGTCTCTTGGCTTTTAGTTATTTCTGCCTGTTTCCTATGGGATCCCACCCCTCAATTTGGTCCCTGATCTCTCTGTCCAACCATCAATTCTTCTTTAAGGGAGACTAGAATACCACAATCACTTTTCCCCCTTTTTAAAAAAAGGATAGTCCACTGGTCAACCCAGAAAGTACAAAGCTTTGAAACTGACCCCCCCACCTTGCCTGACTTAATGTGTGTAACCAAAAGGACCTAGATTTTGTATTTCAGTAGACTTCCAGCCAAGTATTGATTCCTCACTTCATCTCCTTAGACAGCTTCCAGTTTCCACATCAATCCTTACAGTTGAATCCTTTTAACTGTAGTTCTTCAAAACTGATTCAACAATTGCACTCAGCTACACAATAATCTAGATGACCATTCAAAGGCTGTCAAGTGATTAAAAAGATCAACAACAAGAACCCTCAATTTTTTTGCTGTCAGCTAGGGTTACGTTGAACAATCATCTGGTGGATCCATAGTTCCCAAGGTTTTTTTAAAAAGTTCATCCTGTCTGTATACAACATGAAAGTAAAAGAGAAAAAAACAGTGCATGAAGTGTTTCATGTATATCAGTTAAAGGAGCCTTTCAATGAGCTGAATGATATTGGACAAGGCTGGAATTTCAGCTCAGAAAACTACAAATATCTCTTTGTATGTTGCACATCATATCAGCCCAATGCAGACCTCTTCCAGTTGCACAGGAGGCCATGCTGTACAACCAGCAAGATATCGAGTGCTATACAGATTTCTGCTAGTTTTAGGATAGGGTGAAAGGATAGCAAAGCAACACGCCTATGGTGTTATCAGCCAGCTAACCTAAAGATCAAAAAATGGCTGGAATTACAGAAGCTTTTTAATATTCATGTTCTCTTGATACCATGCAGTTTTTGGAACTTGGTAAAAAAATATTCTGCTATGTACAGTAAATGTAAGCAGCAAAATAGGGACTGAAAATAATAAAAAGCTTATTAACTTCTGTTATTTCCCTCCTTTTCTCTTCTAAATCTTCACCACTAAAATTCCCAAGTTAGTAATATTTGATCATGTCACCTTTAAAATATATATATATATATATATATATAATTAAACTTAAATTGTTTAAGTTAGCCTGTAAGTCATTTTGTAATTGATGGACTTTAGCCCATCGGTTCTGCTTTGTGATTTCTTTCCTATGTCTATTAATTCAAATCAAATGTATTATTGGCATATAATATTGAGGAAAATCAAAACAAAATAGTATCACAAATTTCATATAAAGTTAATACAAAGAATCTTATATAAATATCATAAAGTATACATTTATCTATAAATATCAGTAATAATATTATACAAGATTAGAAAATCAAAAGTCATTGGCCCATATATTTAAGTGAAATACATCCCTTAAATTTCAATGCAATGTTTCTTAGTACATTTACAGGGTGCCAATTTTTTTAATAATATAAATCATAGATCATTATTATTATTGTCATGTCTAAGAACATTTATTTTTTATTTTAATTACCTAAATTATTGTAACTTAAATCATAGTTTTGTAACATGAGCTACTCAAGCGTTCTAAGAATGGGTTATTTGCTTCTTTTTCTTTTTCTTTTTTTCTTTTCTTTTTTCTTTTTACAATTCCCAATATACGATGTATCTTCAGGCTATCTTTGTCCGGTTTGAAGAGAAATCTTATTCCCAGCAATAAATAATATGCACAAAGAGAGAAATTCATTCTTTGATAACAAAAATAATTAAATAGAAAGAGCAGGTTAAAGATCAGCATTCATTTTTCAAATTAAATTTAAAAGCCTGCTCTAGTTACCTCAAAGATTGGCAAGTTTTACAAATAACATCACTGAGCCTTTTGGAGAGAAACAGACTGCATTTGAATGAAGTCATTAGGCAATACATTTATTTTGAAGCCAATTAACCTTTTGTCAGAGATGTCAGAGCCATAATGGTTTCAGCCATGGAGGTCAGCCTCTAACAGGGGCATGTATGACAGCGATTACGCTGTCTGACATATGCTGCAGCCTGGGAGTGAAGCGCTGGAATGAGAATCTGCCTTCGTTAGTATTCTGCTCTGCATTTCAAAGGAGCAGGCAATCTTGACCTATCCATTTAGGTAATTAAAGCTTCCATTTGGAACTGTCCTGCAGGAAGGTGAAATTGGTGGGGTGGTGGGGGAGTGGGGGGAGAAGAGAGAGATAAATGGCTGCTGCTGCTCACTGTATCCAGCCACTTCCATCACTTGATGGACTGCCTGGAATAGACTGGGTTGCCAGGTCCTCATAAAAATAGAGATGAATTGAACAGGAGACAGTTCTCTAAGGCAAAGCAATTCTGTCAACTTCCTTTTTGCAGCATATAATTTGATTGTTCACCAAGGTAGATGGCTGACTCAGGAGGCTGGTCTCTGACTTGTTTCCCCCCCTGTCTTCTATTTGCTAAGAAATTACTTCACTTTATTTACTTATAAGCCAACAGTTTGGGCAATGACATTTGTCACTTCAATAAGTGCAGCTGCCAGTCACAGCTGTGCCCTGACCTACCTTCCAGGCTATTTTGTTTCCTCTTGTATCATGCTCAAGGGCAATTGGGAAGTCTCCTCGTTCGTAAAACTTGCGAAATGCTGTGGGCTTTGTTGGTCTTTCTTTAAATGCTCCTGCAGCTGGAGGTCCTTTCACCTAAAACGTTAAAGAAAAATCTTTATGCAAAAATTGGTGCATATCAGGAAATAAATGAAATAAATGATTTCATTGAGACTATGACATCAGAGTGCTTCATATTTCAGTTTAAAGCACTGTTATCGATGTTCACCATGGAATATTTAACATATTTAATACCTGGTGGAAATTGTCATGGCCCATGTACACTAGCTAGGCAAGATGAAAGAAGACATACAGATTCACAGATTTAAAGATATGGTTGGGATAAATCAAAATCTTAGAAATGATGGTGCAATTTCCAAAATTTATTTATAATGCTGGCTGGGAAATCCTGGGAGTTGAATCCCTACAGCTTAAAGTTGCCATGTTTGAAAATCACTCATTTATAATGAGTTAATATAGCCCAAATTCTTTGAATTATTTAAATTACTTCTTTCTGGGTTTCTCTTCAGTGAATTTAGTGGCTATTTATAAGTTTGCTAACTTGCTGATTATGTCTATTCTCTTTTCCATATCTTCCTCAGCTTTTCCACAATCGCTCACAGAAACATTATGTTAAGGAAGTTACAGTATTTTAAATTTAGACAGCTTAAGATTTGAGGATATTTAATGTTTTATAGCAAAATGGAAGCTTATTGTCGCTATGGTTTTCCCTTGTTGTAAAGGTAACTTATTTAAAATATGTATTATATAACAGAGAAAAGATCTTTTTATAAATGGTAGATATCACTATATTTAAGTTTGTTAAATATAGGATGAAAATGATTTGCTTTCAACTCAACCATATTCAATTTTGTCTCATTCTCTTAACTATGCTGTCAAATTGAATTATGTGCAGCTCCCACAGTACAATGGAGGTGCTAGTAGAAATGTTCTGGTTTGAAGAATTCACACAAACAAAGAATGCTAACGAATTTGTTCCCCAACCAAGTATCCACTGGTATCTAATCATAAGAAAATAAAGTCCACACAATTATAATAAAATCAATTTAAGACATATGTAGTATCATATACTATTAGTTTGCTTATAAGGGGATGTTAATTTATAATAGCAAAAGACACAGCTGGAGGATAAGAACAAATATACTAAGTTATAGTTTATTTTTTGGATGACATAACTATGGCTTTAACATTAAGGTTTCATTAAGGAGGAAAAAAAGAGAAGGGGTTAGGAAAATCTGGTTTCCAGGAGTTATTTTGCATCTAAAAATTCTATGGAATTATAATGACTTAGCAATGTAATATGGATCAATTCATTTTGATGGGAATCAAAAATAAGGAATAAGACTGGAAATTTTTCATGCTGTCACCCAATGTCATGGGTTTTTCTGTAATTTATTGCTTGTTTATATGGAAGAGCAGTATAAGGTTACACATTAGGATTACATCTATTGAAGAATTACTTCAATATTTTTGTTTTAGTTTAGAATCTATTGTCAAAAACAATATTTATGACTCATATGGCCTTCTTCAGCTTAATAGTCTCCAAATATATCCAACAGATACCAAGTTGGGGAAAGATGTGTTAATTTCTTGTCTTAATTGAATTAATTATTGCTGAACACATTGATGTTTGCTTCTACATGGACAATTATATTATTGCATTATAATACTAAAACAAACTGCAATTGTAATTCAAAATTAAATTGATAATGACACCAGAAAACAGCCAAAAACTATACCAGTGCCAGAGTTTGACTTTCCTTCCTTTAATGGAAAATTTTCCTCTTTATTTCATTTAATCTATTTAATACATGACAAAATCTGGAGACAACTTAAATCTGTTTTTATCACAGTTATTGTTAATAAAGTTTGGTTGTTCATCATAACCCACTTGAAAGTAATTATAGCCAAGACTACAAATTTCTGTGAATTCATTTCAAAGCAAGTCTCACTGAATATATCCGTACTTACCATAAAATAAACATGCTTAGAAATGGAAAGCATCTCCACAGAAATCAAGTTGGTCACAAGTACATTTCTTTTGTTTCATTAGTTAGGAAGCCCAGACCTACACATGTTAATGCAGTAATAATCCCACCAACATATTCTTGCATAAGGGTATAAGCATGTACACAATGATGGACACAACTGGACTTCAGATGAAAGCTGCAGAAATACATGATTAACTCAATGTGCTGAGGCTTGAAATTTTTAAATACTGGTCTCCCAAGCCATATGACAAATTGTATTTAAATTGAAAAAGGCTTTTAGAATAAGTTTGCAAGATAGATAGCAGTTTGTTGTGCAAAGCAAAAATAATATATATGCGTGTCTACTCTTGATGTCTGAAAAATTGTTTGGGATTATGGCTGACACTTCCAAGCATGTTATAAAGTATAAACAGAGCAGTTTATAGTTAAGTTGTTCAGTTTGCAGAAAGTCACGGCTAAGAAAGAGCGTGACTTGATTCTTTTGTGAATCATCACAATAAGAAAATATAAATTATAATGCTATTCCGTTTAATGCAAATTAGATCTATTGGAAATTAGTGTTTCTTCCAGAATCTCTGAAAATCCCACACAAATTACAGAAGTGAAATGAATGCAAAGAACAAGCAGAAACTCATTTAATTCTTATTTCTACTGTACAATTAAATCTAATGGGTTGATTTTCAAGTGTTACTTCAAAAAAGTACCTGAGCCGCTTTGAATGGATGACTAAGATAGCTTTAGAAACAGAAGAGAAGGGGAAGACATGAGAGACCTATGCAGGTCCTACAAAGAGTTTTGGATGAATGTTTTATGATGTAAGAGTTTCACGAAATTTGAAAGATTTAGACCTGAACTGTTCTTACATAGTTACCATAGACCTTCCTGCTTTTTCTGACCAATCCACGACTATTAAAATTTGCTTTAATATATTGATTGGTTAGTAGACCAAGAAGTCTGCTATGTTTTCTTTTAGATACAAATTTCTTACCTAGCAAATTTCGTATCTAAAACTAACCGAACAGATACGTGTCTGTGTAAGGATATAGTCTACAATTGTAGATAATATCCCTACATGTAGGTTAACCAAAGGGAGTAATTCCTAATATTTCAAAAGCATTACAGCAAGAGAGAGAGGTACTTTCTTGAGCACTTATGATGGAAAAAAAATAGCAAACCCTGACTGACTTTTTCAGAATAATGGGTGGCTAATATTGGTTAAAAGGTGGTAATGAAGCTAATATTGAAATAACACAGGTAAAACACTGTTCTTGCTGCAGGGAAAGGGAACCGGGCTGAACACTCGGACTTTCTCCAGCAATTTCAGTATATTTCTTGTTGAGTGAGTGCTTGGGCTTTCCCTCTCTTCTCAGATTAAATCCACATTGACACAGTCTCCATTCCATCATCAGTGAAGCAATGGTATGCCTCCAATCCTGTTATAATATGAGTATATCAGCAGCAGATGGCTACTGATAGCAAAATATTTTGTGTGCTCAACATTTTGATGAGAGTACATGGATAATTATAGATTTCTTATCAAATGTTACTCTACCTAACATTTATTTTCAGTGTAACTTTATTTCTATCTTTTCCCCTCGAATATTTCAAATAGTTTATGTCACCAGGAAAATGCTTAGCAGAGTGTTTTCAACAAAGAGAGCAATCAATCACATTTCAAAACTTAATACTGCCTATTGTTTCATAGCATTCTTTAAGCCCTGAAAAGGCTGTTCAGTCTGATTGTCTGATGTGTAAGTACTGAGCTTCTATCAAAGAACCGCCTGAGGCCAAATTTAGCAAACCGTTCAGACTATTCATATTTGTAGAAGTTTCTATTCATGAATCAACATTTCATTTGCTTTTGCTGGCTTTACTATTAAAGTCAATTATTTTCTTTTTCTCCATCTGGAATCCTTTAATTGTGTAACAGTTAATTGTCTTTTCAAGATCAATCTCCTTTGATTAATTACACAGAATAGAACAGCATAAATGATTAATGTGGAATTCATACAAAAAGAAAAGAAAAAGTGATGTATCTTTAGAAAGCATAATTTTATTAGTCATATTTTTTCAAAACAAAGTTATTATTTAGTAAAACTGCATTAAACCTAAACCATGAATCTAATCATTATTCACTCGTACAATTGATTTATCCTAAAATTAATTTGCATTGGACTGCAGGAATATTATGATGTAAAGCTTGCAAAGCAAAACAAAAACAAGCAAAAATATTCATGTTAAAAGAGGGGGGGAGGAATAAGGGTTGGTTGGTTCCCACTGACTTGATTAACACCAGATTTGTATCTGTCAACTCAAAATAAGCCCAATGAATATAACATTTCATGTACATGGTTTACTATAAGGGTCTTCAAACTTGGCAAGTTTAAGACTTGTGGACTTCACCTCCGAGAATTCCTGATCTAAAATGACTGGAGGTGGAATTCTGGGAGTTGAAGTCCATAAGTCTTAAAGCTGTCAAGTTTTAAGGCCCCTGGTTTACTGGATTATAGCCTGAGTAACCTGTTCTCTCTGATCTTATTATAATGAAATACAATATGTAATTGTGATAATCCCAGAAATGGATAAATACTTATAATTCTATGTAATTAAACAGCACACAGGTCATTCTATAAAAAAAAGGTATAGAAAATGAACTGTATGAAATTTTACTGTGTACTTTCCTTAATAATACTGGACTACACTGATATATCTTAAAGTAATATTGTTGATACTGTTAATATTATGAATGAATGAAAAATGATACCATTTAAAGACTGCCAAATGAAACAGTACTTTTCTTACTCATGAAACAAAACCAAGCATAGGTTTTAGCCAGTGGTGGGATTCAAAACTTTTTGCTACCAGTTCTGTGGGCTTGGCTTGGTGGGTGCGGCTTGGTCAGCGTGGCAGCGGAAGGAAACTGCAAAATCCCCATTCCCTCCCCACCCCACTAACCTGCTTTCCAGCTCCGTTCTCCTATGCAGGGCAGCAAAAGACCCAGCCGATCAGCTGGAACTAGGAGGCAGAGAATAGATGCGGGGAGGGCCAGTCAGAGGTGGTATTTGCAGGTTCTCCAAACTACTCAAAATTTCCGCAACTGGTTCTCCAGAACTGGTCAGAACCTGCTGAATACCACTTCTGGTTTTAGCTGATTTAAGCTTGTAAAACATGCACTCACACAAGCCTATTGAACAGAACTAATCTTAGCCCAAGCAGCTCTTTGAAGAAGAAAGAATATAGCATTTGGGGCAACCAAAAGGACTCATCAGGAGTAGGGACTGATTCAAAGGCAACTACCCGTTTCTATATTCGAAAGAATATAATAGATGAGGGCATAATATTTATATGCAGAATAAGGCAATACAATATATTTCAGAAGAGGTGCTATAAAACTTATAAGAACATGTATGAAGTACTCCTCTGAAACTTATTGATGCATGAACATATCATTTTCAAATATTGTGTGGCTACTGCAGGAAGACATACACAGATTAAAGGAATGATAGAACCCCTTCATGTAAACATTATTGCTAAAATAGGTCATTTTCATTGCCTGTTTTTCTTTTGGGATTAAGATTAAGGAATGAAACCTATTATTCCACCTTTTTTCCCTGTTCTCTTTCTACTCTCTCTGCTTGTACTTGTTCTCATTTCTAAATTATATATATTTTTTTCCTGTCTGCACAATGTAGGATTTATTAGGCTATCACAATGTCTATATTACATCAGTAATGTCATTGAAAATTCTGAAGGGCACCACTCCATTGAGAATTGCAAATTAAAGTTTCTAGGACAAATTATTTTACAATCACAGAAATGTATATACATTTCAAAGCAAGGGAAACATTTACATGAAATGAAAGCATTACTATGAATATAACTGAAGAGAAACCATTTTCAGTATGAACTTTTTAAATCCAAAAGTTACAGTATTTTTCAGATACTGCAGGGGTGAGTGGAGAAAATATTTTATTCAGTTTAGATAACATTTATAACATCTCTAGTAAAAAAAGAGTTTAAAAATACTTTCCAGAGATACATTTAAAGCAGTTTAAGGGAAGCTAGGCACACCAAGACATTCTGTTGTTTCAGTTAAAGCAATTAATCCCCTTGCCACTCTTAGCAAAGATGCTGCTAGTGATTTAGGCTATTCAACAGAAAACTCTACCACTGGTTACATCCCATCCCAGTCTATCATTAAAAATATCTATTTATTTTTTTAATGATTTCATTAAAATTTTCTCTTTCATGATTTTTAAAATCACTTTCCTTGGCAGGCTGCTTCTTCTGCCTGCTTAAGATATGGTAGGATTAACTGTAATGGAATTGGAAATACAGTTATGCAAGAACCCGTTTGTTGCATATAAAAACCTGGAACATCCAAATAGTATTACCAATATTAAAAAAACCATGGTCACTGGGGAAGGCTTGATTTTCAACACAGCATCCATTTCTCCACTGTGTACCCCAACCAGTTTCTAATCACATTTTGTCTAAACAATTGCTTAGAAAATTATCCCTTCTCCCCCACATATATCTTTTATTTAACATGAAATTATTTCTTTGACCATTGGAATTCCAGCTGTTTAAAACAATCTGGACACCCCCCCCCCCCGGGAGATAGGTTAGAAGATCCTGTCAGTGTAAATTATGATAGTTTGGCCAAGCATTTTTTGGATAGAATTGTTTATGTCTTTTCCAGGTTAGAAGCCAGTTGGAAGAATCTATTGAGATGACAGAAGTTATATCACACGGTGTTATTTGGAGGATTTTCAGCCAGTGAGTCCCAAGGAAGTAGACAACCTTGTCTGCAATCTTAACTGTGCCAATTGTGAACTAGATTCCTGTCCTGTTTCTGTTACCAAATAGCCAAGAAGAAGACTGGTTCTATGTCACAGGCAATCCAGGTTTGTGAAAATGGGAACTACTATAAGTGCTTAAAAGAGACATTGGTTCACCCATATCTCAAGAAGCCATATTTGGATCCAACAACCTTCTCTTCTAAGATCACTTACTAGCTACTGTCAACCACAATAACTTTCTAGACTGCCTTTGTGAATGGGGAGTTGGAGATACAATTCTGATCCTTATGTTGATTCTGGTCCTTATGTTGATATGTGTATTGCTCTTTTCCAGCCCAGCAGGGTTAGATCACAGATTTTTTTAGATTCAGTAGTGAGGGAGGAAGGGGACAATCAGCTCTAGTGATCAGTAGGTCGACATATGTCTCAGTCAACCTAATGCTCTGTTAAATCTAGCAATTAAGGCTAGAAACATTTGCTGTACATACAAAGTTAGAAAGGGAATAAAGGGATTCTTAACATGTGTTAATTTCCTCTATAAACTTCAACTACATAAAAGAGAAAGTGTTTGTTTCTAGACTTCAGAGTAAAACAGCTTCTTTTGTCAAACAAAGCCTTGAGATTTTCTCCCTGTCAGATGATTGCAGTTCACATCTTTCACACAATGAACATTTAATGTGAGCACCCAATATTCTTTTTAACTGCTCAATCTTTAAAATATGACATTGACACATCATAAAATTCTTCACAGAATTCAAGCTTCAACACAATGAAGGATTTTTTTTCTTAGAAATGCAATGATATATCTTTTCACTCACTTTTCTACTACCTGTGAGGTGTAAGCTTTATAAGAGCTATGCACCCTTCAAAAAAATGATTTTGATGAAGCACTTTGAATCTTATGCAAATGAAGCTCCTTTTTACTGTCAATTAACACAAGCCCACTTGATCTGCTGCTTTAAAAATATATATACTCATTAATGTTAGTGCAACTTTTGAAGTGTTATAGCAGACAGATAACTGCAAAAAATAGGCAAATCTATATTGATATAAAAGAAACTACGTGAACAAAGTAATGATCAAGACTAAAGTATTTAATGTGCCTTTCTGTAATTAAAAAAAAATGGATTGCTATATTTGTCAATATAATAGTAACACAAATGGTAACTGAATAGTAAATAAATTAGATACAAAAAATTCTGCACTGGGATATCTGCAGGGGGGGTTGTGGGTTTTGTGGGGGTTTGGAAAGGGAGGGGGGGGGGGGGGGGGGGGTGGGTGGTTTTTTTTTTTTTCCCCCTTACACCTTTTTGGGGAGGGGGGGGTTAATAGTAGATGGTTTGTTTTGTTTTGGGGTTGGGACTACAGAGTCGTGATGCTAGGGAAGAATGATATACTTGTGAGTCCTTGTGACTTAGAGTCCTAGCCCAGGCTAAAAGGGAAAGAGTAGAGGTATAAATTATGTTTGAGGATGTTTCAGAATCTGTTTCCTTGTATTGATATATTTATTGCTGGAATTCTAAGGTTTTCTGAAGCTACCATAAAACCAGTTTAAAAACAAATAAGCCATTGACATCTGGAAATAATATGACTCAAACAGGCCTTCAACTTTTACATAAAACACCATTGTGTGACTTGTAGACCTCTCACTGAGTAACTTAACCACAAAGTCCTTCTCCTGTTCTCTTTTAATCTAATACATTTTAATACATCTCTCCTTTTTACACAACATTCTGACTAGTCAGCTCTTGAGCCCCATAAGTACATATTTAAATATTACATATTCAATCTCCAAGGGGGGGTTAAATCTATTTTACTGACTTCTTTATCCTAATAATAAAATAATTAGTTGTGAGGATTTCTTGCATAGAAAGAGAACAATTGGATATTGGCCAAATAAAAGACAGATTAAAAACCAGGCCTCCTTCCTGAAAGGGAGACTCATTGTATACAGTAGTGTGGCTAGGGGAAAAGATGCACAAAAATAAATTGAACATTGATTTCACTATATAAAGAACTTGCTTTTGATACACAGCATTCCTTGAATTAGCTCATCATGCCTTCTTTGCTTTCCTGTAATAAAACTCCTTATCAGAAATTACTGGATTGTGGTATGCCTGTTTAATTAATAACAGTTTAGCCTGCTGAGCAAACATCCAGCAAGCTCATTAAACAATTCTCCTTTCTCATCCTTAGGATACTTGGGTATAATTTGTGTCTCTTTTTTGACATGATCATGAAACCGAAGCTGGAAGTCTCTCCTATTTATATACAGAAATGCATTTCTTCCAGATCTTTAATTATTTTTTTTATTTTATTTGTTTTGTCAATTGCTTACAAGATAATAGGCATAAGTAAAAACATAGTTATGAATACATGGATACATATAAGAAAAATAAAAGAAACAATAGGACAGGGACGGTAGGCACGTTGGTGTGCTTATGCATGCCCCCATCTTGCAAATGAAAGTTATCCTGTGGGATAAGCATCCAGTATCAAAACTTCTGCCCTGCATTTCTTGATCAAACAACATTCTAGGATCTTTGAAAAGGCTGATCCATGATGATAGTTATAATTCCTTTTTTGCCTCTTACTTTTGTAAAATCGCATGGAAGGACAACATGAACCATGGGCAAAGTTTTCTGAAGTCAACTCACTATGTGTTATTCAACTGAGTTAATACTGAATAGAGAGTGGAAAAGAAACTCCATACTCCATTAGAGTTTTATGAGAAACTGAATTTTCTTTCACTTGCATTTTGAGCATTTTTACAGTACTCCAACAAATCCATTACTTTGAAAGAACTTGGGAATGTATCATTTGAAGGTCAAACCAATAGCTGCTTCATAAAAGCCGGATAATTTTTGTTATGTTATATTAACAGAGCTCAGGGGTATGATTTGATTAGAACATCAGCTGCTGGCCTCAGTGTACAAGATGCCAGAAAATGTGATTTGTGCCACCTGTATTGTTAACAAAAGTTACAGTGATTTACCCACTGCTAAGACAACAAAATACATGAGTGTTAATTAATTTTTGTTGCTGTTGATTTGCAGAATCGTCTTCTACTAGGTTTATTCCTTGTTTCTCTTCCCCTTGTACTACTTTCATTGAGTTTGATGGCTTTTGGAATGCTCCTCTAGATACTTTCCTCTGTCTGAAACTTTTACTTCTGGGTCTAAATACTAATGACTGGAGAGATGAGACTATTATTATGAATAAGCGTTGGCTCTTACATTCTAATTTCCCCATGACTTTTTCCCCCTCAGTAGAAGGCTTTCATCTAATGAAGACTTTCCAACAGTTTAAGGTCCAGAACCCATGTGCTTCTCTGGTGATAAATAGTCTCTGACCTATTTATCACCTATAGCATTATGCTTATAATTTTTGCTAGAGTATATTTTGAAGTGGTAAAATGAATAAAAGCATGCACGGCTTTCCATATTTTGAGTGAAATTCTATTATCTCATAAACTACATTTTCTTCATAATAAATTGTACTTCAAATCTTTCCAGAAGATCATATTCTTAAAAATCTTCCTAATTCAATCTGAATGAAAAGTCCCAATGCAATTGAAAATAATACTCCTTAAGGCTAAATCATATCGCTTTTAGTACTATTAATTCATGGTTCTGTAATAGTAAATACTAGAAAACAAAAGCTTCAAAGTAAATTGATCTGTTAAAAAATGTTTGCTATTTTGAGGCCATAATGGCTCATTAAAATAAAGATAGCACCATAAGATCAAAGCTTTATTAGGACTCACCAGAAAAAATGTTCTTTTTTAGGTAAGAAACAAAACTGTGATGGATTGCGTTGCAGGAAGAGAAATTAGTGATATAGTAGAAAAGACCCTATCTGAATCAGGATGCAATTTCAGAAAGGTAAAAGGTTTCCTAATCACTGATAAAATCACTGTACGGCTTATGTAAAATAAACTGTTTTTTATAAACCTGTTCTGAACCAACATAACCTGTTCTGAACCAACCCACATAGACTAAAATTCAAAGACTAAAAAAAGAAATTAACAATATGGGCAAACAAATTACAGAAGACTAATCTTGTTAAGCACTCATGGGCACACTAATAAATATTTTTGGAAATGTTGAATTGTTTTACTTCTTTGCAATTCTATACATAAATGAAAGCACTGTGACCTGTTGTGACCATTGAAGCTATTTTTTATGTAAAGATCATAGAAAGAATATTGCCGTAATCATAGTAAAAATTCCAATTAAGTTATATGTCACAATTACTCTCTGCTCATTTTGTTCTGTATTATTTATGTTGTTAATTTGCTTTTGTGTTCTGTCTGGTATTTGGTAGGACTTAACATTCTGAGAAAGCAATATATTATGGGTCTCTAAGGCAGAGCTATGTAACAGTCAAATAGCCCATCACAAAAAAAAAGAATGCTCCTTTCATTTTTGTTTAATCATGTTTGCATAATTAAATAGCAACATATTATATGATTAAGTAATCACATAATCATATATAAGATTTGATCAACATAAATGGCTCTGTTCAATAGGATGTGCAGTTTCAGATAGGTGCTATTTTTTAAGAGTGCTTTGTTCCAAGGCCCTTTCAAAGTATTTCAAAAGAAGAAAGCAGGCCCCCAAATAATGGAGTAATATGACCACACTGTTCTGCTCTAACTGATAAATGAGATGTATGTCAAAAGCCTCATTCATCCATATGTGGTGATCAATCAAGGGACATTAGTCTCACTTTGATATGAGGAATCAAACCACCTCTCCAAAGCAGAGATGGGATGCTATCATATTTTAGCTTGTTTAATATTGCTGATTTTACAATTACAATTGTCATATTGGACTTTTTTACTGTCTTACTGACAATATACCCCATCCTGAGATCTACCGCAAAAGATATATAAAAAATAAAGTCTCACCAAGTGGAGTTCAACTCCTGTCTCATCTTTTAGATTTTCTTGTCAGAAATACAGAAGCTGCCTTATTTAAAAGTTTTATGATTTTCAAATCCAGTTTAGAACCCTGGGATTTTCTCATTCAAGTGCTTACTAGGTCTGACCCTGCTTAGCTATTTTTATGATGAATAATATTCGGTACGTGCTGCCTGTAACACCAAAACTAAAAGGTATAAGCACATTCAAGAAAAAGCATAAATACGAGATTCCTATTAATAACAGGATAGATATCAGACTACTCAGAGGCTTTAAATAGAAAAGGTATTGCATCCAGTAATTTATAGCAGCACAGAATGAAATCATGATTTAATAAAAGAAATAGGTTTATATGGCTTTTACACATTGTAATATAATCACCACTAGAAATTAGTACCTCAGAATCTTATAAAATGCATCAATATGCTTTGATCACTCAAACAAAGGAGATCACTGAAGAAATCTGCTGACACAAGGAAACATTGCCTAGTATTTTGTAGCTTTTGGAACAGATAATAAAATAGAAATATAAAGTAGTTCACTAGGGCTAATAAAATTGCTCATTTTTTTTAACATCTGGAAGTATCAGAAGTAATACAGATGAAGGACCAGTCAAAGATTAACCAAATATAAATCTTTTCTTATTGTTATCCTACTTTAAAAAAGGAGGGAGGAGGATCATATACATTTTTCTTCATAAACTTTCCTATTACAATCTACAAAAGAATAGCCTTTAATAATTTAAAACACAAAAGAAACAATAAATTAAAATGAAGTGAATGAAATGAAATGAAATGAAATACAAGTAGTCCTCGCTTAATTACCACAATGGGAACCAGCAACTCTGTGGCAAAGCGACAGAGTCGTTAAGTGAGACATCATGTGTCTCACTTCTGGCACAGCAAATTATCTGCATACATTAAATAAGACATCATGAGACCAGAACAGATTTACAGTCACATTTCTGCTATGGTTGTTAAGCGAATCACCCATGGTTGTTAAATGAGATATCATATGAATGCAACTTGTTATTTTATTGCCAGCTTCTCCATTGTCTCTGCTAATTGGAAGCTGGCAGTGAAGCACCAGAATCTCAGTCTTGTGATTGCAGGATGCTGCAGTATTTTAAAGTATGAGGACACAGTTATTTTTTTCAGCACTGTTGTGTATCTTGAATGGTAATTAAACAGGGAATTGTTAAGCGATACTATATGTATTAACTACTGTATAAGCCTACGGCATGCTTGCATGGCAATTAATTTTATTTAATTCAACCAAATTTATTTCCAAATACACTTAGGACTAATGTAGGATTAATTTCCATCTCAGGAGTCACCTAATGTTGAATAAAACAGTCTGCTAAAGGAGATGATGTATTTTCCTGTGCTATGTACTATGGCACTTGTGGGCTGATATGAAGAAGCCAAGCTGATTTCCTTTTCAAAAATAATATGTATTAAGGTCTAATAGCATTAACCAATTCTATCTCTGTTTTCTTCAATAACACTTATTTCATTATCTAAGAGACATTATCTAGCAAATCCCAGCATTTTCTCAACTCCCCTGTATCTCAAACTGGACATCTGTCTGTCACCTCAAAATACCATTCAGCTTCTGGGCATCCTCTATTAGCATCATCTTTGCTGTTCTGGTCATGAGTTTAGCTACACCTTCTGAACCACTCCTGTTTTTCATGAGATATTGCAAAAAAAAAAAAAATATTTCTCATAGTGACATTACAGATTTTCTCTTTCTGTCATCACTTTCTCTTCTAGCTTATCCTTAAATTGCTTATTCTCCCAAAATATAAATGCACAAACTCTATCTATTAAATATGCAGAGCTTTCTTCAAACATAAATGTATGTCCTTGGCGAAAGAGGGATGCAAAGAAGGGAAGAAATATTTGAGTTTGCTGAAGTGGTTAACTTATGTCCAAAATTTGGTGGTACCTTCACCTTAATAAACCGGGACAGGATCTGAGAAAGTCTTTGTAACATTCACAGTGGATATTTAGAAAGTCTTGTGGAGTTATTTATTTTCGACACACCAAGCTGAAAAGGTTAGCCATCACTGACCTATGGGAATGTCCTTGGTTCCCAGGAGAAAGTTTTTTTTTTTGGCTACAAAACCTCAGCTATCTCTATTCCCCCCTCCCTATCCCTCAGCTGCAGTGTGGCAATGCTGAAGCCTCAAAATGGCCTTGGTCGGATCAGCTTCAGGGTTGACAGAGAAGGCTTAAGAATGACACGACAGCTGTCTTCCAATACTTGAAGGGCTATCAGAGGGAAAAAGGGGTCAATTTATTCTCCATAGTACCTGAGGTAAATAGTACCTTCTCCATAGACAAGAAGCAATGGGTGGAAACTCGTCAGAGGGAGATCCAACCTGACACAAAATTTCCTGATAGTGAGAACAATTAATCTGTGGAATAGCTTGCCTCTCAGAGTTGTGGATGCTCCATCGCTGGAGGTTTTCAAGAAAAGATTAGACGAACATTTGTCTAGACTGGAATAAGGACTTCTGCTTTGGACAGGAGGCTGGACAAAAAGACCTCCAAATTCCCTTTCAGTTCTATGATTCTATGAAGGTTGGCTTATCCACAGGTCACCTTATTCACAAATACATACAGGATATGTGGGTCCTTTTAAAAAGCTGAAGAAAAACCTACCACATGTGCTTGTGAACAAGCCCATCCACAGATAAAATCGATCCAATGTTGGGGGTGAATTTTCTCTGCTTCTCTGTGAGTATACCTGATAAATATGGTAAGGAGCTTACTGATCAAAAGAACAGAGAAGGCATAATAGAAAGCAATATCTAGTTGTACATAACTGTAAAATTTAAAGTGAAGCCCTAAAAGCTCTTCTGGATTGGAATAAAGCCCATTTAGAGCAAAACAGATGTCCACAGAAAGCCTTGAAGGAAGGTTTAAAGAAAATAGCAAACGCCATTCCCCAAACTGGAGATATCATTCATTCATCCATCCATCTATGTTTCCCTCCCTCCCTCCATCTGTATTCCAGTTAATCCAATCTGACTCCTGGAGACTGCACCAGTGACTACTAACAAACCTAACTTTTATGAATTATTCATGAATTTACCTAATCTATTTTTAGAGTCATCTTAGGTTATAATTTCATTGTACAATAACTATTGTAAGTAAGTCAGGAATGATTTTTGATTCAGTTCAAACATCAAAATAATTAAAAATAGTTAAAAAATGTTTCTTCTAGACATTTGTTGGGATTGCTGTTTCTGAACCAGATATCCTTTTCCAGGATGGCATAAAATTATAAACTGCAAGAAAGCCATAGCTTAGTGATCTACATAAATCACTGTGAGCTATGTAATTGCTTCCTTTATTTGAGTTTTATATGATTTTTTTATTTATTAACAGAAACTCAGAGAGAGGGGCTAATGTCTACCTTTGTGCCTTAAATTATGCAGCTTGGCTTTGTGCTGATGGTTCCAATTTTACTGTTTCCCTAGTATAGTATATCCCAACATTAGGAATTAGTTCTTGGTACACATGTAATAGTTGTTCAGTATTTTCACTTAGGAACAGCTTTAAACAAGATTCCTTTGCAGTTATATTAGTCTAGCTGATGCTGTTAGAAGACTATAGAAATAATTTTAAAAGACATTATAATTTGAATCTATTCAATTACTAAAACTGCCTGCTAGAACAGCGGCAGTACTGGGTTAGTTTAATATAACATGTACTGAACTCACTTAAAATTTAGCCCAGATATCAGCTGGCCATAAACACCACTGTGGAGGGAGACAATATAGAAGATTAAGTAGTCATACCAATTTTGGGGGGGAATCACTAAAGCTAGGAGTCACATGGGATAACATCAATGCTTAAAGCTTCAAGTTTACTTGAGGCAATGGTAGAAACTTTGCTATACATGTCACAAACTGTATGTCGCTTTAAGCAAACAGTGCATATCTAATCAGCTCATGATTTTCTCCCTGTCTCACAAGAGCATCCAACATACCACTGCATTTGAATTTATTCAATGTATGTAGAATTTCAACCTGATCCTTTGTAATAAGCTACACCACATTTTGAATATTCTGAGGAATTGGTAAAGAAGTAGTCTTCTAGAAACTGTTCACTATATTGACTGTGAAAGTCGCCAGCTCTGTGCTCTATTCTGAGGAGAAGGGCCTTTATTCTTAGCTACATTTGTGACATGGTATATGGGATTGACCTTGGAGATGGGGGAAAGAGATGCTGCCTAGGGAACAATCAAATAAAAGAGGACATACCCTGCAGCTGTATACTGGGCAGAGAAACTCAGAAAGAAAAGAACTCTGGGAAACATGATGAGATGAACTAATTCCACTTTACTGTAAGGCTACATTAACTGACTCTCACAAGCCTGATGATACAAATCTCCCACCGTCTCTTTTGCAGTCTGAGAAGTTAGATACGCTTCTTTCTGAATTTCTTGCTTTGCCAGTTATGCAGCGGCTGGGCTATACCCTCTCTCATCCAATCATTTTCTAGGCAGCATGTCTTCTCTCCATCTCCCAAGATCATTCTGACATATGATTACAGTTGGCCTCTATCAAGCTGAATGAACAAGTAGCAGTCCGAGATTTTTATCATAGAACACTTGTTCTTAGAATATGTGAAGAACTTCAAGGATCCTTCTTATATTAAAAAGCATTAGAAGTATTGTTTCCTATTCAAACGTTAAAATATTCTTTTGTGGGGATCTGGGCTTAGAAGCCATACCACCTTTTCCAAGTCAGCACATTCAATCTGATAGGGCAAACACTGACTTAATAAAATGGCTTTCTGAGAAATCCATTCTCTGTTCTATTTAACAGACAGCTTTATTTGTGTAGGTTGAAGTCCATAAATACAGGCTATGATCATTGCAATTTATAGACAGACCATTCTCTACTTAATCCCTAGCCTAGGAGCTCTTAGTCAATGCAGGATAGTTCTTAATTTACTATCATGGATACTATTTTCCATTAGATAGGTGATAACTCTTAGCTCATTCACAAAATATAACCAAGAAATCCAATAGCTGTGAACTATATGATAAATATTTTGCTTCTGAATCTACTATAGGATCAAATGTTTAGTCGTGTTCATGTACAGCAGTAAGTTATAACACCTTGTGAATCAGTGGTGGGATTCAAATTTTTTTACTACCGATTCTGTGGGCATGGCTTGGTGGGCATGTTGTGTAAAATCTCCATTCCCACCCCACTCCTGGGGAAAGGTTACTTCAAAATCCCATTCCCTCTCCACCCCACTAACCTGCTTTCCAGCTCCATTCTCCTGTGAAAGACAACAAAAGAAGACTCAGCCAATCAGCTGGGACTCGGGAGGCAGAGAATAGGCAGGGCCAGTCAGAGGTAGTATTTGCTGGTTCTCCAAACTACTCAAAATGTCCACTACCGGTTTTCCAGAACTGGTCAGAACCTGCTGAATACCATCTCTGTTGTGAATACATACCTTGAGATAATCATATAGCTATGATCATCACAATTTATAGGCAGACTGTTCTTTATTTAATCCTTAGCTTGGGAGCTCTTATCCAATGCAGGGTAGTTCTTTATTTACTGTCAAGGATACTATTTTCCATTACATAGGTGATAACTCTTAGCTGTTTCACCAAAATATAACTGCATCTATAACACCTTGTGTTGGCTTAATACAACATTTCAATTTGGTCACTGCTTTTAGTCAACAATGTTAAAACAAACTACAAGTTTGTAAAATACATGAATCTATTAATGTCAAGCCATTCTCAGAATAGAACAAAAATGGAGAGAAGGTGAACATGTTATGGTCACCAATGAGGGAACATGAGGGTGGGGGGAAAGAAGCAAAGCAAAAACTTCGTTACATGAGGGAAAAAATAGGGAAATGTGTTGGATTTGAAGTAGAAGGAGGTCTAAAAATTTTATCAGCCTCAGGTTCACTCAGTCAGTGTTCTTTGTACAGTAATTGGAACTTCTATTCCTGTTTGAACAGGGGACTAGACTAGAAGACCTCCAAGGTCCCTTTCAACTCTGTTAGTCTGTTATTGCTAAATGATGCAGTCATAAAGTGTGGTATCATGTGATTCTGCCACTTAGCAATGTTAGTCCCAGAAATCCCCAATTACTGTTGTTAAACGAATCACCACAGATTGTTGAATGACAATCTTATGGAACCACAACTTCTGACTTCTGGCTGGCTTTTGTTGGAAGGTGGCAGGGAAGTCACACATCATGATCACATGACTGTGGGACGCTATGAAGATTGGAAATGCAGGCCAATTGTTGAGCACCCAGATTATGATCCTGTGACCAAGGGGGTGCTGTAATGGCCAGAACCTTGAGGACCAGTTATAAGCACTGTTGTAACTTCAAGTGGTTGGTGAACGAGTGGTTATTAACTGAGGACTAATTGCAACTATTGTAGAATTTGAGTTCAATGGCCAGCTGGGGAAGCTTAGTTTGAGCCTATTTGAAAGAACTTGACAGTTAAGTTTACATGCAATACCAAGTAATGAACCTGGCTTATAAATTACAACAGGTTCTCACATAGACCAATTCAAAACTGCTGTGCATTATTTCTCATAGGAAAGGACTTACTGTTCTGGAATATTCATTTCCAAAAATAATAAACTGCCCCAGAAAATCTAGGTTCACCTGCTTTGGGAAGAATAGCAGAATATTCCATGGCAATTTGAAAAATTGCAATATAAGAACATGGAGTTTTCATATTCCTAATGATATTTGGAAGAATATATTTTATTCTTTCCATAATAGTTCCCATATTTTTAAACATTTAATTGTACTTAAACATGGACATTACTGGAATTTATAATGGATTATTAACTCTTTAACAGTTGTTTAAAAGGATTTTATTTAGCTTGTTGATGGAGGAACTGATATGATTATGTCAAATTCCAAACAGACTACATTCATACTATGAAAAGTTTCAAAATAATTGTAGGCCATACAAGGAAAAAATAAAAATAAAATGTGTACACTTGCAGGGTCTAGCACATTGTTGCCTCAAAACATGTTAACAGACTATTTTCATTGGAAATCCACGGAATGATAAAAGATGCCAATGTTCAAGTTAAGCTAGACCTAAAACAAATGGTATTAATCTGGTTGAAAGCCATCAAATTTTATATGCTGTTTTGAACAATAGTGTAGTGTTGATGGGAAGAGTTGGGTTACTTATACAGTACAAGAGTCAATATAAAGCATTACATTATCATGTTTATAGTAAATCTGAATGTCTGTATAGCACAAGCATTACTCTTCCAAAACTTATTACACTGAAGTATTAAAAGTAAATCTTTATATCGAAACAGTCTTCTCATTTTCATCCTTTCTCCCTTATCAAAGATAATGGCTGCAATTCTGTGCATGCTATTTTGGTAGTAAAGCTGGGTTTTTGGAAATAAGACTTGAAAAATATAAGATGGGAAAGTGGGGAAAGAGCTTTTGGAGAAGCCATAAATGGTTCTTTCATTTCCAATTCTTCTGAACCTGAGATATTTTGTTTTGAAAACTTTCTAACATTTGTTAAGAATTACAAAATTATATTACAAACTGTTGCTTCTGGAGACATACACCTCTGATTTTATATCCAGCATCACTGTATCAAATTGATGATCAGATATTTTTTATCCAGGAATAATTCCACCAATTTTAGTAGAATTGTGCCAGTATAACGATCAGTGAGGGATTTTTTGTGACTTCTAGATTTGTATGAAATTATATTTCCTGAATTAGGATTATATTTTGAACACGTCCATGGAGTCGTATACTAGAACTACTGTTCTTTTTATTCTAGTCAAAAATGTTGCTTTAATGGAGTTAGTTATGTTTTTTGACTTGCCATTTAATGCCATGCTTGGAGTCTGGATAGGCTCATTTGAAGGTGAAGAAAACACAACTGTTGTGTTATAACATCATCACCAGGGAGATAATTTGGTTTGGTTGTTGGAGTCTGTTTGCCTTTTTTTTTAACTTATAAATTGGCTGTCTTTTACAATAATATTGACATTCCTGGCTTCTTTATTATGCAGCATTTGGATACTGTATTGCTGCTATTCTGAAGTTTCCCTCTCTTGGCAAACTTTAAGAAATCTGGAGGTTCCCCTAAAATAAGAATTTTTGGAATTGCTAAAATGTTTTCAGTGACTATTTCCTAGTTTTTAATCACACAACTATTCACTCAAGTTAAATCCCTAAGTGCCAATCCTACAAAAATCTTTGTTACCTACACTTACATAACACACATCAAACTGATAGCAAGGTTTCTAGTATTGAAGCATTTTGAATGTTCGCTTTTTTTTTAGCCCATTAACTAAGTATATATGAAAGATCAAACAAACAATGCTCCATTTAGCTTAAAGAGGAAGAAAAGAGAACACAGAGAAGAATTGTAAGTAAGTATAATATTAATCAGTAAAGTGCAAGAAAAAAAAGGTTGTAACTTTTGGATATGAACGTCCTTGACTTTCATAATTCTTAAGTACTTTCTTTTAGTCATTTTGCTGATGTGTGCTCTATTTTAAAATCAGAAGGATAATGGATGTGCTTCTTCAACAGTTAATTGGGTTTTATATCAGAGAAATATCAGCTCAACGACAGGTTGACGGTGTGGTAGACTTTTAGCTTTCTCTTTTATGTCTAGTGTTCAAGGTGAGAAGATCAATTTTATGGGAAGTACAGAAGATTGCTTAATCCCCAAAGAAAAATCCCGAAGTCATAATAATATTTGTTGCAAGCTATAATAATTTTATCTTCTTTTCACCAATTTAAGCTATGCTGTCACATGGATTTTCATTAATCAAGAGCATTTAAAATGTGAGTGAATAGCATAAATTAATATGTGGTGCTTCTTTCTAAAAGATGTTTAGCTTGTGTTGATTTCCAATGGCAAATGTGTTAGTTAGCTTTAATGCAGAGGAGAGACTACAGCTTGTCCTTGCTTAACAATCATTTACTTAGGGACTGTTATGACAGATCCGCTTCCTCCCACAAAAAGCTATGTATGATCCAATTCCAGAATTCCAATGGTTGCACACACAACCTGTAGTTCTGCATACACATGACATATTTTGGGCATTTAACAACGGGCTTAGTTTAAAATCAGTTGCAATGTTCCTTTGTCACATGACTGTAATTTATGACAGGTTTTGCGGGTTTCCGGCCTTTTCCCAGCAAAGAAATATACACTGCTCAAAAAAATAAAGGGAACACTTAAACAACACAATGTAACTCCAAGTCAATCACACTTCTGTGAAATCAAACTGTCCACTTAGGTAGCAACACTGATTGACAATCAATTTCACATGCTGTTGTGCAAATGGAATAGACAACAGGTGGAAAGCATAGGCAGTTAGCAAGACATCCCCAATAAAGGAGTGGTTCTGCAGGTGGTGACCACAGACCACTTCTCAGTTCCTATGCTTTCTGGCTGATGGTTTGGTCACTTTTGAATGCTGGCGGTGCTTTCACTTTAGTGGTAGCATGAGACGGAGTCTACAACCCACACAAGTGGCTCAGGTAGTGCAGCTCATCCAGGATGGCACATCAGTGCGAGCTGTGGCAAGAAGGTTTGCTGTGTATGTCAGCGTAGTGTCCAGAGCATGGAGGCGCTACCAGGAGACAGGCCAGTACATCAGGAGACGTGGAAGAGGCCATAGAAGGGCAACAACCCAGCATCAGGACCGCTACCTCTGCCTTTGTGCAAGGAGGGACAGGAGGAGCACTGCCAGAGCCCTGCAAAATGACCTCCAGCGGGCCACAAATGTACATGTGGCTGCTCAAACGGTCAGAAACAGACTCCATGAGGGTGGTAGGAGGGCCTGACGTCCACAGGTGGAGGTTGTGCTTACAGCCCAACACCGTGCAGGATGTTTGGCATTTGCCAGAGAACACCAAGATTGGCAAGTTCGCCACTGGCGCCCTGTGCTCTTCATAGATGAAAGCAGGTTCACACTGAGCACATGTGACAGACGTGACAGGGTCTGGAGACACCGTGGAGAATGTTCTGCTGCCTGCAACATCTACCAGCATGACCGGTTTGGCAGTGGGTCAGTAATGGTGTGGGGTGGCATTTCTTTAGAGGGTCGCACAGCCTTCCATGTGCTCTCCAGAGGTAGCCTGACTGCCATTAGGTACCGAGATGAGATCCTCAGACCCCTTGTGAGACCATATGCTGGTGCGGTTGGCCCTGGGTTCTTCCTAATACAAGACAATGCTAGACCTCATGTGGCTGGAGTGTGTCAGCAGTTCCTGCAAGATGAAGGCATTGATGCTATGGACTGGCCTGCCCGTTCCCCAGATCTGAATCCAATTAAGCACATCTGGGACATCGTGTCTCGCTCCATCCACCAACGCCACGTTGCCCCACAGACTGTCCAGGAGTTGGGGGATGCTTTAGTCCAGGTGTGGGAAGAGATCCCTCAGGAGACCATCCGCCACCTCATCAGGAGCATGCCCAGGCATTGTAGGGAGGTCATACAGGCACATGGAGGCCACACACACTACTGAGCCTCATTTTGACTTGTTTTAAGGACATTACATCAAAGTTGGATCAGCCTGTAGTGTTTTTTCCCACTTTAATTTTGAGTGTAACTCAAACTCCAGACCTCCATGGGTTGCTAAATTTGATTTCCATTGATAATTTTTGTGTGATTTTGTTGTCTGCACATTCAACTATGTAATGAACAAAGTATTTAATAAGAATATTTCATTCATTCAGATCTAGGATGTCTTAGTTTTGTGTTCCCTTTATTTTTTTGAGCAGTGTATTAATTCATTTAACAACTGCCACATTCAATTACTTACTGTGGTTTTGACCTAATGACAACTGCAAAAAAAAAAAAAAAGTCATAAAATCAGGCCCAGTCACAAGGATGCCAGGACTTAAATTCTGGGCTTCATTATAGTTGTAAGTCAAAGTACCTCTAGATCAGATAGATTTCCCTTTTTGTCTGTAAAAGCATTGTTCTACATGTGGATAAAATCATTTATGAGAAGTCTTGAAGCTTTCTGAGCTTGCTTGTTTTCTTGCAGAGGTTTCATTACCCAAACTAGGTAACATCATTAGTGCTAGCAGCTACCCAATTTTGGATAATGAAACATCTGCAAGAAAACACCAGCACTGATGATGTTAGTATTTTAGTATTTATTTGATTTGTCAATCGCTTACAAGATACAGGTTTAAGAATAAATATAGTTTTGAAAACAATAGGACAGGGACGGCAGGCATGGTTGGTGCGCTTATGCATGCCCCCTGCAGGCCTCTTAGGAAGGGGGTGAGGTCAATAGTAGACAGTCTAAGGTTAAAGTTTTTGGGGTTTGGGAAAGAAACCACAGAGTCAGGTAGAGTATTACAAACATTGGCCACTCTGTTGCTGGAGTCGTATTTTCTGCAGTCAAGTTTGGTGCAGTTAACCTTGAGTTTGTATCTATTGTGTGCTCTTGTATTGTTATGACTGAAGCTGAAGTATTCATTGAGGTAGGACATTGCAATGTATGATTTTATATACTATACTTAGATCGGAGTGAAGGCAGCGTAGTTCTAGGTTTTTTAGGTCTAGAGTTTCAAGTCTGGTGGCATAAGGTATTTTGCAACGAGTAGAGGAACAGAGAACTCTTCTTGTGAAATATTTCTGGACTTTTTCAATTGTGTTAATATCAGATACATGATATGGGTTCCAGACTGATGAGCTGTATTCAAGTATAGGTCTAGCAAATGTTTTGTATGCTCTAGTTAGTAGTGTGATATTAGTGTATGCTCTAGTTAGTAGTGTGAGAGAAGAAGCTACATAGGATTAGATTAACAACTCTTAATGCCTTTTTGGCTATGTAGTTACAGTGGGCTCTAGCACTTAGATCATTTGACATGAGTACACCAAGATCCTTGACAGAGTTTGGATCCTCAACAAGGTCTTGACTATTTAGCTTGTATTTTATTTTCTGATTTTTTCTGCAAATATGTAAGACAGAGCATTTATTTGTTGAGATTTGAAGTTGCCATTTGATTGACCATTCTTGAAAAGTCAAGGTCTTTTTGGAGGGTAGTAGTATTGTCTGTGGTGTTGAATAGCTTTATATCATCAGTGAAGAGAACACAGTTGCTCTTAATATGATCACAGATTAATATGATCACAGAGGTTTGGGTACCTAGTTTGGGTAATGAAATGTCTGCAAGCCTTAAACAGTAGGGTGAAATAAATAGGATGGAATGTAACATGTAGAAATGTAAAGCTCGTTGTACAGGGAAGCAAAATCTAACACAGAAGTATGGGGGTGGGTGGGGGTGGATTGGCAGTAATTGATGTGAAACAGAGTTACATGTTCTTCTGACTTTAGGTTGACTAAGAGTCAGCAATGTGATATAATGAGTAAAAAGGCAAATGCTGTCTTGGAGTACGTTAACAATATGGAGGAAGTAATTCTTCTTTATTGTGGTCAAACCCATTTCTTGAAGGACCAAACAATGGAAAAATCATACTGGAGAAAGACCAGTTATGTGTTTGCCAAGAGTTGGCAATGACTCAGTGGCACATGATCAATCAAATCTTTTTATAATTATCAAAACTTAAGGTGATGTTGCTACTATAAAAATAAAGATTGTGCTTTTTTCATACACATTTTTCCATATGTGTGCCAAACTGGCATTATAATAATTCTTTAAGAATATGCTATCTTTAGAACAGGGGTGCCAAAGTCACATTATTATGGTGGCATCACATGACATATCAGGACTTTCCCCTCCTTTGCTAAAATGGGCATGGCCAGCACTTCAGGCATCCAGCTAGATAAATAATCAATATGCAATATAAATTATCTGTGTTACCCAATTGTAAGAAAACATTTATGCAAATTATAATCCAATATTATGCTCCAATTGTATGCTTTTTGTCAAAAGGTTTATTTTTGTCCCTGCCCAACAACAGAAAGAGTAAAGCATGAGGTAACACGACATCTTTCCAATAATATTTCATTGTAAGGAAGATGCTGGCTGCTTTGTCCTTCTTTAAAACAGAAGTCCACACTGAAAATGCATCGATATTGAAATCCACAGAAATGGTAAATAAAAATAGAGGCTATTGAAACATATTCTAGGTCAAAGGTCTTTTGAATTAACTATCCTTATAAGTGATAATTAAGGACAATACATTATCTTTAGAAGTAGTGTTAGGGAAGCACATATTTGTTGCTCATTTTTGGTCAGAGATACATTCTCTTGGGAAAAATGGTTGGGAGCTGTATTATACTCAAACATATTAATCATGGACAGGCTATCCTTTTGCCATACTTGTTTTCCTTGTTCCCTTCTGCCTACCCCAGAGGTTGTCAAAAGAGCAGCAGACCACTGATCAATGACCCAAAGTTTCTCTGACCACACTGAGATGTCTAGAATATTAGGCAGAAATCAGTGACAATACAGTGACCTTTCTGGAATCAACACACATTGAACTGACTTGGGGGAAAAAAAAGAGACCATATGCAAGAGAGAGAGGAAATACCTCATTTTGAAGCAAGTGTGAAAAATCATCATAAGGGAAAATAAAAACCCTGCATGGTATAAATTTTCCCAGCTCCAAAGTACGAACCTGTTTTCTCTGTACAAGAATTTAATACCAGAAAGATAGCCTAAGGACAACATTTATTGTGAGGTAATAGCTGAGAAAATTGGAAGCGCTTGACTTCTGCCATGAGGCTCCAGGAACATTATGATTAATACATAATCGCTATAGCTGTTGTTAAATTATAGTTTAATTTGTTATTAAGGTTTTATTATTACTTATGAAAAAAGAAAAAAAATGTTATAAACTTTAAGATAGAAGAACTCTCTCATTAGTTTTTGTAATTTAAGGTGCCAGTTTATGAACTATTATAATACTCCATAAAATTTCAATGACTTGAGCAAACATCAAAGAATATGTTGGGTTGCTTTTCCTATGAGGATATAAATAAATAATGTACTTGCGAAATCTTTATAAAATCCCATACAGCAGGAAAAGCATACCTATTTAACATCAACTGGAAAGCCAGAATATAAACTGAATAAATAAATTTGCTATTATTTTTGAAGAATACAAGATATTAGCTATAGGCCAAATATTTGCTGTTAGAATATATCACTTAATATACCCAACCTTTTGATACCAAATTCTAATCCTGTAAAATTATTTATTGTCCTCTTAGTTACTGTCTAAACATGGAATGCCAAGGTGCTGTAAAATAAAAATGCATCTCAAACCTTCATATAGAACCTAGAAAAGATCTTCAGTATTTCTCCTAGTACAAAAGTCAAAGGTCAAAATAAGAATTTTGCTTAGTTAAGTTTCATAACTTAGCTAGATCCTGTAACTGGATATTAGTAGATCCAGTAACTTCCATACTTTTCTTTAAAACTTAATCTATTTTTTTGCATCCTAAAATTTCAGTACAAAGCCTACCTGAACTTTATCTGCTTCTATAAAAAAGAATACCACAGGGGTCACTTGCTAATAAAAATCTTACTACAAAATGCCATATGATTTTGAGCTTACTCTCCTTTATCATCTAACATGCAATTATTTCAATTTTGTAAACTCACTAGAAAAGTAAAAATACCAATTTCAGCACTATATTATTTCACTGCCAATTTTCATAATTTATTATAGTTGTATAACTGAAACAATGGTTATTCTCACTGGAGCAGATACTGAGGAGAAAGTGCTGTTTTGCTAGATGAATACTACAATATAATACCAAACATCATAATGCTTGCTAACTGAAATTATTTCAGCATCTGGCTAAAAGTCAAACACATTTACCATGTAGGCTATTCTAAGAATAGCAGATATATTAAGAATATACAGGTTCACTTAACAGAATAACAGAGTTGGAAGGTAAGGGAGGTCTTATAGACCAGCCCACTGCTCACGCAGGAAATCCTATACCCTATCAGATAAATGTTTGTCCAATCTCTTCTTGAAAAACCTTTAGTGTTGGAGCACCCATAACTTCTGGAGGCAAGTTGTTCTAATTCTTAGGAAAGTTCTAGGTTGCTTCTCTCCTTGATTAGTTTTCATCCATTGCTTCTTCTCCTGCCTTCAGGAGCTTTGGAGAATAAGTTGAACCCTTCTTCTTTGCGATAGCCCCTTTCACAAGTTTACCATCAAAACCATCAATACCTGGGCCATACCTATGATACACTGCTGGAATTATTACCTGGACACAAGCAGAACTGAACAGTTTTGACCAAAAAAGAAGAAAACTGATGACTATTCCACAAGCATACCATCCCCGTAGTAATATTGATTGATTATACCTTCCCCAAAGAAATGAAGGCATACGTTTACTTCTGATCAGACAAACTGTCGAAGAAGAAAAGCATGCATTGGCTGATTACATAAAAGACAGGTAAGGAGAAGTGTTGGTGCAAGTTAAAAAAATGGTACTGACTAAATCTACTGGAAACAAAAAACAAATATTGAAATAATGTAATAAAAACACAAATAGTATGCTGGCAAGACTTACATAGTCAATTTCTACAAAAGACTGAAGGGAGAACAGATAAACATAAATTTTGGTAAAGGCTCACCACTGGAGCATTAGAAAAAGAAACCAAAGGCTTGATTTTGGCTATTCAAGAGCAAGGTATATGGACTAATGTAATAAAAGCCAGAATTGAAAAGGCATCAAATGATTAAAAGTGCAGATTGTGCAAAGAAGCAGAACTAGCAAATCATATACTAAGCTTGTATAAGAAGATTGCACAAATTGATTATAAACAATATAACACAGTGGTTAAATGATTCACTGGAACATCTGTAAAAATTATCATATATCAGTATTGAAAAACTGGTGGAAGGATAGAGTTGAATACTAGTTGAAAATGAGGAGGTTAAAATATAGTGGGATTTCTGAATATAGATTGGCTATATCTTGGCTCATAACACCTAAGATACAACTGTGGTTGAAGAAAGGAAAGTATGGATAATTGATATGGCAATACCAGGGGACAGTAGAAGGCAAAGAATTGGAGAAGATCACAAAGTACCAAGATCTGAAAATCGAAGTTGAAATACTGTGACATAAATTGACTATAGTGGTCCCAGTGATTATTGGCACATTGGGTGCTATATCAAAAAAATACTAGATGGTAATCTGTGCATTGGCCAAATTTCCATCTTTCGTTTGCAAAAGGCTACAGTGCTCACCTCTAGACTGATACATTATGACATCTTAGGTTCCTGGGGAGAACTTAATGGGTATGAAGGTCAGCTCCAGCTAAACAAACTGGCAGCTATGACTTCACATTGTTGTGAACAGGTAATAATTTGTTAATATATTGCTTTCAAAACTCAAGATCTAATTTACTCCAACAGACTATAAATAACAATTATTCCACATATGTTGAAATTGTGCCCAACTTTATGATTGTTTTGCCATGGTTAAGTGAATTGGGCAGTTATTAAGTGATTCTGGTTTTCACCATTGAGTTTGCTTATTTGAAGCTGGCTGGGAAAGTTGAAAATGATGACCAGATGACTGAAATCCCAGTTGCCAAGTGCCTGAATTTTGATCACTCCAATTTTGATTACTCCAATTGTTATAATTACAAGGACTGGTCATAAGTCGTTTTTCAGTGCCACTGTAACTTCAAATGGTCACTAAATGAATGGTTGTAAGTTCAGGACTACCTTGTCACGAAACAATTTTGCAAGCAAACAAAAATGCACAGTCTACAGACAGTAGATTTATATTTGCGTTTTAGAAAGATCAAGCTGTTCCTAAATAAACAGCTGGTTCAGCTAGAAGCTTTCCTGGTTATGAAATAGTATTTTCTTTAAAATTCAAATTCCCATTTAAGAAGTATCCTAGATAACTTATCCATAACAAAATTAGGTATTTGGTTTATACTATTTTCCTAAAATGCTAAGTCAAAACTGTCAAATACAAAAAAAATCTATAGCCACAGATACTGGCTTCTTAAAGCTTTAGCTCCCATTATACTACAGATATGCTGTTCAGGGTTAGAATGCAATTTATTGCTTTTGATCCTGCAGCCTTGCTTAAAATCATTTTAAAGACTCTTCTGTTTCCTCAAACAAACAAAAACAGCACCACCATGGATAACCTATTAGGTAGCTGGGGAAATAATAATAGAATAGAATAATAATAGAAATAATCGTACAGGGTTTATTTATAGTCTTAGAAACTGGAAAAGGAAGTAATTGCTTCCTTCCTGGCTTCATTGCTCAGATATATCTAAAGCAGCTTTTTGAAACATAATTCAAAAGCTATGTGGACTAAAAGTATTTGTAGAAATAAAACTTGGCTTTCTCTGAATGTTTATCAAACCTAGCACTTTCCAAATTGGGAGTAATAATCAGAAGGCAGAAATAGTGTAATAATTTGCAATGAATTCAATAGCCTCAGACCTGCAATGTAACAACTTTTATAGGGTAATATTATATTACCCAATCTATCTTTTTTTTCTAACTAGACTAGTTGATTTCCCAGTAGTTCCATGTGTTACTTCTAACTACAGTAACTCAAAACACTAGAGAGTGCTTTTCTACAATGGAAAACTACTGCTAGCGGTAGTTGAACAACTTATCACCTTTGTCAGATAAAGTACATTTTCCCCTCTGTGTTTTATCCGTACATGTTTATGGACAAATAAAACTATAGTATCAAAACAGCAATCATTAAACATTATCCCACTTTCATGGTTCTTTTCTGGCAACTGAGATTCTGAAAACTATAATAATTATAGAGGTGGAACCAGCTTTCTCATTCAGTTTTAGATGCACAAATGATCATTACTGCATACAAATATCTTAATTAGAAAGAGTAAACACTAAGCATTTGCACCTTATTTAACTTCAAACTGAAAGTAGGTAGCAAACCTGGACATGCAACAATCCTGGGATCTTTATACAAATACTTTCAGTATATTAATCCGTATCTTTATAATGTAATACTTGATTCTCAAAGTATTATATTATATATATTTACCCAAAAATCAATTATCAGGTGAAAATAATACAATTTTCATACCAAAGGGGGGGGGGAGGACAAACGAAGGGGGGGGGGGGGGGGGGGGGGGGGGGGGGGGGGGGGGGGGGGGGGGGGGGGGGGGGGGGGGGGGGGGGGGGGGGGGGGGGGGGGGGGGGGGGGGGGGGGGGGGGAAGAGAAAAAAAGGTTCCGGTATCTATTGGCTGGCCATTTCTAAACATGCCACATTTAACAGCTCTATTGTTCTGTTGGAAGCAATTAGATCATTTTTGCCATGATAGATTATTTCCAATATAAAAATATTTCTGTGAATTGAGCTTATACACTTACATTGATTGTAATAATATCCATTTAACTCATAATTTATATCTGAAGCATTATGATCTTATTATCAACGCATCATAACAAGTGGAGAATGTATATGTAATAAGGGACTTCATTATCTATAATGCATTGCAACTCCAAAGTTATTGCAAAGATAGGTGCAATGTCCCTGGAGAAAATCTGAGAATCCCAGTATTTGGAACAATTTTTCAATTTTCTTCTTTCAATCTCTCCAAACTCTCTTCTATTCCTTAACTTAAACTTTGAAGTGCTTGCAGTTCTGCTCTGTTATTCTTTTGCTAGATTTAAAATCATTACACTCTCTTGAATAGAGCAGGCGGCTACACTTAGATGATCTGGTATAAGTTCAAAGCTAAGCAGTATTAAGTTTGGTTTGTACTTGATGGGATACTACCAAGTCATACCAGGACTGAATATTAGACTAAGACGTGAAAAAGAAACAACTCTGATGAGTGCAATGAGAAATCTTTGTTCCTAGAAAAATTACATGGCTATGTCCCTCAAGAGTCAGTCTCAATACAAGGTATTTTTTTAGTTTTTATATCATGTTTGGTTACCTGAAATTATTGTGTGTATATTCAGATATCACATTTCCCAATAATCTTCATTCATAAGTTTCTTCAACAGGTGGTTAAAAGTTTGTAGTTTGTTCATGGATAGTATACCAGCAGCCTTGACTCAATTCCTTAATATTCTCAAAGCCACTAACTTTTATTCAAACCTACGGGCCATACTAAATTAAGCTATGGTGCTAAACCCCAAACAGTTTGCATGAAAATCAGTGCTATGCTAAAATCTATCTTGAACCCATAAGATCCAAGATGCTCTTGGATTTTCCCATTGCTTGGCAATACTAGTACATGTAGATCTCTATTTAAAAAACAACAACCTTGTTTTAGAAGAATGACTCATATTGAGTGAAAAGCAGCATGGGGGAAGGTGGAGACAGCAGAATGTTTATAAACTGCACCTCAACTATGTTTGCCCAACTTCAACGCTATGTTAGCAACTGCATTTTGCTTGTGCAATCTCAATGTATGATTAGTTTCTGGTGAGAAAAGCAAAAGCAAAACAAGCAACAAAAAAAGTCTGAAATGAATAAAGTGTTCTGTGTGAACATAGACTATGGCATTAACTTGTTCCATGCTCCTTAAGAAAAGTCTCATAGAAATAATAATGGCTGGGAATGTTGAGTCGAGATGCATAAAATAATGCTGATGAACTGTGGAAAAGAACAGAAAAGTAAAGATGGTAATATATTAACTTGCAAGGGGCCGTGGTGGTTCATGTGGTAAGACACTGGGCTTGTGCACCGCTGAGGTTGGCAGCTTGGCAGTTCGATTCCTGTGAGCGAATAAACCATGCAGGGACAAGAAAGGAGCATCCCTCGAATGCCTACTGGCATTCAGGTATCCCGCAGGTAAAGATAACATTCCCCAAAAAATTCCTTTCACAGAGGCAGCCAGTCACCTCGGGTGATCCCTGGCTAACATGTTCCATACACTAAATAAATAAAAAAAACCTAACTTAAATCCTTGGGCATCAATATATTTGGACATTATACAAGTAGACATTGCTTTTTCTCTGGGTAGGAATTATCAGTAACACTGCAATGTTTTACAACTTCTATCTAGAAGAAAGTTCTGTGATGAATGGTTTTTAATCGCAGATAAAGTTACAGTTAATTCAAAGTAAAGTTCATTACATGCTATGACGACTTCTTGACTTCTGAATAAAAATCACAGTATGTTTCGTGTAGGGCTCATTTATCATTGACTTATTTTGGAATAATTATGCACAGAATCACACGGCACTTCCCCATATTTAATATATGACAATGCTTTAATCATCTCTCTCACACACAAAAGAAAATCCTTAGAGTAACAAAATAAGTAAAGTTGGAATGGTTTTGTCCCTTTTCCAAAAGTGCAATTTATATTTCCATACATGAGTTCCAATGGAAAGCAGTGGGGATACAGGTCAAGCAGTAGAGTTTTATTGAATGCTTACTTTGTGATAACCTTAAGAATATTTTGAATGTTTTATGAAAAGTAGAACACCAGGAGATTTGGGCTCTGTGGAACAGATGAAATACTGAAGAAAAAAAAAAGAGATAAAAGTACTACAGGCAAAAATCGTAATAATTACAAGTGCAAAAAATTGCAAAAGAATTGGGTTACAAATAAGCAGGTCATTAAGCTAGCCAAACACAGAATAAACACTTCAGATCAAAAGCCAGAGAGAGCAATATCTCTCAATCAAGAACAACTTCTTATAATCTGGGTGGCTCCTTGCATAGTGTATGTGATCTACTGGATCTGAAGTAAGACTCGTTAACCACGGGAAGCAGTGGAATGGATCATTAACGTATTTGAATGGAAAGCAGAAAGGAAATTGTTTCAAATACAGACTTTGGTGACAGGATAGCAGTGTTCCAATATTTGAGGGGCTGCCATAGATAGAAGGGGGTCAAGCTATTTCCCAAAGCACCATTAGGCCAGACAAGGAATAATAGATGGAAACTGAACAAGGAGAGATTCAACCTGGAAATAAGGAGAAATTTTCTGACAGCAGGAGCACTCAACCAACGGAACAGCTTCTGAAGTTGTGGGAGCTTCATCCCTGGAAGCTTTCAAGAAGAGGCTGGACTGCCCATCTGTCAGAAATGGTTAGGGTCTCCTGCTTGGGCTGGGCTGGACTAGATGACCTACAAGGTCCCTCCCTACTCTGTCAATCTGTAATCTGTAATAGTTGGTGGGCGAAGTTCGCTTAGGAGGCATTTCGGGGACTTGGCAGGCAAATCCTCCCCCACTCCCGAACTCAAAGCTGTCACCCCGTCCTTCCCCCACCTATTGCAAACGGCTGGCCGGCCCTTCCTCCCTCGGACGGTAGTTTAAATGACCAACCCAAAGGGCCAGAAATCCTTCTATTATTGTAACGGCATCTCAACATACCACGGTGTTTTTCATCATTGCTTTGATGGTGAATCCATCGCTGACTTGCTTCTTGGTTCTTCTTGCGTGTCGCAGCGGCTCCTGCAGCTGCTGGGGTCTTAATTTAGGGGGGCTTACGCCCTCTTTCTCTGCCACCATCTTCTCCTGAGGCGGCTGCTGCTGCTGCTTGCTGCACGTGGGATTGGAGGTCGGGATTTTAAAAGGAAACTATTTGGATACAAAAACAGATTTTTGTTTTCTTCCTTGTGCCAAAAAAAAAAAAAAAAATCCCTAATTTTCGTCCCTTTGCATTTGCTCCCTTTCACCCCTTGGTTTAGCCCCTGGGAAGGCTCCTGTGTGGCTTCGAGGAAGAGGAGGAGGGGAAGGGGGGAAAATATATGCCTGTTTCTAACACCAA
The DNA here is from genome assembly GCF_049901735.1 of Notechis scutatus. Lineage (NCBI taxonomy): Eukaryota > Metazoa > Chordata > Lepidosauria > Squamata > Elapidae > Notechis > Notechis scutatus. The sequence continues at coordinate 80,282,854 of NC_142009.1, forward strand.
CTCGCTTCTAGGAATCGGTTGCTGGGCAACGTATCAACAGCCAGCCGCGGGAGCACAAGGATTCCGCCCTTGTCGGAAACTTCGGTACTGCTGAGCGGATTCGATTTACATACGCATGCGCACTCGGCGTAACTGAAGTCACGCGACTCCGTGGAGTCACGAAAATTAGTAGCTGGATTCTTTTGCCCTCAGTTGACGGAATAGGGAGGGAGAGGATAGCAACGTAACAGGGTTCAGACGCGTAAAGCAGGCTGGATGCTTGGTCGCTTTTATTAGTCCTATGGCCCCTCGCTAGCCCAGAACTTTCCTATGAGTGGTTTTGTTCTGAAAACCAACAGTAGGTTGTTCTGAATCAGAAAATGTGAGCGCCAGTGGTACCATGAGGAAAAGTTACTTAGTTCAGAATAGGGGTGCAAATTAGAGCGATGAATTGACTATCCCCATATATAATGATATCCTGACATTTGGAAGAATTTAAAACATTTTTTTTAAAAAATCGAAATACACTTTATGTACAATTCCCGAAAATGAAGGGGCTATTAATTCCATCCTTGCGCGTTTTCTGACGAGTTAATTGTACTGACATTCTATGGGATTCATTCATTCTCGACTAGCGTATCTTCTCATTGCTTGCAAAAAGAGCAGAAATGTAATGTTTTGTTTGTTTATTTTACAAACGAAGTATTTATAACCCGCCCCAGTCTCAAAAGACTCTGGGGCATCTATAACTTCAATCAAAACAATAATAAATAAATCCAAATGACCACCAGAAACAAAACTGGTGTGGCTTTTATGGTGAGAAAGCAAAGAATTGCAAAGTAGAGCGCTATGCTCTATAAAAAATAAATGTGGGTTTTTTAAAAAAAATGTTGCTCATGTTCTGAACATTCCTGCTTTAACATGAAAAATTTGGTCAGATGCACGCTTCAAAAAAAAAAACACCTTAAATCCAATACGGAATAACGTACTTGTTCTACATCTATTATAAGCGGATGGAAAACAAAAAACAAAGCAACCCCCAAAACAGGAACATCCAGAGATGGAATTGAATTCATTTCGCTGCCGTTTTAAAAAAGCGTTTGTTTCTTGAGTGGCGTGTAAATCGCAAGGGATTAGTTCTAACTATGCTGTAGTTTCTTCTTTATTATTAAAAATACTGTGGTAACACGCAGAAAAGGATGTGCAAAGCGCGCGACCAATCTCGCTCTCAAAGAGAAGAATTCTACCGGGATCAATGCAGAACTGAGATAATTGAACCAGGAGACTAGGGTGCCGAAAGAAGATAGCCCGGCCGATTGACAGATACGTTTGTATTTACACGCGGAGTCCTCCCGCGGCAGGAGGAAGGTGGAGCACTACATTTCCCAAAGCGCTTTGTAATGTGGTTTTGCTCGCCTGCGCACTGGCCACCTTACCGTCTGGCCTGCCTGCAGGGAGCGTAGATCTTCAAGTTTGGCTTTTGCAGTTCGAAAGTGAACAGATCAGGGTTTCAGAGCGCCCCCCTTCCTCCCTTGCCAGCACTGGCCATGATAGGTGAGTGAAACCCGGATGTACCCCTTCACATGCACCCCCTTATTTTGTGCGGGGAGGGCGCGAGATGGCAGAAAGGGAAAAAAAAGAGTAGTGAGGTTGTTATGTTGCTGCAAAGTGCAGGGACACCTTTGCGCACGGATGCGATTTCATATCGCGTCATTTCAGGTTTGGAACCCCACGTTCGTTTTATAGCTCAAAGGTTACCCCGATGCGCCCATTGGCGAACTTTCGAGATAGTCCGATATTTTCTGAAGGCAAGACGACAAGAGAAAAGAGGGCAAGGGAAACCCACATTTAGGTGAAAGCGTAATCTAAAAGTCGCATGAAGGAATGGGGGAGGAGACTGTAGCTATTCAGATTAGCTTTGGCGTGACGTTGTCGTATCATGTGGCACTGAGCTGTTCTAAAATAATCTAATGCACACCAGCCTGTATTGCACGGCTCCTCTTAATTACAGCAAAAAGGGGAAGATCTAATAACACTGAAGTTTGTTGACTGCTTGATGGCTTTTGTGTCACCCGCCCTTTTTCAAAACTGCTGTCCTTTTGTTGTACAAAAACATCTTGTAAAAAAAAAAAAGCATCCCCATTGTCATGTGATCAAATTCAGATACTTGGTAACTGGCATGTCTTTATGACAGTTGCAGTGTCCTGGGGCTTTCGGACAAGCAAATCAATGGGAAAGTCAGATTCACTTGTGTTGCTAAATTAACAACTGTAATGGTTTACTTAACCATAACAAGAAAGGCTACAGTAAAATGAGGCAAAATTCCATTTAACAGCTGTTTTGCTCAGCAATGGAAATTTTGGGCTCAATTGTGGTCGTAAATCTAAGACTAGCAGTATTCTGTGATTGCAGAAGATTGAAGTAATTACATAAGTATTTCAGGGATAATGATGGACTCCCTAATGGATGGATTTAGTTTTTATTTTTTTATTTTTATTTATTTGACCTAATGGATGGATTTAGTTGACCTATTTGGCTATAAATATCTTTATTGAAGTGGCTGAAGTAAACCAGTATGGAAGATTAGTATTGAATGAAACTGCTCTAGAAAGTGTGCCATACTTAACAAATGCTAAATGAATTGTAGTAACAAAATGGCATCTGTAAGAGCCACCATAGCTGCCGCTTTTTGGATAAATTTCTCAGTGCTGCAATATAACCCTAACTAATGAAAAAATTGATTTGGTTTGATCATCTCTAAATTAAAACAGCAAAACTTTCTCCATGTTTATAGTTACACATGATATAATTACGTATCTATGGTTGAGTATTCACTGTGGTTTACTGAGTTAATCGGATTGCCTGTGTTCATATACTACACAGAGCTGCAAACCAACCAACCAACCATGTTTTAGTGCAGCATGTGGTACAAACTCTTTTTCTTTCTCTTAATTGATTTGTGTTGAATTCCAAAGGATGGGGACAAAAATCACAGCTAGCAAGAAAGGTACAATTCTTCTGTTTAAATCCTGTTTGAAAAAAATCAAATTCTCAGTATGGCTTCAGTTCAAGCATAATCTTACATGAGCTTTTTCTGTCCTTTTGGTCTGTGACCATCATAGAATAACTAAAAGATTTTTAAAATTATATAAAGGCAAAACTAATTCTCTATAACTCATTGCTCATTGCCACTTCCCCTTTGTTTATAATGTGTTCTGTATTGACGCAGGAGCTTTCATTGGTCCAGAACACAGCAACATGCATGCTGTAGTTTTGGCAGCTAAGGTTTGCCTGGATTATAGTTGTATTGACTTTCATTGTTTTCTGAGTGTAATTCAAGGCATTGGTTATTATCCTTAAAGCCCTGCATAGCACAAGATGAAGTTATTTGCAAGACTGCCTATCTCCAAGGGTCTCTGTCTGTCCCAGTTCCTCTCTATTACACAATGTTGTGACTTTGGTGACACCCACCCTATGGAGCAGTTTCCATGAAGATCCAGAGATCCTTGCCTTCCAGAAAACTCTAAAGTCCTGGTGAATTGAGGTGTGAGATAAGCCTTATACAGGTGTAGTTTTTCTAATTGAGTTTGTTGCATTGTGCCCTCGTCACAGTATAATGATTATATTAATTTTGCTTGATTTAGAGAAGTTTTATTATGTTGCTTTAAATGATTATTGTTAGTCATTCAGGGATCATATAAGAAGGGTCTTCAAACTTTGCAAGTTTAAGACTTGTGGACTTCAATTCCCAGAATTCCTGAGCTAACATGACTGGAGGAGGAATAAGATGATTACCATATACATTTTCTAAAATAAACAAATAAACCTAGCAAAGAATTTCAGCACAATACCATGTGCAGTTCCTTACACGTAGGTACCACTGAATTTGGTGATGTTTGCTCCCAATGAGAATGTATAGAATATTGAATTGAATTTGTTGATGTTTGCTCCCAATAAGAATGTACAGAATATTGAACTAAGTAAGGGGTTCATGGAGTTGTTAGATTCCAATGAGCTCACTGTTTAACTCTCTCAAGTAGATTTCACTGAGATAATTTCAACCAAATACTATTTTTTTCATGGTTCTTTTTCAGTTATTTTGATTTCTACTGTATCAGTAAGAATATATTTTCTTTTTTCTGCTTTATATTCAGTATTTTTTTAAAAAAGAAATCCTTGATATATTGTCCATATGTTTAAAGGTGTACATTGGATTAAATTATAGATTTGAGATTAATCAGTGATTACACTAAAGTGGACTGAAATATCTAAAAAGTATTCAATTCAGCAGCAATTATCGTCTGGCAATATTTAGTTCTGAATTGCAGTGGTACTCAACTGCTTTGAAACTCATCAAATTTGGTACTCAATGCATTTTGATGTGTACGTTTTGTCCCGGTTCTCAGTGTCTAAGCTACAACTTTATTGATGTTGGTTGACTTGTTATTCACTATTATTCCTTATGCGAAAAAAAATTGTTGGTACTCATGGGTTCATCACGCCTCCTGGAACCAATTAACAATGAGTACTGAGATACCTCTGCATTTTGCAAATACTTCGCAAAGAAACTCTAAAAAACTTGTTAGAAGTTAAACTTGCCATAGGGCTATAAGATCTGACTTACAACAGTCTGAACAACCAGTAGATGTCAGCAGATAATAATTATAGTTTGGTCCTCACTGCTGCTCTCTGTTGATCATCTGGATTTCTGAAGCACTTGTTAGTACTATGAATACTATCTTGAAAAATCTTCCACAACTACTGTGGAAATATTAAATATTAGACAGATGTTGTCATTATAATGCCTGCCTTTATTTTTATTTTTGCCATTATCTTTATTTTCAAGAGAATTTTAAAAAATCTGATTTTCAGCAAAAAGTTTTATGTATAGTTCTGAAGTGTACCCATATTGAAATACTGACTTGCCAAATATTGCATTTATTTTATTAAGTGTTACTGTTATCCAGAATAGAAGTTTTTGTTTCCCTGTGTATGGCAGTGGAGAATCATAGAGTATATGCAATATTAAGTGTGGTCATCACTACTTGCTCTCTTACAGTATGAATTAATCTAAATAATGTAACGTGCTAGTATATCTGATTGAGGAGGCAGTTCCTGGATTGGAAGTATCATTTTTACCAAAAAAATTAAAACCATGGAAAAATCCCAGATTCCAGCGTGCAGCATAAGATCACTTGTCAGATAACAAGCCAACAAACTTCTGATCTTCAGCCTTCTTGAAATCCATTGTGCTTTCTCAGCTATTATTTGCACATCTGTTTCTTCCATAAAGAGACTATCTCAAATGAGTGTTTTGGTCTGATAAGATGAACAGTTCATGAGTCATTAAAAGCCCTGTTGCATGTTGTAGAACCCATTTATTCTCGATTATTTTTGAAGGTGTGAGAGATTAGTGTTTCTACAGATAGGACCTCACATGTGACAAAGGGCTCTCCCAGAGATGAATTAAAATATACATTGCAGATATTTCTGTCAAGCCCCACAAATTCCAATGCTATTGGATATTGAAAAAGTGGTGGATATCAGTCAACCAAGAAAAAGAGGAACTGAAGAACTCAGATCCTATCTTATCTACCTACAATGCAAGATTGATAAAGCAGCTATTATTTTGACAGATTGATTCATGATAATCAGCTTGGGGTATTACTCACACACATAATCACAATGGATCTGTTTGATTTTGGCTTCACTTAATGGCTCAGTCCATTAGTTGTGGTTTGTAATGGTTTTAAGTTTAACATTAATTGTGAATGTAATTATCTGAAGTTTATTCAACAAGCATGGCTTAGCATTATAAGAATGAGGCACAGCCTCCATTTCTTGATGTAAACTTTGAGGGGAATTTATGTTAGCTAGCAGTATGTTTTGTGTTTTGAAGCTTGTATTTTTATTCATTTCACCGAAGGTAAGAGCAGAGTCTTAAGATAACAGTAGGCATGCACAATCCATGTTCTGTTCCTCTGAATCTATAGGTACAAATTTCCCTTGCTCATTCCTTCTTCTTTAGCTTAAGATAAGGGCTTTTATTGGCACTGGCCTCAACCAAGACATTCTCTAACCTCAATATTGGAGTTTAGAAACACTGGTCAAATCCCAGACCCTGCCCCTGATCATGGTTATTAACTTTGTGTTCTCTTCTTGTTGGGTTCTCTTGGACTTTAATTGAAATAATTCTGGATACGCTGCTTGCATTTCTTCTGTTTCCTTGAGTTGGCAGCCTCAATGGAATTAACTCAGTAGAAACAGATGGCCAAGATTTCAGAATAATTATAATATCACTAAAAGCTTCATAATTTGATTAGTGCAGCCTGATGTTCAAAATTTGATTTTCAGTGGTCTTTGAAATTATTCCTAGACTTAATAAAAAAGAAATGTCAGGATAAAATAAAGCAGTATTTTTCCATCTACAGGTAAGCTATTTTAAGACATTCAAGATATATCTAGCAAGAAAGCATACCTATTTAAGGGTTTTTCTTCAATTACATGACTATATAGTCTCAACATTTGTTTAGGGTTTTTTTGTATGCAATTATACTTCCCTAATAGGGATTCTCTTGTGTTTTCGCCAGCCTACCTGATCTCACAGGATTCTTGTAGTAGGAAAAACAACTGAAATATTAGGTGTTTTTGCTGCTTTGAATTGGCTTTATACCCACACACATACCTCCACACACACACACAACTCATGACTGCTAAGTCATCATTTCACAGATATTTCCTTACTTAAACAGAGAAACAGAATGACAATGGGCGGGTGAAAAAGCAGTGGAAGAAGCAACTTCTGACTTCCTGCTGGCTTCCCCACTGACTTTCTTTGTATGAAACTGGTATGCAGCATTGGCAATGATGATTATGTGACCATTGCCGTCTGTTGTGATACAATAGCACTGTAACAGCCACACTTTGCCATATTTCTCTCCCATGGGAGTCCTTAGGTCACAGCTTTTGGACAAATTCTGTAAGTTAGCTGATTTGAAGTACATTGTTGTTGCCCTATGATAACATCATTTTGACCAACTGAAGGTTACAAACAAACAAATAAACATGAAAGTGTATGTGTGTGTATGTATCGTTATTATATCATAATATTATTTAGTGTAGATCTTCCACTTGCAAAAAACTATTTTGTAGAAATAGAAAGGACAGTTTTCCTGCATACCCATTCATCCTCCTGTGATTTGTTGCAAAGGTATCGGCATTAGTTTTATTCCTCATTCCTTCTATGTATTAAGTGAACCTGCTGTGTAAGAATGGCTACACATTGCAAGGATGCTTAGTTTTGTCTGTGTCTCCCATGGAAAGCTTCTCTTCATCGTATGCCTTCTGGCTACACTGAACTACTAAAAGTAATAAAAAATATTAGCTGTAGGCCAAAATCATTTTGTTTTTGCTATCTTGTCTCCAGAATCCTACTTTTCTTTGTTGCTGTTTTCATGAAATTAATTTATTTTAAAAAACATTGATGCTTTGAAAGCACCAGAAAACTTATAATTCTTTTGTTGAAACATTTTAAATCCTGTAGAAATCACAAGGGAATTTTAGCATTATTAGAAAACAGATACCTAAATCCCATCAAACCCAACATGCAACAATGGAGTGGAAATGACATTAAATAAGTAACTGAACAATAAAAAACATCCAGTTTTAGACAAATACAAAATAGGACATTTATAGATTTGTATTTTAATTATAAAGATTTGAAAAGAATCCATGCAGTCAGTGTAGTTGCCATTATTTTTAACAGGAGCTGAGCACTGCTGTTTCAGATTCTGTTTAAGATGAAAAAATCAAATCTGAATTTATTATGAATAAATTTCATTGCCAAGTTTAAAATTTGTTTCTTAGTACTTTGCAAAATAAAGCTGGTTGGCATTACTTATACTTTGGCACTGCTGCTCTGGCCATTTGGCCATCCCAGTACCCTGGCTGTTTGATATCAAGAAGACTTACTTAAATGAAAGATCTGGGCTTTGACAATATTGGTAGACTGAAAAGTTTACTTCAGGAGCTTGCCCAGCTGGGTAAACTCCTAGAGCTGTTCCAGATGGTAATATAGATTCATCAGTGATGACATCCTTATGCGTTTCCATGACAAAGCCAGCAGGCACTTGGAATTGCTTGTTCAAAAGTGTATGACTAAAGTGGACGAAAGCCAGAGCCTTCACATGCATTCAGTGAAAATGCTGTGGAATGACGTGGGGAATCATCTCATTCTGTTACTGGATCTAAATGCATGCCTGGAAGAACCATTGGCATAAGACTTGGTGTTTTGGCATCAGAAATAAAAAACAAACAAACAAGTGATGCTTCTTGATAACTCTGGATTTAAAGAACTTCCAAAAACTTCAGATTCCTTTATAACTGGAACTGCAGAAACTACAAATAGTCCTTGACTTATGATAATTCAGGCAGCAACTGTTTTAAGTTATGATGGCACTGAATGAATTGTAGTTACAACTAGTCATGAGCCCTCTTAGCACCCCCACAGTCACATGATCATAATCTGGGTGCTTGGCAACCCATTTGCACTTACGACTGATTGCCAAATGCCCCTTGATCATGTGATGACCATTTACAACCTTCCTCTGGTTTGCCCAGAAAGTCAGTGGGGAAGCTGGAAGATAGTGTTGCAAGTTGTTGGGGTAAGTCTCCTCCACCCATACACCATCCACATCCCCTCTGCACTCCTGCCATATCAGCAACTTTCACATTCCCCTCACACCCCCATCCCAACCTATGCTGCACCTCTTCCATGCTCTTGCGCACCCTCCATGGCTCACATTGCACTTCTTGTGCATCCTCTTGCACCCTTCCTTTGCTTCTTGCACATCCTCCCCAACCCTCTTCCCCATGTCTGTGCATTTCCTTGCTTCATCCTTCAGTTGGCAGCAGCCAGTTTCCTTCCTACTGGGACTTGCAAATTCCTACTGGATTCTCCACTGATTTTCTTGTAGGAAGCTGGCAGGAAGTTGCCTCAACAGAAATTCTGATTCCAAATGCCATTGTAACTTGAGAGCTACCTGCCTAAAATAGTAATCCTATGAGTTTTACAGTATGTAATAAGAGATTTTTTTAAGAAAGGACAAAAGGAGTTGTGGAGGGTTTCTACTGAATTAGGGTAACCTGAGGTTCATCATTGAGTCCTTTTCAAGGATGCTGATATCAGACACTTGCAGGTCGGCCTTAATAATTTTGCTCAGTCCCACAGCACGGTTTCCAGTGTTAACAGGGCTCATTAAAGGAAAGAAAAAAGAGTCAGGAGGCATTACTGATGTTTAAAAATTAATTCTTCCACAATAGTTCAGAAAATAGTTATTATTTCTGAGAAATAATCTCAGAATAGTTTAAAATTTATGAAATTTCATTTAAATGAGCTCATTTAAAAACACATTAAAATATAATAATTCAGTTTCCATAACAAAACTATATCCTGTAGTATCATAATTCATCTAAGCTGTTCAAGTCAGTTAAATTAAAGTGAAATACAGTTTGGTAACTATCTTATTATACCATTGACCTTATACATGATTATTCTAGAACCTCAAATATTTTTATGCTGGATTCAACATTTATACAGATAGAAGAATTTAACAGTGGGTTAACAAAAGTCAGGTCTTGAGACCCCTTCTGAGGCCCAAGAAGGTGGAGTCTGATCTCACTTCTAGTGGCAATATGTTCCAAAGAATTGAGAGGGGGTGCATGGCAGAAAAGGACCCCACCAGCTGAAACACTTTGACCGATGGGGTCCGCAGCATGCCCCTTCTGCCAGAGTGAGTGGGTCAGGCTAATTCCTAATCCCATTCTTATCCATTGGCATTTTCCAATTGGATTACAGTATTGCAACCCCATTTCCAGAATTTCTGGCAGAAATAGATTTCAAATTATTGAGTCACTGGCACCATGTGCTGGGGGGCAGAATAGAAGGACAGAGATACCAGTTGGGTCTTTCCTAAAGTTAATACTCCTACTCACCCCCTTGAGGACTAGAGGACTAGGCTAGGCTAGGGTAGGTGATATAAATGTGCACACAAGGACAGAATGAAGGAGGTAGCATGCTTTGGTGAGGGCATTCAAATTCTTCCACATTCTGTTCTGGGAAGTTTCAGGTGAGCAAACTTGAAGTCGATGGAAACTTTGGTACACATATTCTATCACTGAGACATCAATCCAATTTAAAGAGTAAGGAGCAGAAAACGGGTGGGATTCAATTTTTTTAACAACTGGTTCTGTGGGTATTTTTTTACGTTTATCTCTGGTTTCGATGAGATAAGGTTCCAGAGCATTGCCAAAAAGCTTATCGCCTGCGAAAGGAACTGAAGCCAGCTTCCATTTTCGGCGTGACTCCGCCTGCCAATTTCGGAGCCATAAAAGTCTTCTTGCTGCTACAGAAGATGCCATGGCCTTGGATGCAAATTTGGCAGAATTGAGAGTGGCATCCGCAGTGAATTCTGCCGCTGCAATAATCTTATTAAGGTCTTGGTGAGACCGAAGGTCAGAAGCAGGCAATCTATTCTGGAGTTGGCACAGCCACCGTATGGATGCCCTGGTGAAGAAGGATGCTGCTGTTGAAGCCCGAACAGCCCAAGCAGCAGCCTGGTGATTGCACTTGAGGGTCTGTTCGGGATATCTTCTGGCTCCGTGGGAGTGCCAGAAGATGAGAACGAGGCCAGAACCGGAATGTCAACAGAAGCCACTGCCAGGGCATTGTCCAGAGCTGCGCTGACATTGTAGAAATGCTTATCTAGAAAAGATGGGCGAGGGCCTGCTGAAGGAGAAGCGCACTGTTCCTTGACCATGTCTAGGAACAGAATGGGAGAAGGCAAAACCTCTGCATGCACTACAGGCTTGGAGAAGAGCAAATCCCCTTGGCTAGAGGGATTTCCTTGTGGCTCGGGAGCCACTTCCTCTGGCAACAGCTGCGCTGACCAAGGCCTTGCTGAGTAATGGTCTGAAGAGAGTAGGTTTGAAGACCAATGCAGAGGATGTCTGCTCTGGGCGAGAACCCTCTTCCTCTGAAAGATTTTGGTCAAAATCTCACCCTCTTCACACTCTGAATGAGAGGAGTAACTGTGTTCAGATGGTGAAGGCCTTCCTTCCTCATCAACCTCCTCCCATTCTGGTAGAGAAGAATGGACCCTGAGGTCCTGGGGCCTGTGTAAATCAGGATGATGAGGCAAGGAACTTATAGATTGAGAAGGGAGAAGGGCCTGAACCCTTTCCAGAGGTTGAAGAATTTGCTTGAAGCCTTCAGCCAATCCCTGCCTAATGGCTGATGAGACTACATCTTGGATATCCCTTGGTCTATGCTCAAAGGTAGAGGCAGAAGGCCAAAGGCCCGCTGCTGAGGGAGTGAAGGTGGCTTCAGGCCTAGATTGAGAAGAGGTTCGAGGCCTGGAGGGAGGGGGAGGAGCATAGGGCACAGAAGCCTGTTGGAAATAAGGCCCAGATCTGCTTAAATCCTGAGGATCTGACTGTACAGCAAGAGCCTCAGGAGACCAGGGTGGAGAATGGAAAGGCTCATAGATAACTTCTCCCCTGGGAGGGCTTGGCTGGGGCCCACGAGTATCACCTGAAACATGCTGTAGTTGCACTCCCTTCTGTTGAATAGTTCTGTTGAACTGCCTCTCTAGAGCTGCATGTCTGCGCTTCTGTGCCCTCAATTCAGCCTGAGTTGCCTTCTTAGGGGCTAGAGCCTTAGCTCTCATTTTAGCAGCCACCTCCCTCTGGACTGATTGGGTGCGTTGCCTACGTCTTTTTCTCCTATTGGGCTTAAGAGACTGTTCCACTGGGGGGGGAAGCTCTGCCTGAGCCTTATCTTGCTCCATTTGTAAAATAAAGGCTCTTGCGTTGGAAAGAAGCTGTTTAGAATTTTTTCTATTAAGCCCCTTAGGGTATAAATGGCTCCGACCTTACAAAATGGCCGCTCACCTCGTGGAGGGAGGCTTGAATCCAAGATGGCTACTGACTACAGGAAAAGAGGCTCCAAGATTAAAGGATCGCTCCTTAGGCTATACAGAGCCCCGAGCGAAGTCAGCAAGGGAAAAACACAGCAACTAGCTACACGATCAGCTGGCTGGAGCTCTTATCAGTTTGCCGATCGTGTTTACGATCGCTCCAAACTGCAGGCGTGGGGGAGGTCTGCAGACGCTGCCCAGCTTGCCTGCACAGAGCTTTGTGACGCTGCTCCCAATGTTGCAGGAGAGAGAGAGAGAGAGAGAGCCCTGTTCTCCTGGAAGAGCAGCTGCCCAGATCCCTGGGAGCTTCTTGAAGCCAGGAAAAAGTAATGAAGATCGCTGGTGACTGCTATCTAACAGAACGCTTTCAGAGACAAAGCTACTGACTGAAAGGAGCTGAGTCAAAAGCTGGGGTCTCTCCCGGGGGCTGGCTTTTATATCTTAGTACAGACTCAGCTATGACGTCATAGGAAGGAGTCAACCCATCCTGGGCTTTCGATGCAGCATGGAGGAGAAGGGCTACCTCAGAGCCAGGAGTCACATTTTTGTGTCTTTGTAGTTAATAGAGTATTCCTAATAATTCATTTTTTAAAAATTCCTAGCACGTTACAATTATAATCCAGCAGCATTTATTGGGGGAGTTGAAGGCTTTACTAAAGATTTTGGTGCCACTTGTTTTAAGTTCCTTAGGAGATTATCCGGAGTAGAGTTTGAGTGCTTCTAGTCCGGAGTTGAAGAATAAGAAGCAAGTATATATATGTATACATCTGTAATCAGGGAATAAAATACAATACTTTACTTAACCCAGATATGGTTTAAACAAAGCATAAATAATTCTATTGTTGCTGAATATTTTTGATACCCAGCATGATGCAGAAAAAAATCTGCTTGTGAATAGGATAGCTCCTTCCTTACTCCCTTACTTACAAGTACCAACAATATACTTGGAATATTATCACAATTCTTGAGAGCAGTTTTTGGAAAAACAGTAGTGATGACAAGAGGAAAACAAATAGATTATTGTGTCTTAGAGAATAAACACCATTGGATTTCACCCTTTTTTTTAGTTGGTTCTGTTTTTGGCTTTACCTTCCCATTTAATCTGTTGAAATAGCAGTTGGAGCTAAAGAAAAAACCCACCTTTCCCCCAGTACTTCTAATAGTTTCCTCTAGAATTATCTTATTGGAAGAAAATAATCCATCTGCTCCATTCCTTAATATAGCAAAATTTCTAAGTGAACTGTGTGACAAAGCCTGGCTGAGTTCCATACCATGTGGTTTGTGGCCTCAAGCAAGATGAACACAATCTGTTTTCTCAACATTTAATAAAGGCAGAGATGGGTTCTTTCATTTGGCAAATGTGAAACTTGATTTGGTGATGTTTTTGTTTTATGTCTTATTATCTTATACTAGCAGCTTCCCAGTTGCCCAGCCCATCCATTTTTTCAGTCATTCAGATAGGCATCACATACACATATTTAAATATTTTTATTTATTTATAATTTGTATTTCTAGATTACCCATCTCCCTCAAGGATATAGAAGATCCAGCAATAGAATTCTACTTCCAATAATGTTTTCCAAGAACATTTTAGACCTTTGGCTACTTGACTTCAATTATGCACCTGAAATTTGCAAATAGCACTTTAAAAACTTCATGGTTCTTTCCAATAGCACACCTGTTCTTCCTGCCATGTAATAGTGTTTAAAAACATTCCTGTGTATAGTTTGGCTTTCCAAAACAGGAACATTTCCATTTTTAAAAAGTTATATTACACATAATACATATGAAGCCAGCTTTATCCATGGCACAATTTCATTTATATTGATGAAGTTAAATCTCTTTTACTTGGCTGTGTGTATATGTGTTTAAAAATTATAGTATTAAACATTTAAGAACCAAATTGACATTGCAACATTCATTTGTTTGGGTTAAATGCTAGTTAAAATGGTTAGATACTGAAAATGTTGTCTTGGGTAAGTTTATTTTAAGAGGCATCTGTCTCCCTAGACCAGGTGTCGCCAACCTTTTGGACCTCAGGGACCACCAAACTCATAATTTTAGATCCCAGGGACCACTAACTGGTTCTGTGGGCATGGCCTAATTTGTGGGTGAGGCTTGGTGGTCATGTGACTGGCTGGGCATGGCTTGTATGTAAATATTATAAATATTTATATAAAGATTGATTTTTTTATAAAAAAGAGCAACTTTTACCCAAAATCAGGCAAAGCAGGCAGGCAGATTGAGTTGCTCACAGAATCACAGATTCATTCAGAAATCAATCTGCCATTGGCTAGCTCAGTCTGTCACATAAAATTTGCTTGCAAGCAAACTTACAAAATTAACTCACAACACACCATGCATGTAAATATTGATTTTTTTTAATAAAAAAGAGCAACTTTTACCCAAAATCAGGCAAAGCAGGCAGATTGAGTTGCTCACAGAATCATTCAGTGATCTGTCTATTTGCCATCGGCTAGCTCACTCTCTCAAATTTGCTTGCCGTGAGTCTGCACTAAATTTGCTTGCAAGCAAACAGTCCTAAGGGAGGTGTGGCTGTGCTGAGCCGAAGATCTAAAAGGCTAGCTAGAAAGCAAGAAATGCAACCATTTCCTGCTTCCTAGCTAATCTAAATCTCCCGGCACAGCAGAACAAATGATGGTCAGACTCGGAAAAAGGAAAAATAGCAATTTAGCAGGCAAGTTTACCAGGTAAGGAGTGAGTGGGCGGGGAGGGTTCCCGTGGGCCATGTGGGTGGCACAGCCTTGTGTTTCTGCACAGCCTGGATTGATTGCTTTGTGGGGCTGCTCTGGGGGTGCTCTGCGGCCCACCAAATTTTTCTCACAGCCCACCAGTGAGCCGCGGCCCACCGGTTGGTGACCACTGCCCTAGACTCAATATAAAAAAAGAATTCCAGAAATGCACAGCCTGTGATGTTCATCCTTGTTTTTAGCTTTTTGAAAGTTCTACTTCAGATACAAACCTATAGGATTTCATTATTTGTAAAGGAATTCTGTTAGGAAGGCAAAGGTTCAAGGCATAAATCTAGCTAGCCAAATAGATTGGTGCCACATCCAAGAAACCACATTATGGCTTAGTTTGAAGAGCGAACCCAACTGTTGTGACTTCGCCCAGAAACCAGGGTTGAAAACATACCATGCCTGAACTTGATGTTTGCAGGAGAGCCTTTTATGTCCTGTCAAGCTTAATCTCCATGCTAGGTTAACAGTGTCAAAAATGAAAGCAATACAAGGGAATTACTTTTATCCCCTTTGAGAGGGCAGAACCACCATATTTGACCAACCTCTTTTTGTAGCCATTCAGGTATTGTGTGTAGCAATTCAGATAAGCTACCCATGAGCAGGTGCTACCCATTGTTCATCCTCTACTCTTATGGATGGATATATCCTGATGGAAATAGATTTTTTCTAGTTCATGGTTTTTCTTATTGAGACTATATTATTTATAAGAATATGTTAAGTCATGCAATAAAAGCAAAGTAGCCACTTTGTGGATGGCGAGTGTCGTTTACTTGGGTTGGTTTCAACTTATTTCCTGGCAAATTGGGATTTTTAAGGGAAAAGTGGAGGGATACCAATTTTGGCCATACCCCTATATGTGCTATATTGTTAGTGTCTCGTGTTCTTCTCTTTTAATTTTTTGGGGTGTTATCACTCTTTTAAGTACGTTTTTGCTCCCCCATTCCCAAAATGAGTATACTAATTGAAAAGAATGTGCTGAGGATACCAATTCAAGTGGAGGAAGGAAAAAAATGAGAAAAGCTTTGAAATCCTCAAGTGTTTTGAAATAAATAAAAACGCGAGGTTATAGAGGTTACTGCCCTAAATGAGGCAATCTTACAGACTGTAAGAAGAAATGCTCAGAAAAATAGCAAGAATAAGCAAACGTACTACTATTTTGAGTGGTCTACCTCTAAACCTATTCTTTCCACAAACCCTGATATTCATATTGAATGATTTCGCGGAGCACAGGGGTTTTCACGAATGCAGTTGTCGTGCTACATGAGACATGATTGTATGGTCAGAGCTACTGTAGTTAGTACTGTATTTGTATTGGAAACTTATTAGGATATTTCAGGCTGGGCAGTTGAAAAACAAAAATAAAAGTCATATGTAATATTATGTAAATAATTTACAGAACAGAAAATAAAGCACTTTCTTTTTATTGTGAAGAGAATGAAACTGAAGTTTCCATGCAGTCCCTAAGAGTTTAACGTGACTTAAAAGAATCTTTGTAATATTTTTAGTCACAGTGGCTAAAACCTCCTAATCCACAGCACTCACTGTCTTCTTTCCTGGTAGGTCAATGTCATGTGGCTGTACATCTGCTTTGACCTCAGGCTGACACTTGTATTTGGAACAGGGAAGTCTATTTTCATAGTGAAGTCTTAGTACTGTTCTTAATAAAATCAGGAATAGATCAAAAGAACGAGAGAGCAATAGTTATTTGTATTGTCCCTCATAATAATAGGTCTTGACAACTTGTACCAGCATTTGTCAACATGCACATTAAGCTTATATTGTTAGTTTTTATTTTATTTGACCAATCCTAGCTATAACACTGTTTGTATTGTCCATTCTCCTGACATGGAGCAAGAAAGCAAACTGGTGAGAAAACAGCATTAAATGAGACTGCAAAATTGAATATTTAGGTTAGTTAATACAAAGCTTTTGAAATATTAATTTCTAGATAGGAATATGAAGCAACTGTAGGAGGATAAAGTATATTCTCAGTAGAGAGATTTAATTTGCACAGATGTAACAGAAGAGGAAACACTAAGATGTAAAAATATTTGTTTCATTTTAAATTAAACAGTTATACATATTGAGTTACTGCACATCGTTACTTGAAGAGGAATATGCTTTAAGTTCCAGGATTTTATGCTTTGTATTTTTCTTAAAGTAATAATAATGCATATTTTAGTTACATTTTAGATTCAAGTATACATACAATTTTTATATTCAACTATCCATTCAAGATGTCTATCTAAACAAACCTTCACAAATCAGCCTGTGCTATGTGGAACAGGGATGTCAACTGCTATATTCTTAAGTGATGTTTTCTTTTCCAGAAGCTTTTGGGTTCTTTAGAAGCTGCATGCCTGGAGCCAGTGGTACATTTCCTAAATGAACAAATGTCTTCACCTCTGCTCTTCTTTCATAATAACGTTGAAGATACTGGACATGGAGGCCTTCTCCCTAATGGAAATAACATCTATGCGGTGCTTTGCAAGGGACCATATTCTTTCTCTGGATTTGGAAAATATATTGTATAAGTAGAATCCATTGGAGTTGGGCAGCTAATACGTTCAAATAAACAGCAAAATGTTTCAAAGTTGAGTGAGTCTTTGAAATCTGGCCTGATCACATCTTGCAAGGCTAGTGAATATGAGGAAGACATTTGATACAGAAGAGATGGCAGATTGCTCTTAAAGTGTGCACTCTTGTTAAAATGAATGTCTGAACTGCGATTATTGCAGTGGAGCAGGCAAGCAACTGTGTAATACATTTTCAAATGATTAGGGAAGGAGAAGGGTACGATAAATAAAAACACACTTGTATACCGGTATATACAGTATAGGATAGATTTTCTTGTCAAATTTTGCTGTCCTGCAGTTTTTAATGCTTCATCTACAGATGAAACTCGAAAAATTAGAATATTGTGCAAAAGTTCATTTATTTCAGTAATGCAATTTAAAAGGTGAAACTAATATATGAGATAGACTCATTACATGCAAAGCAAGATAGTCCAAGCCGTGATGTGTCATAATTGTGATGATTATGGCTTAAAGCTCATGAAAACCCCAAATCCACAATCTCAGAAAATTAGAATATTGTGAAAAGGTTCAATATTCTAGGTTCAAAGTGTCCCACTCTAATCAGCTAATTAAGCCATAACACCTGCAAAGGGTTCCTGAGCCTTTAAATGGTCTGTCAGTCTGGTTCAGTAGGAATCACAATCATGGGAAAGACTGCTGACCTGACAGTTGTGCAGAAAACCATCACTGACACCCTCCATAAGGAGGGAAAGCCTCAAAAGGTAATTACAAAAGAAGTTGGATGTTCCCAAAGTGCTGTATCAAAACACATTAATAGAAAGTTATGTGGAAGGGAAAAGTGTGGAAGAAAAAGTTGCACAAGCAGCAAGGATGACCGCAGCCTGGAGAGGATTGTCAGGAAAAGGCCATTCAAAAGTGTTGGGGACTTTCACAAGGAGTGGACTGAGGCTGGAGTCGGTGCATCAAGAGCCACCACACACAGGCAGATCCTGGACATGGACTTCAAATGTTGTATTCCTCTTGTCAAGCTGCTCCTGAACAACAAACAACGTCAGAAGCATCTTACCTGGGCTAAAGAAAAACAGAACTGGTCTGTTGCTCAGTGGTCTTTTCTGATGAGAGCAACTTTTGCATCTCATTTGGAAACCAAGGACCCAGAGTGTGGAGGAAGAATGGAGAGGCACACACTGCAAGATGCTTGAAGTCCAGTGTGAAGTTTCTACAGTCTGTGTTGATTTGGGGAGCCGTCTACCAGGAGATTTTGGAGCACTTCATGCTTCTTTCCACAGACGAGCTTTATGGAGATGCTGACTTCATTTTCCAGCAGGACTTGGCACCTGCCCACACTGCCAAAAGCACCAAAACCTGGTTCAATGACCGTGGGATTACTATGCTTGATTGGCCAGCAAACTTGCCTGACCTGAACCCCATAGAGAATCTATGGGGCATTGCCAAGAGAAAGATGAGAGACATGAGACTGAACAATGCAGAAGAGCTGAAGGCCGCCATTGAAGCATCTTGGTCTTCCATAACACCTCAGCAGTGCCACAGACTGATAGCTTCCATGCCACGCCGCATTGAGGCAGTAATTGCTGCAAAAGGGGCCCAAACCAAGTACTGAGTACATATGCATGCTTATACTTTTCAGAGGTCCGATATTGTTCTATGTACAATCCTTGTTTTATTGATTGCATGTAATATTCTAATTTTCTGAGATTGTGGATTTGGGGTTTTCATGAGCTGTAAACCATAATCATCTCAATTATGACAAATCACAGCTTGAACTATCTTGCTTTGCATGTAATGAGTCTATCTCATTAATTAGTTTCACCTTTTAAGTTGCATTACTGAAATAAATGAACTTTTGCACGATATTCTAATTTTTCAAGTTTCACCTGTATGCAGCTTCAGATAAAGGTTGCCAAATATTATACTGAAAATAAGCAACTGCTTGGGCATGACAGAGAGGCAAAACAGGATATTTCTGCCATGTCCTTCTGTTGCTAGATGTCTGTCTGCTAGCATATTTTTAGAGAGCTATGTATCAAAATAATAGCAACTGAAGATGCCTCTATTGCAAAATAGGCTAAATAACTTCATAACTACTTTTACAATTTGAATAATGCTAGCAACCCTTGAAGTTTGAAGTGTTTTGCAAAGCATGAACATGTGGTTGTTCCTATTTTAAAGCAGTATTTTAAGTGGTGAAATACTTTAAAGTTCCTATCCCATGTTCATAATCCTTTTTCTCTTCCACCAATCTTCGTACCATGATTTTGGTTAACAGTGTGGTAAAATTATGTGACTTTGTTTTCCTTAAAGTTATCATATGTTAAAATATTCCCTTTAACTCACTTTTAAAAACCCTTGTTTAAGGTAGTAAATATTCTTTGTAATCCAGTGAATAGCCTGCTCTTGAGAAATGACATGATATTGATTTTTGTTGCTTTCTATTATTCCCAGAAGCATAGCAACCGTAAAATGTTTTCAGTTCCTCATTTCTTTCTATAGATTATGGTGCTTTACATTGTAGATTGCCGATCTCGACAAGATTGATTAGTATTGACACTTGTCAGGGTTTGACTTAAAAGCACTGGAGATGGGCATTGTACCAAAAAAGTCAGATCGAATACCAATCAGGACTGCTTATGTTAGCTAGCTTTTTTTATTGTTGCTTTAAATACAATACCAAATCAGACTAATCTGTGTTAGAAGCACCCCTTTCTTTCTTTCTTGGCTACCTTTTCATTGGATTTTGCTCAGTCAATCCCATCTCTTCTGTCTGAAATACTTGATTCTGGAATTGGTCGTTTGCTGATGAATGATGTCAGGGCTATAAACTTAAGACCAGCAATTTCAGTTTATTGTCAACTTGGCTGCAAATGCAATTAAACAGAATTGCCAACATTCCATTATATATCATTTCTGTGAATTTATGCATGTTTCGCTGGGATTAAACCTTGCTAAACATTGTGGGATTCATTTTTTAATAAACATAGAATTGGCTTGTATATTTTGTATGCTTGCATTAAATGTAGGCCAGCATCATAATGGTTCTTTCCCATCTGCTCTTTCTGTTTCACACAATCTTAGAACTGGAAGGGATCGCATGCATCAATTAGTCCAACCAATTAAAATAATTTTAATATTAATTAAACTGTTTTTCAGATTTCCATTTTGAGAGTATTTTTCTTCTTAAAAAGCTTCAGAGATTGAGAACCCACAAAGACCATAGGTAGACTCTTCCACTATGTTCAAATTTTATTGTCAAGCTTTTCCTTATATTTTTTAAAAAATCAGAATAACTGAAATTTATCCCTATTATTTCTGGTCCTAACTTCAGGGGCAATGAAAATAATATTTGACCATTTTCCCCAAGGGACATTTTTATGCGTATCTGAAAACTGATATGTCTCCCCTCTGCCTTTTTTCCAGATCTAACATCCTATGTTACTTTACTTTGTTCTTGTAGGACATGTCTTCAAGACCCTGTATCATTTTTGTCACCCTTTTCTGTTCTAATGTTTCAACATCCTTCCGATGGCCAGAATCACACACATTACTCCAGATGTATTTTCATTAGTGCAGAATAGAAGGGAATAAAGACTTCATGCGCCTTTGATACATTGCTTCTTTTGTACTGTAGAATTCCGTATCTTGTATGCCTGCTGTATATTCTTTTTCCCTGGATGTATTTCTCCCTGTCAAAGGACATTTTGATGATATTAAGTCAGTCTCCCAACCTGCCCAGACTAGATTGCAATCTCATTCTTTCATACTGGATGTCATCCAGATCTCTAGATGTTATATCAGCTATTAAGTTTATAAACATTCCATCAATCGTATTATCCAGATATGGAGATGGCTTTGAGGGAGACATCATTACCAAAAAGATGTGAAGAAAATTAAGATTAAGTCTAGGGCATGGAGAAAGTGTGGCAAACATTTCAGACAGATCCCTTCCTAAAGCATAATGTTAGGAAAGAGAAGAGGGAGAACAATCAGATTTCCAAAATTATGTTACTACAGTCACTTCAAATAAAAGTTGTCTTTAGTCTTCCAGCAGTTATTTCTTGGTCAGATCTGCCTCATCTGCAGCCATCATATCATTAACAAAACTTCAAATAGTAAGATATAGTAACCCTATGGACACTAATGCACTCAGGTTCTGTTTCAGGTTGCAGACACACAAGCACAAACACAGTTGCTATGGAGATAAGCAGATAACAGTAGACAAGATCATAAATCAGGGTCTGTGCAAAGAGGGCTTGCTTGAATAAGTCCATTTGAAGTTTAAACAACATAGTGGTCCATATTCTTTCCAGATATCAAGAGTGCCTAGTTGGATAGTCAGCCAGTCCAAGAGTCAAAGGTTCAAGAGCTCATACATAAACAAGAGCATAAACTAAGTCTCCAACAAATACTGAACCCGAAGCAACTATATAAATCCACCTGCAAGTAGTTGGCTACAGTTACTCAGATCTTGTCCTTTGCTTAGTGAGGAGACTCATTGACTGGTGTTGCCCTGCTCACCACTGCGTGAATCGAGGCCTGCAGTTTGAAGTTTGTGTCTCATTGTCCAACTGTTGCTCAGCCTTCTCCAAAGTATCACAGCTTGAAGATTCCAGAGGCTGACAATCCACAGATTCAGCTGGACCAGTGTTCTCAGAATAGATTGAGATTTGAATCTGAATCCTAGCCCATGACATAGCCAGCTGGGACTGTAGCACCATCCAATCTACATTTTAACAACTTGCCAGAAAGAAAGTAATGTGGGACCTTTGTTGAAATCAAGGCAAATCATATCCATAGTGTTCTCCTTGTCTTTTAAAGAAGATGTCTTGTCTAAAAAAAGGAGAATTGTCTCACATGGCTCATTTTTTAAAAAGCCATGCTGAACCTTAGCAATCATGGCATTGTCTTTAAGATGGTTACAAATGGCCTGATTTATTAACTGCTCTAATATCTTTCCTGGTATTGAGGTTTGGCTCACTGCTCAATAATTGCTGGGAACTTTTTTGCCTCCTTTCTTGAAGAGGAGGCTGTATTTGTTCCTCTCCAATTTTCTGGCACCACTCTACTTCTCCAGGATTCTTCAGAAGATCTCAAGAACTTTTCAACCAGTTCTTTAATTATTCTAGGACACATTTCATCAGGGCCTGGGAATTTGAAGATCTTTAGCTAGAACAGTGGTAGTCAAACTGGTCCCTACTGCCCAATAGTGGGCGTTCCAGCTTTCATGGTGGGTGGTAGGGGTTTTGTCCCCTACTTTATAAATCACTATTACTGTGGAACCGGTGGGCGGTTAAAGAAAACTTTACTACTAACAGAGATACAAAAGTGGGTGGTAGGTATAAAACGGTTGACTACCCCTGAGCTCGAAGTTCCTTTTCCATATCATTTCTGACTTCCCATGTTGTGTTCCTCCTGTCTGGTATTCATTTGCCTTTAGATATAAAGAAAGAGAAAAAAAATAAAGAGTTGAGGTTTTCTGTGTTTGTTTTGTTATCTATTAAGTTTTCTCAATTTGGATTAAGTGGATTGTCTCCTTTTGTTATCCACTTGTTGAGAAAGAAATTGAAGAAACCCATGCTACATTTTGTCATAGTTATTTTCTGCTTCATTTTCCTGACCCTGTTTTGCTGATAGTGAATTAAGAGTGGCCATTTTGATGTCAGTTTCAAAGACTGTGATTCCACCCTTAAAAGTGAATCTCTCAAATGGTTTAGAGCAGTGGTTGCCAACCGGTGGGCCGTGAGAAAATTTTGGTGGGCAGCAGAGAAATCTCACCCCCAGAGCACCCCCACAAAGCAATTAATCCAGGCTACGCAGAAACACAAGGCTGCTCAGCCCACATGGCCCACAGGAATCCTCCCCACCCGCTCACTCCTTACCCGGCAAACTTGTCTGCTAAGTTGCTATTTTTCCTTTTTCCGACCATCATCTGTTCTGTGCTGGGAGATTTATATTAGCTAGGAAGCAGGAAATGGTTGAATTTCTTGCTTTCTAGCTAAGCACAGCCAAACCTCTCTGAGGACTGAAGGTTTGCTTGCAAGCAAATTCAGTGCAGACTCACGGCAAGCAAATTTGAGAGACTGAGCTAGCCGATGGCAGATAGATAAATCACTGAATGATTCTGTGAGCAACTCAATCTGCCTGCTTTGCCTGATTTTGGATAAAAGTTGCTTTTTTATATAAAAAAATCAATATTTACATACATGGTGTGTTGTGAGTTAATTTTGTGAGTTTTCTTGCAAGCAAATTTTATGTGACACACTGAGCTAGCCAATGGCAGATAGATAGATTTTTGAATGAATCTGTGATTCTGTGAGGAATTCAATCTGCCTGCCTGCTTTGCCTGGATTTTGGGTAAAAGTTGCTCTTTTTTATAAAAAATTCAATCTTTATATAAATATTTATAATATTTACATACAAGCCATGTCCAGCCAGTCATATGACCACAAGCCTCACCCACAAATTAGGCCATGCCCACAGAACCAGTTAGTGGTCCCTGGGATCTAAAATTATGAGTTTGGTGGTCCCTGAGGTCCAAAAGGTTGGCGACCCCTGTATTAGAGAACAGTGAGTGTACTATGCTCATGGGTTATGGATCTTTTTTTATTTTAACTTTTCAAATTTAACAAAAAAATTATAGGAACACTAATATTGTGTGGTTCATCCATAGGATGACTTAATTCATAAGTTTTAAACATTTTCTCCAAAAGAGTCAGAGTCCAAAATGGGGCAAAAGCAATCTACTCAATTAAAATAATTTGGGATTTGTTAGATGATTCCTCTAGAAATATTTGTTTGTTTAACTTATATGTCACTCATTTCACCTAGAGTGATAGTAGGCAGCTTACAATAATTAGAAACTAATAAAAATGATGAAATTTTACCAAACTATGGTTTCTCATTAAACTGGAGTGGGTTACTAAGCAAGGTGGCACAGGGTCAGTCTTGCGTCTTCAACTCTTCAACACTTGCATGAGCCAAAAAGCAATGACTTTTGTAAGGAATAGATACCGGATAGAATACTTCCCCTCAAAAGGCACAGCTTTACAATATTTGTGATAAGTTTACCGAAGTAGGGTTGCAAACAATAGTAGAATGAAGGGCTAGGTTCTTAATTGAGGAAAAAAAATGGGACTGCTATAGAATATAAGAAAAATGGCTTGGCAATAGTATAGGTAGTCCTTGAGTTATGACCACAATTGAACCCAAATTTATGTTGCTAAATGAAACATTTGCTAAGTGAATTTACCCCATTTTATGACTTTTCTTGCCAAGTTGTTAAGTGGATTATTTTGTTTGTTAAGTTAGTAACATGGTTACTAAGAGAATCTGGCTTCCCTGTTGGCTTTGCTAGTCAGAAAGTTGCAAAAGGGGATCACATGACCCCTAGACTCTGCATCCATCATACGGGTGTGAACCAGTTGCCAGGCATCTGAATTTTGATCATGTGACCTGTTGAGGTATTCCCCGTTAGGAGAATGAGTGCACTCAGGGAAACGTAGTGAGAGTGATGTTGAATAACACATGGCCAGCATACAGATACACTGAATAGTAAAATGTAGGTTTTACTTCCAGTAAACGGATAAACAAAGTCCAACAAACAGTCCAAATCATACACAGTTAAAGCAGTTAATATCAGTCCAGGGATAATCCAAAAACGAAGTCAAGTATCAAACAAAGTTCAGTAAACGGAGTTTGCTAAGAGTTGCAAAACTCACAGCAATCCAAGTAGAACGACGATCAGGAAACACGGCAAAACAGGAAATGCAAGAAAAAAGAAACCAGGTTTCTGGCTCCATCTTATGGCCGTTGGAGGAACCTCAGCCAATCATACTTACAGCATGCTCTTAAAGATACAGTATTAAATTACTATCCTGATTTACATATTTCCAACCCAACTGTTAGGTGACTATCATTCCTAACATGACCATGGAGATGCTGCAATGGTCATAAGTGTGAAAAATAGTCATAAGTCGCTTTTTTCAGTGCCGTTGTAACTTTGGTCACTACATGAATGGTTGTAAATCAAGGACTATCTGCACTTATGAAAACCATCTAGGAGTTTTAATCTCTGAGGTGATTCTGAAGTGGCTATAAAATAGGCTAATACAATTTTAAACTCCCATCTATGGAAGAATAGGTTCCAAAAGACTAATTGGCATTGGTTGCACCTAGACTGCATATTTTGCCTAGTTCTGGACATCACATTCCAGGAATAATTGATGTAAAATGAAATAGGTTCTGAAAAAGTCAACAAGGGTGATCAGGGGACTCATAAGCTAAATGCTACAGGGAAAAATTGAGGCACTTGATACACTTGGGCCTGAGGAGAGACAATTAATGGCACTCCATGATTGCACTCTTCAACTATGCTACTTGAACATGTATCACAGAGAAAGCTTTTTTTGTCATCTTGAGGGTAAGACAAGATATGGATTTAAATTGCAAGATATGACATCATCTATCTCCAGTCTACAACACAGTCCTTTCAACAGTTCCAAGAAGGCTCCACACCCATTTGCACTACTCAGGTGATCCTGATGGCACATACAGGATAAATCTCCAAATGGCTTCAACGACTCACTAAAAGAATGCAAATGACCAGCTGTCTGCAAGGAGTATAAATCCTTCTATTTCCAGCATCCAGTCAGAGCTGAAGAAGCTTCTGGGATGAGAAGAAAAACATCTTCAAAGAAAAACAAAAAAAGTTCAGTTGCCTCTTGAAAAAGCACCTTTGGTATAAGACGACATTTTCCAACTGAAAGTTGGGGAACTCTTTTGAAGTGTAAGAAATTTGTTTGTGAAACCAGTTATTAGGATGTCAGTTGTGTTTTTGTCTCTGATTATATTCAAGCAGGCTCTAGACAGACTGCTGTTAGGGAAGATAACACTTAAGATTCCTACATTCAACTAGAGGTTGGGCTCACTGACTCTTCCAAATAGACTCTTCCAGCACTAATCTTGTGATACTATTAATAGTGATATATTTATCATTGGAGACTAAAACATATGAAGAACAGTTGCAAGAATTGGGTATGTCTAGTTTAATGGAAAGGAGGACTGGGGTCACAAGATGGTAGTGTTCTAATATTTAAGGGGCTGCCATAAAGAAGAGAGGGTCAAGCTATTCTCCAAAGTGCCTGGAGAAGCAATGGATAGAAACTAATGAAGGAAAGAACCAATCTAGAAATAAGGAGAAATTTCCTGACAGTTAGAACAATTAATCAGTGAAACCTCTTGCCTATAGAAGTTGTGAGTGTGCCATCGCTGGAAATTTTTAAGAAGAGAATGGACAACCATTTGTCTGAAATGGCATAGGGTATTATTCTTCAGCAGGGAATTGGACCTCAGCAATTGGGAATCATAATCAGCAGTTACAGGATGTTCCCTGGTCAGAACTGCGTGTTGAAGACCTGCTGTGATTCCCTGGCAGATTGCCAGCTCCATCCAGGCCTTCATCTTCTCTGGAACTTCCTCTGGAAGACTCTCGTCCCGTTGAAGACCAGCAGCCGTTGGAGTGAATGTAGCTTCGGGAGCCCTTTGCGTGGTCGGTGTTCCAGGTAACTGGGCCTGTTGGCTTTGGGGAGCCAAGCTGCGCCTGGATGAGTAGGAGAGATCTAGGGGAGGAGGAGGGTGGGAAGAGGTAGACGGACCTGGACTGGAGGAGGGAAAGTCCTGTGAGGCCCTGTGCACCTCCTGTGTGCACTTATCTATCTGCTTTTCTAATGCTTTATGGCACCTGTTGGCTTCCCTTTCTGAAGCTTTAGAATTCCCTTTAGCCTGCTTGGGTTTGTGCTGAGATTTGGCTTTGACCTTCAAGGATGAGGTCTGAGAGCTGCTACCGCCTGCCATTTTGATTGAAGGAATTTCAGTATGCTTGTTATTTAATGCAATACTGTGAAGGCGGTTGGCACGCCCAGGGACCTGATCTAAAAACAGACCGGTTACCCTGATGATGTTTTTTGTTCCCCCCCCTTCTCTATTTTTTTTTAATCTATCTATAATGAGTCGTATCTCAGTAATATTTTATTGATATGAAAATATTATACCGAATTGATGATGATGATGATGATGATTATTATTATTATTACTAATATATATAGCTATGTGTATATCAATATCAATTAAATAGCCTAAGGCTAAAATGTTGAAAAACCAAACAGCCAAATTGAGAACGACTAAAGGCCCAAGTTGATAAAGGTAGAGGCCTTCAACAGCTTCCCTGCACAGGCGGACACAGGCCTAGTTGCTCGCAGTTGTGCCACTGGGTTGATTGGGCTGTGAGGGTTAAGCCAACAATTTAAATTTAGGAATAGCCTCAAATGTAGTAAAAACAAGACAAGGGTATAATGATCCCAAGTGTTCCTAAAGAGAAACCTCTGCTTGGGAAAGAAAGTACCTCACACAGCACGAAATGAAATACAGTCAGCGTGGCCATGAGGTTTTTGTAAGAAAAAAATGGCCTTTGGCCGTTAACCTTTTGGCGCGCTCCCGCCGTGTGAAGGAGTAGCCTCCGAGGGCTCTTCCTATAAGGCTAAATGGCGGGGAAGGGTGGAAGGAACTAAGCGTTTAAATCTTCCACCCCCAGGCAGCGTTCAGAGGGGGGAAGGAAAGCGATACAACTCCTTTATGACCAAAGAGCTCATGCCGCTGTTCAGATGAAAGAAACTCTGCAGCTGTCTGTCAGAATGGCAGGGGTAGAAAGAGCGGTTGTGGGGAGGGGGCACGGAGCAGCGCCGAAGCCTCCCTCCACTTTGGGGCGCGAAACACTGCTTCCCTGTAATGCGAGCGATCTCCGACTGCCTGATATTAAAGAGCAAACGTCGAGAGATCGTAATGCGATTAGGAGGCTAAAGAGTCCTAAAGACAAGCTGATCAATTTTCAAACCTGCTAGTAAAGAAAACAAATTTTCCTGTTTCGGCCAAGGAAGAATCACAAGCACTGCCTATCCCTCACGAAGCTGAGCCAAAACTGGGGAACGCTGGGGAGGAGTCCCGTGGAGGAGGAGGAGGAGCGTTCCAGAAATTAAGCCCAGCCTAGACGTGCAGAGACTGAAGCATCTCCCACTACTGGATGCTCTGAACAGCTCATAGGAGAATGGGCAAATAAAATCCTGAAAAAGAATAATGTCATGTAATTGTTATTTTACTTCCAGTTAAATACTTGCCACCATGTGTGATAAAATATTTGTCATTTTTAATTTTTTTTACAGTTCTTGGGAAGCTTATTGCAGTAAGCATGTCGTGTGTTCTCGTAAAGGAGTGGGGCACTGGCGCTGAGTAATGGTCTTGCTCTATAGGCAGTCTACAAGCTGCAAAACATGCCCAGGAATTCTCTTCAATATCACAGATTCTCAACAAACAAAAAAACGTGGAACTTTTGTAAAGTCTAGGTGATCACTGACACAATACATTGCAAAGAATTTGAGGACAAGAATAATTGCAACACTTCAGGGCGATCTGAGCCCTGGGATTTTTTGGAATGCTGTTACTTGTTTGTTTGCTATGCCTCTTCTTTTAGTTAGACCTGTGTGCCGAGAGAGATGCCCCTGTCATTCACAAAGGAGGCTGCCTTGAATTATTAATAATTGGACAAGTTTAATGTGGCCTTATATCCCCTGAGGCATTAAAGATCATGTACTTGGTGAAAACCATTGTACTTTCCCTGACTTGATGAATTGGGAGCATTAAAAGACACACATACAGCCCCTTCCCCCTGCGTAGCCGCTGCTTGTTAACATGAAAGGGAGGGAAGGTGACTTAAGAATGCATCTCCCGAGGACTGAAAAAGTATATAGAAGCAATTCAGAGAAGGGAAACTTCAAGTTTGAAAGTGTTATGCCAATAATAATCTCTTCCATTAAGCATTTCTGTTCTATTTTCACTGAAAAGATAGAAATTAACTCCAAATTTAGAGGATAAGAGGGTAAGTAGATTTGTCTAGCTTCAGTCATTCCTAACAATTTGATATTTATGCCTTTGCGCTGAGGCTGGCTTTAGGAGCTACAGCAATCTCGTAGCATGAACTAGTTAGTATAATGGACAAGGAGAGCGTTCACCCTTGGCATTTACCAGCAGTCTGTTAAGTAAAGATAGTTAATATGAAGAGGAGGTGGATAAGCATTGCATGCTTGCCTTATTATACATGTGCCGCTGTTTGTTTTGAATGAGGGCAAACGTCCAAATTACAGATGGTCGAAATTTGGAGAGTCAGATGTGTATTGGATCGATGCCTTAAAAGCTGTTTTGACTAAAAAGAAGCTTGCCTGTTTTAACCTAGGTTTCAGTTGTACCCATGGCTGTGGGGGCCACTAAAAATAAAAGTTGTTCAGCTGCTAAGTCAAGTCCAACTTCTTGTGATCCCATGAACCATAATATACCAGCCTCACCTGTCCTCTACTCTCATCCGGAACCTGCCCAAACTCATGCCCATTGCGTTGATGACACTATCTAACCATCCCTTCCTCTGCCGTTCCCTTCTCCTTTCCTCTTCATTCTTTCCCAACATCAGGGTGTTTTCCAATGAGTCCCCTCTTCTCATTAGGTGGCCAGAGTATTTGAGCTTCAGCTTCAGTATCTGTTCCTTCCAAAGGATAGTCAGGATGATTTTCTTTAGGATTGATTGGTTTGATCTCCTTGCAGTCCAGGGGACTCTCAAGAGTCTTCTCCAACACCAAAATAAAATTATGTGATATTAAAAGGTCTTCTGCAGAGAAAATTTGGATTTTAACTGTACAAGAACATTAGACGTTATAAATCTAGTATGCAGACACACTGGTGTGCATCCAGATGCAGCATCTCTCATTTGTAACCAGTTTTGCTTAGTAGGGCTGGCTCATTAGTTTTCTTATCATATTCAGGCCTGGCACTGAAGCAGAGAAAAATATGCTGATTGCCTTACTCAGTTTGAGTGGTCAGTGTAGAACTTGCCTCACAGTCTGCTTTTCAGACTGATTTCTCCCTGAGCAACTTGCATTAATTAAAAGAGACAGATACATAAGAGATGAGATGCAGGAGAAAAAGAAGAAAGGAGGTCAGTTCTTCAAGAATGAACATTGTGATGGCATTTATATACAGGTCAAATTAAGCTGACCTTCCATGCCCAGAGCTCTAGTTTGTATAATGCCCTGTCTCAAGTACTTCTTGCTACTGATGGATGGGGCCAGAAATGACATGAATGCTGATTCAGTTCTACAGAGGAATTATTGAGTCTATCATCTGCACCTCTATAACTGTCTGGTTTGGTTCTGCAACCCAACAGGACAGACACAGACTTCAGAGGATAATTAGGACTGCAGAAAAAACAATTACTACCCACCTGCCTTCAATTAAGGACCTGTATACTGCAGGAGGCAGAAAGAGGGCTGTGAAAATATTTACAGACCCCTCACATCCTGGACATAAACTGTTTCAACTCCTTCCCTCAAAACGACTGCACACCAGAACAACTAGACACAAGAACAGTCCCCCCCCCCCCGAAAGCCATCACTCTGCTAAACAAATAATTCCCTCAAGACTGTTCAACTATTTACAAAGTGTACTCTACTATTACTGTTAATCTTCTCATCACTCCTTATCACCCATCCCCTCCCACTTGTGATTGTAGGACTGTAACTTTTTTGCCTGTATCCTTAGGATTTATATTGACTGTTTCCTAGTATGATTTGATTGTTGATTGTACCCTATGACTATCATTAAGTGTTGTACGTTATGATTCTTGATTCTTAACGAATGTACCTTTTCTTTGTGTATACTGAGAGTATTTACACCAAGACAAATTCCTTG
This sequence comes from Notechis scutatus, assembly GCF_049901735.1. Classification (NCBI taxonomy): domain Eukaryota; kingdom Metazoa; phylum Chordata; class Lepidosauria; order Squamata; family Elapidae; genus Notechis; species Notechis scutatus. Next base: position 80,313,907 of record NC_142009.1, read on the forward strand.
TGTGTCCAATCATACTTGGCCAATAAAGTATTCTATTCTATTCTATTCTATTCTATTCTATTCTATTCTATTCTATTCTATTCTATTCTATTCTATTCTATTCTATTCTATTCTATTCTATTCTAATGATGTGTCGTCCTTACACACTGTGGCCCATGGGTACTTATGAGGGTGGGTTATAAGGGGGAACTTGCACACTTGTGTCACTTATTAAGACATAACTATAAGATTGTGGCATTTGCATGGTGACATTACTATGGATTGCCGTGGATACTTCTGTTTTTGTCTTTTTGCAAGGCTGGTGGAAGTTAAGTTTTCTATACAGCAAATTCCCTAAGCAACCCCAAGGCCAATGAAAGAAGCTCCATTTTTAAAATAATACCTTCATGTCCACCTCTCTAATTTGAGACCTTCATGGTTTCCCTAATGTGCAGGCTACAGTAACATTCTTTGCAGATGCAAATGCAGTTCCTTATTATTTCATGTTTCAGGCATTCAGAATAATCTCCAAATTTATGACTACTGGCTAGGATTTCTTGCTCATTGTCTGCAGTATTAATCAGGTCTATTTATTGTCTCCTCTGTGGGAGATCTGAGCTTGGTTTGAAGCTGCATCAGCCTGGAGAATAATGATTTGTATCTTAATAAACATTTCCAAAGCTACCCCAGTGGACAAGTAATTAGTTCTTCACTTCATACCAGAAGCCCATTCATTTGTCTGTATACTTTGGGTATACTTTGTATATCTGTCTGTATCCTTATTCTACTTCTTCTCCTGATATCCTCTATGCAGCTGTGATGTATTTCTGATGGTTCCAGATTATTCCAAAATGTTGCTAAGATGCAGATGGAATGGGAATCTACTACACAAGCAGGTTTTACTAATGGACTAACATCATTTCATACAACTCATTGACTGTAGTATTATTTTAGATTCCAAATTTATTTTCAGTTAGGCCATAGACCCACAATCATATTATAGGCCAAAGGCATTTCTCACCTTACTATAGTAATTTGGAGGAGAAAATACATCACTTCCTATTTTTTTTTTTTTTTTTTGAATGGCTAGAGGAATTGTAGTCAGGATGGCATTTGTTTTGCCCCATCTTGCAAAATAAAACATAGCTATGTTCCGTTCTTGGACTATTGAGTTTTTAAATTTGCTCTTTGCCTTTGGGATGGTTCTAAAAAAATCTGTCTTGCTAATGTCTGTGGGAAATTCTCGATAATCCACATTATGGTTGTCCCAATGGTGCTTTTTTCCAAAAGGTGCAATAGCAAGATTTCCCAAAGGGGCTTTTTCCAGAAGACAACTGGATTTTCTTGTTTGCTTTTTTCTTTGAAAATGTTTCGTTTCTCATCTAAGAAATTTATTCAGTTCTAACTAAAGACATTAAAACTGAAAAAGCTTCTTGGATGAGAAATGAAACATTTTCAAATGGGGAAAAAAGACAAGAAGATCCAATTGTCTTTTGGAAAAAGCCCCTTTGGGAAATGTTGCTATTGTACCTTTTGAATTAGTGATTTCAGATTCTCTTTGGAAAAATTGTAATATCTTATTTTAATATATTTTCCTGATTTCTGACATAGTGCTTTATGACATCTGGAATGTAAGTCTCACTGAAGTTAATAAGAGACTTCTGCAAATGCTTAATTTTATCCTATTGATTTCTGTGCAGTTTAGATTGCAATCCTGTTGTGTATTTACTGTTGCATATTTCAACAGTAGATATCAATAAAAGCCTTGCTACTTCCTTATTACTTTTTTCCCCCTTTCAAATGTTAGCTAACGTTAATCCTAATCTTTTAAGACTTTTGTGATATTATTGCATTTAGAATTAGTGCTTCTTTCTCATTCCTTTCCTTGGCCTTCTTCATTGATAAATTCAACGGGATATTATTCATACTGAGATTAAACTTTTTCAGAAAAAAACCCCATCATCTGTTGAAAGTGAGGCTGTTCTTCAAGGCAGGAGGATGGAGCAAACAGTATCTTCACTTAGGAGCAAAAAATCCCCTCTTGTTGTGGCCCACTGGCGGCTGATGGAGCTGGCAGCGGAGTCGGACAGTGGTGAGGAGGTTGGGGAGGAATCTGGGCCAGTCTTGGAGGCCAAGGGGGGCTTGGACGAGGGCTCTGCATCAGAGGCAGAGATGGGGACAGGGCAGGCTGACAGTCATCAGATCCCTTCAGACACAGAAAGCAGTGAGGCGGGGGAGTTTCTGGAACCGGTTCCCAGCCTGCGCACGCGCAGGGCTACCAGAAGACAAGAACAATTGAGAAAGCAGGGTCGACTCAGGAGTAAGGCCACACCTCAAGAGATGATTGGCCCCTCCCATAGGACATAAAAGAGGAGTGAATGGGACGTGAGCTTTTGCAGGAAGCAATTTGTTTTTCTGGTCGATTCAAGCTTTGAAAAGTTCTGTTTGACTCTGTGTCAACTTTGGCCTTGCCCTATGTTTGGCAATTAGTTCTCTGGCAGCATTCCAAGTGCGATAAGTTGGGTGTTTATAAACATTATTCTGAAAGACTGTTTGTGAAGCTTTTCAGGCTGTGAATGAACGTAATTCACAGCCATGGAAATAAAGAGGTTTTGCCGGTACAAAGATTGTGTATTATGCCTTCTAAGGAAGCCTAGGTCAGAACATCTTTCTTTATACTAGTGTAATGAAAAGTTTTTCCAGGTGTGTCTATAGTTGTGTTGTCACCCTCAGCATCTTTGTATACTGGCTGGGGAATTCTGAGTCTTGATGTCCACCCATCTTAAAAGTGCTGAAATGGAAAAATATTCTCTACAGCAACTACAAGTCACTCTTGAGGATTTCAAACTGGAGTCCTACCTGGAGAGGCCAGGAGTTTAATATAGCTTTGGATCTTTTGCAAGCAAAGTAGAAATTCTACCACTGAGTTACAGTTACAGTCTTTCTTCAGTACAATCTTTTTCTCCAAATATTATCTTCATAATATTGGCATTTTCTGACACCAGGCTGAGGTCTTTTCCACTTTCCTGGACCTTTAATGTTGAATTTAAAAAAATGCAAAACATATAAAAAGGAAGGGTAGAGAGGAGTTCTGAGGAATCATCCATTTTTTAAGAGCTCTTCTTCTTCTACCCTGTATCACCTTGCTTACACAAAAATCTAATAAAAATAATGTTTCCACATGCATATTGGTATATGCTTTTTGAGTGACATGCAGTTTTTAAAGATGTATGTACAGTACTTGATTTTGACCGTTCAAAAGAAGAATGATCAGAGTATATTGGCCTTCTCAATTATTGAATATACTAACAAACATAGACTTTATGAATAGAGTTACTCCACCACAGATGCCTAGAGAAACAATCTGGCACTATAAAGTTATTCTCTTACCTCTTTCATATTTTTTGTGCCTGGCTTCACAGGTTACACCAAAATATAGTTTGTTTCCTTACTAAAATTAACCATTGTTGACTTAGGTTTGTCTGATATAACCACATTTTATAAATAATACGATTCATACACTATATTAAGCCAGAGTTTATTTTGGCTTAGTGTAGGATACAAATCGGATTTGTAACGTGCAAATCTGATTTGTAACCATGCTGATGTAGCATATTAAGCCAGACTTAGTACAAACAATGTTTAAAATCATTATAGAGTAAATGTTCCTGGAAACTATTCCCAATTCCATATGGATGCTTCCTCCTTGTATGTGAATAACTTGCAATGTCTGCAAGTTGGCCTTTGTTATCATTTAAAACTAATCTCAGATACAGTAGAGCAGGGGTGTCAAACTCAATTTCATTTTTCTGGCAGTGGCACCGCAGGCCGATCCTTCGCTGTTTCCAGGATGGCCCTTTGGGCCAGATCTAAACATCCTGTGGGCCAAATCAGTACCGTGGGCCTTGAGTTTGACACCCCTGCAGTAGAGGGACAAAAAGGCTAATTTTGGTTTCTTTCTTTTCAAAAAAATAGCCCCCTAATATGAGAGGTGGAGGTGGACAGTTGGGTGGAGAAGACAAGGCATTTGATGAGGCAATTCAGTGAAGCTGCTGGGAGGCTGAAAACAAAAGGGCAGGTCTAAAACTCAAGGCTCCCAGTTTCTAGCATGGTGCCATAAGCATTAAGCCAAACTGGCTTTACTGTTTGTTTTAGTTAGCAATAGAAAACTAACGTTTGTGCATGCACACATAGTTGCTGGAAAAATCCCAGGATTACAACAATGAATATAATTACAATGTGTGATCTTTGAATTTCATTATTAACATTTTTTTAAGTTTTTGGTTTACATTTGGTCTTGATCCTCCTTTTATTATTTCAGTTTCCCTGTCTACATCAGAGGCTCTTAGCTCCACACTGTTCTTTTATTTGTATTGCGGTTTGAGATGAAACTATGAAACAATTCAGCTTTTTACACTGTAGGATCTAAAATGTAGTTGTTTATTTCTAGCCAGGTTGCACAGGAAATCCTTAATTTGTAAGCTGATGTTTGGTTCTTTGTGCTAGAAACTCTTAAATTGTATCCAGCGTTCTCTTACTATTAAAACTACTGAAACTAAGGGCTGAGGCATGGGCACAAATTGTTGCATTCTGACTTATTCACTTTTTTTTTTTCAGGAGAGAAAATTCTGCAATCATACCCAGTGAGTGGATAAACAGTTTGTTGCTTCAGAGCAGCTACCATAGAGAGCAATTTAAAATGTTGTCTAGTGCAGAAGCTGTTTCATGTGGACATATTTGATATACCTGGAAGTTTAGCACTTGGCTGCATGGCTTTGATGATAAGATAATGTGTATGGTAGATAATTTTTATGTTGCTCTCCAAAACTCTAAATAAAGTGGTGTATTCTCCTGCCATTAGGTGTACAGTTTTGGGGTATGAGCATGTATTACTTTTTTACTTCGTTTTGTTTATTGTTATATTTGGTGCTAAAACAACAACCATTACTTCTTGGGATGAGTTTCATAAAAGTCTGAACTGGAATGTGTTCTGATAGGGCAATAATCCTGTCTGTGCAAAGAAACTATAAAAATGGAACTTTTTCTCCTTGCATCTGCACAAAACTTATGGATGGCAGTCCCAACAGCAATTAGATACTAAATCACCTGGTTCTTCTTTTCACAAAATTGGTTTTTATTGGGAGCTATTCCTCTTGACAATGTTACTGACAGAAGAAGATTCTATAGCACTCATTTTGATGTTCCTCTTCCCGATGAACAGCTTTCAGTCTATTCTTTCATGTTCTTTTCCCATCCCCTTCTCTTTTTAATGTGCTTATCACACTGTAAGCTTGGGAGGAAGAATTGGGTTTGTACAGTGTCAAGAAAGATTCTAGTCCTCACAGGCTAGTCATGTGAGTTAGATGCAGCACCACAACTGTTTTGTGAACATTTTAAAGACCAGAAAAAAATTACCCAAGAATATTTTTTTTTTGTGGCTCACAGACACTTCATCAAATGCCTAGAACATTGTGCAGAGAAAGATACATTTTCCTTAAGACAGTTTTCTGTGCATCTGATGAAGTAAACAGTGACCCACGAAAGCTTCTGAGATAATCAATATGTTAGCCTTTCAGGCAGCCCAAGAGTCTTTGCTGCTTTAAACTCTCATCTCTTAAATTGCAGGAGGCTTGTTGTTGACAAATAACTCCTGTTATATTTTCCAAAGTAAATGATTAGAGTTATTCTTACCTCCTCCATTCTCTTCAAAAAAAGAGAAAGGAAAAGAGCAGAGAACAGACATTCTTATAATAAAATTGTATTGCAACCACCACTCAAGATAACTGTGTGTGTGTGTGTGCGTGCACACACACACACACACACACACACACACACACACATATATTCAGACTAATAAATTGCTCGTTACAGAGATTCAGCAAATATGTATTGTAAAAAGACTTTGGAAAGTATACAGAAAATACTTATTGGACCTATTTGTGCAGCAGCATGCCCAATAAAATATACTGGTGGCTCTGGCGGCTCTGGCAGTATATAACCACATTAACTAGATTAAAACGTAATATATATTTATTATATTTATACTTTTGGCATGGAGACTATATCCATATCATCCAGAAAATACCTAGTTTCCTACCAGCCCTTGCACAACAAGAACATTTGCTAAGTTTTATATGCACTACCAACCTCTTTCTTTCTAGCTAGGCAGGCTAGAATAATATGGACCATGCCTAGATCACGACTTTTTAGCAACTGCTCGTCTTTAGCTTTTTTTCCTTGGAAGAATATTTCTGGAAACTGCAGTTGGTTCGTTGGGTAAGATCAGCTGATAATCAAGGACACCTCTGCAGAAAGTGGCATTTAAAAAACGAAAAGAATTGACTGTGACTATAGATTTCCCAGGTTTGATAGGAGCAAAGACACTGCTGTCAACTGTCCTATGTGTAAGAACATGTAAGCCTGGCAGGCTTTTAAAAAACTTTGCATTGGAAATGCAGCAAATGATATTTGGCTGAAGAAACTGGCAGATGCAATGCAGTCCCTTGTTTATAGTGGTATCACAATTTTGCTTTTTAAACAGTTCATAGAATATTTTTATTATCCAAATGTTCCTGGTTTTGACTTTGTCTTATTTCCCCTAAGGGCATTTTCTCTTAATAAATTGCACTCCTGCTGGTTTTATCCCCAAAGCTCCTATCGAATCACCTCAGGGATCATTGCCTTTTATGTCTATCCTTGGGAATCCGGGAGTGGGGGGGGGGGGGGCTTTGAAGGTCATTCTCTGGTAGCCTAGCTAACTTACCTTAACAGAGTAGTAGCTACTGAGAAAAGGGCTCTTCCAGTATCTCGATTATTTAACTATTTACTCATTTACTTGTAGCATTTATTTATCACCTCAATCAAGTAAAACTCTTAATGATTTGCCATTTCTAAAATTAATAGGTTGTATTTCCACTATCTATATCCCACCACAAGTCATCCAGTGTAATAACTGCTATGGTTTCTATCCCATTCCTGAATCCAAATTGTGATGTGTTCATATCCTCTAGAACTCTCTGAAATCGGTGCCCTGTAAAAGTGAATCCTAAAAATAAGTTGGCAATTTTCATTTTTATTTATTTAATTTATTTATTAAATTTGTTTGCCGCCCATTTCATTGTGAGTTAGAGTTTTTCCATTAGCATTAGCTCCAAGACTGAATTTTTGAATGGCTAACCAACATCTTTTCCAAAGCTGTCCCTCTTTCTTTCTCTAAAAAGAAGGATTGACTACCAGCTGTATCTAGCTTCTTGTCCCCTTCTTGGATGTTTTGACTGATCTGGTTGGGCAGAAATCTAATCCATATATGAGAGAGCTAATGCTGCAAATTTTTTCTTGACATTCATAAATTCAAAAATTTATCAGGTAATAGTATAAAATGTTATCTGTGTCTTGTAAGCAATTTCTGTCCCTCAGGTTTCTAGCTTAGAATGAACTTATGTGATTTTATTGATGAAATAAGAGAACAGTTTGGGATAAAATAAGAGAACAGTTTGGGATAATGATTAAGGCTCCAAGTAAAAAACCAGAAACTATGTGTTCTAGTCCTGCCTTAGGCACGAAACTAACTGGGTGACTTTGGGCCAGTCACTCTCTCTCAGCTTTAAGAAGTAGTCAGTGGCAAACCATTTCTAAAATCTTGCCAAGAAAACTGCAAGGATGTGTCTATGCAGTCTCCAAGAATTAACATGGACTCCAGATGTCTCTCTACCTGCTTCATTTCTCAGAGGTCCTTGGAAATGCCAATAAATAAACCTGGGTTTGCTATGAAATCTAGGTCCACCTGGAAAACACAGTCTGTCCCGTTCTTTCAGTAGGAATACAAGCAATGATTTATTTATCCAAAGCACATTTCAACCAGGACTCAATGATAGGAACTGTCTGAATTAGCCGTTCTAATTATGGTAAAATCTTTTCTGTATATTCCTTCATTGAGGTATGGATGCTGATTATGGGAGACAGCAAGTGGTAAATCAGGAGAAAGAAAGTATATATTCTGGAATATGAAAGCAATAGTGAAGGCAGATAAGCACCTCTAAAAGTCTTAGGTATTTACTGATGATATGTGTTAGGAATATAAGCCACCTAACAGGTATTTGGGTTGGAAATATATAAACTAGGATAGACATTTTAATACTGTATCTTTAAGAAAATGCAAAAACTGTAGTTGGGTGTGGCTTCTCAAACGGCCATAAGATGGAGCCAGAAACCTGGGTTGTTTAGTCTTAGTCTCAGAAGAAGTCTCAGTGAGTCTCTGTTTCCTTCTGTTGGAGAGTATTGCCGTTCCTCCATTTTTCCTAATTGATATTCCTGGATTTGATGTAAGTCTGATACTGAACTGTTTTTGCCACTGGACTTTGTTATTGGATTGAAAACTGACTGATTTACCTGTGAATGACTTTGGACTGCTTACTTTGAACTTTGCTTAAACCTTTATTGAAAGTAAAACCCTACATTTACTGTACAGTGCATCTGTGTGCTGTGTGTGTATTATTCAAACACTACTCTCAATACGTCTCCCTGTATGCGCTCATTCTCCTAACGGGGAATTACCTCAACAATATGTTTCCTGCACTCTTGTTTTACTCTACAATTTACATGGCAGAAGGAAAGGAATGAAAGAATTACCGTAAATTTTCTGTAGGTATCCTTCATTACTATATTACCTTATGCGGTATTACAAATAGTTTATCATAATATAAAATACAAAGAAAAATGAAAATAATGGAAATGTAGGGGTGGAAAAAGTGTAGAGCAAAAGGGGAAAGAAAAAGAAAAGTGTTGACTTCCGACTCTTTTTAGAGTAGTAGAATAAGATAATAGCATACAACCTCAACTTTTTACATATGTCTATACTACTCAATGTACTGGACCCTTCCATTCAGTGGTGGGATTCAAAATTTTTTACTACCAGTTCTGTGGATGTGGCTTGGTGAGCGTGGCATGGCTTGGTGGGCATGGCAGCGGAAGGATACTGCAAAATCTCCATTCCCTCCCCATCCCACTAACCTGCTTTCCAGCTCCGTTTTCCTGTGCAGGGCAACAAAAGAAGACCCAGCTAATCAGCTGGGACTCAGGAGGCAGAGAATAGATGGGGGTGGGGCCATTCAGAGGTGTATTTGCTAGTTCTCCGAACTACTCAAAATTTCTGCTACCGGTTTTCCAGAACTGTTCAGAACCTGCTGAATACCACCTCTGCTTCCATTGTACACAAGAAGCTAGACCTGAGCATACATTTTATGAGGTAGTGTTGTATTTCACTCTCAATAAAGAAGATGCTCTGGAAACAGATAACTTCTGCAATTTATATCTTCATTTTTGTTCTCCCACAGTAAATCTGTAAGTAGCTCATTAAATCATTTATAGTTCTTTGGTTGCTTTCACCAGAGTAACTTAAAACGTGTTTTAAAGACAAAACAGTCACTGCAACTTAAACTAGGGTTAGTTATCCAATTTCTTTCTTTCTTTCTTTCTTTCTTTCTTTCTTTCTTTCTTTCTTTCTTTCTTTCTTTCTTTCTTTCTTTCTTTCTTTCTTTCTCTCTCTCTCTCTCTCTCTCTCTCTCTCTCTCTCCCCCTCCCCCTCCTCCCTCCCTCTCTCCCTCCCTCTCTCCTTTTCTCCCTCTCCCTTTTCTCCCTTCCTTGTGCTCTCCCTCCCCCACCCTTTTTCTGTCTCTTTCCAGCTATGCCTCTCTCATTTGGCTCACCAGTCAAGAGGCAGCAGAGAAGAGACATGTTTCCCAGAGAGTAAAACAGGGAAGTGCTGCCTCTTTTCCAGTGACTGTCATCAGACCTGATGTTTTCAGAATGATTTTTCCTCTTGGCCAGATTGAGTATGACTACAAGTGTCATGCAAGGGGACGTGTCCGGAGAAATACACAGATATATAGCAAAACTAGTTTTGCCTGGTTATTTCAGATGATTTTTCTTTAAATTTGTGATAAAAATCTACTGTACGTATAAAATACTGTATATTCTACTCTGTTTGGTCAAGTCAGCTGCTCGTGTAGCTAACAAAGATCAAGTTAAACACCTTCAAAAAAGTAATAGATGGTTTGAAGAGAACACTCCTTTTTTTTCGCCATGGGGTTGTCTATTCACTACATAGCTGACAACTATTATTCTAAAGCAGTGAGTCCCATAATTTAATTATATTTTTGTGCACTGAAGTGCTTCCATTTGTTTTTTTCTGCATCCAATGCCTATCACTTTTACTTTCTGTCTGCAGAAAGGATGAAAGAACTTTGTTTCTTCTGTTGCTAGACAATTCCTTTTACTTTCTAATAAAAAAATAGACTGCTTTTCATTTAAAGGGGATCAATTCCCACTAAATATGATAACATTGCATAATAAATGTAACATAATCTGTATGTGTGTGTGTGTGTGTGTTTTACAAATGATAAATCATTTTTTTAGAGAATTGGTGAAAAGAAATAAAGTAGGATAAATCAAAGACTGTACTGGGTAAACTAGTTGTAACATACGGCAGAAACATTACATAGAAGATATTTTCCTAATTTTATAAATAACTTCAATTTTATAAATTGATTGCCTGGGCTGAAGTTTCCAGACTTCCAAGATTGAAATAAAGAGCCAGAGACTAAACGAAACCAGTACAGTATCAAAATACAGTGTAGCTGTACTCTACCCTAAAGACTGAAAAAATAAGTGACAAGAAGTTGATTACCATGCAAAGGCAAAAAAGAAAGAGATTTAAATCCTGGATAAATATAGATGGTAGACTGGATTGCTAGATTCTGCAGAAGCAAATCAGATATTTGCCACTATTGAAAGCAAATCACTAGTCAGCCTTTTTTCTTTTTTCTTGACTTTCCCATCATTAGTTCATGACTGCTGGTTGAATTTCTAAATAAAGGTATATTTATGATTAAATAAAAGACATTGATGTTAGAGTTTCTTCTAGAAACACTAATATCAATGTTTTTTAATTTAATCATTACATATTTTTGTAAACTCAACAAAAATAGATAGCCATTGTCTCCTGAATTCTGCAGTCGTGCAGGTAGGCAGTGGTGTTAAAAGATAACTTGGCTTCCAATTTTAGCAGGCAGAAAAAGGCTGGCGTAGTCTGGAAGAGTGAAATATATGTTGCATTTCATTTACGTACTCCTTCCATCCTCTTTTCCTACTTGGAAGAGGAGTCTAGTTCCTATTCTGAATTACTTTCCTTTCAAAACATTCAGCTTTTGTATTCATCAGCGTTTGGCTAGCTGCATTTCATTGTTAAATCAATTTCAATAAAGCACATGGGGCTTTATTTTCCTATTTTCAAAATAAGGTAATTTGAAAGAGCTCTGATGAGACTTTTTCAATAATAATAATTTAAAATAGAAGTGACCACTATTTTACCTTTCATATTAAAGGTAAAACTAAGTCTTAGGTTTAGAAATATGGAATGCCACTGAGTGCTGAACCACTTAAAGTTGCAGAGAAGAGAAATGAATAAATGTCCTACAATACAAGTAAAATATTTAGCGACATCTTTTTCCCTTTTGATGGACCAAAAGGATCCATCAAATATTTGGAAACCTCATTCATACTACAGTACAGCCTATGAGAAAATGTACTATAAATAAGCAGTCACAGTTTGCCAACTACAGACTTTTATTTAATTTAGGGAATAACACCTAAGGTTATTTTATAGTAGTGATTAGTTTTGTGTTCTATCCAGTGACACTACAATGATGTTATAAAGCTATTAAGGGTCAGATCAGTGCCTGGATTACAGAGCTTGTTTCCTATACTTATATATCCCTGAAAATTCTCCCCTACACTGTTTTAGAGGAGAAAAGAACAAGGCCACAATAATTCCCCTATATATATAAAACCTTTAGATCTGAATACTTCTTATAGCGATTCTCGTATTAAGTACATCTGTCAATGGGAAAGCCAAATTCGCTTAACAGCTGTATTACTAACTCTTTTAGAAGTATGTATGTTGGAATATTTAACAATCCTGTTTTAATTCTGTATCAAATAAATAGCTTTCTCTTCCATTCCTTCTCAAGAATTGAGCTGCTGTTCTATCTCATTCCAAGTCTACCTAATGTTTCTCCTTTCTGTTCCAAATTGGTTTTTTGTATGATGTTTGAGTCTCGACATCTGATGCATTTTCAGAAAGATCACATATGAACAGACTTTCCACATTCTCCAATAGACCTATATATTCTGAATGATGGCAGAATACATAGAAATACAGTTCTAAAGCTAGTTCTATAAGTTGCTCATAAGCTTAGGAAACAGTAAGAGTAACAATTATGTTATTTAATTTATTTTGAGAGAACTGATATGACAGATCAGAAAAGATATTACCAAACTTACTAAATCTTAAGTATAAACATGCCTTGTCAAATAATCTATTAAAGAGGAGCCTTTTCATAACAGTTTTGCTCAAGTATAACCCCCCAAATAATACAAAGTTGCATAAAAGAAATGCAACCAGACCATACAGGATGCAATAAAATGTTTTGAGAAGTATTTTACTCATAAACTTAACAGTAAGATAATAATGATGCAATAAAAATCCCAAGATACCACTGGATGGTCTGTTGGATGGTAAAGAAAATATGAATTTTAAGATATGACAAAAATATTGCAGACAAACTGAATGAATTGCTTGGGTCTCTATTCAGTACAGATTGTATAGATCAGGAGTGTCAAATTCAATTTCATTGAAGGCCGCATCAGGGTGGTTTTTCACCTTGGGGGGCCAGGTTGGGCATCACCAGGGTGGGTGTGGTCAGCTCAACATCACTTGTGTCGGGGGCACCTGTGGTTGCCAAGTGCTCTGCAAGTGAAAATAGGCTCCCAAGCTCCGTTTTCGGCTACGATGTCCTCCTGCAACCCTCTGCCAGTGAAAATGGAGCTCGGGAGGGCCACCCACGGCCCTCCCGAGCTCCATTTTCACTGGAAGAGGCACCATGGGTTGGTCCTTTGCTGTTTCCAGGGTCACCCCATGGGCCAGATCTAAACACCCCAGGGGCCAGATTTGGTATAAATCTCGTGGTATAGATAGAATACCTCAAGTGATACTGCATAACAAATAACTGGGTGCCCAGTTTGACTGGGTAATCATATGGGAACTATGTTTTAGAAAATGCAAAAGTAAAAAAAAGGGGGGGGAGAAAATGCTTTAAGGAAAGAAAGGAGAAACTTTGCCTCTGGAAATACGGAATGGGAATGTATTAAGAAGGTTCTTCAGGAACTGAAATATCTTAAGAACTAAAAAGAGCTATACTGATCAGGCTAAGTCTTGTTAATCAGCATTCTGTTTGCCTCCTGATGACTCTGTTTGAAAACAGTAGTCCTTTCTCATTATAGTTCCACTAATTGTACTGCACTTTGAACATATACATTTTGTAAACTCGCTAATGGATAATGAACAGTGAAAGGAGTCACACAATAATTCGAGCTGTGGAATACCTGTGCAGTTTCCTAGATAATTGGCTTCTTATATTGCCTTATCAAACATAGGCTGACAGGTCTTGCAGAAAAATATTATATGTATTTCGTATTCAAAGTAGTCCTCGACTTACAACAGTTTATTTAGTGACTATTTGAAGTTACAATGGCCTAAAAAAGTTGACTTATGAATGTTTTTCACATTTACGACCATATCAGCATCCCCATGGTTACATGATCAAAATCCAGATGCTTGGCAGCTGACTCATATTTATGATGGTATCAGTGTCCTGGGGTCATGTCGTCACTTTTTGCGATCTTCTTGACAAAGCAAACTCAATTGGAAAGCCAGATTTGCTTAACAACCATATTATTAACTTAACTGCAGTGATTCACTTAACAGCTGTGGCAAGAATGGTGGTAAAATGGGACAAAACTCACCTCACAAATGTTTTGCTTAGCAACAGAAATTTTGGAGTCAATTGGAGTCAATTAAATCATAGGTTGAGGATTTCTTATATTTACTTTGTGCAGCACCAAGATGGGCTTACAAGAAAGAACCATTTGACATTTGATATTTTGAAGGTCAAGTTTTAAAAACTATACTCTAATTTGAAGATATTTTGGAATATGTACATGTTCTTCATATATTTTCTTCCAAAGAACATAACTGTAAAAAAAAAAAACTAAACAGGGAGGCTATGCCTATGTCTCATTTCTGCTCTAATAAAATCAATGCAGACAAAATGAGAGCTCCCCAACTTTTCCCTTAATTTGGTCTCACACTTTTTTTCCTTTGGCTGCCCTACAAAAAAAAAACACCAAAAACTGACCTCTCTCTATTAGTTTGCTAAAATATTTGTCTTTCATGAAAACCAATACAATCAGCGGAGCTAGCGTAAAGAATGCTGACCATCTCGGGTTGCATTATAATAGCAAGACTGTTTTGTGACCATGTCTACAGGCAGACTGGAGGTGACAATATTATTTACTTTTGTTGCTGAGGGTCCAAAGAGGGAATAAATTGCTATTGATTTTTGGAACATTATAGTGAAGTGTCTTAATGTCAACAGAAGAGCTGGGTGGCAGGACAGCAGGAGAGACTGTATGGAGACTGCTTTTTAAAGTGAAATGTTGTTTTCTTCTTTAAACTATTTATATCTTTCTTTTGCCCCTCTCACCCTCTCCTTCCCATGTCCCTATAAGAAAACTTAACAGGATATAGTACTTCTGTTATGAATAAATGACATTACCTTTTAAAAAATGAAATTACTAGAATTAGTGATTAATTCTGTAATCATAATCAGCCACCAGAATGACTTAGTGTATATTAGCTATTTTATTTGAGCCAATTTTCCATATATATCGGCGTTGTAAAAATAATTGTTTGCATGAAGGAATGCTGCTGATATTCTTGTGGAAGGTATTAACTACAATATGGATAGTAGGTTTACACGTTCTGTTCTTTGCTTTTGTTCTTGCTTGTACACATTACCATTTGCAAACAAAACAAAACAAAACACCCAGCCTTCATTTCTTTCCATTTTCCATGAATCTTTCCCCTTTTGCTTCTTTTATTCTAACATCAGCTTTTAATTTTGGTTATAGCTGCACTACTGTGTACTGGCACCTGCTGGGAGAGATATATATGAAACATCTACAATTATCCCATACTGTTTAATGGTAGCCCTTTTCCTTCAGTTAATCATGCACACCCTGTTCAGTAGTTTTGAGATGAGTCATGTTTCTGAACTTCCCTTGAGGCCCTTTGCTGTCATTTCTTTCAAAAGAGGTGAACTGCATGCCAGGTTTCCTGGAACTCACAAATTAATCAGAATGCTGTGGTAAATTTGAATGTTTCAGATGACATTTAAGTTGGTTGCTTCAAAAACCGTATACCCCTTTCGTCTGATTCCCCCCCCCCCAAAAAAAAAATTTCTTAGTTGCTTTTTTGCACATGGCACTGAGGATGCAGTCATATTTGAAATGAGTTTGGCAGCAAGGATGTCCATGCTCAGAAATACCTGAAGAATGGATAGGGGGTAAACAAAACATGTGTCAAGGTTCCAAGTAATACATCCCCATCAATGAGAACTCCAAGACAGGCATATTCCTCAAAGAACATTTTATTGGGACATACCAAATTGGCACAGACTTGATGGAAAACCGGCTCTAAGTTCCCGCTGGTTTTACACCCACTTAAAAGTAAAACTTTGTCACTTCCTCCCAGAGTTTCATGATCCAATCAGCATCTAGTCCAGTTGCTAGGTGACCTCAGTCTCCACCTTTCGAACATCTGCACGAACGTCCTTGATTCCCAGGGGAAATAATTTTATTTAAGGGTACAACACCCCAGCTACCTCTACACCCCTCCTCCCTGGCCCCTTCGCTGCAGGCTGTGTCAGCCCTGACGCAATGCAAAGAGGGACTTCCTTAGAGCAGGGGTCCCCAACACGGTCCGCGGACCTGCACCGGGCCGCGGAACAAGCCTTACCGGGCGCTGGTTGCTGGCGCCGCCATCTTTTTGGTAAAAAAGCAATTTTTGTCAAAAAGATGGCGGCGCCAGCGCTTGGTGAGCTTTTCGGGTAGAAAGCCATTTCTACCCGAAAAAGCTCACCAAGCGCTGGCGCCGCTCATTTTTACGAAATCACTTCGTGACGTCACGGAAGTGATTTTTCGTCAAAAAGATGGCGGCGCCCAGCTGACGCGGAACCGGGTCGCGGCGCCCAGCTGACGCCGGAACCGGGCCGCGGCGTCGAAAAGGTTGGGGATCCCTGCCTTAGAGGAAAGCTACAAAAAGAAAATGGCCAAAGTTAGGCCAGCTTCAGGGTTGACTCCTTCTTCTGATTGTTATTTGTAGAAAGCAGTTAATCAACAGATCTCTGGAGAATTTGCTTGCATCTTTCCAAATTTTTACTTTTTAGCACCAGCCTTATGACAAAGGCATTGAGATGTATTATTTTTCCAATACATTAAGGATTTCTTTTTCTTCTCTTTTTTGCTTCTTGTCTGCAACTGATATCTTGTAGCATCACATTTCTCATCAGATTAGCCTTTTCCATAAGGGTACAGGCAGACCTCGACTTATGATGAGAATTTTGCTCAACATTTCCTTTGTTAAGTGAGACAGTTGTTAAGTGACTTTTGTTCCATTTTACCACCAGTTGTTCAGTGAATCACTGCAGATGTAAGTTCCTAACACTGTTGTTAAGTGAATCTGGCCTTCCCATTGACATTTCTTGACAGAAAGTCACAAAAGGTGATCATATGACCCAAGACACTACAATGGTCATAAATATGAGTCAGTTGCCAAGAATTTGAATTTTGATCATGTGACCATGGGGATGCTGCAATGGCATAAGTGTGAAAAATGGTTGTAAGTCGCTTTATCAGTGTTGTTGTAACTTTCAATGGTCACTAAATGGATTAGATTAATTTAGAGAAATTATGGCAGAAACATGATCCATGGTTTAAGATTTTGCCTAAATGCCCTCTACAGAATTAATTTGTAATGTAAAAATAAAGGTAAATAATGCTGTCTGGTTTCAATGTGATTGAATTTAATCTCATCTCAGAAGATAATATTTGTTTATTGAGATGAGCATCCTTATAAATTTAACAAATAAATAAATATGGCTGACTTTTTTAAGTGGCACGATATCACTCGATTTCATGCCAGAGCACTAAATTTAGGATACATTTTAAAACATATTTTTAAAAATAAATTTGCTAATATTGAAATTTTACTTGGTTAATCATTGCTCTCCATCCTGAATTCACATATAGGAAAACATGAAAATATATGCTATCTTTTTTATCCAAGTTGGGAGTTTGTTATATTTTGTTTTCATAGGGCATTATTCGTTAGAGACTTTTTGTTGTTATTCACAATAGTTAAATATTTGGTTGGTAAGATAACAATTTGTGTGATATATGTAGATACAGGCAAGGTACAGAAAGGATAAGGAAGAATATGGATTTTACATGGACCAACAACAATTAGATAAATTATTCAAGGAACAGAGAAAAAATGATATCTAAACTATATAATTTTCTTTTGAGTTTCAAAATGGAAGAAGAAGTAGTCAAAGACCCAATGATAGCTTGGGCAAAAAATTTGGGATATAATATAGAATTAGAATATTGGGAAAGAATGTGGGGGAAGAATTATAGACTAACGTTATCTACAGTATATAAAGAAAATATATATAAAATGTTTTATAGGTGGCATCTACCCCCTGCCAGATTGGCAAAGATATTTGCAACCCAAAGCCCAGAATGCTGGAAATATAAGAACAAACAGGGTACATACTTTCACATGTGGTAGACTTGCCCAGAAGCAAAAAAAAGTACTGGAGTAAGATCTGAAAGTGATTAGAGGAAATAACAAGCAAAAACTTGAATTTCGACCAGAACTGTTCCTACTAGGCATAATTAAGGGACAATATAGCAAGACAGACAGATACATTATCTTACCCATTACAACTGCTGCTAGGATTACATACGCACAGCACTGGAAACAGGGAGATATACCACAAGAGGGAGCAGTGATAAGAAAAATTCTAGATTGCGTGGAAATGGACAGACTGACTTTAGAGTTAAAGGATAGAGAGAAATCTGTGTATTATTCAGTCTGGGACGCCTGGTATATATGGTTTGACAATAGAAAGAAAAGTAATACTGTAACAAATTCTAGAATATGAAGCTATATGTACTGAATGTAGAATTAATAGAAAATGTGTGTAACAAGCGATAGAGAATCAACAGAAAAATTAATATGTAATATCGTAATGCAATAGAAAATTAAGTAGAGTAATATGGTTAAGAAATGTTAATGATGTCTTCAACGTTGTTGCAATTGTTTTTT
The DNA here is from genome assembly GCF_049901735.1 of Notechis scutatus. Taxonomy (NCBI): domain Eukaryota; kingdom Metazoa; phylum Chordata; class Lepidosauria; order Squamata; family Elapidae; genus Notechis; species Notechis scutatus. Next base: position 80,332,172 of record NC_142009.1, read on the forward strand.
TTATGTTTTTTAAATTGTTGGAAAAACTGAATAAAGTTTATAAAAAATCAATTTGTGTGATACAAAGATAAAATGATGTTGAAAAATATGCTTTAGTTGAAATTCCAATTTAAAGGGTAAAATGATGTTATTAATTATTATCAAAATGTCCTAGGTGCTGAAGGATTAATTAGTTCTTCTATTTGTCATGTTACAAATCTTTTGACATGGTGATGAAACATGAACAAGATGATTTTTTTAAAACTATAGTGCCAAAGTACTAAAGTTACAGTAGTAACTTCTACTATTGAATTTGAATGAAATTGTTTTTTAAGATGTGCAATAGAAGAATATCACAAAGGGAAATCTACTTTACAAATCAGATTGAAATCAAATTGGTTTGTGCAGATGCATAAGCATGTTTAAAAAATAATGACATGTTTTGCTATATCCTAAAAATAATTCTTTTAGTAATTTAGTTGCAGAACAAGACTTCAGGAAATAATTGCATGAAGTATCAAGTGCAAAAAAGAATGTCTGTCTGTGTATGTACACACACACACACACACACACACACACACACACACACACACACACACACATATCTATCACTGATTCATCCAGTAAGGCAATAAATTTTCAGCTTGTTGTTTGTAAATGATTCTGTTTTTGCAACATACAGTGAAGCATGAAGTTCCATCAACTCTGTATTGCTCATTAGATTTTTTATTGCTCAAGGACTTTTCCTTGAAGAATTTATGCCTGTTGAACTTAATTTATTCATCTTTTATTATTATTGGAACAGATTATGGGAAATTGCTAAACATATAAAAATTGTCTGTATTGTTTCAAAACTTTCTTTATGAATCCACATTGCTTCTTGACCAGGCAAAAATGTGCATTGATTTTGAGTTGTGCTGCCACATAAAGAACATCTTTACCATAAACAAATGGATGCTGTGAAGAAATTTGGTTTTTAAACCTAAACCAGACTATAAACAAAAACAATTGTGTTCATGGTTGATCGAGAGTTCCACAATCAAAGTAAGTTCAAAAGGAGATACATAATACACACACACACACACACACACACACACACACACACACACACACTCCAAAGCAAAACTCAAGTGAGATTTCTTTTGTGCAAAACATTTATTAAGGTTATTGAGATGATAAATTCTATATCCCATTCTAAATAAGGTTCTGCCATTGTACTATCTCTGAAATACGGTTGTGAGGATAATGTAACATAATTACACTTGTAGCTACCACAAAGAAGAGGGTCAGCCTATTACCCAAAGCACCAGAAGGCAGGACAAGAAGCAATGAGTAGAAATTAATCAAGGAGAGAACCAACCTAGAACCAAAGAAAAATTTCCTGACAGTTAAAACAATTAATCAGTAAAATGGCTTGCTTTTATAAGTTGTAGATGCTTCATCACTGGAGATTTTTTTGAAGAGATTGGACAACCATATGTCTAAAATGATAATAGGTTCTCCTGCTTGAGCAAAGGATTGGACTAGAACAGGGGTGAGGAACTCTGGAAGTTGAAGTTCACAAGTCTTAAAGTTGGCAAGGTTGGACACCCCTGGACTAGAAGGTTCCTTCTACCTCTGTTCTGTAAATATCAAAAGAAGAAAATATCTGTTCTGTAAATATCAAAAGAAGAAAATATCTGAAAAAAATGTGTTAATATAAAAATATAAAAGAAATGAATCAAATTAAAGTGTGTGTCTGTGTGCGTATAGTGGTAATTTGTATAAAACACATCTAAAACACATCTAAAATCTGTAATGTATTTTCAAACTGCATCAATGTAATTCAATTTTAAGTCAACTAATTCTTTCAGATGATTTACTGTACACTAAAATATTTTTATTTCTATAACACTTTCTCTAGTTTAGAGACTAATGAAGGGTTGTTTATTTGCTTTCTCTGGGGAAATGAATATATTAAAACTAGACATAGCCTCCAAAATATAACCTGCATGTTTCTCCACAGTGTCTCAGCAGAGGAATTTTAATTATTTGCTATTCTATGTTGGCACATTCCATTTCCCTCGATTTTAACAAAGAACAGAAATTTAAAATGCCATATTCTTCCCAATGTAATGCCAATATACCATATAGACAATAGGCATAGTTCTAAGATGCTGGTGCTAAATATATTAGTTTTTTTTAAAAAAAATCGTGGATTTTGCTTTTAATTTTATCTGTGTGCTGTAGCCCAAAACATACATACATATGCTTAGAAAATGTGCATAACTTCAGACATTAAAAGAAATATGTAAGATGATCAAAATACTCTTGGAAAATTGTATGAAGCTTGATAAACCTAATATTTCCTTAATTTCCTTGGTATGATTCAGTAAGTGTAAATTCATTGCTGGAGATTAGTAGAATGAAGCTTAGTAGAACTATTTCAGACAGTTGTGGTTATAATGATCTGTATGGGACATGTAGCAATACAGCTGATTGACAGTAGACATCCCTTTCCATTAGTAAAATATTGGATTAGAAAGTAAGGAATTCATGATTGCAAAAGAAAGAGATAATTAACATGATTTGGGAATAATTTAACATTTTAAAGATAGTCTACCCCAGCTACTCTATGGATCTATTAGATTTCTAGTGAGTCGATGGGGCATTTCCCAACAATCCACAGATGCATCATTTAAGTACATGGTTAACTTTGGGAATATAGAAGCAATGGAAGTGCTGGATGGGATTGCTACTGAGAGGTCTCCCTCAATCATCAGGGCATAGACCAGGTCCAAGGATACAAGTATGGGTCCTGAAGCAGTCTGGTTTTGAAGGCAGGCAAGTCAAGGTAGAAACACTTTCGTTGTGCAAGAAGCTTCCCAAATGTCCTTTGTGTGCTCTGTGCTCAGATCTGTATTCTCCGAAGCTGGGAGGAGGTTCTACAGTAGGCCCAGCCCCTCCTCTTCTGCTCCTTGTAGTTGACTTGAATGTACAGAGAGTATTTACACCAAGATAAATTCCTTGTGTGTCCAATCACACTTGGCCAATAAAGTATTCTCTTCTCTTCTCTTCTCTTCTCTTCTCTTCTCTTCTCTTCTCTTCTCTTCTCTTCTCTTCTCTTATTCTATTCTATTCTATTCTATTCTATTCTATTCTATTCTATTCTATTCTATTCTATTCTTCTTCCATGTCAGTTTCAGTAGGATTGACAAAGCAGCATTCATTTGCACAATAAATATGTCTTCAGGTTATTATCCAAGTGGCCTTGTTTTGGGTTATTTAGATATTGTTAGGGAGTAATAGGTCTGAAGAAGTTCTAGCAGGACTTTGTGAAATTTTCATCAAGCATTTTGTAGCAGAAATAGCAACTCACAGTTAGAAAACAAGAAGAATCTAGTGAGATGACAGAGGAATCATTTGGAATTCAGAAACTCAGATTATCAACTAGAAAGCCCACTATTCACATTATCAACCAAGGTCACTATTGCCCAGATACTTGTTACTTTTGAAACCACCTGATCCAGGCTAAGAATTTTGCCTTCAAGATTTCAAGGAAGCTTATGTTTAACAACATTCTGGGTGACAGCCCTGTCACCCTGGAATAGTGAAATCCAAAATTAAGGTGAAAGTTTACCTGCTAAACTTCAGAAAATCACTAGAAAGGGTAATTTTCCAATGAACTTTCAAGTCAAACTGTGGTACTTAATAGAATTAGTTGGGGTCATAAAAATTGGTATTCTGTTTGACATATTTTATGGTTTGATTGTTTGAACATACATTGCCTTGAATCATTGAAGTAGGCTACATTACATACACACACACAAACACACACACGCAAGGAACATTTACCAGAGAATATGATGCATAACATAACTGTCTAGAAAAACAAGTATCAAGAAATAATTTATGGTTCAACTAAGAAGTTGAAGAGATATGCCAATGTAATTGCTAAAATAATGCCTGGGTAATTTTAACAATTTGTGATGTATATTTTACATACTGATCACTCTGAAAGAAAAAGCTAGAGACAAATTAAAATGTGTAATTAAAGCATATTTAATGGCAGGAAGAAAAGCATAATAAATGCCCAACATATACCCTCAATTTTATCAAGCAAGACGTACTTACCTGACCATGTTTTGCATAAATAAAATATATTTTTTTCTAGCCACAAAGGGACATAGAGATAGACCTAGACAACTCTTCCTTGTTAATCTGATATATGAAAAGATCCTTCCTTATCAAACCAAAGTCTTAGGATGATGGGCCATACAGAAGAACCTCTTCTGGAGATCTTAATGTTCAACCTCATTCACAAAGAAACATTTGGAAAAATCTGATAGAAATTATAGCTTATATCTAGCAGTTCTAAAATGTGTCTAGAATTACAGCCATAACCACTAGAGTTTATTTTTACAAGTGAGTCACGTGTTCCATATAACCAATGCCAGATACAAATCTAAGTGTTTTGGACCAGATGAAATTTCCATAGGACCATAACATTCTGGGCAATGATTTTTGTAGCAATCCAAAACTTGGCAAGATAAAAAGAACTGGGTATAAGCACACTTGGAATCTTAAAGAGCTTGTTCAAGAATTAATGCTGGAGAAGGGATGAAAACACCCTTAATATGGCTACAATCATATTACTAAAAGAGTTGAAATAGGATGCACTAAAACAGAATTCTTATGAATATGGCATCCTAGAACTAGCCAGGTGACAAAAGAAGTTCATGATTTTAGGTAAATCCTATAAGTGATTACTTGAATTCAATATAATTTGAATCTATCTTAGCTTTATAGTACACTTCCAAATTTGCTAATGTAAGTGGCTGTAAAGGCAGCCAAGAAGTAGAACAGAATGCACTACTCCACTAAGTTCATTAACAAGTATTTAATTGGAGTTGTATATGGCAGCTGTTTTGGCTCATTTTCAACACTGTGTTGCTAGCAAATTGGTCTCAGCACTAGAATACCCAATAAAATTACTTAATAAACTCTTTAACTCTTCTAAATGTAAAATAGTATATTTATTTCTAGGGCACAGTTATTAAGAACAATAACATAAAACAATTTTCAATCTGATAGAATTTCCTATCATCATGGTACTGGTACTAGTCCGATAGCATTATTTTAGTAAGCGTAGGTACTTGATACGCTCCAGTTTGGCCTTCCAATCCCATTATCAATGCAGTTTGTAGCCCTGAAAATTTCTCTAGGAGCTTTAAAAAAAATCTTAAAAAATAAAAATGCCCAGTCCTTTCTTTGGAAGAATGCCCTTGCGCTCTCCCCTCCTCTCCCTAAAAAGACAATGATAAGCTGAAATAATAGAAAACATCTTTAGTGTATGTGTTTGGGATGACTGGAGAAGTTATCTCACAGTTCATTTTTTGGTAAGTGGGTATTTTGTGAATGAATGCACTTACTATAATATCCATGAATCAGATAACTTCCTATTTCTCCTAATTGCTTAAAGATAGTTAATGGAACCACTATTCACTCCATTAATCCTTTTTTGGGGAATGGAGGTAGACCACAACTAGGCTGGGTTATGCTGCATGCTAGGATAAATCTGACTGTAGTTCATCAGTCAGCTATAGGTGCACATGATATGCTCTAAAATTTGAAATGTGCCTATAGAACAGAAACACTACAGTATCCCCGTTTACAAGGAATGAAGTAAAATGATTTCTCAACTGCACAGGAACTGAATTGCTCTTTGATTAAATAATGTCATCTATCAGGACCAGGAAGAACACCAGCTCTTGATCTTGCCCTAACATGCTTTGGACACGCTTTGGTGCCCTTTGTCACAGATCAGTTGCTGGTGGCATGTTTTGGGATATATTGAGTTTGTCATTTTGATTTTTTTCCCTTTTTTATTTGAGTTTGGTGCTGTTGATATTTGTCAATTCTGTATGGGTGTATTGTTAGCTGCTCATAATTGTTTGGAGTTAAGCAATACCAGTTAAATTGAATAAATAAATGGAGGGCGGAGCTGGCATCCCAACAATACGGCATGCGATCTTGGAGGTCTGAGATCGCTGCCGATATCGTTGCCCTTGGACGGTCCTATCGGATCTAAGCCGTCTCGAAGAGACGGTGAAAGTGAAGAGCACATCCTGTTGATCCCAGGGATACCGCAAAGTCCCTGGTAGATCCAGGAGAAGCTCTTCTTGCCAATGGCAAAGAGGCAGCCATTAAAGCTGCTGAAGTTGGGACAGCTCCGAAACGGAAGAGAGTAGAAAGAGTGTGCCGGTTTGGTGAGAACTTTTTTTTACTTTAAGATCTGAAAGGACACTCTAAGGAAAAGAAAGAATCTGTAAAAGTTTTGACCGAAGTGATTAAGCGGCGATTTTAAACAGGAATGTCGAAGTAATGTTTTGTTTTGTTTTTTCCTCATTGCTGGATTTTCTATATACGATCTTGTATTTTGAAACTGGACTGGTTTTTTCGTTCATATCTATTTTTTTCTTCTTTTGGATTTTGTAATATTTTAGACTAGAGGCTCCTTTTAGTTAATTCATTTTTTAAAAACATCTTTTTTTTTAAATTAATTCTCATTATATCCTGCTCGGAAAAGGAGGGGGAAAGTGAGAGCAAAGAAACTTTGTAACACTGCCAACTAGAGGCTTGAGAACTCTGCTTCACTGTCATCATACCTTTGAATGGTTGCTGAACAAATAGTGTTATCTGAGGACTAGCTGTATGGTTCTCTTCTATTCAGTGCTTACTTGACTTTGGCCTGTGCATTGTGACTTCCTTAATATTTGGAATATCACTTCCTTTTTGTCTCTACATGATCAATTATTTAAATGGCTGTTATTCTCAATTTGAGGAACAAGTGTTCTACAGAGAGCATAGCCAACCATATAATCTGCCACTTCTAGCAGTATAGTACATCTCGCTCCTAAACCTGAGAATGTATCAACATGAGAAGAACTCAAAAATTAAGAAGACATTCTTCTAGTCTTGCTGTAGACCCTGAAGCTATGGTACAAGAAGAGATGTTGTAACAAAGTTTAGCATTAGTCTTTTTTTACTAACACAACATTAATGACTTTCAGTCATTATTGACTTGACTTGTGTTTGTAGTGACTGACCTAGAGGTGAAAGGCTCCACATCTTATTTCCAGTCTCTGGAGAGATTTACTCTTCCACAATTTAACTTGATGGAAAGCAATTATTGGTCAATTGATTTTCATTGATTGTGCTATGGGCCATAAACATGATAACACTCCTGTAACTGCCATCTGTTAATTCCTCTGAGATGTTCTCTAGGCAACATCTTGAGCCACAGAAAAGCCACTTACAGGCAAGGACTCACATTTCAAACACTGCAGCCTACACAGCTATATTGATATGCAAGAGAAGAGCAGGAATAAATCCAGAAACAAAGGTGTCTTAAATAATGTTTATGTGTTAAAAAGTAGGAAATAAAGTAAGTGAAATGGACTCATAGTGGTTCTTTAACACAAATTTTCTATTCACTAGCATATTGTAAAATGGGTTTCAAAGGATCACACAATAATATGGCTGTGATCATACTCTTACACCTGTTTACATGAGCCACAGTTAATTTGATTAATCTAAATGCTTGTGTTCCCACAACACACTGAAACAGAAATTAATCTAATTCTAAACTAAACTAAAATGAGCTGGTGCCCAGAGTGCTGTCCAAACATAATCAATGTGACAGAAAATAGCTAGGCACATTGAACTGCATCTTATTGGATAGGCCCAATGTTTAAGTCTCAGTTCCTCTACTATGAAATATCATTATTCTTCCAGGTCTTACCCAGTTTTTCATTAGATGTTCTATCAAATATATTGGAAATTCTTCATTATATTTTTGTTGACCAGCCAAACAGCTGAGGGTATGGTTTGATAGCCAATCAATATTTAGTTTCACATCAGATGACTTGATTAATGACCAATTAAAAGTCATTTGAGACTAAAATGATCACCTTCTTGTCTTTGAGTTGACTAAGTACTTGGATTTATTCACTACATTAGACTAGAAATATCCCAGTTTAGTGGCTTGTGCAAGCTTGCCTTGTCTATATAGGATTCAGTGCATAAATACCAGATTCTGGCTACAACAGCAACAAAGAGATACCCAAAATAACAGGTTGCTATCTGGATTTTTCACCTGCAAATTGACAGCACTTGACAAAAATGGTTGTATATGCATGACTCATTGAGCTCTAAAGCAAAGTTTAGCCTAGAGCTTAAACCCAGGTTATATGGTTAGCATATGTCAAAAATGTGACCAAATTGGTTCCACTAACCATAGAAAAAGTATGTTATATTAAGCCAATAATGATAAAAAAGCACACTCACCAATGTATCTTTTGCATAGAATGATTGCTATCTAATTGCCATTTATTTATGCTTTGATATGGCCTTCCTGAATAACGAGTCCTTTATGACTAGATGAAATAAAAATCCAGAAATATGCCTCCTCCTGCTTTCTAATAGATAATTTTTTGCAGTTGTCGTGCTAAAATTGTTGCACACACATACACATGCACACAGAGAGACAAGGACAGAGATATTGTTTACTTTGATCAAACACTTTCATTCTGTAGTTAAACCTTTTGCAGTAAACATGCATAATTATCTACCTAGATAATATTGCATGCATATACAGCAGTAGTGGCTAACCTTTTTGGGCTCCTGTTCCAGCACCCAGAAGGCAATGTGCGCCCCCCATGCACCCTTTGCATGAGCATGCAATTACCGCACCGCCAACCCTTTACCTGCACTGCGCTCCTCCCAGATGACTTTCAGCCACTTTGAGGCCTTTTTCGGCCTCTCAGAGGCTCGAGGGAAGCCTCTGTAGCCTTTGGAGGCCAAAAAATGGGCCCATTTCATCACTTCCGGTATTTCCAGAAATACCCTCTGATTCCTCAGCCCACCCTTCCTTTTACAATGAACAGCTTGCAGCTTCCAACAGGAATTGCAGATGTTATGTTTTGGTTTGTTTGTTTGTTTTGTATTTGTTATTATATCAGGAGTTGCCAAAGTCTGTTTAAAATTTAAGGGTTTAAGGGTTCTAGATTCTAAGATCAATAAGAATATAAGCCCATTCAATCTAATTGGGAAAATTAGATTGGATGGGCTGATTGTAAAATGAGCTTACATTTTTTACTATATCTGGAGGAGAAAGGTATGATATTTTCTGTATTAAAAAAAACACAGAGTGTATCATCTTTTGATAAATGTGTTTTTCTCAGTTCTGAAGTTTTTATTAGCTGCCTACATTTGTGGGAATAAAATGAGCACATATTGGGCATTTCTTTCTCTCTTCCTGTCCTTTTAGAGCAAAAAAGCTGTTCTGTGATGTAGTTTTTATTTCTCAACAGTAGTCCATTAGTTATTTTTTTTAAAAAATAAACAAAGCTACCTAGCTACTGCCTGCTTTCCAATAGAGGAAAAATAAAACAATTTTCATTCTTTTTTTAAAAAAATGCTTCTCTGTAAGATATAGCGCTGCTAGTCTCAGTAGAGTTTATGGAGACATTTGCTCAGTAATCTTCATGTTGGTTGTACTTCTAAGTATTCTGTGATTGATATGTTTTATACTTTCAGTTGAAAAGTAGGCTAAAAATAAATGGCAAGCTGATAGATTATTTTTGGTAAGACTTTGTTTAGAGATAAAACTTTTTTTTTCAATTTTAAAACTGAAATTCCTTAATAGTGGATGTTTGGGTTTTAGTATTTGTGTGTTCATTCAGATGGATCTTTTCTAGATAGTTTTGTGTGACATGATGACAACTATGGTTGGAAAAAAATGGTGAGAGAGCCGGGACCTATTTGGGGGGAGATTTCAGAGATTTTAAGGAGTTTCAGAAGCTTTCAGTACTGGTATTTCACACTTCTACATGAGTTAATCATCCATTATGCATTTTTATTGCTCCCTCCTCCAAAAAATACAACCAGAGGGTTAAACCTTGACCTCCCCCCTTTGTAAGTTGCTGGACTGCAAAAGGGATGATGATGGGCCTAAATATGATCCTCAGGCTTGATGTAAATATGATACCTTGATCTAACATCTGTAGCAATATTGGTAGCAAAATATTGTACATTTTTACCTGCCCTCCTGCCTTTTCAGGGGTGCTGAAGCCATTGCCTGTATCCCCTTCTGTGTCCAAACTTTGTATTTTGGTTTCTTGCCAAAAATGCTCTCTTTGTCCCTCTCTCCCTTCCCTTTCTTTTGTTGCCTCATGCCTTCCCTTGAAGGCCCCTTTTGCTTACTAGTTTCCTCTTTGCATTCAACACATCTTATATTCACCGAAAGGGCCACCTAAGCCTTTGTGACCACTTCATTGCTTCTTTCAGGAATCTAAATGAAAGCATCTCCAACTGATGGCTCTTCAATATTGTGCTTGAATAAATCAATGAAAGGGAACCCATCACTTCCTTAGGTAAATGGTTCCACTACAAAGCTGCTCTTCTGGTTGGAAGATTTTTCTTAACACTCCACATCCTAGAATGTGATTTCCTTCATTCCATGTCCTGTTTTCTGAGATCATAAACGACACTTTTTGCCCTTTGGTGTTAAATCCTTTCAAAGTTACTATCATATTTCTTATTGATCATTTTTCTTAAGTCCAAACATGCCAATTTCCCTCAGTCTCTCCCTCCTAAGACTTAGTTTCCAGTGCCCTGGATGCTGTCAATGCTTTTATCTAAACCTGTTCCAGTTTCTCTGAATATTTCTTAAATGTGGCACTTATGCAAACAATGTAGAATATAATGGAATTATTACTTCTCATGATCTGGAAATGCATTGCAGATGATGCACCAAAAATAAACTTATATCCTGTTCCAGTTTTATGAGGAACCATTGGTTTGTATAGCAGTTCCGCCAATTGTATAGGAATCATTACAGACACATTTATTATTTTTCATATCATGGCAGAATGATAAGATGCAAAGGAACACCATAATGTGTATTCTATAAAGCTGGGTAGACAAAATAAAAGGGTATGTATATCTGTTAGTCTTTTTCTATATGATGGTAAGGTAGCATAAAAGTCACAAGTCACAAAATCCTCTTTTTTCAAAAGCAACCTTTGAAAATATTTATTCTGATAACATACTTTTGGAGTAGTAGAGAGTTTACCAGCATCTAACACACACACACACGCACGCACACACATACACATCACAGAAAAGAATTTGGATTTTTCTCCCATAAATCCTGCTGCAATTGCCGCTCTTTTTTGTATGTAAAAATAAGGTGTTATGAATGTAGTTGAACACCGCAGCAGTTTTTATACAGATGTAGTTTCTTCATTATTTTCCCTCTGCTTTTGTTCTCTTCCTAAAATTATTTCTTTTACTAAATGCTTAGATTGATTTTTATGTGAAATGAACATAAATAAGATAGACGTGAAGCTAAAATAATAGAAAATGGAAAATATTAGTCAATTGGACTATTCATCTTTCAATAAATTGCTTGAATTGGCTCATTAGTTAAGAAAATAGGGATTTGCATTTTCTTAACTAATGCAATAATTTTTGGGAATAGCAGGTCTATAAATGATTTGAAGTACAAGGGTAGGATAATAGACTTCTTGTTTCCTGAAATAATTTAATGAATTTAATATTAAAATTGTTATAAAATTCAAACATAGCAGTGATAGTAATTTAAGTGTTTTATACATACATCATTAATGTAATGTTAAAGAAGGAAAATTCAACTGGTGCTAAATGAATGGAAAGGTTCATGATAGTCAACATATCTTGCATGTATGATGTCCTGGATTAAATTCCCAGCATACCAGTTAGAGGATATTTGTAGCAATTTTGGTAATAAAGCTCCTTTAGATCTGATGGAACTACTCACTGTTAATCAACTGTATAGTTGGCGCTCATGTAAAGGCATTTTACTATGTTCAGTCTGTAAAAGTCCTCTATATAATTAGGTGTCAACTCAAATAAGTGCTATGTTAGATCAGAGTAAATATTTGTCTAGTCTAGCATTCTATTATAGTGGTCAAATAAATGGCAAAGGGAGCCCCAAAGCAGATATTTTAAAAATACTTCAATATGATACTGAGGCTGCTATTGTAAACTTTATTAATGGTAGTTCTACTATTTTTCACTTCCAGTCATCATTGTCTGAAAAAGGTCAGATATGTTAAGAAAGGTTGGATTAATCAGAATTTTTCACAGTGCGACAGTATGTCATGAACCAGGGCTGGCTGTCATCCTGTCATTTCAGCTTGCAAACATATATGCTGTTCTATTTTAGTTGATAATAGAAGTTGGGAGTGAAAGAGATAATAAATGTTCTCACAGAGTAACTTTTTCATAGGAAAGGGGATTCTGGCAAGGAGGGATAAGAAAGTTGAAGGTTATAGAAGGACTGTGGGAGAAGGAAAAAGTGGTTGTTGATCATAGGCAATTTTGAATTCCTGAAGCCATATTAATTCCAGGACAGAATCTGGAGAAGACTGCTGAAGAATTTTATATGTTTGAGGATAGCTTAAAGCACAGGTGTCAAACTCATGATGTCACATTGCCGTCATGATGTATCATGATGTTTTCTCCAGTCCGTGGGCCATCAGTTTAATACCCCTGGCTTAAAGACTGTGAAAGAAAGAAACATTTTTAAGGGATACATATGATTTCCAGGGGACTCTGACAAAAGCAAAAGACTAGTTTGTTTCCCTGAGAAGAATGCCAGCCAGTCTAATTATCCACCTTACTTAACTCTAGGTAGGAATCTAGAAATAGCAATGCACACATTTTTACATATTTACACACATTTAGTCAGTATGAGGTATTCTGGGAGTTGAAATCTGTACAGTTAAAAATTGCTGAAGTTGAGAAACACCGATATACCAATGCTATTAAATTGCTATTTAAGGTACACATAAATCAATTTTATTTATAATTTTATGGACACTACTGTTTATTAGGGAGATTATAGGGTGGTTGGATAGTGTGAGGAGAAGAATGTAGCTTGGCTGTAATGAAACATTGTCTACATGCCTGAAAATGAAACTAAAAAAATTACTTTGTTTTGTTAATGAAAAGAAAATATTCAAAGTAGACAGTGCAAAAGTTGCTATCCGGGAATCAGTTTTCATGAACTGCATACATTTACAATACATACATTAAATATATTAAAGTCTTGAGATTCTCACAGTAGGTAGAGGGAGTAAGTAATTATTTCTCTCAGATGAAGACTTTAAATAGAAGACTAAATTAATGATCACTAGAATGACAGATGATAGACTCTTGTTGACAACTTTTGGATTGCTGACAAGATCAATGCTGTGATCAGTAAAGTATGGCCTGAGAAGTGCAATTAGAGTGTGAAATCCAAATAAAATTCCTTCCTATAGGAAGAAATAATCTTGTTAATGGACTAATTGCTAATTGTTAATAGATTAGTTAATTAGCCAGTTGTAACCCCTTCATGATTTAGACAGTGTGACATATCAATTATTTCAGAGTACTGCGGTATACTTTGCTTCACCATTTCAAGAACAAGAAATGGGTGGATTATTCGTAATGGGGTGATACTGAAGCCTCATTAAAAATGCTTATTCTTGACATAACTACTGGGCAGTCTTAATATATTAATAATACTTCCACTGAGAATTTGATCACAAGCAATTCTCTTCGATGACAAAACATGTGGGAACATCATGATACAAACTCTGCCTCTTACAAAAGTGCAACATTGTGACAAGTGCAAAATAGCAGAATTTGTGTTGTTAAAATCACTACATACTATTGCATGGATATTTCATGCATGAATATTTCTTAGGTGTCATTGTACTGGATTCAATGCTGGATTCAATGCTGTGGCCACTATCATTCATTTTAGCTAATTGCCCCCATCTGTTATAGAGCCATCACATCCTTGGACAAGAATTCTGATTCCATATTTTTTTTAGACATATACCTAGTCAAGCTTTGAAATGAAATTTGGCAGTAGAATAAGTTTTGTTTTTCTCTCTTTTTCTTGTCCTCTTTCAATGTCTTTTAAATTGCAGGCAGTGGGCATAGTTTTGGGGGTTAACAAGTGAGTAAAAAGCTAAAAATAAATACAATTACAAATTGTCAAATTTGAAAAGATGTTTGGAAATAAATCAAAATTTGGTGGGAAAAAGAAATCCAGACCAGGATGGAAGGCTGTATTACATCTACAGCCCTCTCCATCCTTTCCAGTAAAGGCAGGATATGTTCATGTGGAGAATGACTCATGTATTAAAAAAGCAATTTTTTTAATCTTGCAACTAAGAAAAGCATAAACCTTTTATATTGAAAAGTAAGGCAAGGCTAAAGCAAAAACAGGACAAGTGGAGGTGGAGCTCTGAAAGTAAAATAGTGCAATGAATAGTGCAACACAATTTACTATAAACTGTTGCTCTTGCTAATGTTCATTTCTTTCAGTACAAATATATCTGTTCTAATTAGTCCTGAGAGCTGACTTTTTTCCTTGATTTGCAAGAATGAGAGTGGTTGCATTCACCACCTGCCTGTATAATTATTCTGCATTCTAGGTGGAAAATAAAATATTGTTAAAGAAACTCCTATATGGAAGCCAAATGCAGCTCTAGAAGAGAACTTGTGCCATGCTGCTGAGTCGGCAGCATAATATACTTTATAAGTAATTTTTTTGGGGATGATGGATTGGATGTAAGGCTCTCTGGGAGATTGCCATCCCATTATAATAAAAGCCTATTACTGACTTTTAAAAAAATATTTAAAACTATTCTTAAGACATGTTCTCAAAAATAGGTTTTGAATATGAAGGGAAATGGAACTGAAAAATCAGATTTATTGGAATTCTCGAGCTGAAATTTCATCTGATTCAAATGGTTATATGTCAAACAATAGATCTACTATAATAAAGCATTCTCTATCAGGCTATTTCATTAGATAGTTAAGTGTCAAGAAATTAAAAACTATTTCCATCACTTTTCACCATTTAATATTATAATACTTGTCTAGAGGGTGTACAAATAGACATATTAAAGCAATTCCAATTATTCTGAAAGGTCAGTTTCGTACTTTGAACACCAGGCAAATAACATTTATGGCTAACAACTGCCTTTGTTCCGCTAATGAAAAATAAAAGAATAGAAGGCATGCCTTTCCCATCTCTAACCCTTAGTCTGTCCTGTCACAGCTTTTTCTTCAGTTTTTTTTTTTCCTTTTTTACAATTTTGAAAACCTCTAAAGTAATTGGCATTTCATTTTAATGACTAACATTTAAATAAGGCTTTTTCAATTTCCTCATTTTCTTTTGTGATAACTTTCGGAATAGGCACCCTAGAAATTTTGTTTTGTACTGCTAGTTGCATTTAATTACTTCAGAGTCTCCTTCAAAGCACAGGAATAGAAAGGTACTTATACTTCTAGTTTGATTACTTTGTTTATTCTAATATTATTTTGGGGGGAAAATCACATATATATGTACAATATATACACTATCATTTATTAGGTACCCAAGTACTATACTCACCTAAAAGTAAGATGACTCTATTCTGAATTTAAGGTATCCTCCCAAAAAGGAAAATTACGTTGTCTCTTTATTGACCGATATTTCTACATATACACAGAAACAAAAATTCTGTACAATACAGCTTCTCCATCTTATTAACCAAGATTATCAGCTGCAACTGAAACTAATTGTGGAAATGTATGTATTGATTTATGGGTCTATGTATGTGTACAGGTAATATAAATGTATGTTATATGAAAACTTATTCTCCTGATGAAAAAAATAGAGACAAAACCAAAAAAGTAACTATTTTCAAAATGTATTTTATTTTTTAAAAATCTCTCTTTGATATATAGGATCACTCAATTCAAAACACATTCTCCTTCCATCTCCTCCAGGAATGAATGAATGAATGAATGAATGAATGAATGAATGAATGAATGAATGAATGAACATGGAATGAGGGGAAAGCACAGCTGCATTGGGGAGGGAGAAAAAGAAAATGTAGACAGCAAACTGAGGAAATCAACAAGGGTAAAGGAACTGGGGAGCAAAAGAAAAGAGAGAAGCCCAGATTAGACATTACCAAAAAAACCTTAAATTTATCAGACAAACTAGCCCATTCAACTGACAGGCTAATCTTCAAAGTATTCCTTTTTTCAGCAGCCATGATTGCATTAATTTGTACTTTTGCTTATTCCCTGAGTTTTAATATCTTTTTCATTTGTGTAAGACAATCCACTCAATCCAAAATTTGGGGAGAAAACTTCATTTTTCACCAGATGAATACAGGACATATTTTGCAAACTTTAAAATTAAACCTACATTTAAGTCACTTCTTTGAAAAAAAAGTGCAGCTTGAAAACTTTTCAAACCACAAAATAAATGATATATGTTGGTTAAATTTGTATGCTTTGGTACCTATACATAGCTGCATGTAGATCATACATTGGCTTAATCATACATGAAATATATCTGTCTCTGGTCCACTTGTGCACCTCCTTCACTTTAAATCACATAGAAAGATGCATCAAGCAAGATGTTAGTGGTGCAGTTTCAGACTGCATGATGTTTATATGTCCACCAGCTAACAGTGACTGTAATACCATAGTTACATTTTAAATTTAATAAGCAACTATTCATAATCATTAATCCTTGTCATCTTCTACTGACATTGGCATACAATCAGAATTCTTCCTCTGGCTCTATCAGTGTCCATAGGAACTTGCTACTTGCATCATGCCACAACTTTCTCTCCTTTTGAGCATGAGTATAACATAACACCACACATAGAAAAGGGACAGCCTTGTATTATAACATTACAGTGCCCTTGAAATCAGTCTGATCTTAGCCACCATGGGCATTGCTGTGTTGCCTCCAACCCAGGATAACTTCCCTGGCTTATAGAAACCACCCTCTCAAAAAAAAGAAAGAAAGAAAGAAAGAAAGAAAGAAAGAAAGAAAGAAAGAAAGAAAGAAAGAAAGAAAGAAAGAAAGAAAGAAAGAAAGAAAGAAAGAAAGAGAAAGAAAAGAAAAGAAAAGAAAAGAAAAGAAAAGAAAAGACCAAGAAAAAAAATATACTTTTTTAAAAAAGTATGGAAATGAGATTAAGTAAAGGTTTTTTCCTTTACTGAGAATTGTACAGATTTCACTGTAAATTCTGCAGGTCAGATTAAATTGTTTATCCCTCGTAACATTACAAATATTTGTGCTGCATAGCCACCACTTTATCTTTTCCTTAGTTATTTCTTATTAAATATTCCTACCCAGAACATAAGCACTGGTTTTTGCTTCTCTTTCTTTTCTTTTCTTTTTTCTTTTTTGAAACTTCTGCTTCATGTAACAACTGCCCCCGTGTTTCCTGAATATGTGTGATATATGCTCTTATAGAGACTTTGAAGAGAAAGAGTTCCTGCCACTACTTTGAAATTTTGGTGTTTTGCTTTGCAGTTCCTAGGTTTTGTTTGAATTATATGCCTTCATTACAATTAATTGGTTCCTATGTGTATACTGGCTGAATATATCACTGCGTAGCAACATACATATAGATACATACATACCCCACCTGCATAAAGGAAGGGGGAAAAGATATTAAAAAATGCTACCCTCACACTTCTGCAGGTTTCTATTCAAATTGAAACAAGGATTATTAGTGATTTCTTTGCAATTAAGGTTGTAATTTTAATTAGTCATGACATCTGAGTGCTTCATCTGTATACCCAGGGTGGAAATAGAAATAAAAAGATGACATTCCCAAGCCAACTTTGTTTAGCAAGATTGAAATAGTAGATATCGATTTATAAAAATTATTCAAGATTATCTTGAAGAAAAGTGAGCAAAAAATCTGCCTCTAATTTATATTGTTTATATTTTATCAAAATGAATATGTGAAAAACAATTAGATTGAATGTCTCTCTGTCCCTCAAGATGAACTTTATTACCTGTTGGCATATTACTAGATTCTGTATCTTCTGAGAGAGAATCGGTTGTGTTCTTACCACAATAGGAATGTCATTTGTGGTGGTCTTATTGCAAGTGATTTGCCGGAGAATGAAGATATTCAATCATAATAACCTCATTTTCTCTGTTTTAAGCACCTTTGTAATATGGCTGGCATATCTACTTGAAATGCATTATGAACACTCCATCAGAGAGTAGATTGTGTGTTTGTTTCATTATGATACAATGTTGTCTCAATCACAATGAATCACTTGGGCAGTAGCCATCACCAGGCATCATAAATCACTTGGAGAGTTACAGAAATGGAGGATGTAAAACCTGTAAGTTCATAAAATTCCTAAAAGAACCCCAAAGATTCATATAAAACCTAAAATAAGTACAATATCAAATTAAAGCTTAAAAGCTTCATACTCTAACATATTTCCTTCATATTTCCTCAATTTTACTGAAGTCAATAGGTTCACACATTGTGCTGAAACCTAGTATTATTGGTTTGATTTTAGCAATTTTGTAAATACTGCCACTGTAGTGTTAAACAGTAACATAGTTTTCTATATTAAAACTAAGCAAGTGTTCATCACATTAGCCTAAACAAAGTATGGCTCAGCAGAGGGATGAAAATTATACTAAATGCAGTCCCTCTATACCTGATTTCCAATTTCTTAGGCCCTTGAAGTGTAATATTGTACAATCATTAAACAGTCATACAATTTAAGTATTAGCCCAGGGTACAGAATCTCACATAAATACAATTTATTGTATTATATCCATACATTTTGTATACTGTATATTGTAAATACAATTTCTCACTAAAGAAGATGCAAAATACCTTACCTAGGATCTTCTGTGATCATCTTTGACAATTCCTCCTTGGAGGTATTAGAGGATATGATCACTGAAACTATTGATCCTCTTTGGCTGGGAATGGGGGCTATAGAGTGGAATTTGAGGATGGACATTGGGTAGAAGAAGAAAGTTCAGAAGACAGGAATACCAGAATACTATATAATGGCTTAACCATGAATATTGTTGACTAAACAGTTAGCTGGGTTCACTTTATATACTTTCTATCCATAAATCATGTTTTGCAAAATACAGCAGTTAAGGTATATGTTGCATGAAGTCAAAATCAAGCAAAGCACAGTAAAGTAAAATGTAAACCCACCCTTGAATTTTTCATGGGCTCAAGGCTGTAATACATGGAATACCTATGTTCCTTTTTAGTAACTTCATGAATGGAGAGAAGCTTTTCACATTTCTTTTTTTTTCAGGACCATGTAAGAGTTTTGTTTTGTTTAAAAGTAAATTAATGGAATATTGCTGTTACCTAACTGTGTGGGTGGAAGTGAACATCTGTCTTTAATTAACTAAAGCTTGCAGTGTCAACTGGTTCTGCAGAATACAGAATTACTAAGGGGGAATGATACTCCAGAGCAATGTATGCAAACTGGCTGAAAAAAATACCTGGAAGTCTTCAAAAATATACCAAGATTGCATTAAATCTGTCATTCAAGCTAGTAGTTCATTTCTGCAGAAAGAGACTTTCATTTTGATTGTGATAAAGAGAAAACAAGAAAGTGCATACCTTTACATTCTGAAGATGACAAATCATGGGTGTTTTCATTTCAGATTCTGTTTGTCCGCTTCACATAAACATATTCCTCTCTAAGCTAAAATAAAACCCCACTCCTTTGAAGAAAAGATTTGTTACTATTTTTAATATGGAAAAATATTTTGTGTAGAACACTTGGTTGTTGTTTTTTAAATTTTCTTAAACAGTTTTATATGACTATGCTCTTCACAACAGTGATTGCACGCAGAGCACAAGTGTTGAAAAAGAACAATTTAATGACAACTATCGAGCCCAGGTCTCCAACACAAACCCACTTGATAAAAAGAATATTAATCAGCAGAGCTTGTCATTTCTACAGTCAAATATCTGGGGGAAAGCCCAGGTCTTTAATGCCTTTTGAAATGCTAACAGGCTGAGGACATCCAGATATCTGGAGGGATGCTGTTCCATAAGGCAGGCAACTGCTGTCAAGAACGCCTGACTGAGATACAAAAAATTAACTGTTTATTGAAAGGAACCAGATACATGACCTCCCTGTTAAATCTGATGGGAGGAGCAGAACAATGGGAGAAAGACAATCCTGTGAATATCACCAGCACACCTCCTATAATAGCACAGTCCAAGTACTATTAAGTACTTCTATGAAAAGCCAGATGAATAGATAGATTTTTACAAGTAGTCCTTGACTTACAGCCATCTGTTTAGTGACTGTTCAAAGTCATAATGGTACTTATGACCCTTGCAGCACCCCCACGTGGTCACATGATCAAAATGTGGATGCTTGGCAACTGGCGTGTTTTTGTGATAGCTGCAGTGTCCCTGGGACATGTGATTCCCTTTTGCTACCATCTGGCAAGTGAAGGCAAAGGGGAAGCCAGATTTACTTAACTGTATTACTAACTTCATAACTGCAGTGATTCATTTAGCAACTGTGGCAAAAAAAGGTCATAAAATGGGGCAAAACTGACTTAACAACTTAGCAATGGAAATTTTGGGCTCAATTGTGGTCGTAAGTTGAGGACTACTGTATTTGGTTGTGATGTGGCATATGTTACATTTGTAATTTTAGAGTTCAGGGTAGGAGGGTTTTGAATCGTTATTCACCACTAAACCCCACTGCCTCGTGTTGTGTGTGCCCTACATTTTTCTTCGCTAAGTTTTTGGGAAGTGGTTTGCCTTTGTCTTCTTCCTAATGCTGGGGGGAGGGAGAGAGAGAGAGAGAGAGAGAGAGAGAGAGAGAGATTGGTCCAAAATCAACAAGCTCACTTTGTGCTTAAGGCAGAGCTAGAACTTATGGACTCCTGATTTCTTTCTTGTTGCCTTAACCACTACACAAAACAGGGTCTCTTTGCTTGAACTAGTCTCTATATTTTTCTCAGCAAGATTTTTGTGAAGTGATTTGTCCTTGTTTTTGTGAAGTGATTTGTCCTTGTCTCCTTCCTAAGATTGAGAGAGACCAATACTGATCTAGGATCACCCCACTTTGTGTTTAAGGCTGGACTAAAACCAGTGGTGGGATTCACATTTTTTAATTACCTATTCTGTGGGGATGGCTTGGTGGGTGTGGCAAGGGAAGGATACTGTAAAATCTCCAGTCAGAGGTGGTATTTGCCGGTTCTCCCAATTGCTCAAAATTTCCGCTACCAGTTCTCCAGAACTGTTCAGAACCTACTGAATACCACCTTTGACTAAAATTCAAGGTCTCCCAGTTTCTAACCCGGTGCCTTAACCACTATACCGAATGGACTCTCTCTCCATGTATTCTTATAAAACTATTTGTAATAAAATAAGAAAAAGGTTGTTTCTTATTGTGTTTTGCCAAAAGGTGTTTTGCAAAAAAGGAATCTATCTGTGCTCAGAATCCATTGTTATTCTACTCATTCCTGAATATGTGATTACTTAGTTCATTGTGGCTGAGTAATCAACACAAGATATGTTATCTAGTATTTTATGGGGTCAATTCCAGTTTCTATAGCATTTTTCACAAACTTCCTTGAAGATTACTAGAGAATTAACTGTTTGCAAAATCGAAGAAGCTTATTCAGCTGCAATGCAGGGTAAGTGTGCAAGTGTTTTGAGCATGTAAAGATAAGAACATTTTTGCATTAATGTTGCGTTTGTTGTGGAATTAAAACCTGACAGCCAAACTTCAATATCGGATGATGACAGTTCATGATCTTTTTTTTTAAAGTTATCCCTTTTCTGTAAACTAATGAGCAAATCAATCAAGAGATATTAAGGACTTTCAAGCTATTTATGTCAGGGAACATTTCTCTTTTTTCATTCACAAAGCTACAAATTGGCAAACTCATAAATCAAAGGAACAGCACTAGACACTGCTAGCCAAATTAGGAACTGCATGATTCCACAGGGCAGAAAGAAAAATAATAATGAAAATAAACAGGATTGTGTTAAGTAAAATAGGGTCACATCAATAACCAAATGAAAGCATAATAGCAAGCTACATTGTCAAAGTGCATTTGAAATGGAGCATAAAAATGACATTGCTGCAAGACAAACATGGTCAAATGTAAAGTAATAATTTGTGCCTTATGGCCAAATGTGCAGTCTTTTCAAGAAATATAGTTGCAATTGTATTGATGGGTTTATCCCTAAAGGCCCATGCATTGCTACATTTGATATAGCAAATGAAGCTTACACAGTCTGCTGTTACTGGTTTACTGGAGGAGCAGAGGGAGGATGCAATATGTATTAAATTGTTGCTTTATTACATTATAAAACTGACAGGACTGTTGAAACAAATGAGTAAATGCAATAGAAAACAGTTATGATCATGGCTTTTCTTCCAAATACAAATATATATGTGTGTGTTTGTACGTGTTTGAATTTATATCTACAGACTTCATGCTTTTTACAAATCATTGAAATCTGCTTCCAGATTATTGTGGCTTTCAAAGCAAGTTTCCAACTTTTTAATCTTTTGTTGAAACATTTTTTTTTCATATCCTTCATTAGAAATGCAAATTCTTTGACTCGTATGCATCACTTTTCCCTCCCACTGCAACAAGTTTGGGGTATAAAATAAATGTACTCTTAAGAATAAATGAGTTTTCATGTCCTGCACCATCGCCATATTGGAAGCAGCAAGTGCTTTCAATATTGGAAGAACAAGAGATTAGTTTTATGCCAAATTCCAGTTGTTCCTGCAGAGCCCCTCTTTGAAGGAGATGGGAGTTTTAGAAATGTGAAATATAAACAAACAAACAAACAAATCTCAAGAATGATGCACCATAGAGGGGGATTTAAACACTTCATTTATAGAACCAAAATGAGAAATAACATTCCAAAACCAGGCCATTTTTTATCTTTTATAAATATTTATTTTAACAAATATTTTGCGTACCATTGCTGGTTTTATTTTTAGATTTGTGCTATACGGGAGATGACATAAAGAAATCAAACAAGGAGTCCTATTTAAATATGCATTTATTTCAATCAAATTATGTGTTTTTTGTAATTAGATTTTCATAAAACAGGACCCAGGTGGCTGACAAAGTGCAAAACTATTTCCTGAATGCCCTCAATCCAATATCTAAAATTATGGGAAGTTCTTGATATCTATTCAAGAGCCAGAATGAGCTGTAATGAATGAGCGGGAGGGGGAAGCATACTGTAATATGCTCTTCAAGTATTGGATCAGAAGGCTTAAGTAATAAGGTATCTTGGTTTGGAGAATCTTTACTCCAGAGACTGTAAATGAACTTATCTTTGAAGTTAAAATAAATAAAAAATGCTGAATTCAGTGTGTTAAAAAAAAAACCCTTCTTTACATATTACTAGATCTTTTGGAAATCAAGTAATTGAATATTATTAATAATATAGCTTTAGTCATTGGGTTAAACTGCAAAAGATGTTGAAGGAAAAAAGAGTTCTCTGGAGAAATTTTAAACCAGTTAGTCATAACCAGTAGCTGTAAAATTGGTACAAAGATTTGTAGATAATTAGCTAAGAGAATGATAAGACCATATGGCCAGGCATTATGTGGTGCTTTTCTTGTGGTGGTGGGGGGGAGCGACAGAGCAGGCTTTCCCCCCCTAATTAATTTGTGTTATCTTTTGATTTATGCAATGTGTTCCATACTAAACTGAAATGTAATTTGTAAATTAATGTAAATATATCAACAGTGTTGGATTATGTTTGTCAGTGTTTTATATTGCCAGATGGAAAAGCTAGTGGGAGACTATTCTTTATCTAATTGCAGGCAGCGGAAGACCTACTTGCATTCCATTTTAGTATGTTTTGGCATTGTGCTTTTATTTTCTGTTTTTTTGCAGTGACCTTAATTGATTTATAGAGACAACAGTTTCAGAAATTAATATTCATATGACAAAGTCTAAAGTGCTTTCAATGAATGGATTCTATGCCCAGCATAATTTGTCATCCATGAAAACTTGTATACACATTACTGAAATAAATATATAGTTTCCCCCCCCCACAAAGAACAGTATTCTAGAAAGAAAAGTATATTTAAAGAATCTGCTCTATCTTTTTATCCTTGCATGAAGGGGAGGGAAGGTTTAGTTAACTAGGAAATGAGGCATTACATTCAATTTAAATATCCTTCTCTCTCTATCTCTCTCTCTCTCTCTCTCTCTCCTTTTATATATTGTATATTGTTTCAGAAAGTTTGTTTTTAATTTTTGTTAATTTTTGTTGAATCCAATTCTGAATATCTTTTTTATTCTACTGTAGAACTTCTTGCTATAATAGTTTAAGTGATAGGAAACTACTTTTCTGGAGCAATTAAAACATTACACATACTGATTGTAGATACATTTCTACAGGTTTAATTAGAGAAAAATGAATTAATAATTCTGTATGTGTATATGTAGTCAGTATATTAATATCTATTTATAAATCCCCTCTCTTAGAGAATATTATCCAAAGAGAGAACATATTACTAGGGTTAATTATATTTTTGGATAAGGTATTTTTCTTTCTTATTTAATGGTGATGAACTTTCAGGCTAAATGGCTCCAGGTTAGTTTTCTGATATTCTGATGTTTCACCCACAGCTGTGACCAGCATCTTCAGAAGTGAAGTGACTCTCTGAGTAATATAATTCTCAGCTGTTCTGTTCTGGCTCTTTCATTTGAACTAATTGGATCGTTTTGTGGCAGTCAGTGAAAGATGGTTGGTCCTGATTGGCAAACACATTAAATTATTCATGTTAATATGATAATCATATTAATATTAATTATAATATTACATAACACTGCATAGAGAAGCCATCGAGATTCATCAACTTTCTAACAGCTTTAACAAGGAAGAGAGACTGAAGGTTAACAAAACCTAAATCCTGGCTTTAACTAATAACAAACAGACCTTAATTAATCACCAGGAAAGGGAATTTACAGCAGGCTGGCTTGGAGAAACATTTAGCAACCATCTATTTCAAAGGCAAGCTAATCAGGAAATAGCTTATTTTTAAATTGGGACTAAATATCTTTCTCTGACTCCCATCCCATGATACAATCTAGTGAGATCAAACAACAGTCAGAACAACAGAGAATTAAGCTACTGAGTGATTCATGTCACCTCTGAAGAAGCAGTCCAAATAGTCACTATCATTTAATTGACTCTGGCCATGAAAGTCTACAACCATGATGTTATTGTTCTTCCAATTTAGAAAGTTGTGGATAACAACTTGATGAGGATAACAAAAATGCTGACTGAACAAAAATTCTAAGAGTATCTCTATGAATTGTTTTCTCCTAAATGTGTTTAGGATTCAGATATCTCTAAATTACTTTCCAGTATATGTGTTTAACATTAATATTTTCTCTTCAAAAAGCCTAATTATATGAAATGTAACTCATTAGCATTTAATAAAGCAGTAGCTTTATTTCTTGAGAGAAAATTGCAAATCATAAATCACCTAGTCTTATGCTAATCAGTAACCAAAATAAAGAATGTATATAGTTTATGTAGATTCAATCTACATGTTGTTTTTGGATCCGGGATCTGCTGATTGCTTTGATGCCATAATCCTGTCCAGATATTAGTTTTTCCCCAGGAATCCACACTGCATTAAAAAAAGATTGTGGCCCTCATATACTCTTTTTATACTCCAGCAGCACTACCCACTTTTCACAGAATCACAAGAGTTGGAAGAGTCATCTTATCTAACCTCATGCTAAGCACAGCATCACTTAAGATGACTCTTTAGCCTCTGTTTGACTTCTTCCATGGAAGGTGAACTCAATACCTTTATATGGCAGCCACTGCTTGACAGCACTTATAGTCAGGATGTTCCTCCTAACCTGAACTTTCTTCCTTGTAATACTACAATAAACTCTGATTCTGTAGTCTGAAGCAATAAAGAATAAGTCTTCTGCATGACAGCCCACCAGATGTTTGAACACTTTGTCTTTTGGCTGACTCTTCTGCAGGTGAAGAATGTTGAGATCCTTTAATTGTTCTTCAAAGGGGTTGATTATCTAGACTTCAGATCATCTTGATAGCATTTCTCTAAATTTACTCCCATGTGGCACTGTTTTCTTTGATCTAGGCTGACCCAACCTAGATACAGGATTTCAAGTGCATTCTGATCAGGGCAGAGGAGCAATAACTCCCTATGGTTTTTCTCTTTTCCATTGTATTAGACATGACTAGTTAATGGTGAAAAGATTTCTAACTTGTCTTTGATGCTAATGGCAACAAGGAAAAAGTAATCTTTACCGAGTCCATGTAGGAAGGGAAACATTTCACTTATGTCAGAAGTCTCCAAACTTTGCAACTTTAAGACTTGTGGACTTCAGCATAGCTGGCTGGAGAATTCTGGGAGTTGAAGTCCACAAGTCTTAAAGTTGCCAAGTTTGGCTTAAGTCATTCTGGTATTTTGAAATTGAGCAGGCAGGAATCAGTTAACTTCAGATCTCTTTCCTTAGTTTCCCATTCCTGCTGTTTGTGTTTTTCTTTTGAAATGAAGGACTTGTCCTTCTCCATCTCAGAAAAGGGGTCCAGATATGCATGCATTTATGCCATCCATTCACTAGGGCTATATGTGTTTCTCAAGTCAGAAGGGAATAACTGCCTCCCCTATCATTATATGATATTTCGAGTCAGAATTTCAGATAAAATGGAACTCTTTCAATAATTGTATTTTAGTTAATAATCAAAGACTACCATATAATTCAGTCAGTTTTGTTGTGAGTATGGGAAAGGCATCAGTATTTTTTAGGCACAAAATGAAATAAATATGAGCTAAAATAGCCTTCAGGCATAATTGATTTTTATCACACCTGTCAGTTCCAGGACAGGACAGTCCATACTTTTCTAGTGAAGATTCTCATAGATGAGCAAATCAGAGCTGGGAGAAATGGAGCTTGAAATATAGAAAGCAGACTGTGTTGCTGTGCTGAACTGGCAAAGATAAGAATCAAGATTCTGAACTGATGTTAGGTCTGGTTGATCCAAAAGTTTCCATTTGCTGGCAAATTGCAAATATTGATGTTGCTCAGTTACTTGTTTTTATGACTGAAGCAGACTTTGTATTCTAAGATGACACCAGTTCAACTGATGTCAATCTCTAATAGAAGTTAACAGAAGAAAAATTCCCAGAAGATGGGCTCCAGCATGAGTTTGAAAGCTCATGGTCCTGGTGACAGACCCAAATTTGATCTCTCATTGAACAGAAGCCTCCAAATTCAGACCCTTAACTCAGATCCCTTGAGACAAATACCTACATAAATTCATCAGTTAAATCTCCGTATCACTGAAATTTCTTATCTGAATTACTCTGCTTCTTGTTTTCTATTTTCTACTTTAATTACTTTATTTCCATCAGTTTCCTTCAGCAATAAAAATAAATACAGCTATACATTTAAAAATATTTTCAGTACACTACTTTTGGATAGAACACACTTTCTGATTCCTATCCAAAATCTGTGTCTACCAGGCAACTATGACGGATAGGGTCTGAAGAGAGAACTTAGCCTAAATTTTAATTTGTTTTATTTAAATTATTTGTTTGGCCATTCACCTCTTTCATGAAAAAGATTTGAATCCCCACTCTTTTATGACTGTCTATAAAAAGTGTGGCTTTAGTTTAACCATACATTTCATTTTATTAATGACATTATAAAAGCATCATTTATTTATTTGGAAATTTTATATTGCTGCTCAGGGCAACTCAAGGCAGTGTTTTGTTGCCCTGAATGAGTAGATGGCAATATAAATTTGAAAGGGCATGATTGGTGCACAACCTGCAGTTGTGTACAGGCCCTCCTTGCCATGACTACTACTGCTCTTTGAGCAGGAGTCATGAGTACAGGAGAACTTTCAAATTATGCACTCGGTCTGTTTCAGGCAGTGTCACCCTTTCCAAGACCAAAGGTGGCAATTCTCCATGGATGAAAGAACCCCAAGCCCAATACCACTCAGTTTGGCAAGGGTTCAGTTTCAACCCGTTGCTCCCCATCCAGCCCCTAACAGCCTCCAGATACTGTGAGAGGGAGATCATGGCATTGCTTAATGCACCACGGGCTGAGATATACAGCTGAGTATCATCAGCATATTGATAATACCTCAGTCCATGATGTACATGGCTTCATGTAGATGTTGAATAGGAGCAGAGAGAGTACAGAGCTCTGTGGGACTCTGCAAAGCAGTGGGTAAGGGCTGCATCTTTTGCTTCTTATTTTCACAGACTGACAGCGGCCATAGAAGAAGGAAGTGAACCAACATAGCACAAAGCCCCCCACTTCCAACCCCTGTAGCTGCTCCAGAAAGATACCATGTTCAATGTTATTGAAAGCTGCCAAGAGGTTAAATAGAGCAATTACCCCATCCTGCTCTCACTAAAGATCATCAAAAAGCACAACCAATTCCATTTCTGTCCCATATCCAGGCCTGAATCCTGACTGGTAGGGGTCTAGAGAATCAATTTCATCAGAAACTTCTGGAACTGCTGAGCAGCCCTGAACGAGTAGATGGCAATATAAATTTGATAGGGCATGATTGGTGCACAATCTGCAGTTGTGCAAAGGCCCTCCTTGCCATGACTACCACTGCTCTTCGAGCAGGAGTCATGAGTACAGGAGAACTTTCAAATTATGCACTCGGTCTGTTTCAGGCAGTGTCACCCTTTCCAAGACCAAAGGTGGCAATTCTCCATGGATGAAAGAACCCCAAGCCCAAAGCCACTCAGTTTGGCAAGGGTTCAGTTTCAACCCGTTGCTCCCCATCCAGCCCCTAACAGCCTCCAGATACTGTGCTGCAAAAGGGAAGATTGGAGACAGGTCGAAAATTATTCAACAGGATGGAATCCAATGATGGCTTCTGGAGAAGAGGGCAGATCACAGCTTCCTTAAAGTGCTGGGACATTACACCCTCCTGTAAGGAAGCATTAATCACTGTCAGAATCTACCTGTATAGTTTTCACAAGCCAGGAGAGACGTGGGTCTAAAACACAGGTGCATACTCAATACTTCCTAGAATCCCATACATTACCTCAGGAGCAACAGGGTCAAACTGTTCTCAGATAATTTGGCAGGAACCTGACCCAGGGACCTCACTGGACCAGCAACCACAACAGCATCAAACTGGGAATGAAATTGGGCAATTTAGTCTTCCAAATTCCTCAGTGCATCCTTTCAGGTGAATCTCAGTATTCTCCTTCCCCAAGAGTAGTTAGTGGGGAGAAGTATTTACACTTTGCCACACAGATCGCCACAAGGTCGGCTTAATAGCAGCTCTTACCTATGTTCAATGGAGTTCATCCCTTGTCTTCCACCAGCGCACTCTAGATGTCATTAATTACACTTGGGGAGTTAGGTCTATTTCACTTCCTATTTTTAAGGAAAAATATTGCATATTCCCCTAAGACCTTCTAAAGGCTTTTGAAACTGGGCATGAAGTCTATTTTTGCTTTTGCTTCCTTCCTTCCTTCCTCTCTCTCCTCTCCCTCCCTTCCTAAAATGAAAATTTGACAAATCTTTCAGGACCAGCTCCTTGCCAAACCTATGGTCACAAGCCACGGTCATCCCCATCTTCAAAAAGGGAGACCCCAGCCTAGTTGAAAATTACAGGCCAATCTCTTTATGCTGCGCCACCTGTAAAGTTATGGAATCAATTATTAACCAATCCATCATCCTCCACTTAGAAACAAAGAACCTACTCTCTAATAAACAATTTGGTTTCAGAAAAACTATCCTGTAATCTGCAGCTCTTACACTGCAAAAACATATGGACTACACCAGGGGTCCCCAACCACCGGACCGCGGACCGGTACCGGGCCGTGGAGCACTCTCTACCGGGCCGCAAAGAATTTTTTTTAAAAAAAATGGCGGCTTTCTTCACCTTCGGTGAATGCTGCTGGGATCGGGGATCAAGGACACAAATGAAAGAAGGGGAGGGAGGAAGCAACCGAAGCCTGTCCTTCTCTCTGGGTCAGCTCTCTCAGTCGCTCTCTCGCTTTCCTCCACCAGCCCAGGAAGAAACTGCTTCAAAGAAGCGGGGCTTTTCCTGTCGCCGCAGCGCTCCAAAGCGCCCGCTTCTCCCCACCCCCACCCGCCCGCCACCACATGGGCAGCGGGTTCAACCCAGTGCTCGCTTTCTGCTGCCTGCCTGCCTTCGTTAATGGTTGAATCGGAACAGCTTCGGCTGAGTAAAAGATGCGAATAATTATTATTCTTAGCCAAGCTGCTCCCAAACAACCAGAAACTAAGGCAGGCAGGCAGGCAGGCAGGCAGAACGGGACACTGTGGATTGAAGCGCGTGTGCGCGCGTGGGCGAGCGGGGGGGGTGGGGGGTGAACGGGCGCTCGGAATAGCTGCGGCGACAGGAAAGCTCCCCCACCGCTTCTTTGAAGCAGTTTCTTCCTGGCTGTGTGGAGCAGCGAGAGAGCGAAGCCTCCTTCTCTTCTCTCTCTCTCCCCCCGGTCCTTGCAAAAATTTTCTGCTTGAAACCGGTCCCTGGTACAAAAAGGTTGGGGACCACTGGACTACACAACTCGATCAGGGCAAAACAACAGACGCAATCTACATAGACTTCTGTAAAGCCTTTGATTCAGTGTACACAACAAACTACTACTGAAACGAAAATCTTATGGTATCTCTGGACACCTGCATAACTGGATAGAAGCATTCCTGTCAAACAGACAACAAATGGTCAAAATTGGAAGCCTCCTATCAAATTCTGTACCTGTCAACAGTGGTGTCCCCCAAGGCAGTGTTCTAGGACCTACTCTCTTCATACTCTACATAAATGACCTCTGTGATCATATTAAGAGCAACTGCGTTCTCTTCACTGATGATGTAAAGCTATTCAATACCACAGAAAATACTGCTACTCTTCAAAAAGACCTCGTTTATGTATCAGAATGGTCAAACAAATGACAACTTCAAATGTCAAATAAATGCTCTGTCTTACATATTGGAAAAAAAGTCAGAAAATAAAGTTCTCCACTCCTCTACTCGTTGCAGAATACCTTATGCCATCAGACTTGAAATTCTAGACCCAGAAAACCTAGAACTACGCCGCCTTCCGTCCGATCTAAATATAGTATATAAAATCATACATTGCAATGTCCTACCTGTCAATGAATACTTCAGCTTCAACCATAACAATACAAGAGCAAACAATAGATACAAACTCAAGGTTAATCACACCAAACTTGCTTGCAGGAAATACGACTTCAGTAACAGAGTGGTCAATGTCTGGAATACTCTACCTGACTCTGTGGTTTCTTCCCCAAACCCCAAAAACTTTAACCTTAGACTGTCTACTATTGACCTCACCCCTTTCCTAAGCGGTCTGTAGGGGGCATGCATAAGCGCACCAACGTGCCTACCGTCCCTGTCCTATTGTTTCTTTCATTTTTCTTATATGTATCCATTTCATGTATTCATAACTATGTTTATACTTATATCTATTATCTTGTAAGCAATTGACAAATCAAATCAAATAAAAATATGAAAATGAAAATATAAATAATTCAGAAGTGAATTAATAGAATTATTTAATATGAAAATATGTTAACAAAGTTAATTTGTGTGTGTGTAGGATGAATGCTGAATAAATATATTGTTAACATAACCATAATGTAACCATAAAGTACCGCTGTCCAAAGTGAAAACTGCCTATTAATTTTTTAAAATAAGAACTATATTCAAATATCACGTATTATACACACACACACAAGCAAATTATTTCTTTGGTTCATCCTAGTTTGATGGATAAATTTGAAGTTTGAAATACTTCAGAAAGGATTATAATTTTCCAATCATATGTTTTTAGAAAAGTCAACATGAGTTAGATATAAATTATCTATGAAACATAATCCACAACTGAGGTTAAAAAGTGCTGAGAGAGAACTGCTGCCCTCAAAGTACATTCTAACTTTAGTTTTTAAAATTGCCATTCAGAAAGATAATTTGATATTTTTACTAAATGGAAGATAGCTGGCTTACAACTCAGCTATATTGCTGTTTGTTATGTTCACTTGATTGTTCCCCACGTATCAGATTGCATGGATAATGATGTTCAAAGTCTTTTGAGTCAAGAGTTGTAATAGAAATTGGCATCTCATTTTGGAAACCTCATCACAAAGTGTTTTCCTGGTCCTCTTTCAAGAGCTTATTTGAAAGTACAGCTTTCAATTTCTTTGTGCCTAGTAATCACACTATCACTTTGAATGTACACCAGTGGCAGAAAAGAACTCTTATGTAATTCTCAGTATATTTTAGAGTGCAGTATGACATATCTCATGAATAGAAAAAAATGCTCATATGGACTTTAAATTCCATGCATTTCTAAATGTCAATTAGTGTATCTTGTCAGAATTTGTTGCCTGGTCACAAATGTTTCAGAAAACTCACTTTGTTTGGAGGTGACCTCAAATTACTATTGTCAGGCAATTGTTGGGGTTCACAGGCACACCAGTTGTGAAGATTGATTAAAGTCAACCAAGTCGATTAAAAGCATTGTCAAACACTTACAAAAGGCTTGGGGGGAGTTCCCAGAGCAGCTGATGTTTGTGTTTCATTAATGCAGTAATGAGATAGGTAACCAATAGGAACTTTGGAAGAATGGCAGGATAGCAAGAGCTTCCAAATGTGAAAGGCAACTTCTGTAGTCCAGGCTTTACCAACCTTCTCTTAAATCAAGTTAAAAGGTAAAATAAAGGAGTCCGTGAAAATTTTACTCTGCTAGACATTGCTGACTATGCTCATCTCCATTTCAAAGCCATAGAGCCAACACTATCCAAAGACATTTCCGCAGTCTTGTGGTCAGCATATATTCACAGAGTATTGAATTTGAGTACTGAAATGGTATCTATTTATCTACTCGCATACAGTAACGGGAGCTCACCCTTTTGTGTGGCATTCAGGTCTCGAACCTGGGTTGCTGGCTTTCTAGTCAACAACCCCAGCATCTTAACTGCTCAGCCATGGCACCGCTTAACACTTCTTTTTCCCAACGGTTAGTATGGCAAATAGACTTTGAGAAAAGTCCAGCTCATTCACTTATCAGAAACACTGCAGCTGTGACCTCCTTGTCTCCCCACATCCAAATTTACACAACTTTTTAGTTAGGGGAGAGGGAATAATCTGGATTTGCCAAAGATAGATATTTTTTAAAGTATTAATTCCCCCAAAAAGAGACTAAAGATAAAGATATATATATCTTTAACTTTGACTTTAAAAATACCAGAACTATCGCCAAAACCGAACACTTCAACAACAGAATAATCAGAGAAGCCATAGAGATAGAAAAACGCCCACACAGCATGAATAAAAGAGATGACACCTCCGCTTACCAGCCATTTGGAAACCTGCCCTCATGAACAGACGCAGTACCTAACATGATGAATGACACCAGACCCACACCCACGAGGGCCACACAAGATGCCACCACCACACTTCCACGTAAAAAGCAGACTCACACCCACACAGAAGATGAGACACGACCACAGACCAGAAGCCGCACTGCAGCTGCATCACTACCCACTTCAAACCCCTCTGAGCCATACATGAAGCGAACTGACCCCCACCATGAAGATGCAGCACGACCACGAACTCGAAGCCAAACAGCAAGATCACAGCTCACCAGCTCAAATCCCCAGTAACTAAGACCAACCTGAGCACAACCAAGCCCCCACCTGAACAGAACACACCTCCAGCCAATCAGAACATGGCCAACCCCCAACCAATCAGAACACAGCCAAACCCCCAACCAATGAGAACACACCCCCACCCAATCAGAACACAGCCAAGCCCCCACCCAATCAAGTCACACCCCACTAGCAGTTAAAAGGAAGAAGCAGCTGCAAGCTCACATCACTCTGAGAAGCACAGAGCTGAAGACAGAAGCCTGAAGATGATGAATGAGACTTCATCGAAACGTTGCCTAGATACTTCCAACCTTACGCGGGAGAAAACCCGAATAACCAAAGATCCATATATATATATATATACATACATACACATACATACATACATACATACACATACATACAGTATATATGTTTTCTTAAGTTTTCACGGGAATTTATATGTATGGTATTCAGCTTTGTTTGGATATTTTCCCAATGACGTGGGAAAATACCCGAACAAAGCTGAATATCATACATATGTGTGTGTGTGTGTGTGTGTGTATAAATGGTGTTTATAATTATTTATCATTATTATTATTTATAATAATATAAAGCCATATATACAAATGATAGGTTGCATTCTCTTGGAAAAGCCTGGGATAACAGCCATCTATAATCAGTTGGTAATTTATAGGACTATTCCATGTATATCTTAATTTAAACATCATGTAAAAGCTTCTGCGTTTTCCTCCTCAGAGGTTGTATGATTCATCTAATATGGCATTATACAATATTGTGTAGGAGCATATGCCATAAGCATATCTGGTGTCCAAATGATGCCAATCATTACAGTATTTAGATCATCTTCTGTGGGAGTACTTTATACTTTACAAATAGACCTATTTTATGTATAATTTAGTTAACATTCTCCTGCATCATTGTAGTTGGAGAACTTTATTATTAGACAGAAAAAATCAATTAAAATCAAGCATTAAACCCTGCTTCTCTTCCCTAAGGCCCATGATAATATTTTGCAAAGAATGTATTTTTGTTCTTTTCAATAAACTCATCTAGATATAATGATCTTCTGGAATTATCTTATCAAAATAGTTCTTTAATTGGTAGGAGCAAAATGAAGAATCATCCAAACTATGCCTTGTATTTTGCTCTGAAAAAGGTTTTCACTATGAGGGAATACAAGCTGAACATCACGTCTGCTCTACAGGAAGCTCTTAGAAGAATAGATACAGTTGAGATATCATATTTATTTGATTGAAAGAATTCCACATCATGGGAATATGCAAATCCATCTCATGAATGTCAAGCTGATTTTTTTTTTCTGATTGCACAAATTGTTCATGTGATGGCATAGCTCCAAAGAAGTTCAGGATTTGTGATTGATTCTCTGATTTATTATTGCCAGAAGTTTTAGGACTTGGCTGTATTTGCTCAAAAGAGAAACAGAAAAATTATTTAGGGTGAAAGGAGAGTTAGTCAGCTATCTGTCTGTCTATTTCTATCTATCTATCTATCTATCTATCTATCTATCTATCTATCTATCTATCTATCTATCATCCATCCATCCAATACTTTAAAATTATTTTAAAAGCTCTGCTACAAAATCCTATCTGATATATTACACTGAATCCTTACTGTCCTTAATATTGCTCTTGTTTGCAACAGGAACTGGGTGTGATTCTGGAACAAAGGATTAAATGTATTAACTAAAATTCAGCATTCATAACCAGGCTTCCATCTCAGCACTGTGCGGGTAGGGGTTGTTCCTGACGAAAACCCTCAGGCTAGTTTCATGTACTTTGTCCTTGATTTGATCATGATCCCTTCAAGGCTTTTTTCTGTCCCAATCATTGTGCAGTAATGCTGTCTTGTAAACATAAAACTTCAGGTAGTATTTAAGAGTATCAACCTTGGATTTTGACTACTTTGAAATTCAGATCATTTAAAGACATATATCAGTATGTGCTGGTTTTAGAATTAACAAACACCAGTTGTTTCATTGTGTAAAGAACAAAGTAGGTCTACAGAAAGTATGGGAAAGAAACTTAGATTGACTTTGCCTTAATTCAGGCCCGTCTTATGGGCCCTGGGCAAAGTAGTGTACTGGGGCCCCTGCGACAATTACTCCCAGTAATAAAAATGTAAATTAAAAAAATTAAACATATATCTATTTTATTGGCACTTCCAACAAAATTGGTGTTGAAACATTAAAAACATGCTATGCAGCAACAACTAATGTACATGATAAGCATTTGAACAATATATGAGGTTTGGAAAACCACAATAATACCCAATAAGCCATACAGTTGCTGTAT
The DNA here is from genome assembly GCF_049901735.1 of Notechis scutatus. Taxonomy (NCBI): domain Eukaryota; kingdom Metazoa; phylum Chordata; class Lepidosauria; order Squamata; family Elapidae; genus Notechis; species Notechis scutatus. The sequence goes on from NC_142009.1 coordinate 80,368,036, forward strand.
TTATATGATACAAGGTGCATTGAAGGGTTAACATACACAGATTAGTGTGGGGCCCCTATGCTCGTGGGGCCCATGGGCAAGTGCCCATCATGCGTTAAGACAGCTCTGCCTTAATTCTCTTTGGTATTAATAGGGAGGGGAAGGAAATGCTCTTAGACTTTGGATTCTACTACTATAACCTATATTAATCCACTAGAGAACCAGTCTTTATTAATGGGGACCGCTTCCCAATCTATCTGCAAACTGGTCGATTATTTGGAAGATGGATAGTCAGTTTCCCTCTCCCACAAAGTGGGAGAGCAAGAGAATGAAGAGATTTCTAGCCTGATGAACTTGGAGATAAATTAGGTGCTAAAGTAAAAGAATTCAGTTGTCAAGATATCTGATTGTTAACTCCTTTTTCCTTCTAATAATTTTGCTTCAAAAAGCCTCCTTGAGAATCTAGCTTTCAGTTGTTAAGATCTTAGCATTGGAAGTGAAGAACTATCTCTGGCTCCAAGTACTTTGCAGTTCTTTTCCCTAACAGTTAGTATGCCAAGCAGACTTTGAGAAAACTCCAGCTCATCCGCTTATCAGAAACACTGCACCTGTGACCTCCTTGTCTTTCCACATCCAAATTTACATAAGTATTTAGGCATGCAGGGAAAATAATCTGGATTTGCCAAAGATAGATTTTTTTAAAAGTATTAAATGCCCCACAAAGAGATTTTTAAAATATATATAAATGGTGTTTATAATTACTTATTACATGTATGTGTTACCCAATTCCCAGTGACTCTGGGTTAGTTTAAATTTTAATTGTTTAAAACATTGTCCCTGAGGTGCTATTTTTCAAGAGGCAACTAGACTTTTTTGTTTTTCTTTTTAGATGTTTTACTTCTCATCCAAGAAGCTTCTTCAGCTCTGACTGGACGGTGGGGAATGGAAGGATTTATATTCCTTGCAGACAGCTGGTCAGATAGCTGGATGTCCATTCATACTCCCACACCATTCAAAAGGTTTTCATCCAAAGTGCATAGCTAAATGTTTACGGAGATTCTCAGTCATTCAGGTCATGTTGTCCCAAAGGTACTTTTTTCAAGAGGCAACTGGACTTTCTTGTTTTTCTTTTTGGATGTTTTGCTTCTCATCCAAGAAGCTTCTTCAGTTCTGACTGGATGGTGGGGAATGGAACAGTTTATATTCATGAAAAAAGCACCTTTGGGACAGCCATGACCCACATGACTGGGAATCACTGGAGACATTTTATTTATGCACTTTGGGATAAACACCCTTTGAATGGTGTGAGAATATGAACGGATTTCCAGAAAAATTGCAAACTACAGGAAAGCAGGGTCAAAGAGGCCATCTAAGGCTCCAACCTCCAAGTGGCCTCAATGACTCTCTAAAGGAATGCAAATGACCAGGTGTCTGCAAGGAATATTAATCCTATTCCCCACCATCTAGTCAGAGCTGAAGAAGCTTCTTGGATGAGAAGCGAAATGTCTTCAAAGAAAAAGTCCAGTTGCCTCTTGAAAAAAGCACCTTTGTTACAACCATGACCTGGACGACTGAGAGTCTCTGTAAACATTTAGCTGTGCACTTTGGACTGTGAATCTCCATTGACATGTCTAAAACAATAAAAACAGGAAAAACAGCAGAAATAAAAGAAGGGTAAAATGGCAGAACAAATGGGAACAAAGGAAAACAATCCACGTTAAAAGCAGGCTTAAGTTTTCCTCCCCAAAGGGCTAGCTATTGCTTTTAATATATAAACAAACTAGAGTTAATAACAGGACAAATGTTATTTGTATGCCAATCAAGGTTAAGCCTAGCAGTTGGATTTGAAAAAGATAAATACTGCAGTTGGAGAAGACATGGAAGCTATAAATTTAGTGAAATTGTATATTTATTGCTTCGTATACCACAGAGGGCTTTGAAAATTAGCACAATTTTGAGTTGTACTAAAAAAATGGATTGATAAAATGAGATGCAATGGAATCAGGTTCAACTAGTTTTAACCAGGTTCACGAATAACTGCAAGAGCATATCTGATATATTATCATATAATATTATACAATGTTCCTTCCACCAATTGAATAAGAACGGTTTTGATGGAGAGAAAATATTTCCTGCCTGCTAGTGCTTTAGCTGCAGGTTGATAAATAGTGTGGTTGCGAATCAATTTCAGCATCGATCTGAAAGATAATCCTATTCACAACCACCATATACAAGGATGTTTTTTATTGTCAGGTATGAAAATGAATAACAATAAAAGAGAAGTCAATGTGGGAATGAAAATTAAGCACACAGCAAAAGAGACAACTTGTCTTCTGCCATGTGTGACTAAGAGCTTGGCAGTCTGGAAGTGAAACAGAAGATGTAGACATGAGTGAGGGGTGTGTGTTTGTGTTTTCATCTGCACCCCAAATTCTGACACTGGAAAAAATAATCAAGTTGATTATGAATACATGAGCAATAATTTAATGTACCATATAAAATATATATAGGATGTTTAATTATAGTGACACATTTGGATTGATTCAGGAGAAAGCGTTCCTGCATCTATGCAACCTAAACTTTTGAAATAAGGCTTGAGATTTCTCACCCCCTCTGTTATTTTTATTGTTCTTTTAGATTTTCATATATTTTGGCTGCTGAATTAAAACCAACATGAAACAAAGGAACATCAGAATACTTGCTTGCAGAACTGGAATGACTTTTATTCTGTCTAATCTACAGCTATCACTTTTATTGGGGTCCCGCAACTCTCCCAAACCAATATTGGAAAGTAGAAATTTCTGTGGATAATATTGGGCATTTTGATTTTATTTTCCTTTAAACCAGGGGTGTCAAACTCAAGATCTGTGGGTCGGATCTGGACTGCGGGATGCTTGGATCTGGCCCATGGGGCCAGCACAGGACCAGCCCGCAGTGCCTCTGCTAGCAAAAATGGGGTGTGCAACCAGTTTTGGCTGCCAGAGTGCTGCAGGAGGCCTTCCAGGCCAAGATGGGGCCTCCAGAGTGCTCCAGGATACCTTCCAAGCCCAAAACGGGGCCTCCAGAGTGCTGCAGGAGGCTGTCCTTGACTCAGATGGTTACAAAAGGGAGGAAAGATAAAATATTTTACCTTTCAGGCTTGCAGGATTCTGCTCCTATAGCCTATGTCAATAATTTATAGTTCTAGTCTTCCTATGGAGTCAGTTTCTTGATCTGGTTTCTCTCTCTCTCTCATAAGGTGATCAAATAGACCAAGTTTTCATTAAAAAAAAAAACCAAAACACAGAAATGTATACCTCTCTATTTTTATAAGCGTAGAAAACCATGTTTGTGGTGGTGCGTCCCGTGTCATGCCCACCCCGGCCATGCCTAGCCCTCACACACCCACCCCGGCCCTCCAAGGTCAAACACAACCCTGATGCGGCCCTCAATGAAATTTGAGTTTGATACCCCTGCTTTAAACCTTAAAAAAGGTGAATGGATGAGCAAAATCATCCTCCACAATGACGTTTTTAAGAATGTAGGTTTGCGAGAAAGAGGAAGATAGGAAAACTTCACGGCATTGTTATCACTTTGGATGCTTCACAGCTTATTTATACAAGGAAGTACTATATTCAGTACTAAAATGGCAATTTTTTGAAAGTGAATCGAAACCACTGGCTTATTCATTTAAAGTGGCATTTCCGACTATATTTTTAAATGTTGCTTTTAAAATGTTGCTTTTGTTTATTTGATATTATTTTTTATGTTAACAGTGATTTGGATCAATATGGCTCTTTTTATTGCTCTAAATGGCCAGGTTACATTAATGTCTGAAATACCTAAATCAGTTCAAATTATATCAGTACTTTTAAAGTATGAAATGCAATGGTTTTGCTCTTGGAAATTCATTACATTCATTACATTCATTACATTGAATTTAGTTCCTACCAATATTTCTTTTGTTTCATATCGGTATCATTGTTGGGTCCATTGTTGATTGGAAACAGTTTTATGTTCCTGTTTATCAAATAGTTTTATGTGCAAGTCCTCAGGAAGATAAAGAAATTCCACAAGTGGCCTATATAGTAAATTATTACTTTTGTATAAATTCAATGAGACTAAGAGGCCAAACTTTATATATGTCTTTATGTAACATACACATCAATTTCGAAGTCTCTTGGTCATAACCATTTATTGCTAGTAGCCAAGTTATTAGCAACAATAATAACCACCATAAGGCCTTTAGTGTTCAGGATAGAGGGGGTAAAATGAATTAATTGTGCTACATTACCCATATTCCATTGAATGCAGCCTGGCTGATATGGAAATCAATGTATAACATTGGAAGAAATTGGATCCCAAAGTTTCTAGCATTCTGCTACAAGGAATCATGGTTGTGTAATTCTTAATTAAAAGGAATTGTTTTAAGGATCAATAGGAGCCCCATCAGAGGTGGTATTCAGCAGGTTCTGAAATTTTGAGTTGTTCGGAGAACCGGCAAATACCACCTCTGACTGGTCTCGCCCCCCATCTATTCTCTGCCTCCTGAGTCCCAGCTGATTGGCTGGGTCTTCTTTTGTTGCCCTGCACAGGAGAACGGAACTGAAAAGCTTGTTAGTGGGGAGGGAATGGGGATTTTGCAGTAACCTTCCCCTGCCACACCCACCAAGCCACACCCACCAAGCTACGCCACATCCACCAAGCCACACTCACAGAACCGGTAGTAAAATATTTTGAATTCTACCACTGAACCCCATTGCACTATAGTTATATTTATAGATAGTTATCCCCATGAAATTTAAATTTAACAACTCTGTTGCTGTCAAAAATTATCATGACAGCATCCATCTCTCATTTAGCATTCATAGATCTCAGGAGATTTGATTAATGATATTAATATGCGTATGTTGCTGAACTCTTTTGTTTTTGAAGGAAACACTTTAGGAAATGAGACCAATTTTACAACAGAATTTGTTTTGTAGTTATACCAATGAAATGCATAAATTTGAATGAAAACACATATGTGTTCATCAATTTATAATTGTTAGACCTAGTAATATATTATGGAAAGCTTGAAACTAAGTGAATTCTTACAAAAGAATCTAAAAATTACAAGGTAACCTGCCAACAGCGCTGATGATCAGTTAATTATTTAAACTGTATTCAGAACGTGAAGAGAAAAATGTAGATAACACAATTTGCATCAAGCTGTTTAAACTCAGTAAAATGTTCACAGATCTCAAAGACCAAAATGTTCACAGTGAAAGAACTATTATGCTAAACATACTTACATTTAATGTTTAAACAGATATTCAGAGTCCTCTTATGCTGTAATCCTGTACATACTTAACATACTTACCTAGATGACACTTGGCTTTCTAATTTATATAAGATGATCTGCAATCCATATTTATGGAAATTAGACAACTGCTCTGCTTTCTGTAGAAATTGATTTCCAAACATTTTCCACCATATTAAAAATGCCAGTTTATTCTGAATCCTCTTAGTCAAGATAACATATAATAACAAGGCTTTACTCAAGGCAAGTATGATAAATACAAGTCTTTGTTGGGTATCAGTGTGGTTCAGTGTTGTAACTGTAATGCTGGGATAAGAAAATGGGAAAATTTCGTTCCACAATGTTTAATTAGACTTCCTTAATTCATCAAATCCAGGAGCTACATGGGCAAACAGCTTTCCCTCTGTTTTGTGATTTTTTATTAATTGTGTGAAAGTTGTTTAGGAGTGAAAATAAATGGTTTTTACATAAGGATATGAAACCTAATGGCGAGTAAATGTGTGATAAATAAAGATTATGGTATGAAAAGTCCCACTTTAATAAACACAGTTGAAAGTTAAATATTAAATTTTTCACCTTACACAAAATGGAACAGTTGTTGGCAGTTCTTTTATTTTCTTGTATGAATATGTAAGAATGGATAAATACAAGAAGGTTATAAAAAGTTGGGCTTATAGTAACTTTGCATTGAGAGTAGAAGGTTAGATACACATTTTGATCCAAAGTCAAGAGCCAGTAGAACCAAGAATAGTTCTATGAAAACCAGATTTTACACATTTATGTTACAATATTTTCAAACTACTGAAATCAATTAAGACTAAGAAGCAAGGACCAGTGCTTTATATAATAAGGATGCAGTGGTCATTCCTATGACTAATATAACACAGGGCCTTGATTTCTTCTCCCTCACAGTTCACCAGCTGTAGCAAGACATTTTTTTATAAATTTAGTAATTAGATTTCACCCTATCACAATTGACCTGATAATACCCAAAATGATTGTATCAGAAGTGTGTTCTTAAAAAATGGTAGGTTCTGTATCAAAACACTATAGTTAGAAACTATATTTTATAAGACTCCAAGAAAACTTTTAAAAGAATTATACTTCTTAGTTTGAAGGAATAAACTATAATACTAATAATGTAGGATAATTTGTTCAATTTATTAAATAGGCAAATCATTTTGCAACATCTAGATTGCAACCAATTAACATGTTATGTGACATCCTTTTAAATTCCAAAATAGGGACTTTCCTCTGGAAGAATAACTGGGCCCACCATTAAAGGAAAGGTTTCTAATTGTCTTGTTCTTCTATCAAAATTCTTCCTGAAACAATTGCTTGATAAGCAATGTGTTGAGATTCATATTACAAATGCACTTAGACATTAGAAGCCTCTCATTCTCTTCGTAAGAAAACTATTTTTTCAGTAGTCACTAAGAATAGTAAGTTTGCTTTTAAGCAAATATTCATATGGAAATCATGATAGTGACCAAGGTGATTTATGGTTCTTGTGATTTTAAGCAAAATAAGCTTAAATTGCACTTCTCAGATTAATGTGCAGATTGGATTAGAATTTTGGATCGAAACTTTCTTTTAAACCAGAGTTCATCAACCTTGGCAACTTCGAACTCTGTGGACTTCAACTCTCAGGGTTGTCCTATCTGGGGAATTCTGACAGTTGAAGACCACATATCTTCAAACTGCCAAGGTTGAGAAACCCGCTCTAAATATTCCAACTGATTTATTTGCTAAAATCAAGTTAACACCAAAATCAAGAGCCTCCAACAGTCAGAGGAAAAACTTTAGAAAGAACTCACCCTAATTGTTCAAACTGTTAAACGTGGCATCTTCAGACTTGCATGATTCTATTAAGGTAAACTTATAATAAGAATTAGTCCATCTAATTGTGTTTCCTGTCAGGTTTATCCAGGAGGGCTGGAATATAGTTTCAGTGTTTATTTTTGGCTGTGAACAATGTTTCTAAAACACAGAATGACAAGCCTATAGCCCTATGTATTAAATTGAAGTATAATATTCAGCATTTTTCATCATTGACCGTGCTTGTTGGGGATGTAGGAGTTGAAATTCAAAAACATATGAAGGCTACAGCTTGCCCATCCATCTCAATCCAATCAAATGTTCACGTTTAATTTTGTGGCAAGTCCATTGCAGTTATATAGTTGTCTAGTCTTTGTTGAGTTTTTGTTTTTTATCTTGCAAACTTCATATAACCATAACCACCATAAGGTCCTTAGTGTTCAGGATAGATGGGCGGGGTGGGATTCAACCGGTGTTACTACTGGTTTGGCAGCAGTACTGCCCAGACAGCTGAAAAGTGCTGCGCGCGGGTGCGCAGCATTTGAAAAGCCAATTTTCCCCTGCTTTTTCAACCTCAGCTATGCCGCGCAAAGCAGCTGAGGTTGAAAAAGCAGGAAATAAAGGACAAGTAAGAGCCCAAGCGGGCGGGTGGACCAAACAGCAGCAAACACAGAACCAGTTCAGTGTCTGCTGCTCTTCAGAACTACCAGTTCTATAGAGCCTTGCAGAACCGGTAGCATCCCACTCCTGTAGATGGGGTAAAATGGATTAAATGTGCTACATTAACCATATTCCATTGAATGTGGCCTGATTGATATGGAAATCAGTGTGTAACATTGGAAGAAATTGGATTCCAAAGTTTTCTGAAAAACTGCCAGCTTTCAAACTAATATTTTACTTAGAGGATAGTGGTGGTAAATGAAAAGCAAGACCTATCAAACATAAATTATTTATGCACTGGAGACAATTTAATTAAGGTAATGTAAATTATATGAATTTTATAGCAGAGATTTATTTTCAGAAGTGACTCTCCGAGCTGCCTGGCTTTGTATTACAGTCTGGCATTGCTTGCATCAAGCAATTGTGATGAATGACCTTCAGTTCCCTATTTCTGTAATCGCACTAAATGCAAGGAGGAAAATAGCATATTTCCCTTCACTGTCATCTTCAATTTTAATGAGCATAAATACCACCAAAGGCTGCCATAATTAATTTTGTCTGTACTTTATTCCAACTGCAGGTTTTTAAATGGTTTCACTATTTAGGAGATAAAAATTAATCTTAGAAGCTGGAAAAGTGTAGCAGTCTCATATCTGAGAAAGTCCATAGAAAGAAAGTCTAACAGATAACAGTATTTAATCAGTTTCCTTAAGCCATTTTTTCACCTAAACCTTACTAAGTTTCAGTATTGGAAACACCCAATTCTTCTTTCTTATCTGATCAATCCCATCACGTGTCTTCATTATATAATGGGCAAGTTCCACTAGTGGCAGGCATTATTATAAATATTGTCCAGAATCCTAGTGAGAATTTACAGGAAGCCTTAAATGATGATTCAGTGAACCCAAAGACCTGACATGTCAAATATGGCACAAACTAGGGCCACAGTTGCACCTGTGGCTGATTTTCTAAGAATCCTCTAGTTATGACTTTGCAAGGAGAAACACCGCCCTCCTGCATCAGAACAACTGTTTCTTTAGACCAGAAGTGGGGAATGATGGCTCCTTTATGCTGGGGTGGGATGCTACCGGTTCTGCCCGGCTCTATAGAACTGGTAGCTCTGAAGAGAAGCAGACATCAAACCAGTTCTGTGTTTTCTGCTGTTTGGCACACCTGGGCCCTTACCTGTCCTTTATTTCCTGCTTTTTCAACCTCAGCTGCTTTGCGCGGCATAACTGAGGTTGAAAAAGCAGGGGAAAAGTGGCTTTTCAAATGCTGCACACCCACGCGCAGCGCTTTTCAGGTGTCCAGGCGGCACAGCTTAAGGTTCTTTACACGCACGCATCACTGAACTGGTAGTAACACTGGTTGAATCCCACCCCTGTCTTTATGACTTGTGGACTTCAGCATGGCTGGGTCAGGAATTTTGGTAGCTGAAGTCCACAAGTCACAAAGGGGCCATTGTTCCCACTCCCGCTCTAGACTGTTGTCCCATATGGACAACTCCGTATTCCCCAAGCCCATGGAGAGGCAGAAAGAGGTATCTTTCACCTCTTGCTGCTCCTCAACTGTTAATTGGTACCTGCTGCCATTGAATCTGGAGAAGCATAGCGGGCACCATGATTTCCAAGCTGTTTTCGTTCCAAAAATGAAAGACCATTTTCTTCTAGAAAGTCTGAAATGTACAGCAATAGTTTACAACCTTTAGCACACTCTGTACACGAAATCCCTGTATGGGAAAGGGGAGGGCGTATTGAAAGAATTTATTCTGGACACTTTTTAAAAATGTAGCCAATAAAATCCCCAGACTACAAGGGAGATTTCCTTTGCTTTAGGAAAGATGCTCTTAAATCTCTGCTACCTAATTTCTGAATCCTTCTCAGTCCTCTAGGGTAGGCCAAGTCAAGAAATAGACACCACAGGGATTTCAGGAATGCTATTTTATTGTCGGTGGTTATATTCACGAAATCTTGAAAATCTGTCCAAATTTCTCTCTGCCTCATTTTTCACTAAATAAAATCAAGGTTTGGTTATCTCACACTGCTTTCTCCTACCTACTTCAGTCTCTAGACTCCAATCTTTTCTGTAAGTCACTTCTTAATGGTGTCTTCATACCTTCCTCAAGGTCATTTCTAATTCCCTGAAATTGTTTATTGCAAAACATGAGTCAGTTACCTGCTTGTAGCAAATCTACTGGAGAAGTCACGTTTCTATGGGAGTCTTGTGTATAATGTGCACTATTTTCACATTACTTAATAAACGGTGGCATCCTCAATACGATTCATATATTGTGTGTGTGTGTGTGTGTGTGTGTGTGTAATTCTCCAGTTATTTTATGCTAGTTCTGTTTGTGTGAAAAGCATGCCAAATTAAGTAACATCAAGCCATAATTATGAGGAATACAGCTTTTCCGATAACTTGGTTCACACTAACCTGAACTTTAAATCTGCTAGGATTTTTATTTTTATTGTGCTGCATAACCTTGTGGTTGGAAGAAAGGAAATATGGGAACTTATATATCATGTAGAAAACTACTTAGTCTATTTTTTTCAGCACATTCTTAAATCTTAACCACATGGAATAACACCAATTAGTCTTTACATTTCATCAGTCAAGAGCAGAAACCAAACATCCAAAATAAACATTTTAGAGATCTAAAAACTGACTCATACTACCTTTAAATCATTGCAAAATAGTATTTTCTTCTATACCCCTTGTTTCATATATCCATAATTCTTGATATAGGGATAGATGCCGAGTGTGTGACATATATCCGAAAAGTATAGCTCCATATTTCAATTATATTGATCTGGAACCAGCCTACACCAGCTTGCAAGAGCTAATTGTTAAATTTTGTGGGATTTTGTGAGACAGGTGAGAGTCTTGATGGCCTGAATAGCTAGTTGGTAGCTCACTGGATGGTGACGATAACAACACTACTGTCACAACCAGTTGTTAAAGATTTACTAGCATATCACTGATATTATCCCAAAATGGCGGTTTACTGGAAAATGCTCATATGACCTGTCATTTGCATGATGTATTTGTATACTGCACTACACTTCTAACATAATTAGATCAAGAGTCAAACTTTTTAAACATATTTTGAAGTGTCCACAAATTTCAAAAAGAGGATTCTGTTGGATTTGAGTCATCTGAAGATATAAGGAACATAATGTGCTTAACCTTAGCTGTTGATTTGAATACAGAATATCTAACTTTTTATTCTGGAATCTTGGCAAATAACTAATGTCCACCTTCCTGTTGTTCTGTAATTGCTTATTAAAAATACTATTGATTACCATGTAGTAATTTCAGAGATTTAGATGCTAATGTATCTGTGTAATCAAGAGATTTGCATGAGTGTTCTATCACTTGCAATTTACGGCAATCCAGATTCCCTTTGCCAAAAATACCAATAGTTTAAAAACCTTAATGAGCAATATTTCTCTTTGACTTTGACTATGACTTTATTGGAAAAAGAAATACTTGCAATTTTGAAAATTATGGTGATCTTCATGTGTACGATTATCAATGGCTCAATCAGTGCTTTTCCAGTGAATTGTCCAGGACTATCACTGCACACATAATCTTCTCCAGTTGAAGATTTTCTATAGAAATAAAAAGCTCCACATTTATTTTTCATCATTTTCATTTGTTGTAATGCAGGGTTCCCTGCAGTTCAACTGATTTGAAAGCGTCTGGGTCAAATGCTTGCTAATTGCTGCTTTTAGTTGGAAACTTATTGTGCTATTAGACATCTGCTTAATATAGTAGTTACTATTAAAGGCAAACCACTTAATCATTTCATATGTCATATAATTGTTTCAATTCTAAACTGGGTATGCAGAACATTTTGAAAATGCGTATAAATATAATTAAAGTTTAATTTAAATATGCAACAATTTCTAGTGTCTAGCAAAAATTCCAGGGTGAATTTAGAAGTATTTATATTTTTCTTTCTTTTTCTTTTTTGTTTTTTGCAGAAGCATGTCATTTAAACGATCCATAAGGTTACCATCCCCTTTGTCCTACACTCAGCTTACTTAGGAATGATCTATAATAGCTTGCTTTTCCATTAGAGCATTAGCGGCATTTTCAGTAGATGCATTTTCAGATAAGATAACTCGATTTAGAAGTCACATCATTTTCATCAAAATACGTTTTTGAAATACCTAATAGAACACCTTTTCATGGAAATAATAGACTTGGAGTTATTCCATTTGGTTTTGGGAACTACCAAAACTAAACGTTCCCCTCCTACCTTATTGTTGCATTTTTTAGCATCCTTGCACATTTACTCTAAAATCTAGATTATATTCTGATGCATATATACTGAGAAATCTTTTGAGTTTGGCAATATGATATTCAGCTAATTTATTCAGTAACGTACATGATAATCATTTTTAAAGCAATCAAGTAGTTAATTAAACTACAGAAGTGTCTACTAGTATATAAAATATTAGATTGTTTTATTAGCAGTTTCTGGTTAATGCAGAAAGACTAAATTTGTATCTGATTCTATGGAAGCTTCCTTTAACCATCAACCTCTGTACCATCCAAAATATGATTGACAGTCTGCATCTTTTGGCCTATTTGCTGTTGGTGTTTGTTTTTAAAGTCTGAAAATGGCTTCAGACTTCTTTTTATGATGTTCGAGGGAATATCTGTATTAGAAAATACAGTTGATGTAACTGTTGTAAAAGAGTTTTAAATGTGCCATGGTGCTTCATTCGTGTTACTTGAGCTCAGTGGCTAGCAGGCAAAATGCAAGACCATGGCTCTTTTTAAGTGTGTGTGTGCTTTAGAGGTTTTTGAAAGGCTGTAAAGGGACAGAAAACCAGCAATTACAAACAGTACACACACACACACATACACACACCTATATAGGTGTAGCAGATCCAAAATCTTAGAATAGAATAGAATAATTTATTGGCCAAGTATGATTGGACACACAAGGAATTTGTCTTGGTGTAAATACTGTCAGTATACATAAAAGAAAAGATATATTTGTCAAGAGTCAAGAATCATAAGGTACAACACTTAATAATAGTCATAGGGTACAATAAGCAATCAAATCATACTAGGAAACAGTCAATATAAATCGTAAGTATACAAGCAACAAAGTTACAGTCCTACAATCACAAGTGGGAGGGGATGGGTGATAAGGAGTGATGACAAGATTAACAGTAATAGTAGTGCAGACTTTGTAATAGTTGAACAGTCTTGAGGGAATTATTTGTTTAGCAGAGTGATGGCTTTTGGGGAAAAACTGTCCTTATATCTAGTTGTTCTGGTGTGCAGTGCTCTATCGTGTCGTTTTGAGGAAGGGAGGGAGTTGAAACAGTTTATGTCCAGGATGTGAGGGGTCTGTAAATATTGTCACAGCCCTCCTTTTGACTCGTGCAATATACAGGTCCTCGATTGAAGGCAGGTTGGTAGTGATTGTTCTTTCGGCAGTCCTAATTATCCTTTGAAGTTTGTGTCTGTCCTGTTGGGTTGCAGAACCAAACCAGGCGGTTATACAGGTGCAGATGACAGACAATAATTCCTCTGTAGAACTGTATCAGCAGCTCCTTGGGCAGTTTGAGCTTTCTGAGTTGGCGCAGAAAGAACATTCTTTGTTGTGCTTATGTCTCTTTTTCCCTCTTGTGCCTCCAAATGGACTGCAAATGGATCATTTGTCACTGGACAGGCCACTTAATATTTGTATATTGTTATTGGAGGGGATCCAGATAGTTTCAGGCACTTTGCATCAGGTTTCAGTCTTTTTAACCCTCATACTCCACTTCTTGAAAAATCTTCATAATAAAGTGCATTAGCAGTATGGCTAACTTGGCCCTCTTCATGGCCCACATTAAAAAAAAAAAAAGTATGCCTTGTGCTGGTTAGTCTGCTCTCCCTTTTTTGCCTTTTAATTATTTTATCATAAGAATGTTATATTGTGATTTTTATCATATATCATTAAGGTTTAGCATGACTGAAGCTGATTATGTTTTTACATATGGACTATAACTCCCTCTCCCTCTTCCTTCTTTTCTTTGTCCTGCACATACATACCTTTAGATCAGGGATGTCAAACTCAAGGGATACTTAGATCTGGCCCACAGGGCCGACCTGGAATGAGTGAACGACCGGCTCGCAGTGCCAGCAAAAACGGAACTTGGGAGGGCTGCACACCCCCCCCCGAGCTTCGTTTTTGCTGATAGAGGACTGCAGGAGGCCATCGCAGTCAAAAACGGAGTTGGGAGCCTGTTTTTGTTCCCGTGACATGAGTGATATTGAGCTGGCCACGCCCTCCCACCCTGAGGTCAAACACAACTCTGATGCGGTCCCCAATAAAATCAAGTGACACCCCTGCTTTAGATATTGAGTCAAACGTATGACTATTTCTGTTCCACAAAACTTAACTCCGAGAGCCACTTATGCACCAGTAGAATGTCAATAATGTGGATTGTAGCACCCACCCCTCTCCATGAAATATTTTAGGAAATATTAAAAAAAAGGTAGAATATTATATTTCCCTGGATGAGAAAAGGAGAAATATGTTTTTAAAGACAAAGCACCTCCCTACAGCTCCCTGCTCCCCCCTCCCTTTCAGCTCCAGGGTGATGGGATTAAGATTCATTTAAGATACATTTATTTCACAGTAACAGGAAGCAAGTTCAAATCCCAAGAGAGGGTATATCTCACTCTCCACTCCATGTGGTCAGCTACCCAGGACCAAACCATGTGGTCCTGTCCACCATTAAACCATCCTACCAAGCAGTCTCCATGTTTCCAGTATCTTTCTTCCCACTTGGAACTGAACCAAGATGGACATTTCTTCCAACAAGATTAAAATATAAATGAGCAGAGTGACACTTCTTCCAATGTTCAAAATATTAGTGCAAAATGAATACTGAAAAGACTAGCCAAAATAGCCTTAAAAATAAATACCTATAAATAAAGGATGGAGTGGTTACATTTTCTTTAGCTAAGCAGTCACCTTGAATGAATGTTTGAAACTCGGGCTCATTAAATATCTGCATAATTGCTATGATGAGATTGGCCAGTCAGAAAAGACCTGTCAACTAGTTCATAAAGATAGTAGCAAAGGATCACCATTAATTGGAAGGGGTGCAAAACTAATTCAAAGCCCTTTCTTTTCATTGGAGCCATTAACACTGACTTAGATATAGAATAAATAAAATATATAATGATCGGTTCCTGCCATTTGTAGCATGCAGCCAACATTTGTGGGGGAAGTTGTAGCCAGGGCTAAAGTAAGAGACAAGTTTTAGTATATTTTAGGATTCTATTACACTTTGGAGAAAGAGCGAAACAATTATTTTAGGTTCAGGAATGAATATATGTTGCCACTTTTCAAGTTAGCCAACTGGAAGGGAAACGTGAGTTTACTGAAAGAAAGGAAATAATTTTTCTTGTATATGAATACCTTTCAACATATTTTCAAAAGACAGGTGTGAGAGATTATTACCAGTTTTTTAGAATTTTATTACAGCAAAGAAGGAGAATATATATGTGTGTGACTATACACATACACTCAAGCCTTGTTATCTGGGCTTTCTCTTTCTGCAGATTCAATTATATGTTTCTGTAAAAGTATAATTTTCACTGAATGCAGTCACAACATGGCTATATTCAACCATAAGCAATAGGGAAAACATTCTGAGAGTTTATTTACAGCATCAACATAAGCTACACCAAGCGAAATTATTATAACAGAAACAAAAAAAATATGTTGTCAACAAATGTGTTAACAATCTTTATGTTCTGATAATAGTTCGCATGTTCTCATTAGGAGCCATGCTTCAATAACTGTGGTTTCCATTTCCACACAGATTTTCAAGAACATTACCCCCACAAATAAAGACATACTCACATACAAAATTATTAACACACATGATTTCTGTTAATGATATAATGCAACAATATACATTGTAATGATTAAAGCAAACTTAAAGGAAAAAAAAAAGAGAATCCATATATACTGTGTGTATGTATGTATGTATGTATGTATGTGTGTGTGTGTCTCTATCTATCTATCTATCTATCTATCTATCTATCTATCTATCTATCTATCTATCTTTGGTTATTCGGGTTTTCTCCTGCGTAAGATTGGAAGTATCTAGGCAACGTTTCGATGAAGTCTCATTCATCATCTTCAGGCTTCTGTCTTCAGCTCTGTGCTTCTCAGAGTGAATAACCAAAGATCCACATACAAATACCCGCAGAACCTCAGAAAACACACACACACACACATATATATATATATATATATATATATATATATATATATATATATATATATATATATATATATATATATATATATATATATATATATATATATATATATATATAAAGTTTTCGAGGGTACTTACATGTATGGCATTCAGCTTTGTTCGGATATTTTCCCACGTCATTGTAGTTGTGCTTTTAAAGTTGTAGCAACGTTTCGCAGAATCTCATCTGCCTTCATCAGGCTTCTAGAATCCATAATTGTTCATATATACACACACACACACACACACACACACACATACATACATACATACACGCATATGTTGCTTAAGACTTTTTCTTATCTTTTTGTCAGAAAAAAGACTAACTTAAATATTGACATTCAGCATATATCAATAACATTTGCAGCAAATCAAGTATATATTTATCTTTCTGATGTAGAATCATTCTTCTTCTGCTATCTGTCATGTAGGAAAAGTCCATAATTGTTCATATATTATTCCAAAAATATTGAAGGCGAATACACATAACCCTCCTTTACAACTATTGGTTTAAAGTTATGTTATGAGAACCCACAGTGTGGCAATGATAGAAAAAGACACATGATGTAGTATTCCAATTCCTGAACTGCATTTGCAATAGTTGGCAATTGTAGCAAACCCTTATTAAACATTCTCTTGGATGTCAGTTATGTGTGAAACAAAACTTTTGTTTTGTATTAATTTAATTTTCAGATCAAGAGACTAAGTTAACATCTTTTAAAATAACCTTCCACTTAAATTTCTTTTTTTAAAGGTCACACAAATATTTAATACCAGTTTTCATCAAATTCTTTGGGCTTTTTATAAAATCAGTTGCTGGCTTAGATACATTATTATCTCAAAACCTGTCATGCATAGATCTTATGTCCAACATTCAAAGCTCATCTAAAGTACATTTATTTATTTATTTTATTTGGTTTGTCAATTGCTTACAAGATAACAGGTATAAGTAAAAACATAGTTATGAATACATTGATACATATAAGAAAAATAAAAGAAATAAAAGGACGGGGATGGTAGGCACATTGGTGTGCTTATGCACAACCCCTACAGACCTCTTAGGAAAGGGGTGAGGTCAGTAGTAGACAGTCTAAGGTTAAAGTTTTTGGGGTTTGGGGAAGAAACCACAGAGTCAGGTAGAGTATTCCAGACATTGACCACTCTGTTGCTGAAGTCGTATTTCCTGCAATCAAGTTTGGTGTGATTAACCTTGAGTTTGTATCTATTGTTTGCTCTTGTATTGTTATGGTTGAAGCTGAAGTATTCATTGACAGGTAGGACATTGCAATGTATGATTTTATATACTATACTTAGATCGGACCGAAGGCGGCGTAGTTCTAGGTTTTCTAGGTCTAGAATTTCAAGTCTGGTGGCATAAGGTATTCTGCAATGAGTAGAGGAGTGGAGAACTCTTCTTGTGAAATACTTCTGGACTTTCTCAACTGTGCTAATATCAGATACGTAATGAGGGTTCCAGATTGATGAGCTGTATTCAAATATTGGTCTAGCAAATTTTTTGTATGCTCTAGTTAGTAGTGTAATATTACCAAAAAAAAAAAAAAGCTACATAAGATTAGGTTAACAATTCTTAATGCCTTTTTGGCTATGTAGTTACAGTAGGTCAACTTCAAAAGCTGATACAAAAATTTATGACACCAGATAAAGACCGAATGCACCAATTATCACATTAAACAAGAGGAAAACCTTCTATGCACCAATTCCACCTGCGCTTTTTACAATTTTGTAAACAACAAACTAAAAGACTCAACGTCCATCCTACCCCTGATAGGACTTAATGGTAAAGACTGCAACGACGACACCATTAAAGCTAACGTCTTTAACACATTCTTTGGCTCAGTATTTGTAAACAGCAATGGATCATGCTCAGTATTTCGTAGCTGAACCACAGAAAACTACAATGATCTAATACATATCTATTTTACAGAAGACAATGTTGAAAAAGCACTATGCAATCTAAAACCATCTCTCTCTATTGGACCGGACGGAATATGTGCCTACTTCTTAAAAAAGCTATCCACTGCCATAGCAGAACCTCTAAGCATAACCTTTGAAAAATCTTTTAGGACCAGTTCCTTGCCTAACCTATGGTCACAAGCCACGGTCATCCCCATCTTCAAAAAGGGAGACCCCAGCGTAGTTGAAAATTACAGGCCAATGTCCTTATGCTGCGTCACCTGTAAAGTCGTAGAATCAATTATTAACCAATCTATTATCTTCCACTTAGAGACAAACAACCTACTCTCTAATAAACAATTTAGTTTCAGAAAAAACTATCCTGTAATCTGCAACTCTTACACTGCAAAAACATATGGACTACACAACTCGATCAGGGCAAAACAACAGACACAATCTACATAGACTTCTGTAAAGCCTTTGATTCAGTGGTACACGACAAACTACTCCTAAAACTAAAATCTTACGGTGTCTCTGGACAACTGCATAACTGGATAGAAGCATTCCTGTCAAACAGACAACAAATGGTCAAAATTGGGAGTGACCTATCAAATTCTATACCTGTCAATAGTGGTGTCCCCCAAGGCAGTGTTCTAGGACCAACTCTCTTCATACTCTACATAAATGATCTCTGTGATCACATTAAGAGCAACTGCATTCTCTTCGCTGATGATGTAAAACTGTTCAATACCACAGACAATACTGCTACCCTTCAAAAAGATCTTGACTATGTATCAAAATGGTCAAACAAATGGCAACTTCAACTCTCAACAAATAAATGCTCTGTCTTACATATTGGCAAACAAAATCAGAAAATAAAATACAAGCTGAATAGTCAAGACCTTGTTGATAATCCAAGCTCTGTAAAGGACCTTGGAATACTCATCTCTAATGATCTAAGTGCTAGAGCCCACTGTAACTACATAGCCAAAAAGGCATTAAGAGTTGCTAACTTAATCCTACGTAGATTGTTCTCTGGTAGTATCACACTACTAACTAGAGCATACAAAACTAGACCAATATTTGAATACAGCTCATCAATCAGGAACCCACATTACGTATCTGATATTAGCACAGTTGAGAAAGTCCAGAAATATTTCACAAGAAGAGTTCTCCACTCCTCTACTCATTGTAGAATACCTTATGCCACCAGACTTGAAATTCTAGACCTAGAAAACCTAGAACTACGCCACCTTTGGTCCGATCTAAATATAGTATATAAAATCATACACTGCAGTGTCCTACCTGTCAATGAATACTTCAGCTTCAACCATAACAACACAAGAACAAACAACAGATATAAACTCAAGGTTAATCACACCAAACTTGATTGCAGGAAATACGACTTCAGCAACAGAGTGGTCAATGTCTGGAATACTCTACCTAACTCTGTGATTTCTTACCCAAACCCCAAAATCTTTAACCTGAGACTGTTTACTATTGATCTCACCCCTTTCCTAAGAGGTCTGTAGGGTGTGTGCATAAGCGCACCAACGTGCCTACCATCCCTGTCCTATTGTTTCTTTTATTTTTCTTATATGTACCCATTTCATGTGTTCATAACTATGTGTATACCTATTATCTTGTAAGTGATTGACAAATCAAAATGAATAAAAATAAATATATACTCATATAGATGAGTGAGAAGGAATGTACAGTTCATGCAGTTATGAAATATCAAGTCACTTCCTCTGTTGTTTAGGAATCATAAAAATATTAGAACTGCCCACCTGTAACAAACTCAAAATCTCATATTATTTTCTTTCTAGCAATGGCCTATTTTCCTGATGCATCTGATATTTTCAGTTCATACTCTAGGTCTGTGATGGTGAACCTATGGCACGCACGCCACAGGTGGCACACAGGGCCCTCTCTATGGGCACGTGAGTCGTTGCCTCAGCTCCGCTCTGCTGGCGTGTGCCTCCCACCAGTCAGCTGGTCTTCAGGTGTCTGCTGCGCATGCAGGGGGTGGGGGGGATGCGCAAGGGGTGGGGTGCATGCACAGGGGTGGGGCACATGTATGGAGAATGCACACATGTGGGAGACAGCATGCATATGCGGGAGACACCCCCTCAAGTGCAAGGGACGCACGCACATTGGATTTTGGGGATGTGTGTGGACACACGCTTTGGGTACTCAATGCCGAAAAGGTTAGCCATCACTGCTCTAGGTTCTTAATGTTTAGAAGCAGTTGGATGATTTTGTTACACAGTGAGTTATAACGAAACATATTGGGGGATTCTTTGCTTTATCCCCTTTAAAAAAAAACCTCCCTTTCCTCTATGGCAATCTTGCCTAAACTCTGCAGCACTTTTTAAAACTCCTATAAACTGAGCCAAATAAGTGAATAATTATGATAGAATTGATCCAAAATATCTGGAGAGATCACATTGAGCAAAGTGCTTTGTGCCTTGAATTGTAGATTTTTGTCATGAAAATGCATAGTATTTTTCAAATATTGAAACATTTTCTAGACAGGAAGAAATGCTAGTGTCAGGTTTCCAGAAAATCCCAACTTCAATTAAAAACTCCGAGACAGGCATTTTCTCAATGTTTCCTTTTATTAGTTATACTGGCACATCTGGGAAAACCCAAATCTGAGAGTTCTGGGTTTTCCTTTAGTAATTCAAAAGTCAAAACCCAACCCCTGCACCCATCAGTCCATCACATGGTCCAATCACCAACTGTCCCACCTTGAGACATCCCTCCAACCACTCCTCCTCCAGGTGCAGGAATAACATGACCTTGACCAAAAAGAAAAATGCGATTATGTCTAACTACCAACACTCTAAAAATCCCCCCCTCCTACTTTCCCAGGCCCAGGAATGTGGAAGCTTCTAGTTCTAAAATGGCTTCCAAAGCTGACAGCTAGCTTCTCACTGTAAAAAATAAGAAATCCACTGGCATTTTCAGAATGATCATGTTTGTTCTGAGATTTTACAGATAATAAAGTAAACTGAGATGTGCAAAATCTTAAACCATTAGAAACAAGCTAGTCTACTCTTCGAAATACTTATTATCTATTTACTTCTCAAATTTCTAAATACAGTAGGTTTAGTGGCAGAATGACTCTGGCACCTTCAGAGTTAAACTTTTCTAAAAGGCAGAAATAAAATGTGTAGTATTGGAAAAAGAATTTCCTATAAGCAGCTAATACCATATCCACTCATATACACAGGTATGCATGTCTGGTATTTCCTTTTCTTTCCTAAGATAATTGATCTGGCAGATTGCCAGTTCAATTCAATTAGCCACAAAGAAAGTTAGTCAATAATCACTCTGTCATGAAAGCTCTTCTGCTTTTCTAACTTGATTGACAGAAGTCCAATCTTTACTTTGCTGTCATGTAGTTTTTATCACTAATAATAGATAGTTGACTGTTTCAGCAGATATTGAAATAGTCATTTGTGGCTTTTAAAAATACCTACAGTAGAAGTGCTTAAGAAAATTACATTTTCAGCTATTCTAGCCTTCTGAAGTACCGTTTAAATTGTTTACAATCATTTGTGTTAATATAACTTCTGGATGTCAGCTTCTATGGCTCACATGTGCCAAAAAGGATGAAATGAATTTGGTGATTATATGAGAGCTGTCTGAAAAATCATTATTTTAAAGTAAAATGTATCCTAAATACTTTCCATCAATACAAAACAGCTATTATTATCTGTTATATAAAGCATTGACAGAAACTCGGATTCAAATATTGCCCAGTAATTGGCATCACAGTTGATAAAAAAGTTATTGCAGCAACTTTTCTTTAGTTGATAAAAATGGATCCTTGGAAGAACTAACCTTTACTACAAGGAAATAGGATGTTTGTATAACATTTCTATGTTGCATATTGGTTCTCAAGTTTCCAAATAAGTAGAATAGAACAGAACAGAACAGAATAGAAATACTTTGTTGGCCAAATTCCTTGGACACACAAGGAATTTGTCTTGGTGCATATGCTTTCAGTGTACATAAAAGAAATGATACATTCATCAAGAGTCAAGAATCATAAAGTAAAACACTTAATAATCGTCAGAGTACAATAAGTAATCAAATTATACTAGGAAATAGTAAAAAATTGTTAGGATACAAGGAAACAGTCAATAAAAATTGTTATGATACAAGCAACAAGGTTACAGCCATATAGTCAAAAGTTGGAGGAGATGGGTGAAAGGAAGGATGGGAGGAGTAATAGTAATGCAGACTTAGTAAATAGTTTGACAGTATTGAGGAATTATTTGTTTAGCAGAGTGATGGCTTTCGGGGAAAAACTGTTCTTATGTCTAGTTGTTCGGGTGTGTCCCTGTTTCCCTGAAAATAAGACCTGCCCCCAAAATAACCCCTAGCATGTTATACACATACACCTAATATAAGCCCTAACCCCAAAATAAGTCCTATTTAAGCACTTGTGCTACTGACCACCCACCTATTCAGTCTGGTTGCTTGTGGTGCTGCAGCCGTGAGGCAAGGGGGATAGAGCTGTCTCTTGTATCCCACACCAGCTTATCTCAGGACCCCTGCAGCCAGTGCATCCATGCTCTGACACCTGCCTCATGGCAGCAGTACTGGCAACCATGTGCAGCAGGAGCCCATGTGATCACTGGCCCACTTCTGGCATTTGAATCTAGCCACCAGGATTTCTCATTCCTGACCCTTATAGTCAGACAAAACTTTAACAAATGGAGTAATCTCTGTCTGATTGCAAAATCAAACAGCTGTTACGGTAAGATCATGCCTGCTGATTGGGTATTAATCTTGCTGAAATTGAGAATTCAAAGTCTGCTGAAAAAGTTTCAATATATGCTAGGCATATAGGGTTTATTGTTCAGACCAACTCCGAATCAATTATCATGACATATGTTTTCAGTTTGAGCGTCATTGGTCTTAAGAAGAAATTGATTATAAATAAGCCAAGTGCACATTGTTTAATCAATGCAGTGCAGTGATTTTATTATATGTTTCATGTAGTTTAAGATTTTTTTTTCTATATTTTTCTTGTTGGACAGTTTCTGTATGCAGTTCCTAAAGTTGCAGCTGACAACAGTATTACAACAGAATTAGATTGTAATAGCTTTCTGTGTGAAGATATTGTAATAGCTTTCTGTGTGAATATATGTTCAAGACTTTAGGTCCTGAAAAATTCTGCATGACATTTTATATCATTGTCTCTTACTTTTAGGCAATGCAGTTTACATTAAGAATTATAAATGATTTTTGGAGCTTTTTAAATACTTTTTTAAAAATCAAAATCTATTCCCCTTTGAGTTTTCCACTTCATTTTTGTTCAATGAGGTTCTTGTACAATATATTTAGGCAAGCTGGTTGTGGAAAACACCTTTATAATGAAATAGAGATGTGACTTTTCAGGGGAGCAGTGGTTCCTCTGTCTGAAAAACCATCAAAGCATATATTATATATGAAAATATATGTGTTATGTAACATATTTTGTGATCATCATAATTAGTTATACTAGCGGATGAAGTCTTAAAATCTTCCTTCCGTTGGAAATTCCTACAATTCCTACAATTTCCAACTGGTATTATTAGGAATTAAAGTTTTCCGGAGGATAGATAAGAGGATAATTACTTGATACAAAGAAGGGTGAAAGGTATTATTTTCTTTTAATCCTTTTTTTCTTTTTTCTTCTCTTTTACTTTCTATCTTTTTGTTCATTTTTATATATTTTTACTATATTGAAAAATTCAGATGAATAAATAAATAGAAGTTGATTTCTAATGCATCTGGTAGGTGTCAGGTTGGAGAAAACTGAGCCATTCTGTTGCATTTGAGTGAGAAGCTCTGAAATCAATTCATGAAATTATTGTCTTCCTATCACTTCTCATGTTACTTGCTACCTCACTACCTTGGTTGTAGTGAGGCTTTTGTTTATCTTTCTTCCTCTAATAATTCTGAAAGAGAAGAAAAAAAATCTCTTCATCAATCTCAGTAATAAGGTAAGACCTGATCCCTTGCCCTCCATTCACTCTTACAGCATGGTATAATAATGAATGAGGGATACATTTTAATTAATATAATAAATACTTCAGGCAAAGCAGAATAAAAAATGATTTGTTGAGACCCTTTGACTAGTCCATTTCTAGATTCAAGTCAACTGCTTCAAAACATTGATATGAAACTAATTATTTATTTATGTAATTTATCAACCACTTCAAACATTATTAGGATGCAAACCTATAGGGATATGTACTTTTTATCTGAGGGGTGTATGAGAAAGAAATTGATGTTTTAAAAGTCTCTTGTTCTTTTCTTGTCTACCATTTGTGCTGCCTTTCTGAAATTGGGTAATTTTATTTCCATGTTTGCTTCAGTGTTTGTAATTTCTTGACAGATGTTGGTGTTAGTATTTTGAAGTCCTCAGTTCTTTGGTCTCTTTTTTTGAAAAAAATCTGTTCATTATCCTTACAATTAATTGGTGCAGAAGATAAGTCTTTTTTTTTGAGGTGATTATCCAGTATCTTTATGAGTCTAGAACATGGGTGTCAAACTGGCAGCCTGATGTACAGGCCATGGCCACCACAGCTCCGCAAGGGAAAAAAATGTTGTGAAACATTATGTGATGCCATGAGGTCTAGAAGTTCTGTGGGTCTTTTTATACCAAGTCTTCTAGCATTGGAAGAAACAAATTTTTGGTCTCCTTCCATTTATTTTAAAATTTATATTTATTCTGATTAAATTGTGCTTAAGTGAAAGCATTAAGAATTGCAATCCAACTGAACCCAAATGTTTCACTACGGACTAGTTTTGACTGCTCCACATGAAGAAAAATATTCCTTATAACTGTAACTGTAAAATCCATTAATTGATCATTGGTATTATGTGTTTTGTCTTTATATCTAGAATAACTGGTTAACCTTATGTGAATAACATTTTTGTAAGTCAGTAAAATTGTGCTTTGTTTTATGTATGAAATTAGCTTTTGGGAACATAACATGTGCTTCATTTTATGTATGAAATTAGCTTTTGGGAACAGTTCTTGGTTTTCAATTTACAGTATTGGAGATTTATGGGAGAAATAAATGTTCAGATGAATGCAAAAACATCTGGAAAAAGGGCATTCGGAAAAGATAGAAATTTTTGAACATACATTATATCATTAGATTATAGCAAGCACTCAAGAAATATGTCATTTCCCTCTCTTTTTTTTTTATCCCTAGATTGATTAGGCTTTCAAAGACATGTTTCCTGTGGATTCCAGTCTAGTTCAGGAATGTCCAACCTGTGGCCCATGTCAATATTAATTAATCAACAAAGCATTCAAATGGCAGTTTCTGAATATGGTCTACTTCTCCTGCGCATTTGTTTTAAATTTCTTTGCTATTTTAATAGCTTGGGAATTTTATATTTTATGTGCTTAGATGTCCTGCAAATCCAACCCAGAATGTACAGATTAATTTGAACCAAACTCAAATTATTATTTTTTTAATTCATTCATCACATTTCTACACCACTCATATCACCTAAGTGACTCTAGGCTGCTTACAATAAAATTAATTATGTTGACACACAGTGATCAGTTGAATGATTCCTTCTCGTGATAGCTTTGTTTGTTTTTCAATGTAAAACAAACCACTAGGCTGCTAATTAAAGGAAAGGAACTATGGGGAGAAATGCTGTTTAAACCCTTTCCCTTTCTTTGACTTGTTTGCTCCTGAAGCAGCTCTCTCTCTTTCTCTTTCTCTTTCCAAGTGGTTTATCTTTTCTTTGTAAGGAAATATGTAATTGGGTGCCAATTCTGCCTTTTGTACTAAGTTATTGGACCATCAGAGATACCCTTCAGAAAACTGACACTCTTATTTTATTAGAGCAAGGTATAAAGTCATCACCATTGCTATTCAGATTTTAAAAGAAGAGTATAGAACAATGAAGCATTCATATAACCAAAGTATAATAAGTTTGAAGAAAAAATTAAGACCCCTCACAAAAAAAAAAAAGGATCACATCAACTTAAAGGAGAAAAACTGATGTTTTTTTAGAATTTAAAGTTGAATAAAGTCTGTTTTTGAATGTATTTGTTTTGTTCTGGATGTCTTTCACATCATATTCAGAAGATGACAGTGTCACGGATTCTGTAAAATTACTTGTCAAAATGAGATGTCACTGATATCTTAAAAGAGGAAAAAATGTTGCATGCATCATCATTTCCACATCATTGTCCAATATTCCATACCAACAACTCAATAAAATATGCAAAAGCAAGACATAACTACTGTATTATATTCATGTAAACACCCATTTAGCTATAAGACATGAATGCATAAAGGAAGATAACAGTGAAGGACTCAAGAGATAGCATGTATTATTTATTAAACAAGACAGTGGCAGAGAAGTACAGAGGAATGGAAGAAGATACTTTGCATTTGGACTGAGTGCAGAAGGGAATTAACGGTCAGTTCATGAAGGAAAGCTAGTGGTTTATTATAAAATGAACATGAGTAGAAGGGTTTTAATGATTAGTAATAATACCTGGTGCCCTGTTATTTGAGACCCTAAAATCTGGTACACAGAATCATAATCTAATAGTAGTTATCCCAAGGAATTTATATTAATCGATTGCTCCCTTGCCATTCCTGGGAAAAATTGATTTTGGAGTGCAGTATGAGATGCAGTTTTTTCATGCATATTTTGCTATTTTAGGGCTGTACAATGTTTCAAATTTAGTTCCAAAAGTTGCTTTAGAGTGTGCAGGAATGTGAATGTAGCACCTGTTTGCAACTCTTTAAAGCAGCCACATCTTGTTCCCAATTGCCTTCTTGTCCTAGGTTTCAGAAAATTTGGAGACTCCTCCTGTTCAGAAATCCAAACTACCTACCTGTTTAATACTGTCGTGGACCTCTTTGCACACACCTAGTGATAATTGCTAACCTCATTGCTTCAAACAGAAATTGAAATAAATAGAATGGAAATGAACTGTAAAATGACTCTGTGATCATACCAATAAATTAGACACTCTTCGTCCCCTTTCTCTTTTAACATGCTTACAAGGCAAATCAAATTGAGTTCTAATAAATCTTGTTCTGAAGTGGTTCTAAACATCATTTAGAACAGAATATCATATCATCTGTACACACGCAGCAAGAATAGTGTATGCTTATACCTGACTATTTAATGTTAAGGTATTTAAGGATGAGCATGTTTCCTGAGTTCACTGAATAAACTGAAGTCAACATGAAAGAGCCTTAAGTACAAAGGGGCGCAGAATGAGTGATGAGTTGCCTAAAGCCCTGAGGTCCAGGTTTTATGACACTAATTTTCATATTTTGTCAAGCTTTAGTCATCTGCTTTACTGTACTAGGAAAACTATGTTTCAATGGTAAGGTTCCTGATAGACTGGTCTATAGTTTTCTTCCTGGATAAGCAAACCCCGTGGCAAAATATAAGCAAGGAATAATATGCTAAAGTGCATATTACCATAAGTCGCACCCTTTGTTATGGTATATCGCATCTCAATGGTATATCCCTGAGGGAGTTTTAGAAACCATTGGCATATAA
The DNA here is from genome assembly GCF_049901735.1 of Notechis scutatus. Classification (NCBI taxonomy): domain Eukaryota; kingdom Metazoa; phylum Chordata; class Lepidosauria; order Squamata; family Elapidae; genus Notechis; species Notechis scutatus. The sequence goes on from NC_142009.1 coordinate 80,395,537, forward strand.
ATGTTTGCCTTGGGGGAAGTGTGTATATGCCTAAGGACAAAATTTAAGTTTTGAAGAACTGAGTTCTCTAAGGAGGAGAACACTTGGAAAGCAAAAACTGTGGGTTATAGCAATTATGCTTCACAGGTCAGACTTCTAGAGAGCATACTGCAGCATCCTTTGGAATTCTTTGTTTGTTTTTTAGGGATGCTCTCTTAATACGTAACACCTTATTTTTTCAGGGCATGGCTTTAGGAGGAATTGTCTTTATACAGATGGTTGCCTTATTATACTTCTAAATGTATGAATAAATACAAGAGGAGACAGAAATAAACATAGTTTGAAACGTTACTGCCTAAAAAAAGATATTGAATTCTTAACCTATGTTGGAGGGAAACTGGGAATTGGCAGAATATACATTGCTTTCAGGAAATTATAAATGAAATTTAAAGTGCAAACCCAGAGCGTGTCCATGATATCAAAAGCAAACAAGGCAGCTGAATCCATCCATCTTTATGCACTATGAAACTAATATTGTAAAAGAGGAGAGTTGGTGCTTTGTACACACCCAACAGGTTTCCCCTTTAGCTTTGCAAATTGCATGCTTTCTGCCAAGATGTTTTGTTTGTAGTAAGAATACAATATTTAGACTGGGGCTAATCATGCTAAACCTAGGGACATTTTAGTCCTTGCAAAGATAGTTTATTTATTAGACTGTCTTTCATTCAGGAGCTCAAGGCAGCATACATAGCATTTCCTCTTCTCATTTTCCTCCACAACAACCCTTTGAGATAGTTTGGGTTGAAAGAGAATGACTGGATAAAAGTCACCCAGACACAGCTCTATCTGTGTTGGGACTAGAATTGGAGTCTTTCCATTTCTAGTCCAATGCCTTAACGATTATGCCACACTCATCTACACTAAATATCTTCTACTGCATTTCTAACTTAGCATTACTCAAAGAAGATAAGAATGTTTTCAAAATAAGCTTACTATCTTGAATAACAGTTATTGAAGGGATTCATATGCAAATCATTTGACTTTCATTTTCATCTCCTTTTTGGACTGAATTTATTTTGAGCTCACAAACAAGGTACCATCTATTGACTAATGGCAATAATGATCTGACATTTATGTGGTGCAAATCAGGCAGATAGACCCCAAATGGCTTTATAAATGTTCCCAGATAGACCCCAAATGGCTTTATAAATGTTCCCACTAGATGGTACTAATTGTTTACAGCAAGAAGTACTTCGCTAAATGTTAAAATGTAAATACTGATAAGTTGCAAGATATGCATTATTTCTTTCAATAGTTTTAAATTACTGGCAATATTTCTACACTTGGTAGTTGGATGGTTACATTATTTACTTTAAAAATTGATTGACAAACTTTGTCTTTGGAGAAAAATAATTCTTAATTTGTTGACTCAATTGTCCTGGAAATTCTAGAATATTGTTTGTGTTTTGCTGTATTTTGTGACATCTCTGTATATATTTAGAAGAGAAATACTTTTTTTGAATATGGGTTTGGCATGTTCAAGTTGTATCTTTGTCAATTACAGTCCTTAAAAAAAATCCTCTAAATATCTGACATCACGGAGAAGGGCATTTCAAAGCCTTGGCCATTTCTTTTGTGCTGTTATCAACAATTTCCCAAAGTTTTTACCAAACTTTTTAAATGTGAACAAACAGAAAATAAAAATAAAGGATAGAGAGTGATTCTATGACTACTTTAATCTATCTGTGGAGGCTGTGGATTGGATTCTCTGGAGGGCTTTAAGAAAAGTCTGAACAGCTTCCATTTATTGTTGGTTTATCTGATTTAAGTGCACATTGCAAAAGGATTCTCTTCCAACTCTACAGTTCTATGACTTTATGATTTTATAATCGTATTTATTGCATTTCATTTTAATTAAATATAAATATAATTTAATTAAATGTGATTCTACCTACTACTTTTTCAAATGCATCCTTTGGCTAGTGCAAATGCATCTCCAGAAAAAGGTATGGTACCTCTGATTTTATACTCTTAGTTTATGTCCTGGCATGTCAACAGTCCCAAAATCATAATCATAATGGAGTTAGGAAGATGTGTTGGTATTGCTACATAAAATTAAGGTAGAAGATGACCAGGCTGAACCCGGAGGAGGGGGTCATCAGTCTCGAGAACCTTTGCACCCAGCAAAGTCCAGCTCATCTTGAATTCCATTGACTTTTATCTACTGCCAATCTGCTTTGACCCAGTTCATATTCTTGTACATTAGAACACAATAGACCTATGTTCATTTTTACTGCCTGGACTCCTGATTTCTTGCACTTGACAATTAGCATGAAAAAGTTAATCCTAGCACTTAGAGATTTCAAATGAAATTAAATGATAGATGTGGCTTTTTGCTGCCCGCACCCTGGCGACGGCAGGGTCTGAGTTCAGAGCCCTGGGCCTCTCATGGTAAATAAATAAACACACGGACACAATGTTTACTCGGGATGAAGGCCCTGAACAAAGGGCAGGTACCTCCTTTTATTAGGTTGCTTGCAAGCGTCATAGCAGGAACAAGGAAATTTTCCTTATAAGGTAATCTACATAATTATGCTAATGCAAAAACTATACCATTGCTGGGGTTTTATCACCTCCACTCTTAGCCCTGCCCAGTTACTTTCTTTTCCCACATAACTTTCATTTCTCCAGCCAGTATTTTTCCACACAGTCAGCACTTTATCACATAGCAACATTAGAGCGTCCATCCAGCATTTTTACAAGGTTGACCATTGCAACATCTCCTCTGTTTTTATTTTATTTGGAAAGTGATATATTAACACTGTCCTAATGGTGATTCTTGCTTGCCCCCTCCTTCTCCGAGTCTGAGGCTTGCAAGTGCATTAGGATGCATGTTTTGTCCTTACCAGCACTTTTGATGATTTCATCTTCGTCTGAATCCAAGGAGAATGTTAACAGAGCTCGCTTTTCTTGTGTATGGGATATGAGAGTATTTACCTGTTTCTGAGTCCGTGACAGGTTGGAATCCAACTGGCTTAATCTGCGTTTTAAGAAGGCTAAAACTTTGCCCAAAATACAAGGGCCAATGGTACAGAGCACAAGTAGGAGAATAAGAGGACCAGCAATGGCAGATACTAAGGTGGTTAACCATGGGGAGAAGTTGAACAGACCCTGATACCATGTGTGTTGAGCCTCTCGTTCTCTTTGCCTTTCTTTTAGTCTCTTATCTAACTCTTTCATAGAATCTAAAACCACTCCTGAACTATCTGCATAAAAACAACATTCTTCTTTCAGTGCTGCACATAACCCACCCTGCTTGAGGAACAACAAATCTAAACCTCTTCTATTCTGTAAGACAACTTCAGATAAGGAGGTGAGGGAGTTCTGTAAAGCAACTATAGATTGTTCAATGCGGCGTAAGTCTGCATCTATGGTGGCGCTTAAGTGGCGAAAATGCTGATCAGAGGTAACAAGGCCAGCTATACCTGTGGCCGCCCCAGAAGCCCCCAACCCCAGCAGAACAGCTAGTGTCAAAGCGGTTACTACCGTGTTTCTCACATAATAAGGCCGGGCCTTATTTTTGACCCCAAAAACGGCTAGGACGTCTTTTCGGGGTGACTAATTCCCCCTTTGCATCCTCGGGTGGGCGGGCGGCGACAGCTTGGATGTTCGGAGACCTTCCGCCACCATTAATTTCCCTTCCCCCTTGCTGCCGTGGCGTTACAGCAACGCCGCTGCGTTTGGCGCAGCCACGTGCAGCCAGTCAGGCTCCTCCCTGCAACCGAGCCCTGAGGAGACATTAGCTTCAGGCGCTCCTGTGCGCCTTCCCTTTGCCTTCGATGGTAAAGTGAATTATTTTAAAAACCTCCGCTCATCCTATCAGGGCCGTGCGAGCTGAGCAGAGCCGGGAAAGCAAGCGCGGGTGTTTCCTGGTTCTGCCCAGCGCGCACGGCTCTGCCATGTCCCTGGCGGGATGAGCGGAGGTTTTAAAATAATTCACTTTACCTTCTAAGGCAAAGGGAACGCGCCACAGGAGCGCCTGACCATCCAACAACAAAGGCAAATCCTCAAGGTGGGCTGGAGGGAGGTGGCTACGTGCCCCCGGGCTGCTTCAATGCATGGTCCTGACTTGCAGCATCCTGCCGTTGCCGCGTCCTCCCTCTCCGACTGCAAAACTCGTGTGTTGCCAAGCGCTCCGAGCGAGGCGAGCTCTTTCATACATAGAGAGAGAGGAAAGACGCCGGCGTGCTCCGAGAGGTTGGTTCTTTTCTCTAGCCGAGGCTGACAGGAAGTGCCTCCAGGGCCGTGGCAGGCAAGCCGCAGGTGTTTCCTGGTTCTGCCCAGCGCGCACGGCTCTGCCACGGCCCTGGCGGGATGAGCGGAGGGCCCGGCGGGGAGGCACTCGTTGCCTTGGTGACATTTGGTGCCTCCGCCGCCTCCTCGCCCATCGCCCAAGGCAACGCAGTGCCTCCCGCCGGGCCCTCCGCTCATCCCGCCAGGGCCGTGGCAGAGCCGTGCGCGCTGGGCAGAACCAGGAAACACCCGCGGCTTGCCTGCCACGGCCCTGGAGGCACTTCCTGTCAGCCTCGGCTAGAGAAAAGAGCCAGCCTCTCGGAGCACGCCGGCGCTTTTCCCTCTCTCTCTATGTATGAAAGAGCTCGCCGCTCGGAGCGTTGGCGAAGCACACGAGTTTTGCAGTCGGAGAGGGAGGACGCGGCGGCAACGGCAGGATGCTGCAAGTCAGGACCTTGCATTGAAGCAGCCCGGGGGCACGTAGCCACCTCCCTCCAGCCCACCTTGAGGGTTTGCCTTTGTTGTTGGTAGATGGCTTCAGGCGCTCCTGTGTGCAGCCTTTTTTTAGAAGGTAAGTGAATTATTTTAAAACCTCCGCTCATCCCGCCAGGGTCGCGGCAGAGCCGCACGGGCTGGGCAGAACCAGGAAACACCCGCGGCTTGCTTTCCCGGCTCTGCTCAGCTCGCACGGCCCTGATAGGATGAGCGGAGGTTTTTAAAATAATTCACTTTACCATCGAAGGCAAAGGGAAGGCGGCCACAGGAGCGCCTGAAGCCAAAATGTCTCCTCAGGGCCCGGTTGCAGGGAGGATCCCTGACTGGCTGCACGTGGCTGCGCCAACGCAGCGGCGTTGCTGTAACGCCACGGCAGCAAGGGGGAAGGGAAATTAACGGTGGCGAAGGTCTCCGATATGAAGTGCTCCACCAACGCAGGCAGCACCATATCCGGGCATGCAACAAAGTACTTCCAAACAGCAAGCCCCTCGCCATTCCCCCCATTTCGCATGTTTAATATGGGCCTTAATTTGGGGGGAGGGGCTTAATTTGATTTTATGCCAATAAATCATGCTGGGGCTTCCTATTGGTGGAGGCCGTATTGTTGGAGAAACACGGTACTTCTCTTTTTTCCTTAAGGTTATATTGTCTAGGTTCTAGTAGAGAAACAAAATTTTCTGAGTCACATACATTCATTTTTGGAATCAATTGTACCTGAATACAAAAAGAATTCTGCTTGATTAAAGTATCCCCACTGGCACAGGCTGTCAGTCTCGTGGAACATGCCCACATTGAAGCATCTCCAGGAATGAAATATTGACCCTGGAGGCGTTTGTTTATATTGCCTCCTGTGGTGGTAAATACCTGGGTCCAAGCCCCTATTTTAAGGTCGAGTCGGTGAGCAGGTATGTACATATCACATGAGTACTTTCCCGTGGTGGCATTTAAACAAAATTGCGAGTAATTCTTAGGTATGTGGCCCAAACAGCAGCCTTGGCCTATTATGGAAGTGATAGTGATGGTGGTACTATCGTGCCATCTACATTGGGAGTCCGAGGTGTCATTTCTTATGGCTTGTGAAGATCCTACTGCTTCATAAAATGGTGGAGTGGGAGACAAACATAACCAACAATGCTTAGATATGAAAGTGTTGGAAGCATTCAGGACACTGTAAGAAGATTGAAGAAGTGGCAGCAAGGGATTAACTGTTGTTGACAAAGGTTGTAGAAAGGAAGATTTAATTTCCTTGGCACTTGGTCCCACAGGGCCAGAGGAGGGTATGTGTACTTGTCGTATGTAAAAAATGTTGCCAGAATCATACCCCGCGGTGTCATACACTCTTCCTCCCCACTTTACTCCAGTGTCCCATAATGTAGATGCTTTCCCTTTTGCAGTGAATCTCACAGTGACCATGTTGCAACGGGCACCTGGTGGTCCCCCTTCCCTAGCGCAAGGCATTTGCTCCCTTGAACGAGAAAGGGTGATTAAGTCATTTTTGTAGGGAGGGCTCCACCAGATGTGACCAGTGGACACACAGCTCCAGGATTTGCAAAAGTAGTCCGATAGGCCACCACAAGTGTGTTGATGGTTTGGAGAAATGTCGTGACCTGGGCAGACATAAAGGCGGAATTTTTTCACTACTTCTGGGCTTGGTTGTGGAGTCCCCCGTCCTTTTTTTTGTATATGCTGTTCTGCCCACGATCATTTCAGCGAAGTCAAATTGTAAGTGTGGGAAACAAGTGTCAATTTTGGCATAATTGTGTGTTGAATTCAATACCTGTCCATATGCGTCCTTGATGATCCATGTGATGTTGTATGGCCTATGGGCGTTAAAGCTGGTGGATGTTCCATCAGTCCAGCGAAGCGAACAGCCAAGCAGGAAGAAGAAGAGTGCTGTCATCTTTTTTGGATGATGGCTCCGCTGGTTGTGGACGGTGATATGGGCGGACACACCTTGCAGGAACCCAGAGAGTTCTGTCAGGAAGTTGGACTGCTGCGTAGCCTCGACCCCAGGTGATCAATTCGACAGGTCCTTTCCACGCAGGATCAGGTAACTGTCTATAATAGACAAGTGGTCTCGAAGTGGGAACAGGTGGTTTAGTAAAGTGTCGAGACGCAGCAGACAGGGGAGGGGTGCCAGTGAGATTGAGGAAGTTAAGCGTATACAGACAAACATTTAACACATTTTGCAATACTGGGAGGCTAGGGGGGCCCTTAAGGCCTTTTGACTCCATGTATCGTTGTAATGCCAATTTTAAGGTTTGGTTAGCTCTTTCAGCTATAGCCTGCCCTTGGCTATTGAAGGGAATTCCAAACTTATGGGTAATAGACCAATGATGACAAAATTCCGAAAAGGAGGAACTGGTATAACATGGTCCATTATCAGTTTTTAAAATTTTTGGCGGTCCCAGTACTACGAAGGTCCGAATACAATGATTGATAACGTGTTTTGACGTTTCTCCCCTTTGAGGGGTGGCCATGATGAACCCTGAATAGGTGTCAATAGACCAGTGAAGGTGTTTCCAGGGGGCGAAAGGTGAGAATTGAGTGACATCCATTTGCCATGTCTCACAAGCCTCTACGCCCCTGGGATTAGTCCCTTGAGGAAGGGTTTTTGCTTGCAAACTGCAAGTGGGGCATTGTTGTATAATTGCAGTTGCTTCTTCCAAAGAAATACCAAATTGTTTAACCAAAGCCTTTTTGTTTTGATGAAAATAACTATGACTTTCCCCTGCTGTTAGAGGGGAAGGTTGAGGCATCTTAATACTGATGGAAAGTACTTTACAAGCAGTATCAGCTACCTGGTTCCCTTCTGAAAGGAAACCTGGGAGATGTTGATGACTACGTATGTGGGCTACAAATAGAGGATGGGTCCTAGATTGAATGAGCATTTGCAGCTGAAGCAACAGTGTCATTAATGATGGTTGTATAGAAGGAGACAGATATGCCTCAAAAATGTGCAAGACCAATTGGGAGACATATAGACTATCCGTTATGATGTTAATTGGTTGCTCAGGAAATGTCTCCAAGGCTAAGTTAAAAGCAGCTAATTCAGCTTGCTGTGCCGATGATTGGGGCTTTGTCAGTTGCTTGTGCCAGTTAGCTTGATCATACCAGACACAAGCACCATGAGTTTTAGAGCCATCAGTAAAAACTGTGATGGCTTGAATTAGTGGAAAAGTAACTACTGGAGAGGAAAAGGTAATAGGTACCGTTTTAATTAGCTGCAAACGGGGTCAGAAGGGAGATGGCAAGAGATGGGACCAATCCAATTCTCCAGAGCGTCCTGCAATACATCTGACGTCTGAAAAAGGGGGTCCCATTGAGAGAGTTTGAAAGGAATGTGTATAGCTTGAAGATCATGACCGAGCAAAGCCTTGGCTCGGTGACGTCACCAGTTGTGGCTTTTTCCCTAAGTAAGGGCTTCAAACAATGGAGAAAGAATATCAGTGGTTAAAGACAGGAAAGGTCGGGCCCAGTTTATGGTACCCAGATATTGCTGAAGTTGAACCAGAGTGGGTTGAGAAGGTAAAGACAGAGAGTTTTACTCAGAAAAGCGATGGGCTGGTATTGCCCCTCCCTTTCTCTAGTATTTTGGTGAAATCAATCTATGTTCTCTGGAAAGGCCAGCCCACTAGGAGTCGCCCTCCCATTTCTTTTTTCCTTGCTGCTTTCTTGTTTACTTTCAAACATCCAGAATTCCCCTCATTGCATTCACAGACACATACATCCTTCTCAATTTGCACACACATCTTTCCTCTTCCAACTCATCTTTCTCTTTTTCCTCAGGTTTCCAATCCTATTCTGATTTCCTCTTCTATTTCTAGCAAGGGAATTGATGCCATTACCAGCTCTATTTCCCCTGTAGCTTCAGTCCAGATTGTCACATCAATCCCTTCAGCTAACTCCAGAGGCCTCTTCAAAGCCTCTTTCCTTCCTCCAAACAACACATCCACAAGCCATCTCTCTCCTTCCTTCTTCCACTTCCTTCCTCCAAACAACACATCCACAAACCATCTCTCTCCTTCCTTCTTCCATTTCCTCCCTCATCTTTATCATCAAATCTACGTGCAACAAACAATCTTAGCTTCCCACTCCTGTCTTCTCAAGTACACCAGAAATTGTGGAAAAGCAGAACAATAGGGTAGCAAGACATGATTTACATAATGTTGACACATGGTAGAGTTTTAGCAAAAGATTCCATTAATCAATAATGAGTTTTGTGTTAAGTTGAGACATAAGATCACGGCCCCACAGGTTAGTATGTAATGGAAGAACCAAGGGTTGGAGGTAGGCAGTCCCCGAACGGCTGGGGCAGTTTCCAAAGGCCAATCGTCCGGCCACTCAGCCGTTCGGATGACACCTACATCAGAGACCCGAAAAGACTTTGTTACAGATTGTGAATTGTAACAGAGATGTTAGGAGCATAGAAGCCATCATTTGCCATTCAGAGAAAAGAATATTATGATTATTAGAAATGTTTTCTAACAAGGTTCTAACATAGGGTGACTTAAGGCCATATTTGACAGTGGCGGATTTGAGTTCTTTCATGAGATCCCACTCCATAGGGACATACTGAGGGGCAGGATTTCCATTTCCACCACCTGCCGGGGCTTGGAGGACCATAGGAAAACAAGAGAGGTCCTCCGGATCTATTTTTCCTTTAATCAGTGCCTCCTGAAAGGTATTACGTACAGGCAAGGAGGCAGGAGAATCACTGGATTTGATAGGGTTAACATCAGGAATGTGAGGTGGGTTGTAGGGAGGAGGGGGAGGGGGGGAAGAAGGGACAGCAGGATACAGAGCAGAAGGTGTGGAAGTTTCTGCCGAAGAAGGCAGGGGATTTTTAGGAGACGGAGAAGGCTGATCCGAAGTCTGATCATCAAGAATTGGATCAGAGATTGATTCAGAGGGAATTGGATTAGAGATTGATTCAGAGGGGGGATAAAGAATATTGATGGCAGTCATAAGAGCTCTCCAGGCATAGAGAATTTTCGGGGGGGCTCGTGGAGGCTCGTGAATGTATTTTCCTATTTTTTCCCAAATAGATTGTTTAAGAGTGCCACCTTCTGGATAAGCAGGGCAATGTTTTTGAAGATAAAGGAGAAAGGAGATAATATTTTTGCGAGAGAGAGGATAGATAGTAGTTCCGTTAGCTTTCTGCAAGTGATTCGCCTTCCTGACTAAGGAGTGAAGCTCGTCCAAATGCTTGGACAAAGTCTTGGAAAGTGGGGTGCCCATACTTACGATGCGCTTTGCCGATCTCCGGTGCGTAAGATGAGAGTCAGGGCAGCACACTTCTTCCTGGAAGTCGTGCTGTGAAGAATCACGTCGTGAAGGAGGACCAGATGCAGCCAGATGCAGCTTTGCTAAGGGAGGATGTCCTCTTTGCAGAAGATTCCTGGGGAGGGATCCGTAACACGAAACGGCATCCCTGGGCTGCAGCTGGCTCGTCCGGCTGGGTGAGATCACGTCGGGGTCACCAGTTGTGGCTTTTTGCTGCCCGCACCCTGGCGATGGCAGGGTCTGAGTTCAGAGCCCTGGGCCTCTCATGGTAAATAAATAAACACACGGACACAATGTTTACTCGGGATGAAGGCCCTGAACAAAGGGCAGGTACCTCCTTTTATTAGGTTGCTTGCAAGCGTCATAGCAGGAACAAGGAAATTTTCCTTATAAGGTAATCTACATAATTATGCTAATGCAAAAACTATACCATTGCTGGGGTCTTATCACCTCCACTCTTAGCCCTGCCCAGTTACTTTCTTTTCCCACATAACTTTCGTTTCTCCAGCCAGTATTTTTCCACACAGTCAGCACTTTATCACATAGCAACATTAGAGCGTCCATCCAGCATTTTTACAAGGTTGACCATTGCAACAATAGAAGTTCTGGAACAGGCAAAAGAAAATACTTCTCCCTAGTACCACACTACAGGATATTACTCTAGTTGGAATGAACCTGACTTGTAAGATCATATTGGGAGAAAACAGCTCCAATTTCCACTCCCACTTCCGCTTATTTCCATTAAGAAGTAAAGGAGGTTGATACTGGTCCTTTGGAGAAAGCTTTCAGTTAAAATAAAAAATCTGCTAAATATGTTTCTTCCCTGGCCACATTTAAGAAAATTCTAAAAACTGAGCTCTTTCATAAACTGTTGGTATATAATTAGCCACTGTTTTCTATTGATTTAAGGTATTTGACTGCTTATAATGTATTAATAATAAATGCTTTAATTAGATGGACTATGGATGCTTTAATTGCATTCTCCACCTGAAAACTACCAGGAGTAACTATAGATTGTGGCAAGAGAAAAATGCAATAAATAAATATAATAAATAAAGCAAAAAGCAATGAAGCCTCTCAATGTGGATTGCTTTAAAGATTTAAATTATGCAAATGTAGAGAAAAGAACATTGTGAATATTACCTTTAGTTCCAGAATCAGTATGCCTTTGAATGCCAGTTGCTGGGTAATGCTAGCAGGAGGTTTGCTGTTTCAGTCACCTTATGATTATGGATTTAAAATGGCAATTGGTTGACTGTTGTAGAACAAGCCTAGAGAACTAGATATCTGGTGGAATTTCTTCCAGTGTTCCTAACATCCGTAGAATCTTCCTTGAAATCTGAAATTGTGTGAAAGAGTTCCTGTTTGCAAAATGAATCTCATAAGCTGAACTCAGTCAGAATTTCTCCTTAGACCTCCCTGTAGTACGAATAGAAATGTCTGGAACTGAGGGCAAAGAAACTGAAAATTATACCTTTTCATGTACTTTTCAGGCTACATAATGACCACTAGGTGCATGAGGTACAGCTATGCAGTATTCAGTTTTGAAGTGTGTACAGATGTTTGGATCTGGTGCAAGCAGCTTCTCTGTAAAATAAGAAACAACGTTTTTCACATGATAGCTGTATAAACCAGTGGTGGCTAACCTTTTTGGGCTCCTGTGCCAAAAATTGTGCCAGCATCCAGAAGGCAATGCGCACGGCTCCCCTCTGCCCCCTGGGCATGTGCGCGACATCCCCCCCCCACCATCTCCTTATCTGCTCTGTGCACATGCGCGCCTCCCAGCTGATTTTTTGGCCCATTTGAGGCTTTTTTTGGCCTCCCAGAGGCTTGAGGAAAGCCTCTGCAGCCTTTGGAAGCTGAAAAATGGGCCCGTTTCGTCATTTGCAGTATTTTCGGAAATACAGGAAGTGACAAAATGGGCCTGTTTTGGGGCCTCCAAAGGTTGCAGAGGCTTCCCTCGAGCCTCTGGCTGAAAAATCAACTGGGAGATGTGTGCATGCGCAGTGAGGTAAGTTTGCCTGGGGCTTGCATGCCCGCACAAATGGCTCTGCGTACCACAGGTGGCACGCATGCCATAGGTTCGCCAATGCGGACCTAGGAAAATATATGTTTGAGTTAAGGAAGTGGTGACAGGTTGGTATTTCTTTAATGACTTACTAAATCACCTATGTTTTCCTGACTTGCATGACTGCTATCCAGACCCAAAAAAAGGATGGGAGACTTCTTTAAGGAAAAGGTGCCCACAGATATTCCATATCTTGTGTGATGAAATTACCTGAATCTAAAAATGGACTCCTGCAAACGATTGCAGCTCCAGAATATCTGTACGTTCCTTTGTCATTAGGCCAAATGGGTAGCAACATTTCCCCTGTACAGGTAGTCCGTGACTTACAACCACAGTTGAGCCCCAACATTCTGTTGCTAAGCAAGACATTGGTTAAGGGAGTTTTGCCCCATTTTACGACCTTTCTTGCCACAGTTGCTAAGTGAATCATTGCAGTTGTTAAATTAGTAACACGGTTGTTAAGTGATCCTGACTTCCCCATTGACTTTGCTTGCCAGAAGGTCGCAAAAGGGGATCACATCACCACGGAGATGCTGCAGTGGTCATAAGTGTGTAAAATGGTCATAAGTCACTTTTTTCAGTGTCCTTGTAACTTTGAACGGTCACTAAATGAACTGTTGTAAATCAAGGACTACCAGTATTCTAATCCCCCGCAGATTTGTATATGAATTTGGGGATTCCAAGTAAGTTATCTCAACATGTCTTCACAAAGAAAAGTTGCAGTAAAAAATTTACAAGGCCAGCATAAAAATTGGAGGGAAGGGGAGGGAATGGACCATCAAAATGCAGAGAAAAGATTAATCTTTGCAGGCCAATCACAGTTGCCAGGTTTTGTTTTGTTTTGTTTTAAAAATTCCCAGAGTTCCTTTCCCAGCCACTTGTCAGACTGTGCAGTATTCAGTTCTGAAGTGTGTACAGATGTTTGGATCTGGTGCAAGCAGCTTCTCTGTAAAATAAGAAACAACATTTTTCACGTGATAGTTATATAAACCTGTAATATATACTCTGAATCTGATTAGTAAATACCTAATGCCCAAATGAAATCTTACTACTATCCTTTGTGTGGTATGCTAAATATATGAAACTTTTTGATTTGAGACAGCATGACATATGTTTTTTCTGAAAATAAACCCGAAGTTTGTTGATGGGTAAGCTTTTACTATCAAAGACTATTGTTTGGCATCCTGCAGGACTTTTTGCATAGACCGAGAAGTTTCCAGTACTGAATAAATTCAACAATTTATTTAACAATTTTGCAAATGTGGATTATTTACATAATCTATCTCATAGTGACATACATAATATTGCCATGATCTGTTTGTTTTGGTATTAATTAAAAAATCTAATTTGTCTTCTAATGGTCCTTAGAAGCTTAGAGGGCTTCATTTCATTCTGTCTTTGTAGACTATGACCTAAGAGACTCAAGCAGTATATACATGCTCAGTTAGGTAGTGCGATTGGAAATTATACCCTGCTCCCTGATTTTAGTTGATTAAAGCAGATGTATTTGTTTATATCTGGATTCTGAAATTGAAAAGTAGAGATAAACTAGTAAGCAGATGATGTTTTTAGCGTTGAGATAAATTTATTTGAAATACTAAACCACAGTAGCACATGGGAAATATCTCCTCTTCCAGCCCATTGACTAATAGCATAGGCTATGGACAAAGACATTGTCCTTTTCTCCTGAAAAAAAGTGACTTTTAGACAGATCTAAGATAAACTCAGTTGAACTGCACAAAATATTGGCATATTAAATTTATATTTTGTCATAGGCAGAAGAATTATGATTGTATGTAGTTGTTATTCGTCTACAACTTCCCCACCCCAATTTAGGAAAAAAGCAGGAATGATAGTAATCTCAGTGGCAGATGATGGTGGTTTGGCCGCTGTACTGCCCATCTGTCCAAAAAGACCAAATGCGCGCACACACACACACCATTGTATGAAGTTATACACCCAGAAGTACATTTAGTTGTAATGTTTTCTGCGCTTTGTTTTTACTGTCTTCTTTCTTATTGTTTTTTTTTTTTACTGTCTTCTTACTTTGTTTATTCTATTTTCTATAAAATGCCTTCAGTATTTATTGGTAAAAAGGCAGGGTTTTTCTATATACAGAAGTAGCGTAAAGAAATCCACCTTTTTTATGGGAGTAACTCACTCATGCTATTTTCTTCCAGACTGATCACTCAGGGCATGGGATCCATGATCCTCCTTCCTAATTAGAACTAATCAATACACAAATAAATAGGATTTATTTCATATGGCTGATGACTATGTCAGAACAAATCTGCAGGTCCTAAAGTGTAACAAGATATTCTTGTTATAAAAGACTAAGCAAATGGAATGGGATTTTCTTGCACTAACCCTTGTTTAAAATTACTTTTCCAATCAATCTAAGCTTAAATCTACCAAGGTAGGTGATGAATATCTTGTTTTGCTTTCTAAAGGGTTATGTACAATGCACAATGCCATTAGTAATTAGGTAAATTGTGGCTGGTATATTCTGGATGGTTGAGTGGTTCAGTCTTCTGCTATGTATATAAACTTTCCAATTTAAGGATCAAGAATTGTTATAAATTTACCAGAAAAAAATGCAACAAGAATTTTCTGCTCATCAGACTTCCTTTCCTATTTGTATAATGCAGAATTTCTGTATGATAAATCTTAACATTTGGGATATTTTTTAAAAAAATGAGATATACTATATGAGATTTTACTGTTGCTGCTATAATCATATGCTACTTTAATAGTATATTAAATCATCCATAAAATAGAAGGCCAAAACCATCATTGTAATTAATAAATAAATTAAAATGATGGTTCTGACCTTATACTTTATGGGCAATTACATTGATGAGTAATAATGGAATGATATTGCATTTTTCCTTGTCATTCTGGAGCCATGCAAAAACACATGTTGGCTTAAGTTGACTTCAGTGTTTTCTGGAGTTATATAAATCTCTTGAAAGATCTGTGTACCTGATTTATTATTTACAAGTACTTGTATTTAGCTTGATCTAAACCAGGGCTATCAAACTTAAGGCCCACAGTCATGCGCTGGGTGTGTCCACGCCCGATTTAGCAAAAGGGAAAAAACGCCTCTGTGACGCCCTCAGTTTGACACTCCTCATCTAGACTGTTCATATTCTTATATGGCACCACTGTAAGAACTAGGGATTTCTTGTTACAAACTACTTACTGCAACTTATAGGTAAATGCCAAAAGAATTGGTCCCAAGCCTTTTATAATGTAGTCCAACAGATGTTTGTTATTGTTCCCAATAAAGTATCTTATGACATTTTTCTACTATGTTAACTGCTATTTTCAGAGATTCAACAGAACAAGATTCCAAGCTGTATTTGTATGAATCACTTTGGAGTTGTTTCATTTGCACTCAAATCCTGCAACCACTATCTGTTCTAGAATTAATTATTCAACTTACTCTTAACCCTAAAGATTTCATGCTCTGTTCCAAATTTTCTCTATTTTTCAGAGCTCCCCACAGTAAAATACATTAGGGCAAACCAGTCCACTCTATTTTGATGGGAAGAAGTTAATTATGATAATCCCCAAGACATAAATACTAACTAGCAGCAGTGGAATTTTTCAAGTAAATATGGTCCTAACTAGATTTATGAGAATATGTGGCTGGTGCCAATCTATGTCTTATTAGTAAATAAGACATGTGATGTGACATAATTTCCAGTTCCCTCATGGATCCTTCATGTAGAAATGTTTTGAAGAAAGTGACATGTTTTTCACTATCCCCTTTACATATGGGACACATCTATATTTCACATGGTTTAAATCAATCAAATCAAGTTGCTTCCTGTAATGAATTCCAGAAGCCTTGAGATGTTGTGTTCATGCACTCTCCTTTCTGAATACATTTTAAATGCAACAGCTAGCTAAACAGCTGTCAATCACTCTGACAACTCATATATGCAAAGTAATCTCGATTCAGAACTCAGTAGGGTGTGGCTTTTTTCTAGGACTAATAGCACAAGGAATTGCTGTTCAAGTTAAATTAGGATATGACACCACATTTTCTGCTACTTTCATTGTTCTGTAATTTTCAGCATCACATGTGTGGGCTAGCAGATTGCCATTCACCAGGCTGTACATGCATGGATTGAATTCACTCAGGTATAGAACTGCAATGATTCTGTATTGACTTTCAATCATTCTGTGTTGACATTCAGTGATTCACATATGCTCTCATGAGTGGGCAGTTAAAACTAAACAACCTCTAAGTTCTCTTCCAGCTATTATTCTGTGGATAGAATTTGAGCCAGATTTGGATATTTGGGTCTTGATATCTGTCTTCGGCTTCTTCTTCACTTGTCATATGGTTGTAGAAAGGCCTCGACTTGTAACAGTAATGGAGCCTGGAACTTCCCTTATACAGGTGAAACTCGAAAAATTAGAATATTGTGCAAAAGTTCATTTATTTCAGTAATGCAACTTAAAAAGTGAACCTAATATGTGAGATAGACTCATTACATGCAAAGCAAGATAGTTCAAACCAGGATTTGTCATAATTGAGATGATTATGGCTTACAGCTCATGAAAATCCCAAATCCACAATTTCAGAAAATCAGAATATTACATGCAATCAAAAACACAAGGATTGAACATAGAACAATATCGGACCTCTGAAAAGTATAAGCATGCATATGTACTCAGTACTTGGGCCCCTTTTACAGCAATTACTGCCTCAATGCGGCGTGGCATGGAAACTATCAGTCTATGGCACTGCTGAGGTGTTATGGAAGACCAGGATGCTTCAGTAGTGGTCTTCAGCTCTTCTGCGTTGTTCGGTCTCATGTCTCTGATCTTTCTCTTGGCAATGCCCCATAGATTCTCTATGGGGTTCAGGTCAGGCGAGTTTGCTGGCCAATCAAGCACTGTAATCCCACGGTCATTGAACCAGGTTTTTGTGCTTTTGGCAGTGTGGGCAGGTGCCAAGTCCTGCTGGAAAATGAAGTCAGCATCTCCATAAAGCTCATCTGTGGAAAGAAGCATGAAGTGCTCCAAGATCTCCTGGTAGACAGCTGCATTGACCCTGGACTTAATGAAGCACAGTGGACCAACACCAGCAGATGACATGGCTCCCCAAATCAACACAGACTGTAGAAACTTCACACTGGACTTCAAGCATCTTGCAGTGTGTGCCTCTCCATTCTTCCTCCAGACTCTGGGTCCTTGGTTTCCAAATGAGATGCAAAAGTTGCTCTCATCAGAAAAGATGACTTTGCAGCAACAGACCAGTTCTTTTTTCTTTAGCCCAGGTAAGATGCTTCTGACGTTGTTTGTTGTTCAGGAGCGGCTTGATAAGAGGAATACGACATTTGAAGCCCATGTCCAGGATCTGTCTGTGTGTGGTAGCTCTTGATGCACCGACTCCAGCCTCAGTCCACTCCTTGTGAAAGTCCCCAACACTTTTGAATGGCCTTTTCCTGACAATCCTCTCCAGGCTGCGGTCATCCCTGCTGCTTGTGCACCTTTTTCTTCCACACTTTTCCCTTCCACATAACTTTCTATTAATGTGCTTTGTTACAGCACTTTGGGAACATCCAACTTCTTTTGCAATTACCTTTTGAGGCTTTCCCTCCTTATGGAGGGTGTCAATGATGGTTTTCTGCATGACTGTCAGGTCAACAGTCTTTCCCATGATTGTGATTCCTACTGAACCAGACTGAGAGACCATTCAAAGGCTCAGGAACCCTTTGCAGGTGTTATGGCTTAATTAGCTAATTAGAGTGGGACACTTTGAGCCTAGAATATTGAACCTTTTCACAATATTCTAATTTTCTGAGATTGTGGATTTGGGGTTTTCATGAGCTGTAAGCCATAATCATCTCAATTATGACAAATCATGGCTTGACCTATCTTGCTTTGCGTGTAATGAGTCTATCTGATATATTAGGTTCACCTTTTAAATTGCATTACTGAAATAAATGAACTTTTGCACGATATTCTAATTTTTTGAGTTTCACCTGTATGCCAGGACAATCATAACTTGAAGTATAACCAATAACCAATCCAGTTTTATGACGTTGTGGCAGTCATTCAGTGAACAAAAATTTCACAAAAATTTCTTATATCTATCCATTTCATGTATTCATAACTATGTTTATACTTATACCTATTATCTTGTAAGCGATTGACAAATCAAATCAAATCAAATAAATGAATGAATGAATGAATACATGAATATGGGGGGAGGAATATAAGGCGAATACAGCAAACATAAAGTTGTTAAGTGAATGCCCAAATTGGTTAAGCGAACCCATTGTTCCACAAAAGGTTCCTGGCAAAAATGTAACAAATAGTCATGTGACTGTGGGACCCTGTAAATGGCCATAAATGCATTGTCTGGTTGTCAGGTACCTCAAATGCAATCTCGTCATTGGGAGCAGCATCTATTGGAAATTGGAAACTACATTGTAAGTACTTTTGGGGGAGGGGTGGTCTATCATAACTTCCAAAAGTCACTAAGCAACTACCTATAGGTCCAGAACTACTTGTAATAATTAAAAAAAAAATCTAGCCTGTCTTTAAGGCAGGTTCAAAAAATGTGCACATAAGTGTGTGAGGTATATATGTGTATGAGTCCTTGAGTTATTCAGTTGTACACATTTCTCTCTTTGTTTTGTGCTTATGACAAATGGCATTTGATCATTATAATAGATTATTAGCAACAGTTTCAAACTTCACCCCTGCCCAAGTGCATTTTCTTTGTATCCTCCTCAACATCTGTTCTTGCAAGAGCAGTATGAGATTGATATAGTACAGGATTCTGCTGAAGAAAACACCTGATGGAGAGGCAGTGTGATGTAGTAATTAAGATGTGGGCTAGGATGAGGGAAATCCAGGTTTTATTCCAAGTTCAGCCAGGATGTTCTCTTGCTGACCAGGGACTAGTTACTATGCCTCAGCCCAACCTCACAGAGTAGGTCCTCTTGGTAAAAAAACAGAAGGAGAAAATATTATATATATTACTCTGTGCTCCTGAATGCAAGATAGAGTATAAATTGTCATCAATCATCATGTCCTCCATTGAATCACAGCCCCTCTGATGAATAAATAAAGGCTTTTAATTCATGTCATGCTACATTGGCTGCATTGTGGTTAACTATTCCGGCAATTGTCCCCTAGCAAATTAACCTGCGAACTCCAAAAAATCATACCTACTTGTCTTAGGCAGCTTCTTAATTTAACTTAATTTTATGCCAGCTGGAACACTATTTTCTTAGGCTTGTCTGGATGAAAATTGTATCAGATAATTTCCATATTACAGCTTAATTGTTGAAGGAATGGAAAATAGGTACGTATAGGGAGATGGGACTAGTTAATGGACCAAAACAGTTCTGAACTTTATGAACAACAGAGATCTTTCAGAAATCCTGTTATGGTTTCATAGCTCTAATTACTTTTATTTAGTTAAAATGTCAAATATTTACAAGTTTTGGAAGGCAAAAACTTTACATTTCTCATCCACAAAGCTCATAAACTAACCATAAACCTAACCATAAAAACCTTTATATATTTTCATGCCTTACTTTTTATTGTTAAGCAAGTTCCTTTTGAATGGCTAAAGTACAGGAAGAATTTAATGTTATTCAAGATGTACTTACTAAAATATGCCCATCACAATGGAAATCTCCCAGTCTCACCTGTCTGTTAGGTCTGCTTACACCCACTCTATCTCTCTTTGTTTGGAAAATGGAATCAAGTTTATTTATAGGAGAAAATTCTACTTGCAAGAGAAAAGCGTTGTCATCATCTATAGAAAAGGATATGTAGTGTTTTTATGAATTTGAACTTATTTCAAATATATTGAGTTGTATTTAGAGACAGGTGGAACTATAAATTCCAGTATGTAGTACCCTGTAGTACTGTAAGATGTTACAGTACTACAGGGAGCAAAGCAAGTCTTCTACTATTATTAGCCATCTCACCACCGCTTTTCCTTCTCAAAGGTAAATGTTTAGATTGAAAAGGTTGGGTTGAAGTCATCTTTGTAATCATTTGTCTTCTTTTGATTTGATGTAATTTATTATTGTCATCTAGAAAATCATCACAATTGTGTTCAATAAAGGCTAAATATACCACATATTCATTTATTACTGTACTACAATTCATTGGTTTTCCATCCTAGATCAAGAGCCATAGTCCTGAGGATCAAGTATGGGACAGGGCCTTTGAGTGGTGGAAGTAAAAAATAAATAAATCACTGATTATAACTGCAATCTTTTCTTTATACCTCCCCCCTCCCTGAAATCCCTGATATGAGATGTGGTATTTGGAAGAGTTGCAGTGCGAATTCTCAGAAAATTGGAACAAAGAGGGCTAGAATGCTGTGATTGTCTTCCCAAAAGGAGTGGAAAGTCTTTTTATTTTTGGTTAATTTTTGATAAATGTTCCCATGTTGGTTGCACATTGTTATTGATTTCTTATAATTTCATTGCTTTTAAACTAATTGGTAGAGGTTAAGATTTGTATTCCTTGGTAAAGAACAGATTGAGTATAAACCAGAGTCCTTCCTGTTAGGGGTTTTCGATAAACACCTATCAAAAAAAGTGAAGTACATATCAATACACATATTAACAGCGGCCAGACTAGCTTTTGCTCAATGTTGGAAGCTACCCCATATACCTACAGAACAGATGATCATCCAAAAAATCTCAGACTGTGCAGAAATGGACAAACTAACTTTAGCCTTAAAGCATAAAGATGCTTCAATATATTATAATAATTGGAATTGCTGGTATAAATGGTTAGAACAAAGACAGATTTTATATCATAAGGCAAAAAAGAATAGGACAAATTTATATGAGTGATATATAAACATATATATGGACAAGGTATGTGTATATGGCACAAATTAAGAAAAGAAAAGATCTTACAAACTGTCGGAAATGAGAATGTTTTTAAATGTTTTTTTATTCTTTTTTCTTTTTCTTTTCTTTTTTTCTTTTCTATCTGTGTATATGTTGTTGATTTGTTTTTAATTGTAAAATTAATAAAAATTGTTTTTTTAAAAAAAAAAAGATTTATATTCCTCGGAATCATTTGCAACTGGGGTGGACTGTATGCCCAGAAAGTAACATAAAATAATTTTTTCCCACTGTTGCCTGTCGCTTCATATCCCATTCCACTATGAAATTAGAAGCATGGGGATATTATTGACGTAGTTTGGTGAGAAACCCTATTGCCTCTTTAATATTTCCTCATTCTTTGGTTTAAGACATTCTATCTATCTATCTATCTATCTATCTATCTATCTATCTATCTATCTATCTATCTATCATATTTCTAAATTAATAAATTGACTTTATGCAGTACCAATATTGTGTATGTATGGCAAACCTATTAAATCATGAAAAAACAATTCCTCCAAATAATGAGGAGTGGTCCTATAGTAATGAAAACAATTAAAGAGAGGAATTGTTCAGTGGTGAGTAATTTGAAATACAGATTGAAGTAATTTGAAGTGTATGAAAAATTAACACATTTAAAAAATAATTACAATATTATTCATTTGTCAGTGCCTCTTATTTACAAGACATAAAAGATTGTGGTGGCTTAATCTTTTGATCCGTGGATAAATAATGCAAATTGTAATTTTATTTCATTGCCAGTTTTAGTAATAGTCTATAGCAGGGGTGTCAAACTCGCGGCCCGCAGGCTGTATGTGTCACGTGCTGGCCATGATCACCCCCGTTTTAACAAAGGAGGAAAAAGTTGCGATAGGTCATGTGACAACACGATGCCATGAGTTTGACACCCCTGGTCTATCGCATATTGATTGGATGATTTGGTTTTAAACTCATGAGAGAAATAGGACTGATGGAGCTTGGAAGAAGAAAATATACATCCTCCCAAGGTGACAAGGTGTATGTTGAGATTTCACCTCAGGGACAGAGTTCCTGTCAGCCCTACTAGTTAAACCAGACGGGAATAGATGAACTATGGTCTTGTAAAGCTCCATTAACAGATTGTTGTAAATCTAAATGCACAATTTTCCCACCACTATTTTAACAGCTTGATCCATTAGGGTGGGTCATTCCAATGTCACTGGGGGCTCCTGCCTCTCTTATCTGATTGTTTTCAGAGCAGCATCTCTTTCCATCTTTCCCCAAGGTTTTTCACACATAATTACCTTTGTTCGCTTCCAGCTATAAAATACTTCGCTTAGGGTTAATTGCAAGTCTCAGGATCTATCAGATGTGAATTAGACCACAAGAGGATTACAAGAGAGATGCATCTTAATTCCTTATTTAACTATTTAACCTTTATAGTAACTCCTTAGTGAAGTCCTGACAATCTAGACTTCTACTTTCTTAGGCAAAATATTAGACATATTACTAGACCTACTACTTTCCTACTTTATTGCCGATGATGCAATAATTTGTCCTAAGCTACCATAGCATTCTGAGCTTTAACTTCTTATTCTAGGCAGGTATTTCTGGCCACCAGTTACAGGTAGTTCTCTGTATTGAAGCCTGTCCTTAATGGTTGTAAATCATGACAGTTGTAAAGTATGATTATTTTTTGTGACAGTCATTCAAGCAAATGTGTTGGTTGTTAAGAGAACCAGTTTTGCTGAAAACTGGAATGCTGGTTTGGGACAAAAACATCATAAAACAAGGTTATGTGACTCCAGGACATGAACAAACATAAATGTCATCTGACAATGAGATAAGTGGCATATAAATTTAATAAATAATAATTACATAACATGTGGGCCGATTGTTGAGCACTGAAATCTATTCATGTAACCATGTGGGTAATAATCTTTGTAACTTCAGAATTTTAGTAAGTACCTAAGTAACCCTGGGAAGGTCTCTAACTTTGAACAGTCACTAAGCAGCTGTTTGTAAGTTAAGGACAACTGTATAGCAACACTTAAGTGTTGGTATTTGCTAAAAGATCTTTGAACCATAAATGGCAATTAACTAGCAATGCTGTCGACAGAGAGTGGCTTTTGGAGCTATTGAGTCCTAGGGGCATAACAGTTTGCCATTAAGAAGTGCCATCATCATTATCATCATCAATTTTTTTCTATGTAGAGGCAGATATTTATGACAGTTGCCACCTTTGAGGCTGGTGCTTTTTATCTCAAATGCAGGTACTTTATGGCTCTCAGGTGTGCTTTTATTGCAGTTTTACCAAATTGGAAAAGATTCAATCAGTTTTCTTCTTTCTTGTCTTCTTTGTAACCTTATGTGTGCCTGGTGTAGCATTACAACTAGAAGCAGGAATGATTAAGGTTGAGGCAAAGACCTGACTTTTACGATTAATTATTAGCTTAATTAAGTTTCTTCCAAGTGGGCTTAGCATCACTTACTATGATTGACAATTTTCAGTCTAATTGACATGGAAATGTAAAGTCCAAATTGGCTTTACTTGGATTCTCTTTTAATTGCCTATGGGGTTTGATAAAGGCAAACAGACTAAATCAAGAACTTTAGATTGTGAGCAGCTACAGAATTTGGCTAAGCTACCAAGTGCAATTTACCCTGGAGAAATTTTGAGTTTTTTCCCAACCCACTACAAAAGTGACTCAACAAAGCACCTTGAGGCAGTATATGGTCTTTGCACTAGTTGTTCTTAATGTTTTACCATTAAAATTCTTGGGGGGTAGATTTCATTATAACATTTCCATGCTTGGGGCTTGGTGGAGAATGAGACTCTGATTCATATTTTGTTACCCATTTATCATTATCTTTGTGCCATGGTATGAATGCAATTGATTCTTGATTGATGGATGAGGGTAGATGTGATATATTACTGTCTATACTTTCTTTTTATTGGCAGCCATAGATACAGCTGTTACTCCTAGGATGGTCAAATGTTTCAGCTTAATGCAACTGCTAAATGGACCTTTAGGAATCAAATTAGTGATGAGCTATTCAAACTCTGAGCTTTCTTTGGATTTTTGACAATATTTTTTTTCTGCATACATTTCTGGATTGTCCAGTGCTTATAATAAAGATTTGATTAAAGTGATTTAATCAAAATCAAAATTTGACTGAGTGCTTAGATAGCAGAAATTTGATGACTACTTGTTTCAGGAAAGTAAACAGATTAAATTAGATAAAATAGTGCATTCACTCCGTTTGACATGACTGCCACAGTACAGGTAAACTAGTGTATGCTTTTCATGCTTAAGATGCTTCATTCAGACAGGGAACCTTCTAAAGGGGACACAATCTTTATGTGATGAAAATGTACTGTGTGACCTCTTCCCTTCTATTATGCACATTACAGAATTTTGAAATCACACTGGAAACCCAGTTTGCACGATTGCATAATTCTCTTTGTGGCACAATTATGCTGTACATTATGTTACAAAATTGATTGGAGGGAAAGGTTTCCTGGCACTCTTTCCACGATTGCTCTCCAGGGACCTGTGATTTTCTAACCTTTGTGCTCCTCTAAAGTTACAAGGAGCCCCTTTACTTACTGGGTTTTTGCTCTTTTTCTTAAAATCTGAATTTGCCTTCCTCAACTACTTGTAAGAAAAAAACCCCTCTGGTTATTTTCGTCAGCTGAATTCAATGCATTCATCCAAGTCTGGTTGTGGAAAAAAGAGTTTGGGAGATAAGTGGAAAGGAAAATGTTGAAACTGAATTGATACTTCCAAGTTCTCCCACACTCCTCACTTTGGATATGATTGGTAGTAGATGTATTTCTGTACATTGCACTTTGTTACACATAGTTTGGCTTTCAGTGCTGTTGATTTATCCATTGTTTGCCTTTTTTTTACACAATGTACATTATTAATCAATAAGTCTATTTTCTGGCTGCGGGTAGATTCATGACTCGGATTTGCACAATTTGCTAAACCAGCAAAAGCAAAGCCAGCCCCCTCCCCAAAGATATCAACCCTCAAATTTCTTATAAAATTGCAAGTTTAGCCACTGACTTCCTATAGCAGGACTCTTCTTTTCTCCTAGGGATCACGTGACTGTGCCATGGAATGAACGGTCAGTGAAATGTGTCAGATTGCACACAACACAAAAATGTCACATTTGTTCTCTGCTTAACTATAGTAAGGCTAAGGATAACTTTACTCTGCTTCCCATGTGAGCTGGGAGGTGAACATGAAGAGAATTTCAAGAGGACGCAGCAGAAAAAGGAGATTGCTGGGGTGTGCTCCTGCGGCAGTTGGGTGCAAATGAGGAAGTTAGGAGAGATCACTTAGGCAATCAAGTCCAACCATTTCTTCAATGCAGGAATCCTAATTAAAATACCACCTACACATAATTATGTAACCTTTGTTTTAAAAACTCAGTGGAGGTTTCCAAGCACTCTGTAATAAATCATTACTCTCCCAACAATTAATCATTAGCTCAATTTTGACTTGACTTGATATACCTGGAGTTTCTAGATTGGAACTTTAAACATGGGTGGGGAATGTAGTCAGACAAATCCTTGATTGCCTGTTGCAGTGCAGAAGTCTCAGGGAGTTTTATGTGTTCTCAAGGGTTTATAGATAATTACTTTTCCTGCTTCCCTTCCAAATTGGCAGATAACTGGTTCAGTGCCTGGTAACCTTGAAGTTGTGTGGTTGTGATATGTTAATATAATGACCATCTCCATCCTAAGTATCGTTAATATAATGGCCATCTCCATCCTAAGAATATGAGCTGCAGTGGCATAGTGGTTAGAGTGCAGTACTGCAGGCTACTTCTGCTGACTGCTGGCTGCCTGCAATTTGGCAGTTCAAATCTTACCAGGCTCAAGGTTGACTCAGACTTCCATCCAGAGGTGGTATTCAGCAGGTTCTGACCAGTTCTGGAGAACCGGAAGCAGAAATTTTGAGTAGTTCGGAGAACCGGCAAATATCACCTCTGACTGGAGATTTTACAGTATCCTTCCCCTGCCACGCCCACCAAGCCACTCCCACAGAACCGGTAGTAAAAAAAAAAAAATTGAATCCCACCACTGCTTCCATCCTTCCGAGGTGGCTAAAATGAGGACCCAAATTGTTGGGGGCAATATGCTGACTCTGTAAACCATTTAGAGAAGTCTGTAAAACACTGTAAAGCAGTATATATGTCTAAGTGCTATTGCTATTGTTGGTTTCCACGTTGTCTTAAATGGCTAAAGGAAGGGCTTGAGACAAAACTAAAAATGCATAGGGGTCAACTGCTGTCCCATTCCTAAGTAAATGATTCTCAATTTGTTAGTGAGAGAAAGAGATAAGATTTGAAACCTGGTTCTGTTATATACATGGTTACATCCTTTATTTTTCAATTGCTGGTTCTCTTTATGCTAAGAGCTTTTGTCCTTGAATCACTCCCTGTGTGCCTTATAATTGCAGTATAAGTCTGAGTGAAGCCAGGCATCAAACTTTATACCCAACATCTGTACTGCATCTCCACTCTCACTTTAGATTAAAACTTAAAGGACATGATTTGACCTCTTCTCAAAAGAGTATGGAGAGATCAGATACCCTAACAGGGGATGTAGCAATTAATTGCAGGCAGAATGTAGTTTTTCGGCAGCTGCTATCATGACGCTGACCTTTTTATTGTTGATCATATATCATAACACATATGTTTATTTTAATAAGCATTTCAGAATGCATGATTATAATTTATTTTCTATTTTAATGGTGTTAATAAATATGGAACTCTGACACTAATTATAATAAAACCCTATAGTACCAATTTTGTTATTGAATGAGGCCAACTAACACTTTGAGGATTTCTAATTTCTGTATCAGTCTATTTATTTTCTAAACAAGGCAATAGCTTTACAGAAGTCTAATGTGGTGCTTTTAAAGATACAGACAATCAGTACATGAGCACCATATTTCAAGTACAGGTAGTTCTCACTTAACAAGCCGAAATGGGACTGGCAATTCGGTCATTGAGCAATATGGCCGAAAAGCGGAAATAATAGCACCATCACACTGACTTATGTCAGCACTTTTGGCTCTTTCGGTTCTCCCATGAGCTGTTCAGAGCATCCAGAAGTGGGAGGTGCTTCAGTCTCTTCTGGAAAGGCTGGGCTTAAAACTCCAGGACGCTCCTCCTCCTCCATGGGACACCTCCTCAGCGTCCCCCAGTTTTAGCTCAGCCTTCGTGGTAAGAGGTTGTGCACTCCCCGACTGGAACGGTTTCTGATTCAGCTAGTCAAGATTCAGGTTTGCTCTTGGGTTAATTCGGCTTGCTGGAGTTCAGCAATCCAACCGGACCAGACACTTTTCGGCTACTTCGGAAGCGGGATCCCTGTCTGCTTGCTCCTTTGCGCATATGGGACATCATCAAACTCAGGTATTCCCCAATATCCCTGACATACCAGCCCAGGGTCTTCGGGAGGAGGTGGAATTAGATGACCAGGATGTTCCCATGGAGGTGGGGTCGATCCATCAGATGGACTTGGGGTTGTCAGAGGCTGACCCCCTAGAAGGAGGAATGTCGGATGACGAAGGCCTCATTCCGGACCAACCTACCTTTTCTGGCCTTTTTCGTCCGCACCTCTTTAAATTTTACTGTTCAAAGCAAAGAACACCGCTAAACTAGGCACATTAAGCCCTCATCCATTGTCAACAGGGTCTCAGGACGAATCCGAGGATCTAATATTCTCACAACCGGCTAATGAGGCAGAAACTATTCCTGTCCCTCGTATGTTTGCTGAATTAGTACAAAATCAATGGGCATCAGCAGCAACCTACCCAGCCCCAACAGGGTACGACAAATGATATTATAATTTGGCACCAAAGTTTTCAAATTTTCTCAAAATGCCAGAGGTGGATGAGCCCATTGTGGCACTGGCCTCTTTCCCAACGAGGCCAAGGAAGCCCTGAGACCGGAGGAAAAGAGAGCAGAGTTGGCACTCCGTAGGGCGCATGTTTCTGACGCCTGGGCCATTAGGGCAGCTACAGATGTGTCCTTTTTTACCTGGTCCTCCCTACGATGGCTCTTCCACTTGAGGGATATATTGCCGGCATCAAGTCAGAGCCCACCAGGACATTGTTAAGATTATTGCAGCGGCAGAATTCTCCACCAACACCACATTTAATGCAGTCAAATTCTCGTCTAGATCCATAGCATCTCACGTATCAGCACGGAGACTGCTATGCCTCAGACATTGGCAGGCGGATACCAAGCATAAATGCAAGCTGGCATCAGCCCCAATATCAGGGGATAAATTATTTGGCAGTGTCTTGGAGCCCCTGCTTATTGAGAATAGAAACAAGAAAAAAGTGCTTCCCCCTCTTTTTCGGAGGTCTGAAAACAGAACGCCCCAGTCGTTTCGAAGGGGTTCCTTTCGGCCCTACTATCAAGGCCCATACGTTCCCAGATCGCAAAGAACATCAGGCTACAGACCCAGTTTTACACAGGATAGGTCGGAAGGGGTGTCCTTTCAAGGAACCTTGCAAGGCAACAATCACAACTGATGCCAGCCTGGTAGGATGGGGAGCTCACTTCCAATCCCACACTGCACAGGGAATTTGGACTATTTCCGAACAATCACAAAACCTCAACCTGTTGGAGCTGCGAGCAGTTCATCTGGTGTTACACAGTTTTCTACCCCTTTTCCAATCACGCCACGTTCTGGTCTTGACAGACAATATCACAACCAAGGCCCACGTAAACAAACAGGGAGGTACCCATTCCAAACTTCTAATGCTGGAGATGGCCAGGTTGTTCAAGTGGGCCGAGGCCAATCTGTTTTCGCTCAAGGCAGAACACATAGCAGAGGCCTTAAACACACAAGCGGACTGGCTCAGCAGGGCCACGATAGCGCCTACACCCGTCTGTCTTCCAGGAAGCAGTGCAGAGGTTTGAGCAACCGATGATCGATCTATTTGCCTCGATCTCCTCTCAACGCCCAATTGCCGCGGTATATTTCAAGGTACCCGACTCAGGGGGAGGAGGCCGTCAACGCTCTGCGATGTCAGTGGCCTCCCGGACTTCTATATGCGTTTCCTCCACTCCCTGTAATACCCAGGTTGATCGAGAAGTTATTGGAGGAACGAGCGGAACTGATATTGGTTGCCCCTTACTGGCCCAGGCGAACGTGATTCGCGGACTTACAGGACCTGTCGAGAGAACAACCTTGGAAAATTCCACCGTCGAGGGTTTCCCTCTCGCAAGGGCCGGTACTTCACCCGGACCCACAATGGCTCAGCCTAGCCGTATGGAGTTTGAGCGGAACCGTTTAAGGACCCAACAGATTTCAGAGGATGCCATTGCCACCATACAAGCATCCAGACGGTCCTCTACAAATCGTATATATGAGGCCACATGGTCCGCTTTCTGTCGCTGGTGCCGGGGGCCTAAGATCGACCCAACTGCCCCATCAATAGGACAATTATTGGACTTTTTACAGGAGGGGTTGACCAAGGGCCTATCTCCAAATACCTTACGCAGATAGGTGGCGGCCTTAGCCTCGGTGATATCCTGGGGTGACCTTCGTTCCCTAGCACACCATCCACATATCCGCAGCTTTCTTAAGGGTGCTGCAAACTTACGACCTCCTTCAATTCACTGCTATCCCACTTGGAAGCTCAACAAGTTGTTAACCGTACTTACAACTGGCCCGTTCGAGCCTTTAAGAACCGCTAGTCTCAAATTCCTCACATATAAGGTGGTCTTCTTAATTGCGATCACATCAGCAAGGAGGATTTCCGAGTTGGCAGCATTGTCGATGAGAAAGGACCTGTGCGTGTTTCATGTGGACAGAGTGGTTCTCAGATTGGATCCAATGTTCATCCCTAAAGTAAATTCAGCCTTCCACAGAGGGCAGGAGTTGGTGCTTCCAAATTTTTGTCCAAAACCATCTCATAGACTGGAGCATCAATGGCATCGACTTGACGTTTGAAGGGCATTAAGCATCTATCTAGACCGCACGGCGGCATTTCGAAAATCTGAGGCTCTATTCCTATCCTTCAACCCATCCACTTGAGGACACAGGGTGTCGTCGACGACCATTGGTAGATGGTTGAGAGCCACTATAGCTAAAAGTTACGAATGCCAGTCCATCTCAGTTCCTAAGGGTATTACAGCCCACTCAACAAGGAGTGCGGCAACATCAGCAGCATGGGCCACTCGGGCTTCCA
Organism: Notechis scutatus; assembly: GCF_049901735.1. NCBI lineage: Eukaryota > Metazoa > Chordata > Lepidosauria > Squamata > Elapidae > Notechis > Notechis scutatus. The sequence continues at coordinate 80,425,749 of NC_142009.1, forward strand.
TAGACGAAATCTGCAGAGTGGCGACTTGGGCTTCAACATCGCCCTTTGTCAGAAATTATAAAATTTATGTCTACGCCTCAGTGGACGCTTCATTTGGCAGAAGAGTCCTGCAGAGGGTCCATAGAGTTTGGAAGTGGATTTCAATCCAGATGGAGTCCCTCCCTAAGGACAGGCCAAGCTTTGGTATGTCCCACTTCTGGATGCTCTGAACAGCTCATGGGAGAAAGGGTGTTGGTACTTACCAGATATGACCGTTCTCTGAGCTGTGAAGAGCATCCAGCCCCACCCATTTCTTTCCGTCTGGTGGGGTTTCGTTCCGGTCAGGGATCTAGATTAGGTGATGAGTTTGGGACTCAGTCTTCGCAAAACTGGGGGACGCTGAGGAGGTGTCCCGTGGAGGAGGAGGAGCGTCCTGGAGTTTTAAGCCCAGCTTTTCCAGAAGAGACTGAAGCACCTCCCACTTCTGGATGCTCTTCACAGCTCACAGAGAACGGGCATATCAGGTAAGTACCAACGCCCTTTCTGGTTGATTTTGGTTGTTAAGCAAATCAGGCATGATTATTAAGTAAAATATCATGACTATAACTTGAGACCTTTTGCTGGCTTCTACATTGGCTTTGCTTGTTGGAAGCCAATTGGGAAGATCACAGAGGACGATTATGTGATCCCAGGATGCTCTGAATGTCTTAAATGCACGACAGTTTCTAAGTGTCTGAATCACGATCACATGACTGTGGAGGATACTGTGAGGGCCACAACTTTGAGGACTGGTCATAAATCCATTTTGTTGGTGCTGTAGTAACTATGAACTATGACTAAATAGGTGATTGTTAAACAAGAACTACTGGCATGTGATGATTTTAAATGTGAAGGGCATTTCCCCCCTTTTAATGTGTGGCTCTCTGTATAGCATATTGTGTAGCAATATTTGTATAAGCTTTTCAATAAGCAGGCCATGTCAAATAATGTAACATGGCAAAAAGGGCTTTGGGCTGTTTTATGGAGCGGTGGACTTAGCATCTAAATCACTTCTTAAGAATTTTCTCCTTAAGGGATTCATGTTCTTTCAGTGTGAAGCTTATAACAGATAAAGATGTGGGTACATTTTTTTTTAATTATTGCCACAGGGAAGACTGTGGCAGGTCAAACTATGAAAATTCACAAGGGACAGCTATCTTTGAAATGTGGGAAATCTTTGGCTATGCTCTAGGAACTGTCTTTGAACTGAAGTCAAGGAGAAAACATTTCTTACTAACCTTTAGCAACAATGTTAGTTTCAGATGACCTATAAGAAATGGCTCTGTTCAATTGTTTATATCAGGCCTAGGCAAGCAGGAACCCACAAATCCTATCTATCTATCTATCTATCTATCTATCTATCTATCTATCTATCTATCTATCTATCTATCTATCATTTATTTATTTATTTATTTATAAATTAAAGGGGGAAGGGCTGATTATATTGTTGAGATTATCTGTCTATCTTTCTATTTATATCTGTCTATCAGAGGTGGTATTCAGCAGGTTCTGATCAGTTCTGGAGAACCAGTAATGGAAATTTTGTGCTTGTTAATTTTGAGTAGTTCAGAGAACCGGCAAATACTACCTCTGACTGGAGATTTTACAGTATTCTTCCCCTGCCATGCCCACCAAGCCACGCCCACAGAACTGGTAATAAAAAAGTTTGAATCCCACCACTGCTATCTATCTATCTATCTATCTATCTATCTATCTATCTATCTATCTATCTATCTATCTATCTATCTATCTATCTATCTATCCATCCATCCATCCATCCATCCATCCATCCATCCATCCATCTCTATCAAACTTCTTAACCACTCATCACCTTCAAAAAGGGGCTCTGGGCAGTGTATGGGTTAACCATAAACTGTCAGCTCTAAAAGTTAGACCAGACTAAGAGACCAAAGACATGTAGATCAGAATTATAGGCAACCATCATTTAGTGACTACAACTGGGACCAGCAACTTGGTTCTTAAATGAAACAATTTCTAAGTGAAACCATGAGTGTGTTTATGATCTTATTTCAACTTTCCTTTGCTTTCTAGACCTGTCATAAATGTAAGGACTGATGGCAAAGTTACTTCTTCATTGTATCATTTTAACTACAAATAATCACTGTCTGAGGTGATCCTAGTCCTCAGTAAAGGAGAACTTTACTGTACTTTTATTGGAACAGCTATGATAGTCTGAATGTGATTTTCCCCTCTCTCCTTCTATCTTTGTCTGAATTATAAAGGGGCTTGTTTGAGATGTTTCCTCAAGTTATTTTCTTGGTCCAGACTCCAGCACCATTTCCCTCACTATTGCTTTAGTACCAGCTCTTCTTCTGTCCTTCGGAGCTATCCTTATGCCCCCCACAAACCCCTCCCTTGAAGACATCCTAGTATATTGATTGAGAGTTTCAGTTTTAGAAGCACTTTCAATTCAACATATATCATCTGTCAATCGTTAAATAAGAGCTAAATAATGTAGAAGAGAGGTAGTCTGGTGTGGTGGTTAAGGCACTGGTCTAAAAACAGAGAGACCATAATTTATAGCCCTACATTAGGCACAAAGCCAGCTGAGTTACCTTGAGCCAATTCCTCTCTCTCAGCCCAAGGGCACCTTTGAAATCTTGTACAGAAAACTGCAAGGACTTTTCCAGGTAGTTGCCAGGAGTCAACATGGACATGCCACAAGCACATAAAACACATAAAATAGAACTGTTATATTCTGCCAAAACTCTTAGCAATCACATCTACATTTTTGGATAAGTTATATTATTGCTTATTCATGAAAAAAAACCTCTTAAACCTCTCTTGTAAACCTGTGAAATATTTTTAATAACAGGCATTAATGTACATCTTGACCAAGTACTACTGCAATGTGTTCGACAATTGTTTTTAACAGCACACAACTATATTAATAGGAGTTACTTTCTGTACTTGTTTTAAGAATTCTAAGAAAGACCAGAAAAAACTTTCATGCTGCAGGCAGCATATAATTTTCTCTCCATTATTATTTTCTAGACAGTTGGATCTCTGGGAGGCCAGTGTGTATGAACTGACATATCTGTATTTTTTAAAGTTTTCTTTCCAATATATTCTAGCAAGCCTACTTCAGTAAGGTTAACACTCTGTGTGTGTGTGTGTGTGTGTGCATGTATGCATGTGAGCAGACATGTACACATCATTTCCATTACAGTATATGTACTCTGGTCTCCTGAGAGCATTTAGGATAGGAGGAACTTAGTTATTATTAGTCCTCAGATTGCAGATTAAAATCTGCCTGTTCATTCATTCCTCAAGGAAATGTAATTTAAGATCCTCTTTGGACCATAAAGCATGTTTAATTTAGTTAAGACAATAACATGTTAGGGATTCTTATTTGGAATTGCCTTTCCAAATCATAAAACTGTAATATGTCACTTCTTCCTTCTAAAATGATAAAACAAAGTTTTACAGTACCATTGTGCTGTTGTCCATGTTTCAGAAATCACCGTCTGTTTTTGTCATTCCCAGATGCATCAGATTTCAAAACATTCAGCTTTTTTTTTCCTAAAAAACCCCCCACCAATGTCTTGTTCTTGGTCAGTGTTTGTCAGGTTCAACTCCAGCCATGGTTTCCCAGTGGAGGTTGATTCAGATACCAGCATCTTCCAGCTCAAGGAGGCGGTTGCTAAGCGACAGGGAGTTCCAGCTGACCAGTTACGTGTGATTTTTGCAGGCAAGGAGCTCAGGAATGACTTGACACTGAAGGTACGTCTCCCTTGATAGTTTTGCTTCTGGGATGCTGCCAGCCTCACTACCTCTGCCAATCTTGACATTCACGCCTGAGATCTAATAGAATAAATAGTGCCTGGGGATTCCATGAACTTTACTCCACACTGCTTCATTAATTCTGACCTTCTTAATTATGCATTAAAACAGCAAGCAGTATGGATAGAGAAAACAGAGACAATGTGAGAGAGGCTAGAGAAGAAGAGATCTCTGCTTGGTGAATAAATGTTTACTGACTACAGGAGCACATTTTCTGTATCTGTTCAATTTCTACACGGCTTATTCCATTTGAATCTTAATGAAGAAGGAAGTGAATGAATGGTTCTGAAGCAGGCTGCTTCAGTGTTCCGGTGGTCTACAATACGTAACCCAAGTGTGACCCCTGGAGGATAGTTGTGAGGCTGCTCTTGCTATGTATGTGAGAGTTTGGGTAAAGTGCATGCAGAGGCAGGAACACAGGTTTTCTTAAAGACGGAGGAATGCTGATTAGCTAGCATTCATGGAAAAGGAAGGCCCTTTGTGAGCAGGAGATGGCATTGATAAACCTGCTTTGTTCTTAGGGCTCCACCAAGTGTACACTGGGTTTATAAAGAAACATAGAAATGCCTAGCTGAGTTCCCCACAAAAAACTGCCTACATGGAACAGGAAAGGAAGGAGTGGAGGGAAATTCTTCTAACGAAAGGAAAAGGGAGGAGGAGGGAAAAAGAACTATGAGAGTTTAGAGTAGAGTAGAGTAGAGTAGAGTAGAATTGAATTGAATTGAATTGAATTGAATTATTTATTGGCCAAGTGTGATTGGACACACAAGTAATTTGTCTTTGGTGCATAATTTCTCAGTGTACATAAAAGATATAAGTGATAAATCATGATCATAGTCATCATAAATACATTCATCATGAATCATAAGATACAACACTTAGTGATAGTCATATGATACTAAATAAGCAATCAACATAAACCATATTAGGAAGCTAACTAAACAATATAAATCATAAAGATACAAGCAACAAAGTTATAGTTATAAGTAGAAAAGGAAGTAGGTAATAGAAAGGATGAGAAAAATAACAGTAATACAATCTTAGTAAATAGTTTGACAGTGTGGCGGGAATTAGTTGTTTATCAGTGATGGCATGGGGGAAAACTGTCCTTGTGTCTAGTTGTTCTGGTATGCAATGCTCTATACTAGTAATACACAGTGTTATACACACAAATAGAATTTTAAAAAAAAGGTTAGTGCCAAGATTTGGGTTTAATTGTGATGTAACAAGGCGATGGAGACATAGTGTTCATGAGAAAATGAGGAATGTGTAGAACAGAGACCCAAGGCTATGGTGGAGAAAATGTATGGTTGTTGTTTACTTTCAAGTTGTTTAGCTGCAACTTGAAAAGGCACTTTCTGCAAAGTCCCAGTTGGCTGCTCTTGGAGTGGACGTGGAGAAATGAAATGGCCTCATTCCTATCAGGTTAGTAGAGATTAATTGATATTCACATTCACATGTTTTGCTGTGCCTTGAGTGGGTGCTCTGTCCAGATGTAGGAGGGGAAGGGCTGCTGAAGTGGTGTACTCTAATTTCTCTTGGGTGACTAAGACATTTACCACTTTGCAAAATGCTTTAGGACCACTTCTTTGCTGGCCACACAAAAGGAACAATTGAAATGCAAATTGCTCTTGGTATTCTTTCCCATAATGCCTGGTGTTTAACCACCTATTCCTTCTATTTCAAATACCCGTGCTAGTATTTAGAGTGCATAAAATATAAAGAAATTTCTTGGTTTCAGTTGTACTCTATTAAATTGCACTATTTTTAAGGAAACGTTTCAGTGCCAAAGACTAAATTTAAAATCTAAGCTATCCTTTCAGAAGGTTGTTTTTTTTTACACTTATCTGTTTGCTGCCTGCATTTGTGTTGAATGTTGCAATTGTACAATTGTGCCAGAATGTTTCTGGGAGAAATGTAAACTGTTATCTGTGTTTATTCAAAATAAGGAAATAACAACTTTTTTGCAGTGTGAAACAAGGAAAGTACAATGGAAGGCTTAGCTATTTTCGTAGCAATAAGACTGTTATCCCATACCTGGAAGCTACTTTGTTAGCTTATTCCTAATTTTGTTTTGTAGGCTAGACTAGCTGCCTACACACCTGCTAATTCATTTACTGATCCTGTTAGTTTTATTGTGACTAATGTTACAAACCTGAAGGAAGGTGGGTGTACATATGTGTCTGTGCATAACAGTATGTAAAAATCCAATCTCCAGTTTGATTAAGTCAAATTTAATGATGAACAATGTGGAGTGGAAAGTATTTTCTATCATCATCATCATCATCATCATCATCATCATCATCATCATCATCATACCTTAGAAAAATTGGATCACTGTTATATGATCTCATGGTTGTTCTCACAGTAAGGTATGAAGCAGGCTTACACAAAACATTCCTTAAGACTACACTAAATGGAAAAGAGAGAGAAATTCAGTCAGTCACAAAAAGAGGGATACTCTCAGTGCTAGATACATATATTCTAAAATCAGTTGTTTTAAGGCTTTCCTTCTTCATAGGTGCTTTTTTGCTTCCTGATATAATCTTCATGTGTAAAGAAATGAGACAAATTTCTAGATGGTTGAGCATAAAACAAGAGAGGCTGAAGCACTAACTCCAGCAAAACTTTCTGAGGTGACCCTGTTAAACCACAGGTCCTATCTGGTAATTGACCAAAATTAAGTGACTTACTAATGGCTCTGTAAATACCCTTTACAATTTTTGTGTGATTCTAATTATGGAAGAGGTGACTACTTGCTGTTAAACTCAACCTATATACAACCTATATGCAAGGGATTAAATCCTTTTCGGATTTCATTCTACAATCTGAGTCTTTTGGCAAGTATATGGCCTGTGAAAAAGGCCAGGTCAAGCAGATGCAGCAGAGATTCCACATAATTTTTTTATTACTATAATAAGGTAAAATAACAGCATCTTGAAAGCCTGTTCACATTTCTATGTGTCCCAACCTATACTAAACAAAATCAAGGTGGGCTTATTTTGAGTTTCTCTGTCACGTTTTCTTCTTTTCTCAGGACTCCCAGCCCCATATCTGCCCTGCAGAAATGAAAATTGAAAATTGTGTAGATAGAAGGCTAAGGGAAGTGAGGCTGAAAATTTTTGGAGCATAGAGGTGAAGAAGCAGAGTGCACAAATATGAGACGTGTTAGCAGACACAGATATTTGCCAGCGTTTTTTTTAAAGACTTCTATCATGGAATTTGTCAGGTTTCTATGAGAGTACCCTTTAATAAAAATAAATAAAAACCACCACCACCAATACAAACTCTAGGCATTGTATAATATAGCAAGCCTCATGTCAAATGCTAGATCTCTTTCTCCCATTGTGATGGGTTCAGAGATATTTATTTATCAGTAAGAGAATTCTTTGGCATCTGTGTATCTGACCTTGACAGATCACAGAATCTGATATGCCAACATTATTCAGAATTGGCACATTAAAGCAGAATTGGGAACAAAGTAAAATAGGAAGATCCGTTCTGCAGCTATAATGCCAAAGTATGCAAAAATTGATTCCCCTACCTAATGCCTGTCACTTCTTCCCGTGACTGGTGGGATATCCTCAATAGATTGCTCCTACTTATTGTATAGTCTTAATGCAATAGAAATTTGAGCCATGAATTATCAATATTTTGTTCTAAACAATTAGAACACTTCTTTCTCATTTAACTAATATTTGTAAACTGCCCAAAGTCAGATAAATGTTTAAATAAGTGGATAGATAGATAGATAGATAGATAGATAGATAGATAGATAGATAGATAAAATTAAACATTTTTCTGCCTGTTTCAGTTGGAGGGGGATTATGTGCTGGGAATACATTCACATTTGGCTTGATCTGAATATAAAAAAAATGACATAAACAATGTTTGACTGAACATGTGGATGGTAATTGGATTGTATACTTTGGAGCAAGGTCACTGGAGGATTTGAATTGGGAAGGCAATGTGACCGTCTGCTGTGTATTGAAATTAGTACAATTAAGTACTTTGGAAAGTTGTTCTGTATGTTAATATTTTCAGAAAGTAAACCACTGGGGTGTTTTGCTACTTGGTAGTCTTCAATGGCATAAGCAGGATGACTAGAAATAGTTCCTGATAAAGAATCAGGTTACTGAAGAAGAGGGACTCTTTGAGTGATTCATAAAATGTTGACTGTCACAAGGCCCTGGACTGAGTCTTGTGGTAATCTATTCCACATAACTCCACAAGCTGTTATAGAGCCATTTATGAATAACATCTAAGTGCATGAAGTCCAAGGAAGTCATGAATTTCACATTTGCTGCCCTTGGGAGAATCCATTACAAATAGTATAGCTATTACCAAAGTATACCTATCTACTGAGATTCTGCTAAACTGATGATAATCATAGTCTTGAATATGACATTATTAGTCTGAATTTAATTGACTATTTAAGAATAATAAAAAATAATGGATAAAGTATTATTAACCTTAAACATTCAATACAAAAAAAGAATGGTAGTCAGCAGTGTGAAAAATTTCAGAATTATTATATTAATTTCAGTTATGAGAACTCTTCATCAGGTAGAATGAAGAGGTGGTTGAGAAGTTGCATTTAATCATAAAATTGAAATTGAGAGGAAGTTGCAGATACTGAAATGGTTTGGTTTACCAAAGACTCCTCTGAAAAGATGAGGATGAAAAGAAGAAAGAGTTATTTTCTGGGATTATGAAATATGATTGCTTGGAATTGCTTTCATGCTTTGCATAATATTTCATTTCCTTGGTGAAATAAAGAATTGAGATGTGAAGAAATAGTATACCTTTAATTCCAATAAAGGTAAAATTGATAGTTTACAGAGATCTATAATCTTTGTTCATCAGTAAGGACACTTTCTGATCTCAATGAAAATAATTTTATTTAACTATTGACTGTAACTAGAATAGCCAAGAGTTTCCAGTGGCGAACTGATTTGCTACGGATAGTGGAAGATAGACATATGGCTGGGTTATTTATTTATTGATTGATTGATTGATTGCAATTTTTTTTTGCAATCTATAGACTCAAGGTTGGACCAAATTTCATCTTTTTAATCACTGTAGTGATTTAGAGTTTACTTTTTTAAACAAATTGCTACTTAAAGATTCCTAACCTACAGAGCCGTAAGATTAGTTGTAGTCACTAGGTGAGCTTTTCTACAATCCATTAAGAAAGGAAATTAAACAGCTAAGGTTTTGTAACAATTTTTTTCTTTTGGAATACACAGCAGAATGGCAATTACAGTGCTGATTTTACATATTTTAAACAAGGTTCAATATGCCCCGAAAGTTCTTCTGAGTGTCCAATATAATAAAAGAGAGAGAAGAGCTTCTTTTTATCTTTTATTTCTGCATTATACAATTCTATCATTTAAGTTCTGAAAATATTAGCTTATGTGAATCTTTTCCATTTTCTCCTGGATCTTCCAGAAAACTAGTTCACTTCAAATGTTGTTGACAGTGGTTTTTTAAAAATAGTTGGAAAAAAAGTACACTAAACTCACAAAAGTTGTATGGATGACTATATCCTCTGTTGTCTTTTTATGGGGTGGAAGGAAGAGTAGAGTATCAGGTTGACCAGAAGATAGAATTAACTCTTCAAACTAGGGACCAATCCTAGAGATATACATGTTTATTTAGCTTGACCAAAGCTTAGTCCTTATTTTCCTGGAATTTTAAGATCTTCTGTTTATCATTTGTAGAAAACCTATTCAAAAAATGCACTTAATCTCTAAAAAGCATTTCTCAGATTTTTTCTCAAGTAAAGAAAAATAATAATAAAGCTTTTTACATTAATATTTTAAATAAATTTGGTTAGGTTGTTTAACAACAGTGGAGTTCATTTTCACAGCCATGCATAGATTTCTTGTGTGTTGGCATAAACAGTTAATATTTCTAAACCTAGAAAATCGTATTTCAGTTTTCAAGATAAGAGCATGAGGTTCAATGCATTTTAAATACAAAACCACAAAAGAATAATAGTAAAGCACCCTGAAGAGCACCATTTGATCAATCAATAAAGAAAACATGCAGAACCCCTGTTGTTCTTGTGATGAAATTGAGGCCTGACTATGCATAGTAGGAGAATGTAATCCACTCAGTAAAGGAATGCCTGACCTCCATGTGCTGACAAAATTTTCCACACAGCATCTATCGGCACATGAGAAGAAACATACAGAAACCTACTTTTATGATTTCTGTATAGAATGAAATTCTTGGAGACGTTAAAGCTATACCCCTATTTATGAGATGCTATTTAATAATGGAAAAGGAAAAAAGATATTAAAAAAACAAAGGATCAAATGCATTTATGAATACATTAACAACAGCCTAGCTATACCATACCCACTTAACAGCATATTTTCCTGTTGATGCCAGATCTTGATTGTGTTTGGTAAACAAGTATGTGGAGAAGTGGGTTTGGAATTGGAATTGGCAATCCTTGGCTGAATGCCTGAGGCAGACTAATTCATCTCCCCTTGTTCTTCTGTAAGTCTGGAGGTTTTAATAGGCCTCTCTCATGCTCTCCTCTCAGATCTTGTGTTTACTACACGTGTGTAGTAAATACAATAAATACAAAATGAAGACTACAGAACTGAAAGAGGGGAAAAAATCAACCACATCATCTTCACGCTGTATTTATGCACATGTTATTGCTTCTGACAGGTGCCTTCTCTTGCCCATGAATTAATCATATACAGTGCAGCTTTCTCAGAATCTCTTCAGATTCCCATGTCTACTAACCTGAGATTGGTTTTGTAGGCTTTGTGTTACATCTTTTGTTGTAGTTCTTGCTGTGAAGCTCAGCATTTCCCTTCCAGGGATTCCCATTCCAATCATGAAATGGCATCCTAACCAGTGCACAGAAGAAGGTAAAGAGAGCAAGAAAGAACCTGAAAGAAACAAATGCGGGGAGTAAGCCGGCAGGTTATAGAAATGGCTAGATATGTGTAAAAGTAAAAAGTTGAGGCTATGTACTGTTCTTATCTTGTACTGTGCTAAAAAGATTTGAAAGTCAACACCTTTTTCTTTCTTCCCTTGTATCTCATATTTTATTTCTCCCTTTATTTTTTGTTCCCTTAAAAATATGCATGCCACCCTTCATAGCAGACTTTCTGAGGGAAATTTAAAACAGATTACAAACATATCAGGTTCTAGTTCTGACCCTAATATCTGAGATTCAGAAATCCCTGATTCTTTTGAATTTCCAGAGGCTCATCAAGATCTGGCTTTTTCTCCTCTAGGGTGAGTATATTAGTATCCCAACATACAGGTACAACCGTTACAACCTTTGAGTTACAACCATTCATTTAGTGACCATTCAAATAGCACTGAAAAAATTGACTTATGACCATTTTTTCACACTTATGACTATTGCAGCATACTTGTGGTCACATGATCAAAATTCAGATTATTGGTTGTGGTATTTAGCATTGGTTGTTAGTCACCCACAGTTAAGGTGGGTGATCATACATTTTTTTCTAAATAAAACGAAATCAATAAATAGTAACATGTGTTTGTATATTTATTATTTACATTGTTTATGTTTATTTGACAACAATAAATCTGGCAGGTTTAAATAAAACATTTAGGATTCAAAGAAGCATATAGTTTATCGTGTGTGCCCACCAAAAAAAGAAGGAAAATGTTTAAAAGCAATGTGCATGATACAGAATGAGGGCTACTAGGAAGGATGGAGAGAATCAAATGTTCATCCAAATAATGCTGAAACTATTGTGGGTGCTTTTAAAGCATGGGTGTCAAACTTGCCGTGTCATGTTGATGTCATGTGATGTATCGCAACATTTTTTTCCTTTTGCGGAGCTGGGGTGGGAGTGGCCTGTGCATGACTCATCTGGCCCATGGGCCGCCGGTTTGACACCCCTATAAAGTATCACTCTTTGTATTATGCAATGTAAAACTTGGTAAATATTAAGCATAGCCAAAGTCTTCAAAATTCTTGCAAACTTCTATAACTGGAAGAAACCATCATAAGTGTTTCCAACCAGGAATCACATAAAACTAAGATACTCTGTTTCACAAGGTCAATTCAAAAGTCTCTTCCCTCTTTCTTTTCCACAGACAGGTTCAAAGAAAAACCTACAAAAGCAAACTTGAAAATTTAGAGATTTCCCCTTCTCTTTTCTTTTCCTCTTCCTTTTGTTCTTGTTTAAGTAAACCACTTCTTAAAAATAAATTTTCTAAATTAGACAAATTAGTTTGTACAAAAATGTATGTTCCTTCAAAAGAGAGTATCCATTGATTTATTTGTCAAACTTCTCTATTTCCAGAAATCCAATCATTCTCATTGGTTAGTAGTAAAAAGAACAAAAATAATAACCACCTAATCCATGCCAAGAGTGACTACTACCTTACTCCCTGAAGACATTCTAAAACAACTCAATCTTAAGTAGTCTTACAAAATCATCAAGGTAGGGTAGGTCCCAAACTAGCCTCAGGAGGTAGACAGGATCAAAAGTTGAAAATGAGCGATTATCCGTATCTTAATCTTTTAGTCTCGTAAACCCTTATGGATGATTAACCATAAAATGGATGGTATCCCGAACCAAAATATGGAGGATAAGAAATCTTATATTAAAACTATTTTTGTACGATATTTTATAGATATTTTTATTCTTTTTATTTTGCTACAACATGAAGGTTATGGTGACATAACAAACATTAAGCCATGGATTTTGATTGACATATCACAATAGTGTAGTTTGCATAAAATGATAAGCCATTCAACATCACATTAAATCCCAAACAAACAGTCTGTATTAAAACTTGTTAAACTTAGAGAAACACTGCTCCACCATCTTCCCAACACGGTCAGGGGTTGGCACAATCAGGGGTGAAGAGTCTAGAGCAGTGTTAGACTGCACAATTTGTAATTTATCTGTGGAAAATTTAGGACATAAATTGGTTGTGGAAGGTATGTTATATAATTTTATCTTTATTTTACTTGATGAACGTGGCGTGAATTAATTTCATGCAGGCATCTCTTTTTAAAATAATTCAGTTCCAACACATTTTCCAAATATGGCTGTGGAATTCTGGTAGTTGAAGTCCACATCTTGTGGTTTGCCGGCAGCCTGTGCAGACAGCAGCAGAATTGGACAGTGGAGAAGAAAGGGGATCAGTCCAGGAGTCTGGACAAGAGTCCTGCGTCTGATGCAGAGATGGGGCCAGGACCATCTGGGGAATGGGGTGCTGCCTCTGGAGCCTTTGGAGTCTGGCAGTAGCGAAGCAGAGGATCCAGGGGAGACTGTTCCCAGTGCGTGTGTGTGCAGAGCTGCTAGAAGCTGAGAGCAACTGAAACAAAAGAAGTGACTCGGGAGTAAGACTGGGAGGTAATTGCCCCTCCCATAAGGTATAAAGGACAGGCAAAGATGATGAAACCTTTGCAGGAAGCAAAGTCGTTCATTCGTTTCAGATTCATTCTTGAAGCTCTTTGTACTTCGGTTGGTTTTTGTTCTAGTTTATTTGACACTTTGTTATTGGCAGCACTTCACAGGAATGAAAGGTGGGTACTTATCTTGAGGGAGTGTTTGAGATTCATTACTGGCTGGGAATGAAAATAATTCCCAGCGTTGCAATAAAATAAGACTTGTTTTTAAAATAAGCATGTGCGTAATTACGTCTCGGAAGCCTTGGTCAGAACAGATCTAAAGTTACTAAGGTTGAGAACTACTGCTGTAACAGGTTGTTTCTTTATATTAAGAGGTTGATAAATTGCATTTAAAATCCAATGTTACATGGTCAGGCATTCTTTTTTCTCTCTCTCTTTGCTGTAGAATCATTCTTGTAATCTGGATAATTTGTAAGAAGATCTCCACTGTCTTTGGATTCTTAATGGCATTAGCAATAAAATTGTGTTATGTGATTCATAAGCATTTTTTCTATACCAGAGGGGTGATAAAAATGATTAGCAAGAGCTTAGAATCAGACTTGTTATGAATGCTTCAACCAAATAACTTGCTTTGTTACATAACAATGTGGTAATTACATGAACAGATGATTCTGATTGACTCTTTGGGGCATTGAAACAGACATTAAATAAAATGGTGGCTGCACTGCACATTTGCTCTGTGATTTTATGTGTAGCAGTCTTCAGCTGAAACATCTGCTATAATGAACTTGACATTTGCACTAATGGCAGCATCAGTTTACTTAATGTCCTGCATTAAATTTGCTTCCCCAAAGAGTTGTCCTTTTATTAAAGGCGAGGCCAAATTTGCTGCTGTTATTTTACCAAAACACATATTGCTTCTTGTGGAACTAAGAACAGAAGAGTTTGAGTTTCCAACACCATGTTCCATATTCCAGAGTAAAATGTGCACATATTAAATTTTGTGCCAGGACCCTAAAGTAACAAATTTAGATTGCAGCAGTGCATGAAGGCAGTTGATAAAGACATGCTCAAATACTCTGATGTCCTTGATTGAATTTTATTTTCTAACTAGCTTGATACCCGTGCTTCGCTATGAAACCATGTGGTCGGGCTTAGTTTTTTTGGGAGGAAAATAAGGGAAAAAATTCTTCCTCTGCCTACCAGCAACCATCGGTATTCATCTGGCTAGCATCCTGTCAGTGTGTGAGAGTTGAGGGCTGTTTGGAAAGTGAAACAGTATTTGCTATGTGAGCAAGAAGGAGTCTGGGCGTGGCTTAGCTCAACTGTTCTGTACTAAAGCTGCTTGGTGCTGTGAAACTAAAACTGAAACTCTTCTCCTCTGCTTGTGTTTTGCATTTAGAACAGATTTCTTTTGAATTGGGGTGGAGGAGTAGAACTCCTTAGCATCAGAGTGTGTTAATAATAATAATATACGAAATACTAATTCTCTGATGGTCATTTCAAAAAATCCTTTCTTAGTGAGTACCTAGAAGCCAAGAGGAACATACCCCAAGAGGGGTGAAATTCTACCGGCTTTGATCGGTTCTATAGAACCGGTTGTTAGGATTCTGCATAGTTCAGAGAACTGGTAAATCATGCCCCTGGATGGCCCCTCCCCTCTTTGCCTGCCCCTTCCCTTCCTGCCCAGTCAGTCAAGGTATTTCTTTTTTTCCTCTCCCGACAATCAGCTGTTCCAATGATCAGCTGTGCCAGGATCCCCCTCACTGTCTTATTTCTTCACCCAGGAGACTTCCCTAAGTCCCAGGAGGCAAAAAGGGGTGCGCAGGGGGGGATGGAGGTGCTGCGCCCTCCCAAGCTCCATTTTTTGCCTTCCTGAGCCCCAGGGAAGCTTTCTGGGAGCAAAAAATGCCCCCCAGGAGGCTTCCCTGAGGCCCAGGAGGAAAAACAAAACAGAGGGGGTGCTGCAAAAAGAAGAAGCCACGCCCTCCCAGTCACATGGTCACACCCACCTAGCCACATCCACCTAGCCATGCCCACAGAACCAGTTGTTACAAAATTTGAATTCTACCCCTGAATAAATGTGCCAAATTTCAAGTTTGTAGGCTTTATGGTTCTGGAAATTTTGTGATGATGTGTGAGTGGTATTTCACTTTTTATATATATAGATGAAAACTGGAAAATAGGATAACATCATTAGCTTAAAGATAATAGCACTCTCAGTCAACATGAGTCACTCCAGTTTAAACCATTGGGGATCATTCTTTGACATTATAAAGCCAGCCTGAAGCACTGTTCTAAAAAAATTAACCTCCTTTTTTATTATTTTACAATCAGGTTAAGATAGTTAACATACCTAATACTCCTTCCTTATCCTATTTCCTCTACAATAATGCTGGAAAGTGATTTGGGCTGAGAGAAAGTGACTGGCCCAAAGTCACTCAATTCACTTTCATATTAAGGTAGGACTAGAACTCACAGTCTCCTGATTTGAGGTCTCATTGATTTCAGTGGAGATGTATTAACCATTGCAAATAAAGCATATCCAGAGGCAGGGTGCTTCTAAAGATTTGGTGTTTTGTTATGGTGTATGATCAGGAAGTTTTGGTTAAATTGTACCCTTTGTTCATTACTGTAAAACAAATTGTTTGCCTTCTTCTTAAGAGCTATGGTAGCGCAGTGGTTAGAATGCAGTACTGCAGGCTACTTCTGCTGACTACTGATCGTCAGCAGTTTGACAGTTCAAGTCCCACTGGCTCAAGGTTGACTCAGCCTTCCCTCCTTCTGAGGTTGGTAAAATGAGGACCCAGATTGTTGGGGGCAACATGTTGACTCTGTAAACCGCTTAGAGAGGGCTGTAAAAGCACTGTGAAGTGGTATATAAGTCTAAGTGCTATTGCTATTGCTATTCTATTGGTATAGATCATTGCTCATTGCCAATTGGACTATCATTTCTAAAATACCAAGGCTGTACACAAATGTGAAGGGCACCAGACTGAGGAAGACTACTGTAGATATTACTGCTAAATTTTAGAAGCCATTCCATTCAGTACCCAAATAAAAATTTTTCGCTATGAAGATGAACTTTTACAATCTTTGCAAAACACAATGAATTTCATTTTACAAGGAGCAAAGATGCCAGAGACTTGGAAAGATGCAAATAGAACATTAATGTTCAAGGAAGGACAGGATTTAACTTTGACAAAAAATAATAGAACAATATCACTATTCAACAGTGATTTTACATGATTCAGAAGAATCCAGACAGACTGAAAATGATTGTACATGAATTTATTTATAAAGACCTATGTAGGTTTTTGCCCAAAAGATAGCTACAAGAATATTGATTGGTTGATCACATTTACAAGGTTGCCTATTTCATGGAAGGTAACTCTTTTAGAACTGTGCAGGGAATTTTAAAATATTTTAAATTGCATAGTGAAAAATAAGTTGCATTACTTGTTTTGAGATCAAATAAAGCTTTCAATAATTGAACTGGACTTTCTGTTTAAAAATTTATTTAAAAATTTCATGAAATATGAACTTTGGAAAGAGTTGTTTTTAATATAGATAAAATTGATATATACTTCACAGAAGTCACAAGTAATTAATAATGGAGATTTAATTAAACCACTGAGATACAAAAAAAGAACAAGGCAAGTTGTGTATTATCTCTTCTGTTTATTTTATTTTTAGAAATATTGAATAGAGACATAAGAGAAGTTGAATGGATTAAGGTCAAAAACATTAAATAAGAGACTTTTAAACTAAAAGTTTTGCACATAATCTGGTGCTGGTTATAATATTTCATTTAAAGTCAAGAAGATTTAATATAAATATCAATATGATAAATATGAAGTGTATGTTATTTCAAAATAATTATGTTGATTTGGAATGAATTAAAAAAAAGATATGTTAAGATGGGGAAAAACAGTTGTCATTGTTGGGGTGAATTTCTATGATTAAGATGAATATTTTGTCTAGAATTTTATGATGATGAAATAATCATCATAGAGAAACAAAAGGCCTTTGAAAAACAAAAGGCCTTTGAAATTAGAAAGGCATGATTTGAGATTTGGGTGGCATGGATATTTATGGTATGATAAAGTCATTTTTTATACATGTAATACTGAAAATATGGAACACATCTAAACCTAGATTGTGTCTTAAAATACTTTCCTGTTTCTCAGCAGAAGAAGCATTTTATACACGAGGAATTATAGGAAAACACAAATGCCTAACTTATTGTGAGATATTGGAATTTTGTAAATGGGAACCCAAAATAAAATAAAGAGAACAACTAATGTTATAGTCTTAAGGAACATTTCTACAAAATATTGTATTGTTGCTACATAGCTACCAAAATCTAAGGAATGTTATAACCATAAAGTAACTGCTGTAAAAAAAAGGGGGGAAATAATTTAATAATTTCTTTATATTTTTTCTCTTTTTTTCACACGTGCCTTTCTCCTGGAGGCCGTTCGGATCATCCAGTGTGTGGGGGAGGTGCTTCAGTCTGCGTCGTTGTAGGCTGAGCTTAATTACTGAGGATTGCTCCGCCCTTCATCACGTGGCTGCCTTGCAATCCCCAGTTTACGCTCAGCCTTCGTTAGGTTAGGCTGTGTATCTCCCACTCGTTGGCCGATTCAAGCATACTCATTATTATTTCAGGTTTGCCTTTTATTCCTGGTTCTCCCTTAGCCTCTGCGCAATTGGGGTGGCTGTAGCAGGGGAGCGCGTTTCTTCGCCCCCAGGGGATAGAGAGCGGGCGGTTTTCGCGCTCGGCGTCAATCCTCCCCCTTTTCAATTCGGCTCCTTGCCTGCCGCTTGTTTCGCGCCGCTCTCATAGCGGCTTTATCGATCGCGCTGATAAGCGCAGCTGGTGTTCCCCCCACCAAAACGCCGATCGCCCCAGCAAGGCGAAATTGCTTGGCTGCCTCGCTCGGCTCCTAGGTGTGCCGGAGAGGCTTAGTAGCGCTCTGAGCGGCCGGGATTAAAGAGTAGGTGGCGGCCGCCATTTTGGGCGCCGCCGCGTGTATAACGGGCGTAATCCTAATAGGCCTCGTTGGGCTGCGAAGGGCTAGCTCCTGTTGTAGGCCTGCCAGCCTATGAGAGCTACTGCAGATTCGATTTAATTGGCTATCTTGTTGGCTTTCGCAGCATGCTCAGAGCAGAGAATCGCAGCCTATCCCTCCCGGTTTGTGCCTGGGAGCTCCAGCTGCCAGAGGCCTACTCCAGCCTCAGGCGTTTATTTGGCCAATTGGAGATTTTTAGCATTATATCTGAGGTCACTCCCTCCTGGGAGCACTGAACAGATCCCTGTTCATTTCTTGTATATGAAAAATAAATAATAATAATAATAATAATCAATAATAATAATAATAATAATAATAATAATAATAATAATATAATGAAATATTATATAGATATATACATATATATCTATTGGTACATAGCAATAACGCATTACCAACACTGATTGGATTACATATACAGTGCTTATAAGCATGTATATATATATTTATATCAATAATTATAACAATAATAATATTGTAGAACTTACTTATCTAAATTCCAAAAGGGGCGCGGGCCAGCTGAAAGGACACCCGGCCTTTGTTGTAGGCAACCCTTGGCGAGCCAACCGCCTTAAATTGGAGCTATAGTCCTTTCTTCTATAATGGCAGATGACAATTCCACTAGAGGCCCTTCGTTGAAGGCCAGATGTCAGTCCTACCACCTGCGCAGTCAGGCTAAGGAAACCTCTAAGGAAACTTCTAAGACTTCTCAGAGAGAGACGCCCTAAGGCGCCATAGGGCACTGGAGAAAGAATTGACAGGTGATCTAGAGAGGCACAACCAGTGCCCCCAGCCCCCTTCCTTCTACCTCCACCCCCTCCTCCAGATTCCTTTTCCCTCTCCAGGCGCAGCTTACAGGGACACCAGGTGCCCGAACCGACACCAGACGAACGCTCGAAGCCACTTTCACACCCACGGCCGCTGGCCTGCGCCAGGAGGAGGCCGCCTCTGTCGAGATTCCTGCGCACATGCAGGCATGGATGGAACAGACTATCCGCCAGGGGATAGCAGAGGGCCTTTAACAGATGCCCAGGTCCGGTCCCCCTCGATGGCGCCGAACACGTCTCGCCATCACTCAGGTCCTTGCCTAGATTGGACCCCACTCATGGTCAGGTACCTTTATGGGGACAGCCCCGCTCAGAAGGGGAAATGGAGAAGGCTATAGAGGACCTGGTTCGGTTCGGGGAGGAGGAAGATCTTGAATGGGGGTCCATACACCAAGGGGAACCCCTATCGGAGATAGACCCGAAGGAAGGGGACATGTCCGAGGGCGAGGCCTCACCCCCATCAACTCACCTTGTGGGTTTGTTCAAAGCACACATTTTTAAATCCCTGCTATTTAAGGCCAAGAGCATTTCTGGCCTATCTGTCCAGTCCTCCTCGCTCTCCCCCTCCGGCAGAGGGACAAGAGGACACCGTTTTTAGGCAACCTGTGGTGGAGGCAGAAGTTATTCCGGCCCCACTCATATTTCACGACCTAGTTTCAGACCTGTGGGACTCTATAAGAGCTCCCCTGCCATCCAGCCAGGACAAGAGGTTCTTAACCTCAATTCGAGCTCCTGCAACTTGCTTAACACCCCGAGGTAGACGAACCCTTCGTTGGCTTAGTTTCCTCGTCCTCCCCAGTGACCCCTTGGAGGCTCTACAACCCGAGGACAAGAGGTCCGAACTGCCGTTGAGTAGGGCTCATCAGGCGACACCTGGGCTGTCAGATCGGCCATGGCCGCTTCCTTTTCACCAGGTCCTCGATCCGGTGGCTCCGCCAACTGAAACAGCATGTTTCCCCTCTAACACTAGGGCACATCAGGTCATCGTAAAGTTAACGGCCGCAGTGGAACCTCGGCCGACGCCACCTACCACAGCCCTTTGTCAGGTGGCCTAGAGGTAGAGCACTTGCCTCACAGTCAGGAGGCCGTGAGTTCGATCCCAGGTAAAGGCTGATATTTCAGATAGTCTCTCCTGCTCTTGTACATTACCTCAACGGTTAAGTTCTCCGCCCGAGTAATAACCTCTCTCGTTACAGCTCGCCGCCTACTCTGGCTCTAGCACTGGCAGGCGGACATAAAAAACAAGGTTAAGCTGGCCACTGCCCCTATTAAGGGGACAGACTATTTGGCACCGCCCTGGAGCCATTGCTATCTGAAACCTGAAGCAAGAACAGAGCCAGTTTGGTGTAGAGGTTGAGGTACCAAACTACAAAGCAGGACGCTGTGAGTTCAAGTCCTACTAAGAACAAGAAAGCCTCTGCCCTTTCGGAAAGGTTCCTCCCGACCCTTCTACCAGTCCCCTTCCAGCCCAGGTATCCGAGACCCCCTCCTTCCGGCATTCCAGCCCCAGGATCGAGCCGATCCAGGTTACAGGAACAGGAGGGCGGCAGCCAGACGGCCCTTCACGGGCCCCGGAGGGAAGCCTCTGGCGCACCAGATAGACCCTGCTCCTCCCTTCCCATCGAGGATGCCTCAGGCATTTCGCCGACCGATGGGATTCCCCACTTCCGATGCCTGGGTCTGTGGCTCCATCAGGCTTGGTCTCGCGCTTGAATTCCAGCGCCCCCGACTTCTTTATGGCATCCCCCTTTCGAGGGACCCCACCAAACACAACTCAATGGATTCAGCCATTCAGCACACCATCCCAGCGGGGCAGGGTTTTTCTCCCTCCTCTTCGTGATTCTCAAACCCTCAGGGGATGGAGGGCGATTCTAGACCTGAAACGCCGGAACCGTTACCTGATCTACCGCAGGTTCAAGATGGACACCCTACAGTCCATTCTACTGGGCATCAGGCAGGGGACTGGCTAGCCTCTATAGACCTTTCAAGGCGTCTCCCCACTCCCATTCCGGCCCTTCCATTCCATATTCCTCAGATTCTGCTACAACCACCGCCACTTCCAATATGTGGCTCTTCCCTTTGGGTTGGCCCCTGCCCCAAGGATCTTCACTAAGGTCCTCGCGTCTCTGGCGGCCCCCGCAGGAACCTCCCGGTTCGTCTCCATTGTTACCTGGATGACATCCTCGTCCTGTCCCACCCCAGTCTCTAGGCAGGGAAGGATGTCAGAACTACCCTCTCTGCCCTCCAAGACCATGGGTTCCTGGCAAACTGGCAAAAGAGCCGACTGTTACCACCTACACGGATCACCCCTTGGGGCCCGTCATTAACTCAGTTCGAGGAAAGGTTTTCCTTCTTCGGAAAGATTCCTTAACATTCAGGAAACCGTCAAACAAGTCAGACGTTCAAGAAGGGTAACACCTTAGAATTGTCTAAGCTACTAGGTAAAATGGTCTCATGTATTTCCATTGTTCCCTGGGCCCGGTTACACACCAGGTCCCTACAGTGGTTCCTGCTCCCGTTCCAACGGTCCTGCAGAAGCAATTCAAAGGCCACGGTCAAGGTGCCTTCAAGGGTCCTCACGTCTCTCCTCTGGGTACCAGTCCCGCCATCAACAAGGGACATGGCTTCAAGGAGTCCCAACGCCTCACCCTCACCACAGACGCCAGCCTGTCTGGATGGGGCAATCACATCCACTCGCTCTCGACTCAGGGCACATGGTCTCAGGTTGAACGAGCATGCAGTATAACTGGTTGGAACTCCGCGCCATCCGCCTGGCCCTGCGCAACTTCCTCCCTCAGGTACGCGGGCGGCATGTCCTCATACTCGCGGACAACATCACGACCAAGGCCCATGCCAACCGACAAGGGGCACCAGTCCATCCGTTTGATGAGAGAGGCCGAGCGCCTCTGCCATTGGGGGAGCGCAATCCCTCTCTCTCAAAGCTGAGCACATCTCAGGGGACTTAAACACCCAAGCAGATGGGTTGAGCAGGACCACGGTGGACCAGCCCAAGTGGCGACTCCACCCGTCACTGTTCAGGGAAGCAACCAAGCTGGTCGGTCTCCCGTTAGTGGACCCTTCGCATTCCTCCCCAACACTCGACTCCCCAGGCTTTCTCGAGGTACCCCTCCCACGGGCCGAGAACTACAATGCCCTCCGTTGCCCCTGGCCATCAGGGCTTCTATATGCATCCCTTTAGCCCTGGCCCCAGAATCATCAGAAGCTCATCTCCGAGAAAGCAGAACTGATTCTGGTGGCACCCTACTGGCCCAGGCACCCATGGCTTGTGGACCTCCGCAACCTATCGGTGGCCCCTCCTGAAAAATCCCTCCGATCAGGATATCCCTTTCTCAGGGTCCCCTCCAGCACCCGGATCCTTAGTGGCTCCTGTTAGCAGTTTGGAGGTTGAGCGGGAGCGCTTAAGAAAGGGGGCAGTTTCTGACCAGGTTATCGATACTATTCTAGCCGCCAGGCGCCCTCCACAACCCGGATATACAATGCCACTTGGAATAGTTTCTGCAAGGGTGCCAGGGTTCCAGGTCAACCCGCTTTCACCCTCCATCGTTCAAGTGTTGGCATTCCTCCAAGAGGGTCTGAGGAAAGGTCTTCTCCGAACTCCCTGAGGCATCAGGTCGCAGCCCTTTCAACCGTCATTGTTTTGACAATCTGGGGTCCCTTCCCTCCACCCTCGCATCAGGGCATTCCTCAGGGGAACCACCAACTTTGTCCCCCAACGGTTCACAGATACCCTACCGGGGACCTCAATAAGGTCCTGGTGGCCCTTCTTAAACCCCCTTGAGCCTCTCAGGGTATCCACTCTCCAGTTCCTAACGTACATAGTCGTGTTCCTGGTGGCCATTACCTCGGCTCGCCGAATATCAGAGATAGCAGCCTTGTTGGTGAGGTAGGACCTTTGCATCTTCCATGCCGACCGGGTAGTTCTCCGGCCGGGCCCTACCTTCTTGCCCAAGGTCAACTCAACCTTCCACAGGGCACAGGAACTTACACTTCCGAACTTCTGCCCCGATCCCCCATGGGAAAGGGAGAAGCTCTGGCACACCCTGGACGTTAGACGGGCCCTCCGCATTTACATTAAACGTACCCAACCCTTCAGGAGATCCGAATACCTTTCCTCTCCTTTCAGCCCATATCATTAGGCCACAAAGTGTCCCCGTCAACCATCGGCCGCTGGATTAGCGCTACTATTTCCAAGGCGTACTTGTCCCAGGCCCTGCCGGTTCCCAGCGGAATAGCGGCACACTCCACCAGAAGTGCTGCTACCTCTGCAGCTGGGGCCACTCAGGCTCCAATTGCTGGTATTGGTCGGACGGCCACTTGGGCCTTCCCATCTCCCTTCATTAGACATTATAAGATAGACATATTTACCTCGGTGGAGGCTTCGTTTGGTAGAAGAGTCCTCCAGCGAGTCCTCGAGGAACCACAGGGTCACAGGACCAGACGGAGTCCCCGTGGGACAGCCAAGCTTTGGTATGTCCCACACACTGGATGATCCGAACGGCCTCCAGGAGAATGGGCGTTGGTTCTTACCTGACACGCCATTTCTCTGGGGGCCGTGAGGATCATCCAGCCCCACCCTTATTAGTTTTCCGTCTGGTGGGGTCTTGTTTCGGCCAATGAACCCTTTAGCATAGTAAGAGGAGACCAGGATTTCTATTCACTCTCGACTTCGCGTAAACTGGGAATTGCAAGGCAGCCACGTGATGAAGGGCGGAGCAATCCTCAGTAATTAAGCTCAGCCTACAACGACGCAGACTGAAGCACCTCCCCACACACTGGATGATCCTCACGGCCCCCAGAGAAATGGCGTGTCAGGTAAGAACCAACGCCCATTTTCTTTTCTTATTTCCTTTTTTCTTCTCTGCTCATTCTAAATTTTAGTGATTGTTAACTTTCTTCTTAAAATTTTAATATAACATCTGTCATACTCTCTCTCTGTCTAATTAAAGATTTTGAAGTGCACACTATAGAGATGGCAAAAGAGCTTACCTGCTGAATCAGTATGTTTATCTGAAACTTAAATAAATCTGAAGTGAACTAAAACATTGACAGAAAAATGTTCACTTTTTCAGGCCACTGAACCAAATCATATGACAGTAAAGGTCTGAAGCAGAGTGTTGCATATAAAATTATAGGCAGATTTCTCATTTTGCTTCATAGTTTCATCAGGTCTGAGCAATGCAGAAAAACATAAAGTGCTGCAACATAACAAGATGTGATGAGGCAAGAGAAGAAAAAAATAAGATTTTCATTGTGATATCAGTTTGATTGCTTGGAAGATGCAGAGAGGTGTGTAATTGCGGGAAACATAATATAGTCAACCTTGTATAGGTTAGTACATATATATTTTAGCTCAAATAACAGTTTATTAAATCATAGTTTTATCCGGTTGGAATACGATTATTTAGCCAGTATAGATTTAGGCTAACGTCTGCATACACATTTAAACTAAATGCAATCACTCAGATTTATCAGTTATTGATTATGCCTAAAGCAAAAGCTCATGGACAATTCCTGTCCCAACACTTATTATAAAATGCTTCCCTCTTTATAGATCAACAGTTACTCTCTGTTGGAATGAAGGAAAGTGAATCATAAAGACAACCCATTCTTCTTTGTAAGGAATATTCTTTAGACCAGTAGTGGCTCACCTTTTGGCACTGAGTGCCGAAACAGGAGTGCATGTGCACACGTGCACACTGGAAACCAGAAGAGCAGCTACCCGATGTGCGCAGGCGGGAGCGCCGGAAACCAGAAGAGCAGTTAGAAACCGGAAGCTTAGCTTCTTGGCGCGTGCATGTGCCCAGCCACCTTGTCTTCCTGTTTCTAACGCACATGCGTGCGCAAAGACCAGCTGGCTGGCGCACGAATGTGTTCTGGGGAGCTGCTCTTCCAGTTTTTGGTGCTCCCACGCACGCGAAGACCAGCTGGCCAGTGCACATCTGCACGCCAGAATCCAGAAAAGCAATGGGCAACAGCTGGCGTGCCCAGAGAGATGGCTCTGCATGCCACTTCTGGCACGTATGGCATAGGTTCGCCATCACGGCTTTAGACTGTTAAAAGATGTTGGAACTACATCACAGGCTACCTTGTTTATCTCAGTTATCTTTGATGTTTCAATATTTGAGTCATAGTTTATCATTTCCAGTAAACATACAGTAGGTAGCAGATGCATAGTATCAGTAATTATACTTTGAAGGTCATCTGGAAAAAATCCATTTTGATGTTTTTCTAGGATAAAGCTGTTCTTATTGCATGTTTAAAATGATGTTTTGCATTACAGAGATACATTTTCAGTTCCTTTCAAAGAGCACAAACTGCTACTTATTGATATACATTATTATGGTTGCTCATACAGTTAGCCAGATTTGGCATTTTTTCTACCTATTGAGTCCTTTCCAAGGACCTGACATAGGGAAATGTTTTCTGATAGTGTTACAGGTATTGTCGCAGGATTATATGATTATTTTAAGTGTTTTCACTGTAAATGTAAACTCTATTTTGAGCTAGTGTTATCCCTCTGTCGGTGTTTGTTTGTGGGTAGTTAGCCAATAAAAGTGTTTACATTTGAGTTGGTTAAGACAACAGTGCAATTACATTTTTTCATTACATTCAGTTGCATATTTGATTGAAAGTTGTAAAACATCAGAGAAAATATTAAAGAAGAGAATACCAGAAGAGACATCCAAGCAAAAGAAATCAATTTTGTTAATGGCTCTCTTCCTTTTTTATTACTCTCAGTGTTCAGTTTTTAAAATTGAACAATGAACACTGTAAAAATAAAAGACAACCAAGTGTACTTAACTGATTAAAAAGATACTAGTCAATTATTGTCAGTATGTTCCTAAATCTGCAACAGAAGTCTAAGTATGAAGAACGATGTATTATGAAAAGTTGAGTAATCCTCGGGGGATTTATGACCTTCCAAAGCATATTTTCCCCAGAACAAAAGATTTGGCAGATTACATTTCCCTTTTTTTCCTATAATGTGAACTGAAGTTTGCCCTTTGCAAAGGTAATGTGCTTGCATATTTTGACCCTGATAAATTAGTAAATTTAGAATCACTTTTTTATTCTAGTTGTAATTTTACCGCTTAGCTTAACCAACCAATAAAAAATGGCAGGAGTGCACAGAACAAGTATTATTTCCATTGTTATCATTTAATACTGAAGTCTACTTTGCTAGACATGAAAATGTGAGGATCTCACTATTTTCCAAATATTCTTTCCTTGCTGCTTTAGAAATATTTTGTTTTCTTTCTATTTGTCATTGAGAAAGACATATACAAAATTCAAAGCCTGCATTGTTGTTATTTTTTACAAAAGATGTATGAGTTAATTTATGTCTTTCCCCTGTCATTGTGACAGTAGCAATTGCTTTATTCAATATAACATATTTTGCATATTGGACACTTAAGTTATTTAAAGAAGGGGTAAATACAGGTAGTATTTGACTTAACCATCACAATGTAGCCAAAATTTCCTTTGCTAAATGAGACAGTTGTTAAATGAGTTTCCCCAAATTTACAACCTTTCTTGCCACAGTTGTTAAATGAATCACAGCAGTTGTTAAAAGTGATAGCACTTATAGTTGTATATCACTTTGCAGTGCTTTACAGCCCTCTCTAAGCAATTTACAGATTCAGCCTATCTGGGTCCTCATTTTACCCACCTTGGAAGGATGGAAGGATGAGTCAACCTTGAGCCTGGTGAAATTCAATCTGCTGAACTAAAGGCAGCTGACAACAGAATTAGCCTGCAGTACCACATTCTAACCGGTGTGCCATCACAGCTCAGTGGTTCAGTTAATACAGTTGTTAATTGAATTTGGCTTTCCCATTGACTTTCTCAAAAGTTCCCAAAAGATAATCACATGGCCCCGGAACACTGCAACGCTTATAAATATGAGCCAATTGTCAAATACTTGAATTTTGATCACATGACCTTGGGGAGGCTGCAATTGTTGTTAAGTGTAAAGAATGGTCATAAGTTATTTTCTTCAATGCCATTGTACCTTTGAAGGGTATAAATAGTTGTAATTTAAGGCTACCTGTAGCATAGTGTCTATCAGCACCAAGATGGTCTCAAACACACTGTTTGCCATCTGCCATATTTTCTTTTTTTCATGTAGAATTTTATTAAGGACTTTAATTGCATTGTAAAATCTAATACAAACTAGAAGAAGAAAAGAAGGAAGGAAGGAAGGAAGGAAGGAAGGAAGATTAGAATGGTGCAATAGAAATGAAAATTAGTATTTATATATGGTAAGGGGAATCTAAGGTGATGATCCTGGATAAATTTGCTACAGTCAACATTAAAAACCTTTTTAGTCTAGCTTGTTTCAGAGTTTATGTATAGGGTAGCTTTGTAACTCTCCAACATGGTACTCAAATATGCATACAGTTGTAGGATTTGGTATCATAGAATCCTTAATAGAATTATTATCAAAGTAATATTTAATACAGTGTAAAGAATTATTATAATTCATGCAATCCATAAGTATTTGATGCATTCATCTTTTTAAGTAGTGATGTAAATGTTTAAAAATAATTTTCTAATATTTATCTCAAAGATTGCTTGAAGGGTGAGATATTATAGGATTGAGGCCTGAAGATATAAATAAGTAAGAATATAGGAAGAGAGAAGCGAATGTGCAGTCTTTAACTTTTTATCTCTGATTCATTATTTCTGTAAGCTGCCCTGAGTCAGGCTGGAGCCAGACAACATCAAAATCAAATAAATAAATCAACCAACAAACAATGTTTTGCACAAGTAGAGCATGGACTATCTATCTTTGCACCAATATGGTCCTGATACATCTGCTGTCCACATGCTTTCGACAGTTTTTAACTCATGCAGCTCTACTATCCAGACTCAGAATCTCCTTAAAGGCAACTTAGAAGAGAAGGACTAGGGGTGACATGATACCAGTCTTCCAATATTTGAGGGACTGTTGCAGAGAAAAGCACCCGAGAGCAGGACAAGAAGTAATAGGTTGAAACCTCATTGAAGAAAGATCCAACCTGAAACTAACAAGAAATGTCTTTATAGTGAGAATAATTAGTCAGTGGGATGGCTTGCCTTCAGAAGTTATGGATGAACCATCACTGGATGTTTTTAAGAAGAGTTTAGAGAGCTATTTGTCTGAAATAGTATAGGATGCTTTGCTTGAGCAGGGGGTTGGACTAGACAACCTCAAAGGTTCCTTCTAACTATGTTATTCTGTATTCTATAGTCAGTTCTCATTGTCTCATTGCATATTCACAAACCACTCCAAGATTTTCTCCACTTCGCCCTATGTTTACCAGGTGACATCCTCTCCAGCAGCATGTTCTACAGCATAAATTTAATCATACTGTCTGTAACTAACATTTTTTCTAGATAGATTACCCCAGCTGCAAAAGTGCCATTTTGCATTAACATTTTAAACATTGATAACAAAATTTCTCCTCAAAGTCTCATATATAAAAGTAAATACATGTGTGTATACTTTATTACTATATATTACTATATATTCTTTCTTTTACTTAACTTCATAACTTACTATTGTCATTATCTTTGTTATTTTTTCCTATTCTCTCCCTCTCCCCCCCCCCCTCCCTCCATCCATCCATCTTACTTTTACAAATAACTAAGCTTATTGATAATGTGGTCTGGATATTCAAGAAAACGAAAAGCCAAAAGCAAACATTTCTCTTATTACACAAAGTTTTTGCTAAAACCCACCAAATTCCTTATGAAACATTGAGATGTTTCCAAACTAAAGATCCTTCCTTTCCAAAATAGTCATTAAATTTGCGATATGAATTAATTTTCCTTTGTCAGTTTTCATCCCCCCTCCCCAGGATGATGAAAATAGATGCAGATGTTTTGGAAAGTAAAGTAAAATATAGCAATCAAAAATATTGCTTACAGCAAAGGAAATACCAGAAGAAGTGTTTAAAATCTTGCAGCACAACACAGTCAAAGTTTAGTATGTATTTCGTAAGCAGACATGGAAAAAAACAGCACTAGCCTGGAAAAAAACAATAACTTATATTCCATTACCAAAAATGGACAGTTCAAGGAATGCTTAAACTAGTAAATGATTGTTCTGTATTTATATCACATGCTCATAAGATAATTATCATGCTTCTGGTATTCCAAAATACTTCATATGAATAAATAGGAATATTTTCCTCTTTGACAATAAAAACATCAAAACAATTGCTGAATGTAATTCCATTATGAAGAACTATAATGTAGTTCCTTTAAAAAAAAAACATTGCTTCTATGGATGGATAGAAATTCTCCTTTCCCTTTTATTTTAGAATCTTTTCATCTTGGTCTGAGTTACAAATATTATGATACTCAAAAATTAAGCAATCATCTACAAGGTTATGTGATGTTGACATGCAATTAACCTCAAACTAATCTGCTAATGGGAAGATAGTGCATTTAAGAAGAATGTCATTTGCCATTTCTTTCATCACATGTATTTTATATTTTATTTCATTATGTCAGTACCTTATCCAGTAGCATATATTGATGTAGAATCCTTTCTTCTTTCACTGTTGTTCTTATTGGAATTTTGATGTTATGTGTTTGCAGAGCTCGTGCAATTAAGATAACAGATAACAGATAATCAGAGTTGGAAGGGACCTTGTAGGTGATCTAGTCCAAGCGGGAAACCCTGCACCATTTCTGACAAATGGCAGTCCAATCTCTTCTTGAAAGTCTCAAGTGATGGCGCTCCGATAACTTACAAGGGCAAGCTGTTCCATTGGTTAATTGTTCTCACTGTCAGAAAGTTTCTCCTTATTTCCAGGTTAAATTTCTCCTTGTTCAGTTTCCATCCATCATTCCTTGTCTGGCCTACAGGCACTTTAGAAAATAGCTTGACCCCTTCCTCCTTGTGGCAGCCCCTCAAATATTGGAATATGTCTCCCCTGGTCCTTCTCTTTACTAGACTAGCCAAGCCCAGTTCCTGCAACCGTTCATTGTTTGTTTTAGTCAATTAGTACTTGAGGTTACAAAAAAACCCTCCTCCATTATTTCTAGATTTTGTATCCAGTTATTTTGCCAGTCAGTGTCATGCCCAATTCCATCTAAGTCAGGGCTGTCAAACTCACGACCTGCAGGCTGGATGCGTCACACATTGGCCATGCCCCTGCCCAGTTTAGTGAAGGTGAAAAAAGTCCCGATATGTCACATGATGGCATCATCATGACACAAGTTTGACACCCTTGATCTAAGTGATCCAGTATCTTTGTAGGGGAGAGAGATCCCAGCAATGAAATTTGAGTTGCGCTGGCTTGTAGTTGTCTCTATTACACAAGGACAAGAAACTGTGAGTGACAAACTTCATTTTCATTTGTAAAGTATTCAAGTTTCAAAGGGCATCCATCAGCTGTAACTCCTTTGTATATTCAGACATCTGCAAAAGTTATGGCTTTCCCAATGTTCTGTCACCAGAAACAGTGTGATTAACTGAGATAACAACAATTAGTACTGTGAGAATGCTAGTGCTCTCCTACATACAAAAAAATTCAAATTCATAATATTGGAGCAATTTAGAAAGGGAAGTTGACTATATCTTATAAGAATAGAGCTGATTAGGCATTTCACCAAAGTTGTGGTTCAACATTGCTGAAAAATCCAGAAAATGTACACAGAACTGCTACAGCCTGTCCTTTGGATTCACTTGGGGGTGTTTGAGAGAAAACTCATGAGACCACACCTCCCTCTCCCTTCTCAGCTGTTTTTATTCATCTAATCAGTCAAGACCATGAACCCAAAATTCAGTCTGCAAAATATCTGATTTGTATGGACTGCAAAGTCTGTCGGTCACATGGAGGACACATTATCAACACTTGCAAGGTGAAAGGACCTTCCAACTGCCAAATACAGGCAATATCTACTTCCCAGAAATAACAAGACTCAAATTACAAACAATTTATTGGTTTGCAAGCATTCCATAATAGGATACAGATGAAGTCATGGTAAGATATGCATGCATGTTACAAAAATAAGCAATTTCTTTACATATATTTTTTATCACATATATATAGTAAATACAGAGTTACATTTTTTTCTAGAGAGGGTAAACTTTATCAGCAAGATGTTATTTTGGATGCAATGGTAGATAGAATATTGACCAGAGACTGGTTTTGATTTGCTTGGCATGTCTTGAATGGTCAAAAGGAAGCTTGTTTCTCAAGGATTTATTGATTTTTTTTCATTATTATTCAACGTATTGACTATTTCATGCTGCTCACTTCATAACCACAAAGGAAAAGAATGCAGTATGTTGTTTGTCCCGTTATGGGAGTTGATTTTCGTTTCTGATTGAAAGCTTATGGATAAAATTAAGTCAAGAAGCTTTCTATTTCTCTTCCCCTTTGTATAAATAGAGATAGAAAACATTGAGGCTACTGGAAGAGTGTTTTTAAAATTCCAAGACCCATTAAGCAAATCTCTATTTGTAGTTTCAAAGCATTTATGTATTACTAATCCATTTCTATCTACCACCCACACCATTGATAAACCTTTGAATAGGAGATGTCACCTGAATTAAGCCTCTTGGTTTGGGAGAAAAATGTCTCTATTCTTTTAACCATAAAAGAGGGCAGCACAGAAGATAAACATTTTTCCTATCTGGGTCTGCTTCTTTGTTTTCATTAAAATATATTCTGATATGTGGGCAAGAAGAGGTGCACTTAAAGATATACTGAGAAATTAAGTTGTTTAAATATTATGATGAAGTTGTGGAAATAACAAATGCTGAAATCAGTGTAGTATAAGAACATTGTGGAGAAAGGGGGATTTTATATATCTTAATGTTAAGAAAGATGTTTCAGCCGCAGAATTAACTAGGTTAACTTTGAGCCAGCATTGTCTCTCAGTCAAACAAACTTCATGGAGCCATTGTTGTAGGAAAAAACAAGTCTTAGACCCATGATGGCGAACCTATGGCATGCGTGCTATAGATGGCACGCAGAGCCATTTGTGCCGCCATGCAAGCTGTAGGCAATCTTACCTCACTGGGCATGTACGTGCCTCACAGCTGATTTCAGCAGGTTTGAGGCCTTTTTCGGCCTGCCAAAGACTTGAGGAAGACTTCTGCAGGTTTGCAGGATGAAAACTAGCCCCATTTCATCACTTTCTGTTTTTCCAAAAATACCAGAAGTGATGAAACGGGCCTAGTTTTCAGCCTGCAAAGCCTGCAGAAGCCTTCCTCAAGCCTTTGGGAGGCGAAAATCAGTTGTGAGGCGCAGTGCAGGTGAGGGGGTGGGGTGGGTGGGTGGGGATTACACGTGCATGCGTAGGGGTGTAGGTGGGCGTGCATTGCCTTCTGGGTGCTGGTACACAAGTGCGAGCGTGCAAGCGCACACACAATTTTTGGCACAGGAGCCCAAAAAAGGTTAGCCACCACTGTCTTAGACTGTGCTTCGAAATAAGGGCATACCAAGTAAAATTGTTAAAAATATTTCATATTAAAAGAACATCTTCAACACTTACTAATTCACATATGTGTGCAATCCTATTCACTCCATTAACTAAATCGTAGTTTTGTTATGGTGGCCATTGATATTTTTGTGTAGATTCACAGTAGTTGTTTTGATTTTGACAATTATTAAATAGACAATGGAAGAATATATATCACTTTTGTTCCACAAAATCCAGTTTTATGACTCATTATTTTGTAGGGTATTCTATAGCAAGTTATACATTGGGACTACGCCTCCCCCACTTCCCCCAATCCATATCCAATTCTCATAGATTGCCTGGACAAGTCCCTGCAAATTATTTTGGTCAAGGTTTTTCAGAAGTGCTTTTCCGTTGCTTCCTTCCTAGGCCAGCAACAAAGTGACTGGCCCAAGGTCACCTACCTGGCTTTGAGTTCAAAATCGGATTAGAACTCAGTAGGCCAATTTTGATTTATTTGAATTTTATCCTTCCAGTTTAATTGATTGTATAGGTTTTTTTTAAAAAAAATAGTTTCTTCTTGATTGTCTAATTCTACATAAATTTTCACTGGCTTTGTGAATTATTTACTCTCTGATCTGTTGTTTATATGTACATACACACACACACACACACATACATTATGTGTGTGATTGGGAGTCAGTGCTGCTGCTTTAGTTGTCAAGCTTGCAAAATTCTTTTGTCCTAATTCTCCTAGAAGTTTCATATCTGCATGCTTTAATAAACACTGGATTATAAAAATATGACTCCTGGAATCATTTTCTGGGAAATCAAAGTGCTAATATAGTATTGTGCTGCTGCACCTCATGTGCATTTTTATAGGCATCTGTTTTATCACTGTAATAAACAATGATGGAGAGGGTAGGCCTTTGATTACATTCAGTGCAGCTTTTTATATATTCTTTAGTTGGTATTAATTGAGTAAAGTGGCTTTAAAATGAAAGTGTGTGGGCAAAGAATCTGTGGGACTTCAGGAAAGCAACCCCCCCTTTGGATACAACCGTCAAACCTTACTGATGTTTATTAAAAACATTGTATATATACATATCTATATTTCACCTTTTGGTTATCAAAGCTGTCTTGGTACCATGGTGATAACATCATTCAGTAAAGTAAGAGACTTTTCCCGTGGATAAGAACTCTTGGAATGAAGTCTGGGTTCAGATCAAAAAACCATTTATAAAATACACTGAGAGATCTTTAGTGATAGATTATTTTTATTTATTTTTTTGCTTTGCAAGTTGATAAGAACTTTTCAAATTCACATTTGTTGTAGTTTCTTTTTTTCCCCCAGTGATGCCAGTTTGAAAGAGATCAGGCTTTATTACAGAAATGTATAGTTGCTAAAGAATAAGACTGCCTGTTTTGCTTTTTAAATTTTATCTCTCTAAATCTCTGTGGATTTCTTTCTGTTTTATTTTCACTTTATTCCTTGTAATTAGACTTCACTCTTAACCTTGAATATTTTTCTGCACTTAATGTCTTTATCTTTCCAAACACTGTTATTAATCTCATTTCTTCTGGTTTCACTACTACCTAAGTATTTAACTGTTAGCACTTTCTTGACTCCTTTTATTATTGTACACTTTAACTGGACTTTTATTGCTTTTGCTGCCTTTCCTTTTGAGCTGTCTTTCCACTTTATCTTTCCCCAGAATAATTTGTTTGCTTTCCTACACATTTTCTTTGAGCTTCTGAGATAAGGAGTCTGTAGCCATCAATTCCTCTCAGCTTTATTTTGGAGTTTCTTGTGGCACTCTCTCTTCTGGATGGCTTTTGCTCATTTTTCTCCTATAAGTGATTCTGTATCTTCCTTGTAGTCTTAATGGTTGTCCAATCTCTTCTTAAAAATATCCAGTGTTGTAACAACCACAATGTCTGGAGGCGTTCCACTGATTAATTGTTCTCCCTGTCAGGAAATTTCTCCTTATTATAGGAATGCAGGAATCTCTTTTGACATTCTCCATCTCTTTGTCTCAGCTGCTCATGGACTGCTGCTATTGTTATTGTCTGGTTTCTCTTCCTGGCCCTGGCAGCCATCACTATTTCAGTGGATTCCAGATGACATAGGGTTGGGAAAAGCAGCAGTTCACCTAGACATCAACTAAATTTTAGTTGTGTCATCCTGGTTCCGCAAGGTCAAACTTGGTACTACATCAAAAAAGATACGTTTGTCCACAATAAGCACCTGTCATTGAAACTGCACATGCAGAATGTCATCTATGAATTTTGAGGCTAACAATATGAATCAAAACAACCAGAATTAGAATTCTGCCAGTTTTGCTTGAATACTAGGTCAGTGGTATTTTCATATATTTATAATGCAGTCTTGTGTCTATTTACCTGAAAATAAAATCAATTGAGTTCAGTGGGATTTACTTCTAACAGGTATAAAATTATTTTGTTGAGTGTGTTTTGTAGATGTGTGTATGTATGTAATACTGTTGATTGTTGCCTCCTCCTATGTTTGTTTGTTTTTTTGCCCCATGCTAAATGTGAAAATAATTGACTTTTTCCCAAATTGCATTTTAAAACATATCAACAATTTCCTTTGACTCCTACCTTTGATTCATATGCACATTAATAGATTGGTTCCTGTAGACGATCTGTCCCCAATCTGCTGCCTTATAGATTATCTTGAGGAAAACCATTGGGGGAAAACAGCTATCTTGAGAAGGGTGCAATCTCCACCTATAAAGTTTTGGAATGAATCCATTACCTTCTCTATCTCTTTGAGTGCATATTATGAAGAAGCAGTTCTCCTTGCCTGCATCTAATGAGAGCAGACAACTGTAAAATTGAGGGACAGAGCAAATATTTGAAATATAGAATATTATATAGCCATTATTGGAAATCTCAGTCCTATTGAATACTTGCAGTGCATTTTAGATCTGATTAGGACTATTCAAGTTTTTACTGGACATAAAATTGAACTTCATTTGCACTCTATCTTTTAATGCCCTGCTGGAAATGTTTTAGACTGGACAGGATAGGAACAGCCTTCCCAAACTTGCAGCTTTCCAAAAGCATTAACTACAGCTCATGGGATTCTCAGCCCCCACGGTAGCCAAAAGTTCTGGATGCTGTAATTTCTGTACGTCTGGAGGGCACCAGTGATGGGAAAGAAGGAAGAGGAAGGATCAGTATATAAATGCAATATGGATGCTATAATTTTGTAAATTATCAGATTCAGAGCTCAATCCATATGCAGTTCCAAGTATATCTCCAGTGCCTTTATTGCAGTGTACAAATTCCACCAATGATAAGATAAGAAGCATATTTTAGTGAGTCACATCTGAAATAGTAGGCAGTCAGTATATTAAGACAACTCTCATTGTTACAATTTCAAACAAAAAACAAAATTATTGGTAGTGATGAGATAGTCTGAGCCAAGTGAAAACTCCTATCTATTTTTTCTAAACTGTAGATGATCAAATTGTAAATAGTAGTTTGTTCATGTGAATCTCAGATCTTGATTCTTGAAAACTTCATTTTTTTAAACCAAGGAGATATGTTAACAAGATTCTACTTAAAGAGTCTTCCTAAAATATATATATCTTAAGTTTCTTCTCTATTTTTTTTTGTATGTAATTATCATTAGAAAGCATTGGGGTGCACTCCATTTTCTTTGAGAAGGAGCAGCCCAATAGATAAAGGATGGATAGCAGCTTAGGCAAGATAATTTTCAATTCATGTCTAATTAAAAAGAGTATGTGATAACAGTAGCAATAAGCAAATCTGGAGCAAAGGGAAAGGGAAGACTTCTTTCTTTCCAACTTCACAGATATCTAGAAACATTGTTTAATGGGCAGGCACAAAAAAAAAAAATTGCTTCAGATATTTTTTGGTTTCTGAGGGTAGAAAATAATGCATAAGTGACTGATGGTGAAGAAGAGATGTCTTTATAATGAGAAACATTTTCCTTTTGTGAAAAGCCTGGATTGCAGATCAACCCCCGCGCTTCACACCTGTGCATAGTAGGAAGGAGAAAGAAGCACTGATTGCTTCTAAATGTATTGTTTAAATCATTATTGCTTTTATGTTCTTCCTGTGCCAACAATATAAATGTACATTTGCAGGAAAAAAAGAATGAGGATGAGGATGAATCCCATCTCTACGTTTTCATGCCAGCCAAACAAATGAATTCAAGGGGAAAAATGATTTAGCGCTTGAAAGAGCTTTCCTCTGTTGCCCTAGTTGATGAAGTAAGAGTGTTACATTGCAAACTGCAAATTGGTAGTCAGCTATCATAGTTCTGGCCTTTGAAAGTCAAATAGTTTTATATCTCTGCTTCAGCTTATGTTAGGAGAAATTTAAGCTGCCTTCCCCCCCTTTTTTTTCCATTCCTTCTTTCTTTCCTTTCTAATTTAAACGTCAGTCACGCAGCCATTTTTTATTACAAATTTCAGAAGACATCAGAGAGGGGCTGATTTCCATGCGTGTTAAGGTAATCCTTTAAAGGTCATCGTCGAACCAATGTGAACTTCCAAGATAAGGTGCCGAGAATGGGTATTTCTTTTTGTGTGTGTGTGTTATTCTGTGATAGGATATTTTGAGAGCTTACTTTGAAGTCTGAAGTTTTTACCTGCTGGATTCCAGGTGGCAAATGATGACTTATTAACGTGTTTCTGGTGAGCATGCACTTGTGCTTGTTCCACTGGCAGAAAACCAAGCTTTTAAGAGTTTGTTTATGACTACATGGCTGGGTGTGGAACTGAGTATGGAAAATCAAATTATTTTAATGGAGAAAGATCAGATGACCCTATTGACAATGAAATAAGTAATGTTTTAAGATTTATAGGCAGTAGGCAAGGAATGTTTGTTGTACTATTCTCATGTCAGGCATGTGTTCTTCTAGCAGGCTTCCATTCAAATATTGCAAATATAAATCTGATGAACTGTTTAAAAGGTAACAGAAGGTTATATTTTATTATCCTTTAGTCTTTTTGACAGGAAGAGCTAGCATTACCAATCACAGGCAAGGGGAAGAAATCCAATCTCTTTGAGAGCCCGCCACTTGTCAAGGTGAAAGAAGACAAATATATGGAAAGAAAGGGTGATTATAGGACTGGATATTTTGATAGTATGCTTTGGAGTAATCAATACCAGATATCGTTGTTTTAAAAAAGTGTATGACCACAATTGAGCCCCAAATTGCTGTTGCTAAGCAAGACAGTTGTTAAGTGAATGTTGCTCCATTTTATGAGCTTGCTTGCCACAGTTGCTAAGTAAATCACTCCATTCGTTAAGTTAGTAACATGGTTGTTAAGTAAATCTGGTTTCCCCATTAACTTGGCTTGTCAGAAGGTCACATGAACCTAAGGATACTGCAATCGTCATAAATATAGACCAGGTGCCAAGCATTCGAACTTTGATCACGCGGGGATGCTGCAGCCGTCATAAGTGAGAAAACTGGTCATAAGTCACTTTTTTCAGTGCCATTTTAACTTTGAATAGTCACTAAATGAATGATTGTAAGTCGAGGACTACCTGTATTTGTGGTGACTCTGAGAAATATTGGTTCCCTGGATTAAGAAAGTGTGTATATCTGTTTTTTTAATATTCTTTCTAAGCTTTTATTTCTTGCCTCCGTGCTGAATACAAAGGTGACCATTATAGTCTGTTGTGTTCAGCAGAGTACAATTCTGCAGTACTGCTAGATTTCTGAAAGGTAGCTGCCAGAGACTAAACCAGGTTTTCACTCTATTACAAAGATAAAACCAAAAGACATTTTTACAATGAATGATAAGAAAAATATAACAATAAACATGCATAATAAGTTGTGGGATAATAAATTATTGTAACCTTTAATTTTTGTTCTTTAAACTGATTGTCTCAGCATGTAGACATCCCATGCTGAAAGGCACTGTTAACTAGTAACATAATCCCCAAAGTGGTCAGCACTTATTTTCTTAAAGGGACAAGTGGCATTTAGCAACCTGATACTAATAGAATAGAATAGAATTCTTTATTGGCCAAGTGTGATTGGACACACAAGGAATTTGTCTTGGTGCAAATGCTCTCAGTGTACATAAAAGAAAAGCTACATTCGTCAAGAGTCAAGAATCATAAGGTACAACACTTAATGATAGTCATAGGGTACAATAAGCAATCAAATCATACTAGGAAACAGTCAATATAAATCATAAGGGTACAAGCAATAAAGTTACAGTCTTACAGTCACAAGTGGGAGGGGATGGGTGATAAGGAGTGATGAGAAGATTAATACTAATAGTAGTGCAGACTTTGTAAATAGTTGAACAGTGTTGAGGGAATTATTTGTTTAGCAGAGTGATGGCTTTTGGGGAAAAACTGTCCTTGTGTCTAGTTGTTCTGGTGTGCAGTGCTCTATAGTGTCGTTTTGAGGGAAGGAATTGAAACAGTTTATGTCCGAGATGTGAGGGGTCTGTAAATATTTCCACAGCCCTCTTTTTGACTCTTTTTGTGAATTATACAAGTCCTCGATTGAAGGCGGGTTGGTAGTAATTGTTTTTTCAGGAGTCCTAATTATCCTCTGAAGTCTGTGTCTGTCCTGATATTGAACAATGACATATCCATGATCTCCTGAGATGTCTTAGGCTGCATCCGCATTACACACACACAATCTTATACTTAAATTTTTGCAGTATTAATACTTGCAAGCAGAACTATTAGTGATATCAAAGCCAGTAACCAGAAATGTATTTAAATAATTTAAAAAATGGCAAACACACTCTGACTTTCAAACACT
Source organism: Notechis scutatus (assembly GCF_049901735.1). NCBI lineage: Eukaryota > Metazoa > Chordata > Lepidosauria > Squamata > Elapidae > Notechis > Notechis scutatus. The sequence continues at coordinate 80,465,061 of NC_142009.1, forward strand.
GGAGGCTTCAGTACTGGTAGTCCTCTACTTACGATCTCAGTTGCGCCCAAAATTTATGTTGCTAAATAAGAAATTTGTTAAGTGAGTTTTGCCCCAGTTTACAACTTTTCTTGCCACATTTGATAAGTGAATCACTGCAAAGGTTAAGTTAATAATACAGTTGTTAAGTGAATCTGGTTTCCCCATTGACTTTGCTTGTCAGAATGTCACAAAATGGTCATGGCATGATCCTGGGACACAGCAACTGTCATAAATATGAGTCAGTTGTCAAGCAGCTGAATGTAAATCACATGACCATTGGGATGCAGCAACGGTCATAAGTGTGAAAAATGATCATAAGTCACTTTTCTTAATGTCATTGTAACTTTGAACGGTCACTAATGACCTGTTGTAAGTCGATGAATACCTGTATTAATATATTTATAGTATCAAAAGTCTAAATATTTAACATGTATATCATGTCAGGCCTACAAGTGGTTAAGTGCACATGGAAAGCAGTACAGAACATTTTGGATTGTGTTTTTAAAATATGTATTATTGAGGGTTTTTTGGAAAGGGTTTACAAACTTGGTGTCAGGATTTCAGCAGTTACTCTAATTAAATCAAGAGCCTCGAGCCACACTCCCAAAATTAAAAAAGATTTATTTGAAGGTAACATTCTACGTCCGACATTTACCTGGGCGTAGCCAACTCTGAGATACGTAATTCACTGTCACCCTTGATCCTGCTTTCCCCCCACCCCTCGGATGTATCATCCAATGAAAAATGTCCATACCCAAGAGTCATCAATCATGCTCTCCAATTAGATTTTTGCATGGCAGAAACTTCAGTCATCTAATCAGTCTTTGAAGAAAATATGAATGGAATGTACTTTTCATTCCACACTGCCGCCTGCTCATTGAAACTCCCCCCACTTCTTTCTGTTGTCAACCATAAAATGTGTATACAAAATGTTTTTTGAGTTGACACTTGGAGGATCTCTGTAGTAACTGCTGTGCTCCAAGACTTTACAGGTATAATCCAGTAGGAAAACAGAATTCAGATAAGAACTGCATTACGGTGTTAAAGTGTATAAAGCTCATGATATTATTCTGTGACAATGTGATCATTACTCATGTAGACTGCATCTGAGTCCCTAAAATAGAAAAAAGACCATTTTATGCTTTTACTGATTATCTGATTCATTCAGTCATTTCCAGCCCCAACCCTACCTAGATAGGCCATTAAGCAAGGAATTAGGAGGAAATTCTCTTTACAGTTATTCTCATCATGGCTAATAATGACACTGCAATAAAAATGAAACCTCATTAAAGCATTTAAGGAAGGAAATGAAAATGAAAAATTGCAGATACTAGTACACTTCTGGCATTACTAACACAAAGTTCTAATATTAAAAAAGAAGAAAAAGGAGGCATTTACCACCAATTCCTTTTTTTTTTAAGTCAGAATCACTTCTTGTTTGATGATTATACCTGAAAATTCAAAAGAATTAACATAAAACTCTCCAGGGATTAGGCTGTTGATAGGTGATAAATTTTGCAGGTGTTCTTAGAAGATTTAATCTACCCATCTAGAATAATACATATGGGTAATACTCAATATTAATATTAAATATATGTATATATTGATACATTGAAGCTGAATTTGAAGAAGGTGACAGTGATTTTAAAACTAGTTCCAAAATGCCCATTAATGTTTATGACAGGTATAGAGGAAGAAAAATAGGAAATTGTTATGTCCACTCCTTCTCCATGCTATCAACTCCTGTGAAATGAATGCTGAAGCATCTCATAGCAGTCAAGCATGAGACATATTGACATGCAACAGTTTCAGCATCTTCTGAAGAACTTTCATGTCCACTTCACAAATAAATTGTCTTATTTTCTAAATAATGCCAGAAAAAAATGGGCTATGAGCTAATATTTCTGCTGAGTATTGCTCATCGGATGAAAAGTAATTTTATAATACTGCATTTGTTTTTTAACTCAAGCATTTATTTATTACATTTCTCATGAAAACTCTTTTAGTTAAAGATCATAATTACAGCAGTAAAAACCAGTACAAACGAAAAAAGATAGAAGAATAAAAAGGAAAACTAGAAGATGCAGAAAAGAAAGGAAAAAGAGAAATAGAAAAGAAATAAAAGAATACTGTAAAGAAAAAGAAGAAATATATAAATAAATGACTTCCCACTTTCACCACAAGGATAGACAATTTTAATAACTTATATCCTCTTAATATACAATGAATGATCACTTCTTCTCTTATCCCATATCTTATCTATAAATAAATCCATAGAACATCATCATTTCAGTCTTGGTGTCAGCAAAAATCAAGTAAGGATTTTCAAAAAAACCAACATTTATTTTAAACTTACTCAAATAAGCCAACTTTATATTCCTTCCTTTTACTTTACTTCTAACAATTTTAATCTTTACTCCATATACTGTAAATAATATCATTAAACTTGATTTCATTTCATATAGGAAAATTTCAAGGTACTCTCTTTATTTTTTTGTATATTCTCTTAATTATTAAAACATCACCTCTTTTGTATGTTCAATGTAATATCTTTTTTCTAGACAATTTCTCTGGTTATACATACCAACAGTATATCACTTGCAAAAAAATTCTCTTTAAGATTATAATATAGTATAAATTTCAATCTGTTCAATCATATATTTTCCCATTGTTCCAGCTTTATAGTATAACTAACATTTTAACCTATTTTATCATACATTATTTCACTTTTTTGTTTCATATTTCAATAATACAAATACATATTCATCATTTGTATACAATTCCATTTCAAACTCAGTTTTACAATGATCAAAACTGTAAACTCTTTTGTCTGCTTTAAATCTTACAGCTGTAAATAAGAAAACCATTTGCAACTATATCCCTCTGCCATCAGTTCTTTATTGATTTAATTTTTATTCTCCTTGACAAAATTATAGTAACTTGCATACGTTAGCCATTTGTATGTTTGTATTATTTCTTATGTATCAAATGCATCTTCTTTTGAGAGCCACAAATATGTTATGGGCCACAATTTGGGTTTGTATTTATTCTATATTTTCAATGTAGCACAAATAAGATAAATGATTTTTAAATTCCACATGAATCTTGTTTTTGTTGTACCACCAAAATCCATGCCACCCAAATCTCAGGTCATGTCCTTATAACTCCCAAACTCCTTTCTATTAGCAGCACCCACTCTTTCAATAAAATCAAAAAAGTTGCAACATATATTTACTTGGGGTTTTTTCCCCTGACACACAAATATGGAAATATATTTTGACACTTTTTAGATTGTGCATCAGTTGTGAAAAGAAGCGTTATCTGAAACACAAACTTTATTTTAGGCAAGTCATTCATTTTTTTATTGCAGAAATTCTCCCCAGCAGTGACAATTGTAGTTTCTCCCATCTTAACCTGTCTTTTTAAATGTCATTCCATATCATAACATAGTTATTTTGAACAATTCATATTTGTCATAGTGATACCCAGGTACTTTACAACCTTCTCAGTATTAAAACATTTTATTTGTCAATTTGGTTTGGTCTTCTATTTTCATGGTTTTTGTTCACATCTTCATCTTATGCATGTTGATCTTAAAACCTGCTAATTCACCAAATTCTTTTTCTTAATCCCATTAATGTTGCATTTCCCTTTAAAAGATCTTCCAAAACCAACACTAAGTCATTTGCAAAACCCTTAATTTATACAGTTCTTTTTAAATCTTCTCCTATAGTCCTCTCATCTTTTAAATCTCTATTCAGTATTTCAAGAACCAAAACAAGAAAGAAGATGGGGGCAATCTTTGTCTTGTTCCTTTGTATATCTCACAAGACTTTCTTAGAATTCCATTAACAATAATTTGTGCTTTTAGTGAAGTATAAATCGGTCTTACCCATTTAATACAGTTCTCTTCAAAGTTCATATCTTCCAAACTTTGAACAAGAAAGCCCAGTTCAAATTGTCAAAGGTCACTTTTGCTTCAAAGAAAATCAATGCAGCTTGTTTTTCAATATGTTGCTCCAAATATTCCAAAATGTCCAACACATTTCTAATATTGTGCTTTAATGTTGTTCTTTATCTATGTCTTTTAAGTAAAAACCCACATTGATTCTCATGAATAAATACTTGCAAAATTATTTTCAGTCTACCAGCCAGAATCGTTGTAAACAACTTGTAGTTATTATTCAGTGGTGATATTGGCCTATATCAAAGTCAAATCTTGTGTCTCTTGAGGTATTGATGATATTTAAGTATTAATATTTTATTAGTTGTAATATAATACTAATACCTAATAATAATAATATTGTATAATTAGTATTAGTATAACCTAAATATTAGTAATATTAATTAATAATTTCAATATAATTAGTTTTAGTATTAATACCTAAGTATTAGCAATTAGTAATACCTAAAGCCAGATAATATCAAAAGATTCTGATTTGAATTGAGTAGAGTAACTGGAGCACTGCTAGAGGAGGACTTGAAGCATGTGTGATTAGACATGGGTAAAAGGTCATATTAGGAATTGCCTGATAGGGCTAAAGATGGCAAAATGTCAATATTTTCTGCTTTTATTGCATCTGCTAATAGCCATTTAATAGCATTATTCAGGGTGACCCATTCCCTAATAGGTAGAGGGGGTCATCCAGAACATCTGCTGGACTATTGTGAAAATTATAAAGACCATCTAGTGGATAAAATTACTCAGATTCACTCTGCCTTGCATACTTAGTGGGGAGAGCAGGCTGAAATGTTTGGGATATAGTCTAGTGGCGTAATCAGGGGTGGAATTCAAATTTCTTAACAACTGTTTATGTAGGCGTGGCCTAATTTGTAGGTGTGGCTTGGTGGTCATGTGACTGGGTGGGCATGGCTTGTATGTAAATATTATAAATATTTATGTAAATATTGAATTTTTTTATAAAAAAAGAAGCAATTTTTACCCAAAATTAGGCAAAGCAGTCAGATTGAATTGCTTACAGAATCACAGATTCACTTAGAGATCTATGTTTCTGCAATCTGCTACCTGAGTCTGTCACATAAAATTTGCTTGCAAGCAAACTAATAAAATTTGCTAGCAAGCGAACTCACAAAATTGACTCACAATACACCATGTATGTAAATATTGAATTTTTTATAAACAAGAGCAACTTTTACCCAAAATCAGGCAAAGCAGGCAGACAGATTGAGTTGCTTACAGAATCACAGATTCACTTAGAGATCTGTCTATCTGTCATTGGCTACCTGAGTCTGCATTGAAAAATAGAAGCTTCAGTCCTAAGGAAGGTTCAGCTCTGCTTTTAGATTAGTTAGAAAGCAAGAAATCCAATGATTTCCTGCTTTCTAGCTAATCTAAATCTCTCGGCACAGCAGAACAGTTGATGGTCAGGGAAAAAAAAGGAAAAATAGCAACTTACCAAACGCAGGCAAGTTTGATGGCACGCACATGCCAGGTGAGTGAGTGGGTGGGGCGGGGCCAGACAGTGGCATGATTTGCTGGTTCTCCGAAGTGGGCAGAATCATAACAACTGGTTCTATAGAACCGGACCGGCCAGGTAGAATCCCACCCCTGGATGTAATCTGAGATGAATTTGAGCGGTGACTTCTGAGGAAGTGAACAGGGTTTTCTTTGCTTTTAATCTGATCACTTGCTAACTGGATCTGGATCTTTCCTGGGTTGTGAAAGTAGCCAAGCAGGTGAGCCATAGTTGGGTCCATGGAGTAATGTCATCCTCTAGTGTTTTAGAGACAACAGTGTTCTCCCTTTTTAAGAGGCTCTTCTAAAACCCAATTGATTTATGATAACTATTCACCAGACTTGTATTTCCCTTTTTGGGGAACCTTGTTCAGGTGGTTAGATTGCAGCTGGGGAGAACCCTGTGGGAAATGAATTAATGAGACCCATTTCAGTCAGGAATTTAGTATTGAGACTTTAGAACTGAGCTTTGGTCATGCTTGTTGATGACTTGTATTCTCCATTCTTCTGCTCCTTGATCTCTTTGCAGTTTTCAATACCATTGACTATGGCATCCTTCCGAGCCAACTCTGTAGGTTGGGGACTGGAGCTCTATTATATACTGGTTCCGTTGTTTTGCAAACTGCATTGGTTGCCAGTTTGCTTCCAGTAATGATTCAAGGTGTGAATCACTACTAATCGAGTTCTACCTGGTTACTTGAAGGAGGACCTATCTGCTTGACTGGTTAATCATTGATCAATTGATGACCCTCACTCTGTCAAGGACCTAGGAGTACTCATATCTAATGACCTAAGCGCCAGCGCTCACTGTAACAGCATTGCCAAAAAGGCATTAAGAGTTGTAAAACTAATCTTACGAAGCTTCGCCTCTGGAAATATTGAATTGCTAATTAGGGCATACAAAACCTTTGCTAGACCAATACTCAAATACAGCTCATCTGTCTGGAATCCACACTGTATATCAGATATTAATACAATTGAGCGAGTCCAGAAGTATTTCACAAGAGGAGTACTATACTCCTCTGCTCGCAAGAGAATACCCTATATCACCAGACCTGAAATTTTGGGCTTGGACAATCTTGAACTACACCGCCTATGGTGGTGGACTTAAGCATAGTACACAAAATTATCTGCTACAATGTCCTACCAGTCAATGACTACTTCAGCTTCAACCGCAACAACACAAGAGCACACAACAGATACAAACTCAATGTGAACAGCTCCAAACTTGATTGCAGAAAGTATGACTTCAGCAACAGAGTGGTTAATGCCTGGAATGCACTACCTGACTCTGTAGTTACATCCTCAAACACCCACTCCTTTAACCTTACAAACTATCTACTATTGACCTCACCCCATTTCTAAGAGGTCTGTAAGGGGTGTGCATAAGTGCACCATCGTGCCTCCCATCCCTGTCCTATTGTCCCCATTTAATCATACCTATTTTCTGTATTACTCATGTTTATACTTATACCTATTATTTTGTAAGCTATTGACATATCAAATAAATAAATAAATTAAACAATGCCACCTATTGGGACTTCAGAAGCCATCAATGCCCTCTGGAATCAGATTTGAATGACTCCCACCCTACTGGTATTTTGAAGGCCTTTGGAGAGGGCCACTGATGCCCTTTCTTCCTTTCGGTTCCCCTCTGGTTTTCTTTTCTTTGGCATTGTTGTTCTTTTGTCTTGTTTGAATAGTTTTTGTATTCTTCATTTTAAAAGTTTGAACAATTAAGCCATCTAGAATTGCTGGGGGATGAGCAGCAATGTAATATATAATTGTGGTTGTTATTGTTATTACTGTTGTTGAAGTTTCCCATTTCATGGAAAATAGGAAGAACAAGGGCATTTATTTAGTAAATGCCATTTCTAGATTCTTACAAAAATGCTCTCTTCAGGGAAGAAGGCCGAGCTTCCTTGCTGACGGACCATAGATCGCAACTCTCTGCAGCTATGGTCCATGCTCTTTCGTTCGAGAGCCCTGATTATTACGATTAGGGGCTGAAGCTGCCTTGGAGGGGTGGCGGAGTAAGGGGAAGCCACAAGCTAGGTTGAGGGGAACCGCATCTCCCCCCCTGGGCTTGGTCTTTTTCCCCCCGAAGACGACTGCAGCGGTGGTTTAAAATTGCCACCCCGAAGAGGAGGACTCAGCTGGATTAAGATTTGTGCAGGAGGGAAGAAAGAGGTGGATAACATCTGAACCGAGACAACTGGGCAATACAACTAAACAAAAGTACCCCGGGATTAAGGTAACATAGAATTTTTAAGAAAAGAAAAGTGACCGGCGAAATTACAAAGGGACAGGGGGGAAAAAAGAAAATATTTTTGAAAGCTAAGCGGGGCTTCGAACTGGGAAAGGAAGAAGCTGGAACTAAAGATTTAACTAAATTGGACTAAAATATTTTGGGAATAAACAGGCATAAAATAAAGCTGGACTTAAGATTGTCAAAAAATAATAACAATAAAGTTTACAAATTGGAGACTGGACTGTGCTGGAATATTGAGGTTCGAAAAACCCTAAATAAAAAAATAGGGGAGAAAGACTTTGTATAATGGAGAGTGCCACCTTTTGACAAATACTTGAGTTCAAACAAAAGGGAAAGCATCCTGTTTCTGAATGAACTTCTGTGGATATAACATTAAAGAAATATTGAAACAAAGTAAGAATCTTAGAAAGTGAAAGCAAGAACCAGAATAAAGAAAAAAGCAAGGAAAGACTGACTGTGGGGTTGATTGATGTTTTTGGTATAGACCCTGGGCTGGAACAACTGAGAATTTTAGAAAATTGAAAGAAGAAAGAAGGAAAGTAAAAGTGTTTTGTTTTTTTGTGGACTTTAACGATCATAAAATATAAGAGTGTGTAATGATGATATCTCTTCGGGAATTAAAAAGGGAACTTAAAAATATGAGAGAATTACTACAGGAAAGAGGCGAATCACTTTGCTCTGTGTTAGAAAAAATGGAATTGGCGATTGAAGAACAAGAAGAAAGAGCTTCAGAGGAGGAGGAGGCGATTCAAGGGGAAGACATTTTAAATAGACAATTAACACAAAGAGCACTACAAAGAAGTGGGGAAAGAAGGAAGGTTAAAAAGTTGAGATTTAAGAAGGCAATCAAAAGGGGGAATAGCTGTGAAGTCGGGAAAGGCAGAAAGACCCAGCAGAAAAGGGGAAAGGAAGATATTAAGAAAGAGAGGGATATAAACTGGAATGAGAAAAGATATGGGGAAAAGAGAGCGAGGAGAAGCAGTAAGAAACAGGTGCATGAAATAAAGAAATACGGAAATAGTAAAATGTTGAAAAGAAATGTTTTTTCAGAGATAATGGTTGATGAATTAAAAAGGGGGTTCTGCAGGGTGACAAGGGGTAATAAGAATATTTCTGCAATTAAAAATATTTAGAAAATAGGGTAATATAGATACTGATAACTCTTATTAAAAATCAAGGGGGGAAATATGCTGTGGAATCCAAATGAAAAAATGTAATGATTATTATTGTAACTTCTTAAAAATGATGGTTTATTGGGAATCAAGATGAGGAAATAAAGGTATATTTTAATCATTGAGGTGTCACACTCAAAACAGTAAAAGGGAGAAACCTATATTTGTTTTTTTTTTGTTTTTTTAGTGTTAAAACTTGTATTAATCTAGAATTTATAAAAATAATGTGTAATAGAAAGGGAATATGACAGACTAAAGAACCAACTAAATTAATAAGTTAGTATAGACTATTGAAGCAAGGAGAGACATTGGTAACATTATTATTATTATTATTATTATTATTATTATTATTATTATTATTATTATTATTATTATTATTATTATTATTAGGCAAACACATTATTTATCTTTATTTTTAAAATAAATATTAAAGGATTATATTTGAAATAATTGAAATCAAACAAAAAGATGTTTCGATTGAGATTAATGAAAGAGGCTAGAATTAATGTGTTTGTTTCTCTCCTTACTGAAAATTTGGAATGGAAAAGGTAATAATAGAATTAAGTATGCATATATCAATGTATAATTGCTGTCATATTTGTATGTAAAAGTGATGAGCCTGAAATATGTTGTCCACTAAAAAGAGATTTTTGTTTTTAATGTGAAAAACTGAATAAAATTTGTTAAAAAATTTCTCTCATTTTCATCTTCAGCTTCATATTTGTGCTAAATATTAACAGAAGCATTTGACTGTTATGAATTTTCTGATTCTGTTTGTGATTAAATCTAGCACCCTCATCCTACCCACAGTGGGAGCCCTATATCGTGACATCCTTATGGCTGCTCTGAGTTTGTGGGAAATAAGGCAAACATAAAGAATTAAAATTCAGATTACACCCCCATGTGCATTGTACTGTTATTGGGTACAGCATCCTTCCCCAACGTGATGCCATCAGAATGGATTGGGATAATGTTATGCTTAATAGAAATTGCATATTTTTGAATTGCATATAATAATATCCTCTTATAGCAGAAAAACATATTTTGTGCTAACATACCCCATATAAATTAGGAACAGATGTTCTGTGATGGGTCTGATATATTAGTCCAGGGGTTTAAAGTGGATTTTAATGCTTATTTCATTGAGTCAATGATTATCTCTGTAACAACTCAGTACACTTACCTTATTGTGCACATAACTGACAGCTATTCACTATTCAAATTCTCTTTCTGAATCCACTGTTAGATGATGAGGAATGGTTTGTGGTTGTTGTGTTTCTTGACTTCCTTCCTTAGACAAACATTTTATTAATTGTTACTTAAACCACAGTTACCTGTGTTCATACAAGTAGCATAGATATTGTCAGGGAGCGAACGATTGGACAAGATCATCGCACCAATGTTGCAACTTCTATACGTGGGTCAGATGTTGCAGTGCGAATACATAGTAGCATTATTTGCATTAAGATGTGACCTCGCATGTGTTGTCATTTTAGGGTCAACTGCTTTGAACACTCTTGCACTACTGCATACTGTATATAACATTGCTCTATTCTTGTATTCATGCATTCAAATAAATGCAGATTATCTACATCTTTAAAATGCAAATATGTTTACATTTCTCTTCCAACCTGTGAAATATAGCAAGTGTACCTGACAGGAAAACATCTGGGGACAAATGCGGTAATATCTAGTGATAGAAACTGCATATTTTCAAAATAAAGTGCTGATTCAGGACTGTAAAATCCATGTGACGTTTTAAAATCTCTCCTGGATATTTTGACATTTAAAAACGTTTAATTGAAGTTCCTATATTATTTACCAGATTGTGCAGTGAGTAGGTATATAATAGTTTTCTTAACAAAATTGACCTGCCAAAACAAAATCCATCACAAAATAACCATCTTATTTTGGTTGGGTTTTTAATCCTTTGGGATTTCCTTAGGGATTTTAAGCATTAGCTTGGAAATGTGGCCTCTCCAATGTTAGCTTTTAAATGCTTCTCTGACCAGGTATATAAATAATGAGGTTAAAATTTAAGATGCAGTTATTTGGACATCTTCTTGATCATCTCTTTATATAGACAAGAGCTCAAGAGAGAATAGTTGCCCAAGGGAAGAGGTAGTAGCACAAAATTGTTGCATGTTGTTCTGTACAAAGCAGGTTAAAATAATCATCTCTCTGTTTTTGATGCTTTGGCAGATATGCTCACTTTCAGTGTATTCTTGGTAAATAGGTTCCTGGGTTTGACCATTTATTAGGTGCCTATTTAAGATTAGATAATGGGGAAATCACATTTCAAACGATTTAGTTGGGACATCTTTAGTTTGGAAGGAATGATCTTTATATAATTAAAAGCGCAATGGTTGTTACACAAGACTTAGAAATAATAAATATTAGTACTTAAATTTGTATGTATATATGTGTGTATAAGTGTATACATATACTTGTGTGGGTATCAGATCCCGTAGACAAGATATTATCTAAATTAAATTAAATGTTTACATTGATTTTCTTCTAAATATTTCCTTGATTATTTAATGCATGGCCTTTGAACATTCCTAAACATGGTATGTATGTATAAGATATATACAGGTAGACCTCAATTTACAACCACAATTGAGCCCAAAATTTATGTTGCTAAGTGGGAAATTTGTTAAGTGAGTTTTGGCCCCATTTTATGACTTTTCTTGTCACATTTGTAAAGTGAATCACTGCAGTTGTTATATTAGTAACATGGTTGTTTAGTGAACCTGGTTTCCCCATTGACTTTGCTTGTCAGAAAGTCGCAAAAGCTGATTACGTGACCCTGGACACTGCAACTGCCATAAATGTGTGTTAATTATCAAGCATCTGAATGTAAATGACATGATGCTGCAATGATCATAAGTGTGAAAAATTATTATCTCACTTTTTTCAGTGCCGTTGTAACTTTGAACGGTCACTAAATGAACTGTTGTAAGTCGAGGACTACCTGTATATACATGTGTTCATATATGTCTATATGTTTGTGGATTTTGTAATGTAACCAAAGGGAGTATCATAGGCTATATACTTGATTCTTTAATTACATAGTATAAAATCAGCATTGCTTTAGACCAGCTACCAGGGAAAGTCTGTAAGACTATTCCTGTTATTATTCAGACTCTCCTATGATTGTAGTCATTTTAAAGTAAATTATAAAGTAGACGTTTCCCCCTTTTTTGTACTTCAATTATTTATGTAGGGGTTTTTTTGCCATGTAAATTTTTGGGTATGTCATGGCCCAATAAGATTAATATTTTAACCATGAAATATGATAATAAAAGGTCTACAGAAATGTGACAGGGAATCTTTTCACTTTTATCTTCCCGCTCTTAGCAATGATCAGAGAAAGATTTTTCTTTGAAAGTAGTCTTTCTCTTTCAGAAAAATAACACCTTTAACAGAATATGTAGATGAATTCAGTCTGTCACTCACTGCGGACAAAAAGAACATAGAACATAGTAATGAATATATAGTTGGTGGGGCTTTTGACCATCCAGAGTTATTTGCATTATTTGAGTCAAGTGATTGCAATTTTTTTTAAAATCTATCCAATCTGTATGATGTGTAACTAGCAATGGTGGGTTCATTGTAGAGACGACCATTCTATGCTCACAAAAATACTTTGGAAAAACAGTCCTGAAAAATATTGTCAGTTGCTGTGACAAATCTATATCCTACAGTTTGGAAACTGCTGATAAATAAACACGGTGACTGCCTCAGGATATGGCATGTTATAAACTCAAGTAATCCATTGTTTGAGAAAAATAATGTTATCTTCTTAATTCAGGATACTGAAAGTGATGATAAATTATGGTGATAAAATATTCAAATATGTGACATTCTTTTTAGGAACTACATTTAAATATTCATAATCTTTTTGATACTCCCTACCTTTTCTAATTTTGTGTTAAGACATCAAAGAAAATATTTATTGTTCATGCCAACAAAATTAATTAATTTTATGGAAAAGATGTTTAAGTGCAAACTAATTATTTCTATTCAAAAGTAAATCTTGTTGAGTTGGGGTGGTGGTTGATACTTCCAAGCATCCTTTGCATTTCAGTTCTCTGCCCATATTGTGTGAATCAATTACTGGATTCAGTAAAATTTGTTTGTCCATTTATTAGTGCAATTGAGACTCTAGATGACAAAAAGAATTGAAAATCAATCATTGTTTTTAATGATGGTTTTTAAATCAAGAACATGAATAAAAATAAATATTAATAACAACAGGATAATAACTCTATTATAAGGATAATCTAACTTGAGTCTCAGAAACACAATCACAATTAACCAGATCACCCAACCTGCAACACTTATGTCCAAGGGAACATTCAGATCTTCATGGACTTACAAAATGCCAGCAAGATTAGGGCTGAATAGATTTTGAGAGATAATTATGTTTCAAAGGGGCACCATTGAGGTAGAGGTGCAACTTAAGCATGTATGTAATTTTATGCTCAACAGTTTATAATATGATTAAAGTATTGATTAAACCATCATCTCTAATCAATTGCTTAAAATGAATATATCAGGAAATGTCTTTAAGTGATATATATTGGGTATAAATTGGCCAAGATTAAAAAAAGGGTATGTATACATCCATTAAAGGGGTTAAATTGATGTTTTGGTTAAGGCATCAGACTAGAAACCAGGAGACCAGAAGTTCTAGTTCTGTCTTAGGCAGGAAGCCAACTGGGTGACCTTGGATCAATCACTGTCTGTCAGCTCACAGAACAAGACAAGGTGCACTACTTCCAAATATCTTGCCAAGAAAACTGCAGGGGTAACTAACTAACTCAAAGGTACATTCTTATACAAATGCATTACATAACATGAATGAAGCCTAGATTAGCTTTTGCCTAACTGGTATTCCTCCAGTTTGTGTTGGGACCACAATTACCAGAAAGTAGCCTAAAAACTCTCAACTCATTCAAAGGTGTTAGAAAAACTTGCAACTCATTAGAAGGCTGGCATAACTCAGTCCAGAGATTTGCTAATCCTTCTTTTATCCACTGAGCCAAAGGGAGAATCCAGGCTGGGTAGTCTCTAGTCTCCTAGCTCTGCAGACCGAGTTGAGAAACTGAGGACACACCCCCTGGTAATGGTCCCCAGTTCTTCACTCGGTCTCAGCGTGTTCAGGCCTCCCTTTAAGGGCTCTGAATAGTTAGGATTGTAGAAGAATATTCACCCACTGGATTAAGCTTTTTTTCGCAGAGAGGCTTAGATCAGGTTTGACAGCTAGCCGATTTGCCAGTTAAGCACTTTCATTTTTTCGTGCCTTTTTTCCGGTTCGCCGTTTTTGCTTGTTATTTTAATTTTTGACTTTCCTTGCTGGTGGACTGGTTTTTTTGTTTTGTTTCCTGTCAAAACTGGAGTGGAGGTGACCCTGAGAGCCCGTGTGGCCCGGACTGGGGTGAGAGCCGGCGTCTTATTGAACTCGCCTCCTCCCGATCCACTTTCCCTTGCCCGGGATGAGCCGCAGCTGCCGCTAAGCGCTTCTGTCCCTTTTCGGCGGCAGCAGCCATTTATTTTGTTTGGGGGCAGTCTTGCAGTTCATCTCCAGGATTGTCCCTTGTGGGGGGGTTCTGGCCATCGGGATTAAATCCCGACCCCCCCCATCCAGTCCCCAGAGCACCGTGGCAGCTTCAAGATGCTTAAGTCTGCCTGACAGTTGCGGTGCAGCCAGTGCCAGGCTCGCAAGCCTCTGCCCTGTCAGGACTTGCTGCAATTCAAAGAGGCAGCCATTCCCCCCCCCCCTTGACTCGGCTTTTGAATTGCGGAGCTGGGCTGAGCTCATCACTTTGGGTTGCACTAGCCTCCTGAAGTGGTGGACAGCTACTGTGGCTGTAGCTGACAGCTTAGGCTGAATATTTTTTTTAATTTTTTTTAATTTTATTTTTTTATTCTTACTCCTTTCTCCCTTTCTCTACCCCTGTCAAGTGACAGTTATTTTTGGTGGGCTCAAAGATGGCCACCAAGGGAGCTGATCAAGAATTGTCAGTTCCTCAGCCGGGTAGAGAGAAGGCTGTAAAGGGATCCCTTAAGCCCAGGTCTGCTGGTCTGGAGGCAGCAGCTAGGATTAGAGCCAGGGCTCTAGCTCCTAATAGTTCCTCTAGGGCTGAGGATAGACAGGCCAGGCGTAGACAAAAGGCCATAGACAAACAGTTTGACAGGGCAGTGAGAGATTCCAGGATGGCTGAATACAGAGCCACCCCTCAAACTTTGCCTCCTCAAGATGACAGGCAGCCAGACCAACTGGCAGATAGGCAGTATATAACGGCCTGGTCTCCTGGGGGCTCAAGTACCCATGATTTGCAGGGTAACCTCCAAATCAGGGCTGAGGCCTCGCACAATTTTTCTGAGCCGCCTCAGGGGGTCTTGATGGTGCCACCTGCAGACCAAGTCTCCAGTGGAGCCAGACCTGTGCCTGCAGCCACCTTTACACCGACAGCAGCTGGATTACGGCCGGAGGAGACTCAGATGCAAGAAATGCCATCCTTCTTGAGAGCCTGGATATCCCAGACAATAAGACAGGAATTGCAGGCAGAGGTCAACCAGCTGTGCCAGCTGTCTTATTTGGAAACTAGCAGAAGAGTCCTGCAGGGGCAGGGGCAGGCTTCTGATGAACAGCCGGTCCACTTCAGAGAGCACTCGGCCTCCCCTCCAGAAAACAGCCAAATTTATGGCTCTGAGAGGGACCTCCTTCCAGAAAGGGATTTTTCGGATGAGGAGTCGGAGGTAGCAGGTCCCCCCTCCTTTAAGGGCCTTTTCCAGCCGGCTCTTTTCAAGACTCTGCTGGTTAAGGCCAAGAACACACTTCATCTCAAAAAAGACACGGTCACTCAGGACCTTCCCACTGAGGGAGAGGATCAGGAAGATTTCCTGTTCACTGAGAAAGCATCTGTAGTGGACGCTGTACCTGTGCCCCAGATTTTTCTGAACCTGATCAAAAAGCAGTGGGAGTCCCCTGGGATGTACACTCGCCCTAGTGGGTCTGAGTCTACCTTATTTAATGTGGACAAACACCTTTTGGACATTATGGAATTGCCAAAGGTAGATGGCCCAGTGGTAGCCTTAGCTTCCTCATCTGTCATCCCACCTGATGCGGAGGATGTTCTAAAGACAGAGGACCGGAAGGAGGAGATGGCACTCCGGAGAGCTCATCAAGCCGACGCCTGGGCCATCAGAGCATCGACGACCGCGTCCTTTTTTATACGGGCCTCTTTGCGGTGGCTGAGGCATATTTAACAATTCATAAATTCAGCCTGAACAGAAAACAAGAAGCTTCATCCCAAGAATAGAACCTTCAGAATATTAAAAGCCTTCTTATAGAATTCTGCATCTTGGCACTTAGGTTAGGTACTCTCAGATTTCATCAATTCCAAATCCATTTCAGTCCATTGATGAAAGAATTTGGGAGATAATTATAAGAAATACTCAACAGTCAAAGCAAAGCTAAAGCTAATTGGACTACTTGAATTTACATGGAATCTTTGATAAGGGTCTGGACTTTATTCTTTATTAGCCACTTGAAGAAAATAATAATAATTAATCAAATGCATTTTTTTCTAAGGGAAATGAGAGTCATTTCCAAGAAAGGACTGGCAATTAGGTAATTGGTAGATGAGTCTTACAGTTTAGTTAAAAGCTGATTCATAGGAAAATTAGCACAGGATCTAGATTAGTATAGGTTTGGGGTCAGCATGTTTTTTTTCTTTATTTGTTTTTGAAAGAATAACCTATAGTAGGAAAGGAAACCTGAATTCCTTCTTAAGTACAGATAGGTACACTGCTGTAAAATAAAATTGCTTCTTTATACATTCAGCCTGAAAAACTACTGATGGACTTAAAGTCATGCTTAGTATCTTAGCTGATATTTCTTCATTGCTTCATAAAAATAACATCAAATTCTGCCTGGAAAGTTTAATATGCTAGGACTTTTTAAATCTGCACATAATTAAAGTACTCGGGAATCTTCAGAGCATACTTAGTCCTACTTAGTAAGCAATATCTTATTGAAAATTTTTGATGTCAGCTCGGTGTTTTTTGAGTTGGATTTGCTGAAATTGTTACCATAAGATAGTTTTTATTTCCGGTCAGAAAAGCAATATCTTAATGCATGAGGTATTTCACTTTGTGTCATAAGGGCAGAGTAATAGTTTGCTTAATTGCAGAGTTATACTTTAAGATCAATCATTACTCTGAAAAAGTTGCAAATATTTACCTGAAGCGCTTGGTGCTCTCTGAGCTTGGTTATTTGTTTGTAGCCATTTCATTACCCAACTAGGTAACATCGTCACAAATATACATTTTTGCTAGTATCTGAGTATTTCACTTCTAAATTAGGGTTAACAGCCACACAATGCTGCAAGAATCTTTGTATATTAAATGCCATTATCCCCTCCCCAGTTCAGGTATACCAAATCAATTTTTGCTTTGTTGTTTTTGTTGTAATTTGAAAAATTCAGAAGGAAAAGTAGTGAGATTATTGAAAAGCAAATTGTTATAAAGAGAATTTATTTATTTACTTAATTTCTATGCTACCCATTTCTAAAGGCTGTCATGTCTAACAGTACTAGATGGAACAAACAGTCTTAGTGCTCCTAAGACTAGGGATGGACCAGAATTTCTGCCCCTAAATTCCAACGCTTAGGGGCATCAATAAAAATGCCCACTCCTGGATGGAACCCGGAAAAAGAGATGCTCTCATTTGATCTGATAGTTGGGCAGATGAAGATGGAAAAAACCCTAACTCTACAAGTAACAAAAAATACAAATACATTTTCATGCAAGGAGTAGACATAAGAGAGCCAACTAATGGAACTCACCATCATTGCCAAGCCAGAGTGCAATCTCATATCTCCAATCTCATGTTTAAAGGCCGATGCTTCAGAAAGTAGCCTCCTACTCATCTGGGAGATGCAGTGAAATTGAACTTCCCTGGATCAGAGACAAGGTTGCAGTGGTGGGTTTCTACCGGTTCTGTCTACCTCTGTTGAACCGGTAGCTCTGAAGAGCAGCAGACATAGAACTGGTTCTATGTCTGCTGATGTTTTTGCCCATATGCCCACCCGGGCTCTTACCTGATCTTTATTTCCTGATTTTTCAACTTCAGCTGCCAAACGAGGCACAGCTGCAGTTAAAAAAGCAGGAAAAGAGGGCTGTTTCAGAGGCTGCTTCTCTACACACAGCATGCTGATGACGATTTACAGGCGCGCGGCTCGCAGGGTGCAAGGAAGCTCGTAAATCCTGAACCGGTAGTTAACCCTATCATATCCCACCCCTACAATGTTGGATAATCTTCCACCCAAAGCCCAACTTAATATTGTCAGATCTTGATCCTGACTATCTATCCAAATCACAAAGGCCCTGTCTTCTGCTACCAGCCAACTCAAAATGCACATTGTAAGAAGCTAAGAAAATTAAAGGCCACAATAGGTGAAATTTCAGCTGCAAGTCTGAGGCTTGCAAGTCTGAATTCAGCACCGACTAGCCCTCCAGAACCTGGGAGAGGAATTCACAATAAGGGTACTGTTCCAAATCCTAGCCATGGCACAGTGTTGCTCTCTAGTCAGGTCATTGCTGTCTTCTTTTTATGTCCTATTGCCTATAGTGCTACAAGGTTAACTTTGTGGGCTTCAAACAGGTAAACAGGCTAATCTTCTACTTCCATTCCCATTACAGTCTTCCCAGTGGGATTTGGTTTTCTCCCACATTATATAGCGCATCCGAACAACCTTCCAATTGTCCCTTTTCCCAAGCATGTCAAATGCAGTACTATGCATCTCATTCACTTCTTTTCAAGGAAGCAATTTTATACAAAGCTCAGAAAAGGAAGATGTAATAGTAATTCCCCAAAATGTCTTTGAAATCATGAGAATAAAATCAGTAGCATTACTCTTGAAGACAAGAAAGCTTTGTCAATTTCACCTTTATTTTTAAAAGCAAAACTTCCTAACTCCAGCAGGCAAAACTATGCATATTAGCATTTTTTTTTATGTTTAAAAGGGATATTTGGTAGTTCACTCCTAAGGTTCTTCTATAATGTAATGTGAACCTGAAATGAAAGTCAGTGAAGCCATGTTCATTTTAGGCTATTTTTGCTTTGAAATTATATAGGGGAACACATGACTCTAGGAACTTCAGGATTCACATTGTTTCAAGAAGTGAAAAGGGAATGGCATCTTAGTCTTGTAAGGTGAAAAGTCAGCCAAGTAATTTAGACATACTGCTATCAAACACATCTGAATCAATTGAGTTCATGTTCAGTTGTCAATCCATGTCTTACATAAAAAGAAATGAAAGTATTCAAGAGAGACAGGGCTAATGTTGATACGTCTAGAAAGAACTCTTAAAAGTTCTGAAGATATTATTACATCAGTATTTTTGCAAAGTGTTCCATTTCCCCTTCCCACCAGGAATCATATTTTGGGGGGACTGAAACATTTTCCTATGCTGCAGCTTTCTGATTTCAACAGTAAATTAGTTCTTGACTGACAATATTGCTTAATTTGAAAATGAACCACAGAATTTCAATATATTAATGTAACTATGCATGAATTCTAAAAAAGACAGTTTGGAATTTGGTTCTGTGTTGGAAGCTGAAATTACTAATTGCATAATAATTTGACTTTGAAGATTTCAGGCTGGACATAATTTTCAGAAGCTTCTTGTCAATAGAAGCCGTTTTAATCTATTAATACATGGTGAACTATAGATTATCTTCCTTTCAGCTGTACTATTAACAGGATATAGACTAGGTTACAATAGTTGCTCTTGCTTTGATCTCCTTACAAAGCTTGTTAGTATTATATTTAAAATATATAGATTTTTAAAATGTGAATGACAGTTTGTTAGAATTAAATCTGTAAATGATGTTTGTTCTGCTTCAAGGCGCTTGCTTTGAATTATAGAAAAGAAAGTATGTTTAAAGACCCACTCAGAACTGAAGTGCTTTGCTGGTGCTTGCTATTATTAACTGTAGAAAAAACACTTCCATTACAAGCTTTTCTTCCCAGCTGTGGGTTTCTTTTTGAAAAGATCATAGCATCTATCATGGCAATTCTCCTTCAAGAGGACAGTAAGTTTCCTTTTAAAATATAACATAAAATCTGATTACTGGCCTCTAGAGATACTCTTGCTTTAGCATGCACCTAGAAAAGAATGAATCAAGGAAAAACATATTACACTTTGTGGTTAAGAGCATACCTGTACATGTGTACATATTATTCAGAATGCTTAAATTTAATAGAAGTCCAGAGTTCCTTTGACTACAGGGAAGCTAATTGAATCTGTTAAATAAGCAAACAAAGTTTAATAAATAAATAAGTAAATACAATTCAGCTCTACAGTGAAGGGCTGGCATGGGGTTAAAGGACTCCCACCCCCATGTCATCTACAATATCAGGGCCAATTATACTATGAAGAAAAAATGATGCTACTGCCTTAGCTGGCACAGTGTAAATTGCCATCTCTCAAGGGTATCTCTTGAGCTTCCCTTTCTTGGAAGGTAGAGCTTGTTCCTACCATGCAGCCAGTCTGGCATTTCCAATGCTACTCGTGTATTGCCCTGTGATGTGGCAGCAAATTGTACCCTATTGTGAGGGTAGAAAAATATTTAACTGCCAATTCAGCTAGCTTCTCTATAGGGGGAAAGAGAATCCATCATGCCCTTTGCACCATGCAAGAGAGGGCTATAAAGTACTGTGAAGTGGTTTATAAGTCTAAGTGCTATTGCTATCCTATACTATGCATACACCATGCAAAATTATTATAAATATGGGGAGGTGAGAATAAGAATTCTTGTTAAGCTCCAAGGATTATGCAGTTGCTATTCTAGGCTTAAAGAAGAACATCCTGATTAGGGCTGGAAATGCACTGCAAACTTTTTAAGAGGTTCCCATATATATTTCATATTACTGAAACACTGCTTCAGTATGACACATGCCATCACCTCCTACACATTTCTTTAGCAGTAGTTCCCTAGCCTGTCAGACAGTGACAAGATTGGGTAATGATGGCTTCATTAAACAGGCTCCCATCTTAGAATCTTAGAAGTGACTTTACAGAATTGGGAAAAAAAACATTTTTTAAAATACTTTTTAAAAGAGACCATGTAGAATTACATACCATTTATTCTGCACTCTAACAAAGTGAAATTCAAATAATTCCTCTCTTATTGTTATAGCCATGTTCAGTAGATAACTGTTTTAAAAAGACTATATTTAAGAAATAGCGTGAATCCGCTCTTATACTCTATGTAATGATGTTGTTTGCATATGTGTATCGGCTGAGAAGTGTCCCTATTTTACCACCCTGTTTTCAATGTAAGAAAATGGAGGAGATTGACAATTGGGGTTTGTCAGAGAAATGTGAAGAAGAAGATAGGATTTAATTGCTAGCAGATTCTGACAGCTGCCACTCCCTCCCTTCCCCAAAGTGTTATGCTGGACAAAGATTTAGGAGGGGGAGGGGAGGAGAGGGAAGGAAGGGAAGGGTCTCCAGTAGGAGCTTTTGTTTCTGCCTCTGTAGGATCATTGTAAGTAGACTGCAAAAAACTGAATTACTACTAGAATGAGAGCAAGGAGATTCAGAAGACTTTTTTGCCGCACCTACACCTTTGGATTTTGCAGGCTAAGAATGGTAATCATACACCAAGGGTCTTCAAACTTGGCAAGTTTAAGACTTATGGACTTCAACTTTCAGAATTCCTGAGCTAACATGACTGGAGGAGGAATTCTGGGAGCTGAAGTCCACAAGTCTTAAAGCTGTCAAGTTTGGAGACCCCTGCCATATGCATTCACTGCTTGACATAAAGTCGGTAGTGATGAAGGTAGGTGACCAGTAAGTACTACATACTTAATTCCAAACCTCACATCCCACCTAAAGATTGAGTAGATACTTGGGAAAGTTCTTTTCAGTAATCTACAGCTAAGAGTAGAATTTTAAAATCTTTCTTCAATAAGTGAACTTGAGGCCACCAAAGAGAACATTGAAATTCCTTTTGTGTATTTGTTTGTTATTTAATGTTTCTTGTAGCACTTTGGTTGTTCTGAATGGGTTTTTTCCATAATAAGAAATCACAACGATTTTTAAACTCTATTCAATTGCTGGAAAGTCTGACTAATAGTACTTGGTGAAACATTACCCAGGGATACAGTGGTGTTAAATAATGGGATGAGGGGAGCCCAGCTTCTTAAGATCTACCACAATATTGCATGAAACTAGATCATCATGAATTCAAGCAAAAGGTGATCTTAGATATGAATTCAGCTACTCACACTGAAGGTAAAACAATGTTTTAGTACATGAATGCAGCTGCTGGATACTGGAGTGTAGCAGTTTTCAGTGCCTGATTCTTTGATGCATGCATTTATGGCACATATTAGTTAACCACTGAGTTTACTAGATTTATTTCCAGTGACTGTTTAAATGTTGATATGGCCACTTCTGGTATCCACAATTAAATGGATAGTCATGATATGTCTTTTAAATTGACTTTGCAAAGCCAAAAGATAAGTGCAGAGCTGGAGCATAGAAATTGTATCGCTAGGGTTGCCAGGGGACGATTCAACAGTATTATGCATTATAATTGTAAAGTATAATAATTAAACAAAAGAGAGGATAAAATAATATTATCTTTGCTTGGGAAATATTCTTTCTGCCTTCTGTGTGAAGCAGATAATTAGGTTTTAGAGAGCCTAATTGTATATGATCGAAAAGATTTGGTACTCCTTTTGCTAATGCCCTATAGTAAGAATGTTTAAAAATCTTAATAATGTATTTCATATGAATGAATTATTAATGATAATATAGAAGATTTACATTAAAACCAAGCATGTTGAATCTAATTCTATATAATCTATGTAGAATGTTATGACTCAATAGTAAGTTGACCTCAAATGTACAAATATTTAGTATGTGTTGATCCTGTGTAGTGATATGGTATTTAATATACACCTAAAGAGTTATCACTGGGGAACAAATCTTGACTTTTCTTTTTAACCATTACTGTCTTCTAATCTAAGAATAAGTAGCAGCAAGGAAAGGAATAGGTGAGAGCTGCTTTCTACTAGTAGGTATTGAGAGGACAGCCTCAGACAGCTGATCTTGATGTTACAATACTTTGTTTTATTCAGTACTGTCATGTCCATTTGCAGTGTGATACAGGATGATCCATGTATTGTAGTAATTGTTTTATTTGTATTTGTAATTATATTACAATTATATTATTGTATTATTGTAATATTTATTAAAGGAGGGAGAGAGGGGAATATTAGGGCAGCTCCAGTGGCCTAGAGGTGGAGTTCTCGCCTCACTTTCAGGAGGCTGTGAGTTCGATCGTAGGTAGAGGCTAATATTTGGAATAGACTCTGCTGCTCGAGCAGAGGGTTGGAGTAGATGACCTCCAAGATCCCTTCCAATTCTGTGATTCTATGATTTAAAGAAAGACAAAAAGTTATTCTCAGAGAGAGAGAGAAAGAGAAAGGGGGGAGGAAAGGGAAAGAGCGAAAGAAAGAAAAAGAAAGAAAGAAAAAGTTATGAGAGAGAGCTGACTCATATTCTGCATTTAGTCTCTGATGCTACATTAGGAGTAAAACTAGTGAATCAGATGTTTTGTAATTCAGAGGAAGCTGGAGAATGAATACACTTGTTAGGGATATACACCCTAGCAAAATGTGCAACGGCAGTCAGGCAGGCAGGTATGTGAGATAAACGTTGTTGTAGTTTACACTCAGTAAAACAGATACACAGTGCTAGTTAAATAGTTTATTCCAGTAAAATTGTTAGCATAGTCAAACAGTCCATATATCATACACTTAGTTCAGTCCGTCCGGGGATTATTCATTAGCAAAGTCCAGTGTCGAAAAAGAGGTCAGTAAACTTACAAATAATCAGTCCAGTAATATATCTCTTTTGCAGTTAGAGATATGAAGAAAATCAAACCTCTTTTCTTCTCTCAGCAATAGCAGGGAAAACACGCATTTATCACCATCAATCCATCATTGTCAGCAATCCAGTAAAAGCCAGCAAACAGTTCAGGTTCTCTTGCTCCCTCTTATGGCGAGTTACAGCCGCACCCAAAATTACATGCTCTGCATTTAAAGTGACAAACACAATCATAGTCTATATATATTATTTTACCCAAACTAAGTTAGGTAACCTATGTTATTCCTAACAACACTGTATTTCAAAAACTTTGTCCTTTAAGTTTGAAAGAAATGGACAGAAGATGTCAGTCATAATTGCAACAAGATGTTTATTCTGTCAGTATTTTGTGTAATTTTGTTCATAGGGCTGATGGTTCCCTTGAAATAATTTCCATGGACTGGTTCTGAAAAGAAAGCCCTGATCTGTGTCCCACTTTTACAGAAATCACTTTCACAAAACCACAGAAATAATGATAATGGTGTTGCACCGCCCACAGGATTCAAATCCCATAAAAATATATCCTACCAAGATTTGGGCGGGCTGACTTATTGTTACAGTCTGGAAAACCTGGAGGAAAATATTTTTACTTAGATTAATTTTTATGTTCCTTTTTTGCTGTTTAGGGCCTGCCATAATAATTTATATTAATTTATGTTTATATTATATTGTATAATTTATATTAATTTATATAATTTATAAAGGGTCGCAGTGGCTCAGTGGCTAAGATGCTGAGCTTGTCGATCAAAAAGGTCGGCAGTTCGGCAGTTCGAATCCCTAACACCGTGTAATGGAGTGAGCTCCCGTTACTTGTTCCAGCTTCTGCCAACCTAGCAGTTCGAAAGCATGTAAAAATACAAGTAGAAAAAGAGGCCACTTGGTGGGAAGGTAACAGTGTTCCATGCGCCTTCTGTGTTTAGTTATGTGGCCACATGACCACAGAGACGTCTTTGGTCAGCGCTGGCTCTTCAGCTTTGTAACGGAGTGAGCACCAACCCCTAGAGCTGGAAATGACTAGCATGTATGTATGAGGGGAACCTTTACCTTTACCTTATAATAATTTAAATGTGTAACAAGGTTATGCTGTTATTTTGGGCTATAATTATGTTTCATAGAATTTTTTGTGCTGCTTATAATCAAAAACAATATTTAATTAAACCAAATTTAAACTATATATAAATTCCATGATATGCTGAAATTATTCGGCATACCAGGGAACAGGTCACCATGCCATTGTACTGTAACTTCATTGACATTCAATCAAAAAGAATTAAGAATTCTTCTTCTGATAGCTATTATGCTCATGTATATCAACTCAGTTTACCGTAGTATTTGAAAATCTCATTTGGTCTGCCATTTATCTTTCTAGTGTAAGATCCGTCATATTCACAATAATAATGTGTTGTTGTTTTCTATGTTGGAATTATCAAAGCAAAAGATGCCAGTTAGAATTGTGCCACCAGAATCCAATAATTTGGTGCTCTTTGTCACTGTTAAGCTCAGCAAATGAATATGATAGTGACATGTTATGAATAAACTGATGATTATTTGGTTACTGGTGAGTATGTAGCAGACAGAGAGTAGACCATTTGGATATTTCTCATTTCTACATGTATTTGTCTTACTTGAGAATCCTTTGCAACTTTTTTCAATCTCTCAACCCCCTAGATATGAATTAGCTAGTATAAAAATGTGCTAAATATTTGTGCTAAAAGAAATTTCCCTGCATCTCAGCTTCTTTCAATCCAATTAATTTTAAGAGTAAAGGGATTTTATTTCACATATTCACAATGAATATTTTGAAAAGCCTGGAAAGCATTTTAATCAATTAGCAACAATCACGGTGCTACTTAAACTATGTTGTTTCAGTTTGTGGTCACACTGGTGGTTCTTGGAACCTTATATAAACAGGTTCCAGATCTCATTGCTATTCAATTTACTATAGCTTTTTAGATGATAGAGAACTATAATATTAAACAGGAACTTAAAACTAAGAAATTTCATCTGTACTAAATACAAGTATGAATAAATTGTCCATAAAGCCATTGATGGTTACTACTTTTTTTAAAAAAAAGTAATGTAAGACTAACAAATATTTTTCTTGGCTTTTGCAAAGCACTCAGTGGGAACCAAACCTTAAAATAGCCATTCAAAAGTTTGGGATGCTTCAAGCCTCTCTCCAAATCTCAGTTTACCTGCACATGTTTTTTTAAAAAGCTTTGCTTGGTTAACTGGTGAAAGTTTGTTGAATGATTTCACAGTTCTTATAGTGTCGTCTGCATTCAACCAAATTCTCTATCAGGTTAACATGACAAAG
This sequence comes from Notechis scutatus, assembly GCF_049901735.1. Classification (NCBI taxonomy): domain Eukaryota; kingdom Metazoa; phylum Chordata; class Lepidosauria; order Squamata; family Elapidae; genus Notechis; species Notechis scutatus. The sequence continues at coordinate 80,491,277 of NC_142009.1, forward strand.
TTATGGTAATTTTGTACCAATCAAGGTTTTGCTGGCTGCTACAGCCATTAAGTATGGTATCTCAAAAGAATATGTTCATTTTAAAAACTTTCAAAACATACACATATTTACATACATACCAACATGCATACATACATACTGGTGACCTTTAAATTATCCATTTGTATTCTATGGGTTTTATGTGATACTGGTTCTTCCCTTTCATCCTTTTTTAAAATTAGAGAATAATACATTTCACTAACATGGAAACTAAATGAAATAAGTGTGCCTGACATGAAGCATTAAAGTGAAATGACACAGTGATTTAAGCCAATTGGAAAGGGAAAACAGAAGATGACTGGCTTGTTGTTGGCCAGTTGGTGTTCCCATGTTCACATGCATCCCCACATTCTGTCACAGTATTTTGGATGGTGCCAATTGGCAAGCAATAAAGAGCAGAGTATTTGGCAGTTTGTTTCCCCCAGCATTCCCAGAGCTTGCTTCTAAAATTATTCCTTAATCCAAAATGCTTGTTATATTTGCCCTATGTTTCAACTTGACTTACACTAGTTTTTTGTTTTTTTTTACTTTACTGGCTCCCCTCACGCGCCCCCCTTTAAATGTGCTAGTTATCTCTGTGTTTTCATACACACTGTCATTTTTACACATGGTGTGCTAAGCCAGGTTTGTTTTACCTGTGGTTTGTTAAATGAGACAGAATAGCTGTGTTTACTAGCACATCAATCCATAAGTAGTTTTGCAAACAAGAGTTGTTCAACTCCCATAATATAGAAAGAATGTGTATAATAGGAGAAATGTGTTGGAGTTATTAATTCAATTAATTCAATTTTATAGAATCATAGCATGTATATAGGAGATTAAGCATTCACTCTGTTTTCCCCTTTGACCATTACTCTGCTTGTTCACTGTCCAAGAGATTGACAATCACCTGAATTACTTTCTTCAACCTTTCCTTACAGGCACATATATATAAAATACATGCTTTTTGATTTGTCTCTTGGCGGGTTGAAGGTAATTAGCCAGGTGCTAGACTTGGCTTATCTCTACAGTATTTAGTGTAAATAGACCTCCCTTCTGTTTCGGTTATAAAACCCGCTTCACTAATTCTTGCTCAGGTCATAGTCTCACCCTCAGGACCATTCACGTGCACACACAGAAAGCCTCAAAATGTGCATGAAATAATCCATTGTTGTGATGGACTTAGAAAAAGAAGAAGGAACAAGCAACTGAAGCAACGATGGAACAAATGTGAGACCAGAGACTGAAAAACCAAGAAGAATCAAAATTTTGTGTCCTTGTGATTTGAGATGAATGGCACACTCAAATAAATATGGATGTATTTTCCTGTTCTTATGTCCCCTTTCCTTCCCAACTTTTTGTCTAATTTTCTGTGCCTCTCCCTCTGTGCTTAATGCTGTTGCTGGTTTTTTTCTTTTTTCTGTCTTCCCTCCTTGTATTCTCTAGCCATTATCTTGACAGCTGCCATCTGGTCTCTCTCCTGCCTTACCTGCCTCCTGGAGGGAGCACATGTTGCAAAAAAACATTGCTGTATTTGGGGAACCCAACAGTATCTGCTTTCACCTACAGCTGATGTTCCACCTGATCTCTGTTGACTGATCTGCCCTCTGTGGAAACAGACTGAAAATTAAAGCCCAGACACATGGTTTCAAGCCAACTCTTGCTGTTCTTCTGCTTGCAACCTGCCGATTTATTTCTCAAACCGTGCCCAGATCTGGTAGCCCTTGCAGGCTGTCATCCTGTGTAAACTGTTGCCATGATCTGTGCTACATGTGATGCCTGACAACCTTTATATTTGTCTTTTTTCCCCTTTACCCGCTAGTTTATTCCCAGAGTGATTCTCTGAGGTAGGTTGGCCTGAGAATGGGCAACTGTTCCCAAATCATTCAGCAAAGTTCTTTAACTGAAGGTGACCTTAAACCTTCTGGACCAACACTTGAGCCATTAGATCAGAAATCTCCAAATTTGGCACCTATAAGACTTGTGGACTTCAACTCCCAGAATTCTTCAGCCATCCATGCTGGCTGGGGAATTATGAGAGTTGAAGTCCACAAGTCATGCAGATGCCGACATTAGATTGTGACACACTTAATCTGTACAGGAATAATTCAGCTATATGAATATCCCATCTGAGAAAGGACCAATTAAGCACCTGCCTGTAGTTTGGAAAGTGAAGTATCTAAGGGGAGGGGGAATAGTCATGTGAACCTGCTCTTTAGTTTGACATAAATTCTTGAATACTTGCCCTGCTATTTGTGCTTGACAATAGTGGAGCAGACAAATCCTTGGGAGTATTTTTGAAACATTCCATACATTATGTCTAACCTATTTGTAGAAATGAAGAGTTATAAATATCTCTAACCCACTCTTCATACTAGATTTTACGTATGTGACACTTTAAGAATATCATATCAAAATTTTCTAATGAAACATAGGATTCCAAAAAGCAGGTGTATATTTCAATAGTACAAAGTAGCTGTAGCTGCATAGTAAAGACATATATTTATAAGGTAAGTTTCTATAGAGTTGTTACTGCAAATAAATTTGAACCATTTTTACCTTTTCTGCTTCAAATTTAAAAATGTGTCCCTTTTCTTAAATTAAAACTAATCTCATTAAAATTGAGGGTAAAATCTAAAGTCTATAATATACATAACTTTTTTTTCTCTGATAGATTTGGCTGCCTAACCAATCTCTGAAATATTTTTCTTGGCAAGGTCTGAATAATCAGCTAGAGTAAAAAGTGCTACTGACAATATGGCAGGCATCAATCGTTCTTGAATGAAGAAGAATTAGCATTTTATTGTGAGTGTCTGTCAGGTTAAGGCTTAATAGTTGGCAGAAAAAATGATAACCAGATGAATAGTTTGAAGTTTTCACAAATCGGCAAGACTATTTGGATTTACTACTTTTGCTTTCCTCATAACGATTTATTTCCAAATATGCTGCCCATGTGTTATGATTCTGGAACAGGCAATATAGGTATTGCAGCTCAAACTATCTTTGTGTATCTCTATGTGTGAGTTTATTTTGCTTTCCTGTAAAAGCACATCTAGAAATAATTTCAAAAACATTTCCTTGGTGAAGAATGACAGCAGAATGGGAGCTAGCCAGAATCATAAATTCTTTTATGTACACTGAGAGCATATGCACTAAGACAAATTCCTTGTGTGTCCAATCACACTTGGCCAATAAAGAATTCTATTCTATTCTATTCTATTCTATTCTATTCTATTCTATTCTATTCTATTCTATTCTATTCTATTCTATTCCATTCCATTCCATTCCATTCCATTCCATTCCATTCCATTCGATGCTTGCCTAATGTTATTCTGATAATGAGAAAGTCTACAGTGGCCTTGATACATTGACTTACTTGGCCAGGATAAAAAAATGCCTTTCTTTGAGTCAGCCCTATTTTGTGGAATCTTTGGATATGGCCCACGATCCCATTCCTAAATCTGCCTCCCACAGGTGCCTCTGAATTATTTTCTAATCCATCACATTAGCTAAAGAAAAATCTTGACAGAATATTTTTACCTCTTCAGAGGGTATGAACTATTCTTGAAAGCTAAAATGTCGAAATAAATGGGGGAGGAGAGATAGATTCCCCCCTTAAAATGGGGTCAGTTGCCACTTAGAATGGAAGGTATGGATCCCAGAACAACAAGAGAAGCATTTGGTAAAAAAGGCAGGGTGAGTATCTGTATGTGTATCTACATAAAAACATAGTGAGTAGAAAGACAGCATGTTCATAGCAATGAATTTCTCAAACAGGTACTTGTAGTTTCAGTATAATCATAAGAGACTGTATAATATTTATCTTAAAATAAATGGTTGCTGCTATGAAGTTTGGCTTGGATGGAGAACTTTATTTTCAGTTTTCAGAAAACAAGCCCTCAAGGTTATGCCTTGTTCTTTTGTATAATACACTAAAGCAGGGATCACCAACCTTTTGGACCTCAGGGACCACCAAACTCATAATTTTAAATCCCACGAACCAGAGACCCTGGGAAAATCCCCAAAAAAGTCTGCTGGAAAATTCCCCACCCCATTTTTCTACCAATTGATCATTCTTTATTTGGGATCGTGGGATACCATCTCCAGCTTGGTTCTCAGGGGGAGGGAGAGAGAGAGAGAGACACTTTTGGCTTCATGCAAGGAAAGCAGCAGAAGTCTTTCTTTCTCTCCCCCAAACTGTGCCAGAAATGAGTCTTTGTGAGACTTGTCGTGTCAGTGCAACCTCTTGGAGCAGGATGCCTTGCAGGGTCCCAGACTCATTTCTGGCGGAGTTTGGCGGAGAGAAAGAAAGACTTCTGCTACATTCCTTGTGTGCATCCAAAAGCAGAAGAAGAAAGAAGCGGCAAGAAGCAGCCTGGTGGCCCAGCGAGGTCAGGGCAAGTTCCCCCCCCCCCCGCCCTTTCCCCCCTCCCCTCACTAGCTCATGTTGTTCGCAATGTAAGCAACACAAGTCTTATGTTCCCATGGGCCATATGGGCAGTGCAGCTTTGAGTTCCTGTGCAGCCTGGACTAATTGCTTTGGGGGATGTTTTGGGAGTGACATTTCTCTGTGGACCACCAAAATTTTCTTGCAGACCACCAGTGATCCCAGGCCCACTGGTTGGCAACCACTGCACTAAAGTCAGATAGGAATTGCTTTCACTTGGTTTATATATTGTAATAATCATAAACAAGATGAAACTGAGGGATTCGGGATTGAATTGCTAACACAAAATAACTAGTTGTTATCAATAAGGTCTTGGAATTGAGGATAAATGGATGGAAATATGTGAGATGTGTATAAAAGAGAAGAGTGGTAATTCTAAAAGCAAAATAAAACTTATATGTGCATGTGTGAAGAACTGTGAGACTCATCCTTTACTGCTGAGTCTAAGAAGGAAAGAGAGGTTATGTTCTGGTAGCATCTGCTAACTTCTAGGCTGAATTTTCCTAACCTCTGAATCTAGTGAATCTTCTAAGTTTAAGTTTCAGAAATCAGGACAGTTAAATTGACGACTGGGGGGGGCCCCACAAAGAGAAAAAAACGGACTTTCTTTATCATTTAAGTAGCGGCTTGGAATGCTGCAAAACCGTCCATAAATCTAGGCGCTGAAATATTGTGGTGTTTGTTTCAAATCCTATTCCTGTAAGAAGGCCCATGTCATCTTTGTGACAGAAAAAACCCACTTTTTGGTTCCATTTTGTCCTCAGACAATCTGATTTTCTGTATTGATTGATTGTGTCTTGTGTAAAACATGGATTCTTAAGTTCTTTGGGGCCAGCAACTGCTGATTTGGACGATGCATGAATTGGTATGGGAAAGGCCAAAAAAATGCAACTGGAGCTAAGACATCAATTAATTTTGAATAAGTTCGCTGTAAACTTGGATTTAAAAAAATAGAAACAATTGCAGTTAAAATGATTAGTTTCCACCATCCTTTCCCCTTTCCTTATACAGGTAGTTCTTGGGTTTTGACCATTTATTCAGTGACCATTAAAAGTTTTGATGAAATTGAATGAATGGTAATTATGACTATTCCTCAGAGTTCTGGTTCTTACAGCACCCCCCTGGTCAAATGATGATGACATTCCAACATTCCCTGCAGGCTTCACACAAGCAAAGTGAATGGGGAAGCCAGCAGGAAGTCAAAAATCTTGAGCACATGAGATCTTTGCTTAACGACCCACGGGATCCTTGCTTAATGATGGGAAATGGGATGGGACTGCTAGAATTACTGTCTCTGGGCAACTCAGTCATGTGACATTATACTTCATGACTGCATTGTTTTGTGAGGGCAATTCTGGTCCCAGTTAACATCATAACGTATTAAAAATCCCAGTTCAGAGGACTTATGGAGATAGAACCTAAGTCTCTGAGGCAGCACATATGATGTTGTGTAGAGCATCATGATAGATGGAATTCAGAACAAGGGAAAAGTGCTATACAATGCAAATTTGTCCTCAGTTTATGCATTTTCATGAAATTATTTTCTTTTATGCAGCACATACATTTACCTAACCTTTTTTTCTCCAGATTTTGTATGCTTTCTTTTGCTACCAGAAAATGCAAGGATTAAATTGATATGTAAATAAGAACTCTCTTGCCTTCTTTCTATTTTGCTTACATAGAGTGCTTCTGAGATCCTGTTATTCTTCTGGGAATGTTTTTTTTTTTTTTTTTGCCGCACAGTGTGAATTTTTTTTTAGGAAGAGGGAAAAAATGGAAGGTAGATACTCTCTCCTGCTGTTGATTCATGCTGAGCTCAATTGTCAAGGGATTATTCCACCTGTAGAAATATTCAGAGTTGCAATGATGTAGGTATATGATTAAATCCAAAACATAGTTTGAAACAGTGTAAAAATGCATGGATAGGGTTTGGCTATGGGCAGAGTAAATTAGAGAGTTTAAGAGAAAAACATTGTTTCTTAACAATCCCAATTGCACTGTCAGGAACTAAATGTAGCTAAACTCCTTATGGAAACTCATTCAGATTCATCTTAAGAACAATGGAGAATTTCATAACTAATCCCTCTCCCTTATTTCCTATGACTAAAATTGTCAGATGTGAATAGCCAGACTCATATGTCTAAAGATGAAATCAATTACTTTATTGTTCTATTCCACAGGAATCTCCCCAGAGATTTGGGTTAAACAGGATCTCAGAAGCCCTCTCCTATACAAGCAAAGTAGAAGATTGTAAAATCGGACAAACTCACTTAGCAGCTGCCTTGCTTAGCAACAAAAATTCGGTCATAATAAAGTGGGACCCAGTGGGCAACTAATATTTGCTGAATACAGTAAGAGGGAAACAGAAGGATTTTTGACCAAGGATCTCCCCCCAAAAAAAAACCCCATCAGTTCCATTTGTAATCTTCACTAAGAGACATCACTACCCAAGAAAAAGGATTCTGTTGTAGGTCTATGATATACAATATGGAATCAATGGGCTGCATTTGCACCAACATTGCCATTAACAGGGCTGTTTTAACTGTTTTTCATTACAGGGCATCGGTGCAAGCTTGGGAAATGTTGCAATTGCTGTAATGATTTAAAGAGAGGACTATGTATGGCCAGTACAGTGAAATGCACCTGTTTAAAAATAACTGCACAGTAACCCTAATCACTTTTCCAAAGGTTTGCAGAGGACGAGAATATCCATGTCTTGAAACCTTCAAAGCAACATTGAAAAACTCTGTATGTGTGTGCGCCTGCGCCTTTGAGTTTGGGTTGATTCCTGATAAGTACCTGACTGATACTGGCTCAAATCAAGCATACATACTAGTCCCTGAAGTTAGCTTGGTAGGATTCTGAAAGTGGTTTGCCTTTATGGACTGGCTGGCCGAAGATCACCTACCTGGCTTTATTCTCAAGGCGGTACTAATACACAACAATCTCATATCTTAACCATTACACCAAACTGGATCTCTAGCTTAAAAGTATAGTATACAGCAGGGGTCCCCAATGCCCAGGCCGTGGCCCACTACTGGGCCATGACCTGTTCGGAACTGGGCCATGCGCTGGCAGGCGAGCACGTACATGTGCACAAATCTCCCCTCACACGAGCAGTGGCTGTCTTGTACTTGCACATCAACCTACCTCACACAAGCAAATGGAACTGTATGTGCCTGTCTGCCACTCAAAAGGAACTACTCGCTCTCCTCCCATCCTCACTGGCTGCCAATCCATAAAGGTTGGGGACCACTGATATACAGCATACACCAATACAGGATAATATTTTTTTAGCTTCCTAACAGCACAGCGGTACACAATGTATTCAACCTAACCAAAATGAAGGCCTGGTGAAATTTCAGGACTGTGACAGGTTATTTTCTATTTACAAACTATTTACTAAGTCTGCATTACTACCGTGTTTCTCATATAATAAGGCCGGGTCTTATTTTTTTTTGAGCCCCGAAAAAATGGCTAGGCCGTCTTTTCGGGGGTGACTTAATTCCCTCCCCTTGCATCTACAGGTGGGTGGGGCGGGACGGCTTGGATGTTGACCTCGGCGTTGGTGGGGCACTTCGTATCGGGGTCAACGCAGGCAGCACCATATCCAGGTGTGCAACAAAAGTACTTCCTAACGGCAAGACCCCCACCATTCCCCCATTTCGCATGTTTTAATATAGGCCTTAATTTGGGGGGAGGGGCTTAATTTCATTTCATGCCTATAAAACATGCTGGGACTTCCTATTGGGGGAGGCCGTATTGTTGGAGAAACAGGGTATTATATCAATCCTCCCATCCTTCCTTTTACTCTTCTCCTCCCACTTATGACTATGACTGTAACCTTGTTGTTTGTATCCTAAGGATTTTTATTGACTGTTTCCTACTTTGATTTGATTGTTTATTGTACCCTATCACTATTATTGTGTTGTATCTTATGTTTCTTGACTCTTGACAAATGTATCTTTTGTTTTATGTACACTGAGAGCATATGCACCAAGACAAATTCCTTGTGTGTCCAATCACACATGGCCGATAAAGAATTATATTTTATTCTATTCTGTTAAGAGCTAAAAGGCTGGCAGCCACTGATTTGAAAAGATTCCATGTATTGTGAAATTGGGAACTGGTCTTATATTGATTTGAAAACCATTATTCCAAATAATGTGCTGCAAGGATAGTTGTGGAGTTTTCAAAACCAAATGCAAATTCCATAATGTCGTGGGAAGCTTGCCAACAGCATTTCTTAAACGCTTCACTTGCGAATGAATCTGTAAAGCCAGACTCGCTAGGGGAAAAAAAAGATTGCCAAAAGTTAAAATGATGACACAAAGTTCTAGCATCTAGAGACATCTAAGCCTGTCTCTGTACAAAGTGCAGTGTTTTAATATATCTTGGGATTGCAAGGATAGGGCTAATATCTTGGGACTGCAAAGATACTTCTAATACACTTAGACTGAATGGCCTCTAGGGTGTGAAGGTTTCTAAAAGCACAGACTTGGTTATAGTAGAGGAGAAGATAAATGACTTTGACAAGGAGACATTGCAATCTGCAGATGAAGTGGTGCCTTTCAACTGGAGGAAAAAAAAATCAGGATAGCTGGAGAGTGACATTGAGCAACATTTGCCAGATATTAAAAATATGTCTCCAGGATTTTGAAGCCTGAAACAGCATTCCAAAGTATTTATAAGTGTACGCCTATTCAATTACGTTCCCATTTATTTTTCTGTTATCAAATTAATGACAGTTTCATCCAATTACTAAGACTTCGCTGCAATTTTCTAATAATTTTTATTAGCTATTCATTTGAACAGAAAGAGGCCAAAGGCCTTGGTGCTTTTTTCATTGCCACCTGGTACACAGGTACACAGGCAACAATGCTTGCTATTAAAATAATTGGAACCGATTAGTCTGCTACTATAGGAGGATAAAGTGGGACTGTTATTGACATTGCTAATGCCATGCCTAGCTATACATTCTGTATGTACACATACAGCCTATTACAAGCTTAAAAATAGGGTTAGAATGCACTCCTCCTTCTCTGGATAGTAATAGTTCCAAGGGGATTTTATAGTTTAAGCCAATATTTATTTGTATCTTTTTCTGTGTGTTTCCTGTAACATCTGCTGTATATATTTTTTCCAGTGTAATCATTCCACCCCTAACTAATGCACTATTTGCAAGCTTTTAAATATATTCATTTTGTATGTAATAGCCTTTAATATTATAAATACATTTATATGCACATTTGAGTAGTAAGTTACATCTCAATTTTAATATGATCATTTTGGCACAAAAATTTACATCTTGTAAATTTCGGGAAGTTTGATATGACAAAGTTCATGTATAATTTCAGATCAAATAAATTTATTTTTGAACTTTTATTCTCAGTGCTTCTTACATCTGGGTTGAAGGCATTACAATATTATTGTAATGCTAACCACTGTGGAGCTGGTTTTAGTGACTCCACCAGTAACTTAATTTTGCCTGAAATGGATCCCTGTGTTCATGGAAATTAATACTTCCTACAAAAGATACAAACAGAATTTCTGGTGGCTGATAGATGGTCTTCAAAATATTATAAAGCCTTGCCCCTCTATCTTCAGGGACCATGTGACTATAAAAGGTTTTAATAAGATTGATGGAAGAAGAAGAAGAAGAAGAAGAAGAAGAAGAAGAAGAAGAAGAAGAAGAAGAAGAAGAAGAAGAAGAAGAAGAAGAAGAAGAAGAAGAAGAAGAAGAAGAAGAAGAAGAAGAAGAAGAAGAAGAAGAAGAAGAAGAAGAAGAAGAATATAAGGAGCCTCTGTGGCGCAGTAGTTAGAATGCAGCACTGCAAGCTACTTCTGCAGCCAGCTGCCTACAGTTTGGCAGTTCAAATCTCACCAGGCTCAAGGTTGACTCAGCCTTCATCCTTCTGAGGTGGGTAAAATGAGGACCTGAATTGTTGTGGGCAATATGCTGACTCTAAACCGCTTAGAGAGGGCTGTAAAGCACTATAAAGTGGTATATAAATCTAAGTGCTATTGCTATATAACATAACACTCAGAGCAAACACAAGGAAGAAGGAAGATCTCCTTCCAGGTACTCTCAAATAACCTTTCCTTCCATTAGTAAAAATATACTTTAAAAATAACCAAGAATAAAACACTTAATTTTCTTATACACCTTTCAGCGTCTAACTCATTAGGGCAATATACTAATACAGTATATTGCCCTAATGAGTTAGACGCTGAATGGTGCATAAGAGATTTTTTTACTGAGTTTTTGAATTCAGGAAAAAGACAATTATATCATTATCAGAACAACTAGTGGCTTTTGGTTGTGTAGAAAGCCTTCCTTCTATTATCCCTCATACAATTTAATCCAAACGTCCTACCTAATCCCATTTTTTTGTCTTCATTAATCAAGGTTTTATACTTAAGGAGTCTCCATAGGACCATCACTTAATTATATGATCTTTCTCTTTTCTCTGCATCAGAACATGATTTTGGAAATGCTTTAATTTAATTTATCTAAAGTTTAATGTATCTATCTTCTCTGGAATGCAGCCCCTTCTTCCTGGGAATCCGGACTACATTCCACCGCACTTATACAGGACTACCAAATCTGGGCTGTGAAAACCTTCAGGATGATTAGATGGCAACTTAGATGATAAACGATCATGCGGATTTTAAAAGCGCTTAAAAGTTTTAGTATTTGGGCATTAAATTTAGTTTATATATATATATATATATATATATATATATATATATATATATATATATATATATATATATATATATATATATTTTTTTCTTAAGTTTTGCAGGGTACTTACATGTATGGTGTTCGGCTTGGTTCGGTATTTTCCCACGTCATTGTAGTTCTTTTAAAGTTGTAGCAACGTTTCAGCAGAATCTCATCTGCCATCATCAGGCTTCTGTATTGTGTCCGTCTGTGGGTCAGACTTTTACAGTGGTTTCAGATTTAAATTTGGGGCAGCCTATTGCTGTGCCAGAATGGTTATATATATATATATATTATAAAATGTGAGTTTTATAAAACTCACATTTTTAAATCTCAGGTGCTAATGTTCAGTAATTTTTACACGTAAAGTTATTCCCATTAACATAATAACTTGCACTGCTTTGATATCCCTACTGATGTAGATGTTGCAACGAGAAGGAAATCGGTTTGGTTAAAAAAAAAAGTGTTTAAATTTGAGGCCTGCTGTTTTTTTTTTTTTTGTTTTTTTCTTCATTTAATTTTGTGGGTGTTGCTGATTACTCATAAATTCACAAATAGGTTTCTCTTCTATGGAATGATACATACTCTAATTCCACACACCCCAATCAAGTTAGCAATCTCTCTCTCTCTCTCTCTCTCTCTCTCTCTCTCTCTCTCTCTCTCTCTCTCTCTCTCTCTCTCTGGAACAAGAAATTAATTCACCTTGCAGAAATCATTATCTCAGCATGTGGACATCATTGAACACAAAATGAATTTATGTGTTTTAATATTCACTATTTTTCTCAGCATGTTGCTTAATGCGTACTTGTAATGGCATTTAGAGATTTTGTTAATACATACCCAAAATCAAGTTTGTCCATGCAAATTTTCTAATATGGACTGATTTCTGCTCAGATAGGCATAGAATAATTTTTATTACAACAAATGCAGGGGTTTTTTTTAGATGAGAAGATCACAAGTGGACAAAAGATACTTCTATGCCAAATGTTTCACTGCTGGAATTTGACCTATGTTTCTTTTCTCAGGTAGCATTTAATAAGATTGTAAGCAAAGGGCCTACAATGTGAAGGAATTGGGGAGAATTTGCTTTGTTCTGTTTTTTATGTATGTAAAAAGTCAGTTCCCATATTGGTTTCATAAAAGTATGAGGTACCTATATAGTATCAACCTCAGTTTCTCTAGATGTATAAATACGTTTGTGGGATGAAGTGACCATCATATAATCATTTTATTTTTCTGGATCACAGTACTGTAGTAATTATAGTTTTGGATGATTTTTTTCCGTAAATCCTTAAAGCAGGGGATATTATCTATTCTCTGTTCATATTGCAATGTAGTCAAAAGAATGAATTACATTTTGGGAATTGCTCAAGCTTCCACATAAATCAGAGCTGAATAAATAATGCCTTGTTACTGCAAGTTTTTTTTTAAAGGTGAAAGTTATATTATTCCACTGGATTCTCTTCTTTCACCAAAGTTTTATTACCTGATGGCTTAGGGGATTATCTGATCCACAAAGATAAGTCAATCTGGTTAATATCTTACCCTTACACAAGATGAAAAAATGTGGCAGGCCAGATGTTGATTGAAATTTATTTCTAAGGACTGACTGAACTTTACATCACAACAGCTGGATGAATTAATTTGTCATATTTGGGGGTTGATAGTTCTGTAAATATGATACACCCTCCAAAAGCTGCTGTAGTGCACAGTTTGTAATTGAGTTTGCTGCTGAGTTTGCTCAGAAGGAACGTTCACTCTTAAAAGGTTTATTATTAAAACTGAAATCATAAAAAAAGATATCCATATAGTGGCATTCATTAAATAGTGTGACTGATACATTAAAGACAACTTTATTTAATGATAAGGAAACTTGGCCTCCAGTAGTCTTTTACATGAGGCCGGATGATGTCAACCAATGATTTAGAGTGAGGTATTATATTGATCAAAAAGATTGGCTGTTCAAATCCCTAGCACTGAATAATGGAATGAGCTCCCGTTACTTGTCCCAGCTTCTGCCAACCTAGCAGTTCGAAAGCATGTAACAATGCAAGTTGAAAAATAGAGACCACTTGGTGGGAAAGTAACAGCGTTCCGTGCGCCTTCGGTGTTTAATCATGCTGGCCACCTGACCACAGAGACATCTTCGGACAGCGCTGGCTCTTCGGCTTTGTAACAGAGATGAGCACTGCCTCCTAGTGCCGGAAACGATTCGCACGTATGTGCGAGGGGAACCTTTACCTTTACCTTATTATGAGTATGCAGATGATGCTGAGCTTTATATCCCAGTGAATGTTTCACTGATGTTGTGGAGGTTCTGTTTCAGTGCTTGGAGGCTGTGGGGGATACGGATGGGGTGCAACAGGCTTCAGCACAAAAGAAACAAAATGCTCTGGACTTTAGACTGTCTTCTCTCTTTGGTTCTAATTGAGGAGACATTGCCCCAAGACACTTGGTGTACAATCTGGAGGTCCTCCTGGAATCATGGCTCCAGCTCAAGAAAATGATAGAAGCTGCACCTAGGAGAACCTATGCACAACTTTGGTTTGTGAGTCAGTTGGTTTCTGATCCTGGAACAGCGGGGTCCTGTTTACAATAACTCATGACCTCATAACCTCCAGAATGGAGTCTCAAAAGTGCTTTAAAAAAAAAAAAAAGACAAATGGGCTGTTTTAAAAAGGACTTTTGAGACAACTATGACTTGGATGACCGAGAATCTCCACAGACACCTCCAGGTTGGAGGTCGTTCTTCTCTGTGCTGCACAAGGGGGCTGCCCTTGAAGATTATTGAAGCTTTAAGCTGACGCAGAGTGTAGCGGTGTGGCAGTTAATGGAGCTGATTATTTGGCACATACGACAAGTGCTCTGCAAGCTGCATGGATTCCCAGTGTTCTTCTGGGTGCAATTCAAGATGCTGGTGGTCACTTTTAAGACCCTCTATGGCTTGGGACTGGAGTACTGAAAGGACTGTCACTCATGGTCAGCTGAAACCCAGATGACAATCAGCAGCCAATATTGCCGGATGAACTGCTCTCCATCTGAGGAGTTGCAGGCAGAGGAGGTGGGGCTGTCTGATAACCAGCAGGCATCGCTGCCAGCTGTTTCTTTAAATGAAGAGGCTGAGCTGCCACCCTCTCTCAATTCAAAAGCTGAATGTATAGAGCAGAGGTGGTATTCAGTGGGTTCTGACCAGTTCTGGAGAACCGGTAGCGGAAATTTTGAGTAGTTTGGAGAACCAGCAAATACCATCTCTGATTGGCCCCGCCCCATCTGTTCTCTGCTTCCTGAGTCCCAGCTGATTGGCTGGGTCTTCTTTTGTTGCCCTGCACAGGAGAACGGAGCTGGAAAGCAGGTTAATGGGGTGGGGAGGGAATGGGATTTTGCAGTAACCTTCCCCTGCCATGCCTACCAAGCCGCGCCTACCAAGCCACACCCACATAACCGGTAGTAAAAAAAAATTGAATCCCACCACTGGTATAGAGAGGTCAGAAGAGCAAGGGCATTCTCCAAAACTCCTCGCAAGAAAGAAACCTCACTCTTCCAAAGGAACAACACCGGAGGTTCTTCTGTTTAAGAGCAGGCAGCTCAAACCTCTCCATTGGCAAAATCCCTCCTTTTCCTCAGACTTCGTGTGCCTTCACTCCCGATTTGAAAGGTCATGACTTTCATTCTCGACTTGGACTGGCTGACAAACTTTATAAACCTTTGAACCCTTAGATTCTGCTTCAACACTCTTATGCCTGCTGTTTTGCATTTGGACTCTTTTAAGGCAAACTCACTGAACTTTTGAGGAATTGTTTCTCCATTGTGCGCTCATGTGCATTTGTACTCACTTTTCCCTTGCTTATTCACTTCACAAAATCTATCAGTAAACTTTGCCATCGCCTGTCTGTGTGCTTGTGTGTGCTTGGCTGGGAACAGGTCCCTGTCTCCCCATGGTTATTTCTACCTGTCTTACGCAATCTAACAAGAGAATGATGGTCTAGCTATCATTGGCTAGGAATGTTGGCTGTTGGGGTCCAGAAACATAGCATCTTTTGCAGTGGTGCCTGTCTTTTGGAATATCATTCCTTCAGAGACTAGATCCTGCTGGCTTTCTGCAAGACTCTGAAAACCTAGTTTTCTGTCTGTTCCTGTGGCCCCAATTATATGATAGAGCCCATCTCCTCCCTATACTAATAGTTGTTTTACGATGCTCAGCTGCTGTATGCTTTTATTTTTTGTATTGTACATCTTTTATCTATTTTTATTGTAAGCTGCTTACAGCCATGTATATAACATAGGCAGTGGTGGGTTTCAACTTTTTTTACCACCAGTTCTGTGGGCATGGCTTGGTGGGCACACTTAGCACATGCGCGTGCGCGTAGGGTTAGCTACTAACCTGCTCCTGCAATCCTGCACTCTCCCTGTGTCTTCAACAGCTGACGTGCGGCAATCCGTTGTGCCGCGCAAAGCAGCTGAGCTTCAAAACCAGGTCAGAATAGAGCCAAGGCAGGCGGGAAGGCCCAGCAGCTGATCGTTGGAGCGAATTGGTTTGCTCACAGATGATTCTCGCAGCTACCAGTTCAGCTGAACTGGGCCGAACCGGTAGAATACCACTGAACCGGTAGAATACCACCGAACCGGTAGAATACCACTGGACATGGGCAACTATTTAAATGGATAGATGGATGGAAGATGGGGAGAGAGAGAGAGAGAAATGGAGAGAGAGAGAGAGAAATGGAGAGAGAGAGAGATGGAGAGAGAGAGAGAGAGAGAGAGAGAAAGAGAAAGAGAAATGGAGAGACATTATTCCCTCAGGGTTATAATTCCTATTTTCACAGATTTTATAGCAAAATCACGAAGTTGTGCCTTAGATGCACTCATGCTAAAGAGCACAATCCTGTATAGGTTATTTTGAAGGAAAGCATTTGGTAGGGGTTTTGTATGAATATTGAATTTTCATTATACACACTAGTAAAAAGCCTCAAGGTTTGTAATACATGAAATACTTTTGAATCACTTAAAATATTTTCTTTAAACATGCAAATTTAATCAGTAGTCCTTAGCAAATGCTAACATTTTAATAGAAAGAAAAAAAATCCAAGGCATTTTTATTTAAAGGATGGAGTGGAAATATTATTTATGAACATGGATAAGAGACTGAAATCTGCCAGAGTTAAAAATTCAGATAACTCTCTGGAAGATGTTTTTGTTAAAAAGTATTTTTGAGGAAACAAGAACCATACAGCAAAATTCATTGATCCAGGCTTTATGAGTGCTGCAAAATGTTGCTTGATTAGAAGTCATTTATGATAAATGGTCTTGCATTTATCATACATCTGGAACAGGAAACTATTTTTATTTATTTTATTTTATTTTAATTTGTCAATTGCTTACAAGATAATAAGTATAAGTAAAAACACAGTTATGAATACATGGATACATATCATATATATATATATATATATATATATATATATATATATATATATATATATATATATATATATATATATATATATATATATAATGTTTTCTGAGGTTCTCGCGGATATTTGTATGTGGATCTTTGGTTATTCGGGTTTCTCCCGCGTAAGATTGGAAGTATCTGAGGCACGCGTTTCGATGAAGTCTCATTCATCATCTTCAGGCTTGGGTCTTCAGCTCTGTGCTTCTCTGTTAGAGTCCATACACAGCAAACGAAATTCTGCCACGTATTCCTGTAGTGAACGTTTCCCCTGCTTAATATCCATTAGCCGTCTGTCCACAGTTTGTACCTTAATTGGATCCTCAAACATCACCCTCATTTGTTGGAGGAAACCCTGGAAATTGTTCAATAACCCATCCCCTGGCTCACATCTGAGCTCTAACAATTCAGACTCAACTCAGCAGGCTCCAGCCTTTATCAAGTATTAGAATCAAAATTTACAGCATATCGATCCTTTTATATATATATATATATATATATATATATATATATATATATATATATATGAATGAAACAATAGGACAGGGACAGTAGGCATGTTGGTGCGCTTATGCACGCCCCCTACAGACCTCTTAGGAAAGGGGTGAGGTCCATAGTAGACAGTCTAAGGTTAAAGTTTTTGGGGTTTGGTGAAAAAAAAACCACAGAGTCAGGTAGAGTATTCCAGACATTGACCACTCTGTTGCTGAAGTCATATTTCCTGCAATCAAGCTTGGTGCGATTAACCTTGAGTTTGTATCTATTGTTTGCTCTTGTGTTGTTATGGTTGAAGCTGAAGTATTCATTGACAGGTAGGACATTGCAATGTATGATTTTATATACTATACTTAGATCGGACCGAAGGTGGCATAGTTCTAGCTTTTCTAGGTCTAGAATTTTGAGTCTGGTGGCATAAGGTATTCTGCAACGAGTAGAGGAGTGGAGAACTCTTCTTGTGAAATATTTCTGGACTTTCTCAACTGTGTTAATATCAGATATGTAATGTGGGTTCCAGACTGATGAGCTGTATTTGAGTATTGGTCTAGCAAATGTTTTGTATGCTCTAGTTATTAGTGTAATATTACCAGAGAAAAAACTACGTAAGATTAGGTTAACAACTCTTAATGCCTTTTTGGCTATGTAGTTACAGTGGGCTCTAGCACTTAGGTCATTTGAGATGAGTACTCCAAGATCCTTGACAGAGTTTGGATCATCAACAAGGTCTTGACTATTCAGCCTGTATTTTATTTTCTGATTTTTTTTGCCAATATGTAGGAGAGAGCATTTATTTGTTGAGATTTGAAGTTGCCATTTGTTTGACCATTCTGATACATAGTCATGGTCTTTTTGAAGGGTAGCAGTATTGTCTGTGGTGTTGAATAGCTTTACATCATCAGTGAAGAGAACGCAGTTGCTCTTGATATGATCACAGAGATCATTTATGTAGAGGATGAAGAGAGTAGGTCCTAGAACACTGCCTTGGGGGACACCACTGTTGACAGGTACAGAATTTGATAGGACGCTCCCAATTTTGACCATTTGTTGTCTGTTTGACAGGAATGCTTCTATCCACTTATGCAGGTGTCCAAAGATACCGTAAGATTTTAGTTTTAGGAATAGTTTGTCGTGTGCCACTGAATCAAAGGCTTTACAGAAGTCTATGTAGATTGCATCTATTGCTTTGCCCTGATCGAGTTGTGTCGTCCATATGTTTGTGCAGTGTAAGAGTTGCAGATTACATGATAGTTTTTTCCTAAAACCAAATGGTTTATTAGAGAGTAGGTTGTTTGTTTCTAAGTGGAGAATGATGGATTGGTTAATAATTGATTCCATGACTTTACAGGTGACGCAGCATAAAGAGATTGGTCTGTAATTTTTAACTAGGCTGCGGTCTCCCTTTTGAAGATGGGGATGACTGTGGCTTGTGACCACAGTTTTGGCAAGGAGATGGTCCTGAAAGATTTTTTCAAAGATTATGCTTTAGAGGTTCGGCTATGGCAGTGGGTAGCTTTTTAAAGAAGTAGCACATATTCCATCCAGTCCAATAGACAGAGATGGTTTTAGATTGCGTAGTGCTTTTTCAACATTGTCTCCTGTAAAATCGATATGTATTAGATCATTGTAGTTGTCTGTGGTTCAACTAGGAAATACTGGGCATGATCCATTGCTGTTTACAAATATTGAGCCAAAGAATGTGTTAAAGAGGTTGGCTTTAATAGTGTCGTCATTGCAGCCTTTACCATTAGGTCCTTTCAGGTGTGGGACGGACCTTAAGTCTTTTAGTTTGTTGTTTACAAAATTGTAGAAAGCGCGGGTGGAATTGGTGCATAGAAGGTTTTCTTGTTTTATGTGATAATTAGTGCATTCAGTCTTTATCTGGTGGCATAAATTTTTGTATCGGCTTTTGAAGTTGGCAACGTGACCAGATTTGTTTTTCTGCCAAAGTGATCTCTTTTTGGATTGAAGTTTCCTTATTGTTTTAGGTAATTTGTTTTTTTCTGGTTTGGGGAGTTGTTATTGGTACATATAGTTTGATGACTCTTTTGACTTAAAGTAAAAATACATTGTAATGGTCTTCTACAGTATTGCATCCAGAGAATAGAAATTGCCAATCAAGAGATAAGAGATCGTTGTTTATAAGATCATAGTTGCCTTTTTTGAAGTTATAATTTGGGATTCCGTTGTTGTGATGATTTTTGTGTGTACTTATGTTGAGACAAAAGACAATCATGCTGTGGTCACTGTTGGAAAAGGGTTCTTTAATTTGTATTCCGTAAATTGAATTCAAACTATTGCAGAAGATGAGATCGAGGAAGTTGTTAAGTGTAGTGTTGTTGGTTGCTAGTTGTTCTAGTCCCAGATTTGTTACTGCATTGTAGAAGGTTGCATGTGTGGGTTCAGTTGTACATTCGTTAAGAGTCCAGTTAATATGAGGTAGATTGAAGTCACCAAGAAAGATGTGTGGGCAGGATGCTGCCCATGTTAGTAGTGTATTTAGCTTGTTTGCATGTTCGATGTCATAATCAAGTGCTCTGTAACATAGTAAGAACCGAAATGTGATATTTAAGGACAGTTCACAGATGATGGTCTCAGGAATAGCAAGTTCCTGGGTAACTTGGATGTTTTCTAGATCAGGTGTATTTTCGGAAAAACAGGAAGTGATGAAACGGGGTTAGTTTTTGGCCTGCAAAGCATGCAGAAGCCTTCCTCAAGCCTTTGGGAGGCTGAAAAAGGCCTCAAACCAGCCAAAAATCAGCTGTGAGGCGCGCACACATGCGCTGTGAGGTAAGTTTGCCTGCAGCTCATGTGCCGGCACAAATGGCTCTGCGTGCCATCCTCAAATAGCCTGAGCCTCTGTCATATAATGCTTTATAGATAATCAGATAATCAGCACCTTTAGTTTCATGGCTACAGTCACTAGCTCTGTTAATTTCTTTATCCTAGGATGATAAAGGTTGCTATAAGTTCCAATTTCTCCAAGTTATTTGTATTGGACTGGAAACTGTTTGTTCAATTTTGCTTTTCTTAATCTTAGTATTGAGCCCTAAGCTAGCTTTTTGTACTTTTTTCATTCATCTTAAACCTAGCTTACACAAACTCATTCAGCTTATCATTCTATGATATCTACCTTTGCAAATCCAGACTAAACATCTGGCTGACTGTGCAGTCAGCTATAATAATAGATGGGAAACCTCAGGTTTAGTAGTTTCTGTGACAGTGTTGGAAGAAAAGAAAAGAAATAGATTTTAGTTTTGGGGCATCTTTTTTCCAAATATGATAACTATGAGATATTTCAAAGTGTTTTTCTGCTAGCTGATTCTTCCTCCTTTAGGTTATCCCTAGACATATGCTTTATTAAAAACCTGCCAATACAAACCGCCTAAGGTCAAATTCAGTTGTTCTTCCATATTCAGAGGAAGAATACCGTTGAAATCAAGTGGTTAAAAAAAGATCAAATGGGAAGGTTATAAATTTTGTTTGCCTGAAGAAGGGATTAAAGAGAGCTTTTGACTTGAATCTTAGCTAATGCCAAGATTTTATTTTATCTTTCCAAGGGGATAGACACCTATGCTTTACTGTCAGTCTAGACTTACCATAAATCTTCATATACAGTAAAGGGTATAGCAAATGACAGATAGACGTAGATGAATAGTTACAGAGCATGTATTTCTTTCCTTTCAATATACAAAAAAACTATCATTTTAGGGGTCTGATTTAAATGAGTTACTTAGGATATTCAGATAGTAGGTATAGCTATTCCCAGTTTATCACTTGTAAACAGAAAATGTGGAACGCAAAATTGATACTTGCAAAATGGATGATTCATTCTGCAGTTTATGATGTGCATAAGAGGAAGAAATAGGTGTACAATTTTTACAATATGAAAACCACAGTGTGTGTTGTTTGGAAGGAAGGGGTCTATGTACAGTGATGAACACTTATCAGAGTTTCTACCGTGTTTCTCACAAAATAAGGCCGGGCCTTATTTTTTTTTGAGCCCCGAAAAAACGGCTAGGATGTCTTTTGGGGGTGAATTAATTTCTCCCCCACGCACCAGCACCATCTCCAACAACAGTGTCTGAGTCGCTCCGCTTTCCCCTGTCCCCGTAACAACAGGGAAAAAAAAAGATTTTGAGGTACCTGGGAGTGCCGCGCGCTGCGTTTTGGTT
Organism: Notechis scutatus; assembly: GCF_049901735.1. NCBI lineage: Eukaryota > Metazoa > Chordata > Lepidosauria > Squamata > Elapidae > Notechis > Notechis scutatus. The sequence goes on from NC_142009.1 coordinate 80,512,588, forward strand.
TAATCCTGAGCAGCTGGGTGGGCGTGAGAAGAGCCGGTGGCGTCTCTGCTGCTGCTACCCTTGGTGCTCCAGCCTCGGGCTCTGCAAGTTTGCAAAAGTCCTGGTGGACAGCCCGTTCCTGCATTCCAAGCGCCCAGGCCAAGCTGCAGCTGTCCCTCTCTCTCCAGTGCCATCTCCAATAACAGCGGCAGCAGCGGCGGGAACCATGGAACTTATGGAGGCAGCTCCCCCACCCGAGAAGCAGCTGAAACGCTTCCACGGTTCCCGCCGCCGCTGCTGCTGTTATTGGAGACGGCGCTGGCGAGAGAGGGACAGCTGCAGCTTGGCCTGGGCGCTTGAAATGCAGGAACGGGCTGCACATCAGGACTTTTGCAAACTTGCAGGGCCCGAGGCTGGAGCACCAAGGGTAGCAGCAGCAGAGATGCTCGCTCGGCTCTTCTCACGCCCACCCAGCCACTCGGGATTAAACCAAAACGCAGTGCACGGCACTCCCAGGTACCTCGAAATCTTTTTTTTCCTGTTGTTACGGGGACGGGGAAAAGCGGGAGTGACTCAGATGCTGTTGTTGGAGATGGCGCTGGCGAGAGAGGCGCCAGCGCCAGTGGGAACCGTGGAAGCTACGGAGGCCTGAGAAGCGGCTGAAATGCTGCCTGACATCCACGCCGACGCCGCCTGCCTGCTGACCTGGGTAAGGGGAGGTAAGGGAGCCCTCTGTGCTCCACCATGGTGTTAGTAACGGCTGATGGTGAGGCGCAGCTGCCCACGGGGCACTCCTAATGGCAAGTTCCCCCACCTTCCCCACCAATTTCACATGTTTTAAACTAGGCCTAAATTTTGGGGGGGAGGGGCTTAATTTCATTTTATGCCTAGAAAACATGCTGGGTCTTCCTATTGGAGGGGGGGCGTATTGTTGGAGAAACACGGTAACCAGAAGAACGCAGTAGAGAGAATAGTTAAGATCCTGCAAAGAACCCTCAAACTCCCAGGCCTTTAGAAGAACCCCCAAGCCATAAACTAATTAAACAATATGAGTAACATAACACACTAGCTAAAAGAAATGAAGTTTTACCTTAACTGACATTAGAATACTTTTCAAACCCAGCCAATATTTTCTAAATTATCTGATTAAGCATGTTTTGTGAACACAACTTGTGACACTTTGACATTAAATTATGACCTTGCCATAATGTTGGAACCATTCTGAATATTGGGGTTTTTGGCACATCACGTTATGTCCTAGTGTTCCTGTTATCTTCCTCAGTGAAAATCTTTTTGACTAACGTTTCCAAAAATATCTAGGAGCCACTTTCAGGGCATTTTTTAAGAAGGATTCCCTCAATCAAACACACATCTGCTGAGTATTGAGCTCTGCCTATCTTAGCACTGATCCTACGAGAGCTCCTTAACTAGACCAAATATATAATTTTAGCTCTTTTGCTTAATTTAACTATCCTAATTCAGAGGTTTTATACACAGGTAGTCTGCAACTTGTAACCCTTCCTCAGTGATCGTTTGATATTGCAATGGTACTGAAAAAACTGACTTATGGCTGTGTTTCACATGTATGACTACTGCAGCATCCCCATGGCCATGCAATGCCTTGGGGTCAGGGCTTTTGCAACCTTCTGACAAACAAGGTCAATGGAGAAAACAGGTTCACTTAACAATTGCAGTGATTTAGTAAACATTGGTGGCAAGAAAGCATACAATGGAGCAATAGTCACTTAACAATTGTCTTACTTAGCAATGGAAATTTTGGGTTCAATTGTGATTGTAGATCGATGACTACCTGTATGTTTCTAGAAAAATAAACATAAGAACATACGCACAGAGAGACACACACAGAGACAGCATTGTTCCAAAACATTTTAATTCCTGAATAATTACAAATGGCCACTCTCCATTTATTTTATAAACCAGGTAGCAGCAATTCACCATTTTAAATAGTTGCAGGAAAGCTACTTATTCCCTGAGATGGAATTGCTTCTTCCAGGCTAATAGTGGGATTATTGACCTGTCTAAATATAGCTGTTTTAAGACAGCAACATATTTTTCTTCCTCTCTTTCAGCTCTCAAGTATAAAGATAAAATGTCGCACCAGAGAACTTATGACACATTAAAGTTTGACAAGGAGAATGTATGATGAAGAGGTCAGATGAGCTGGGATCACATTGCTAGGCTTTGTCTATATGGAAATTTTTGACAAATATTTATTTTCTTTTGAGCTCAGTGGGTATGTCAGAAATCAAATGCACTGTGAAACCTTCAGCGTCCTTGCTTAGAAATGTTTTTTGCAGTGGAAACATCCCTTGGGGTGGGAGTAAAAACAAAACAAAACATACAAACATTTGTGGCGACATGCAATTGTGATTTCCTCCTTTGTCAGCGTATCTGGCCTAGTGGAATCGTTAACATGTGTTTCTGCTGTTTGAAGCTCTGCAGGGTCATGGCATATCCTTCAAATCATTCCCCCCCCCCCTTCCCCTTGCAATCGATGGAGATGCAGCCCACACTGGGGCATAAAATGATACTGGTGTCTCTTCCATCGAGAAAGAGGCAGCAACTGTAGAAAGAACCTCTGTTAGAAAAGGGAAATCGGAGCAAGATTGCTTTGGATAAAAAGATTGATGAAAAGGTGTTCTGGGTTTTATAGGAGAAAACATTTGTGGAAACAATGGCTGCCCAGAACTTTGATAAGGCTTGCACAACTTTTTTTTATTTATTTTAATATTTATTGCTCATTTGGAAATTGATAGGCAGCTGCTGCACAAGGAGGTCATGAAAAGGGAGGTTATTTCAGGAAAATTCATTATTTCTTTCAGTTCCTTTCTTGTTTCAACATTAGGTATCCCTCCCATTTCCTCAATAATGCAATTTTCTGCCAACTTATAAACTATTTAGATACTTATCCAGCACATAGGGGAGCTTGAAGTAGTTTTCTGACCAGCATAATATTTGAAGATTTCCTTCTTTAGTGGATAATTAGATACTCATTAACCACAATTTAGAACCTAAATAATTGCTTACACTTCCAAATATAGAACAAAAAACTCAAGAGTTTAGAGTAGCAGTGGATGTACTCCCTTTGACTTCATTACAAAGTGCATTGGCAATTACAAGCATCGTTGGAGAATGTGAAATGAAGAAAAAATGGTCTATTTATAGTAGCATCTTGATACATTGGGGAGTGTGTGTGTGTGTGTTCATGTGTGTATATGTATAATTTGCTAACCCAAAAATAACTCCTTTCTGTTGCTTCTGATAACGATGATGGTTATTTTGTTACCTCGATCCGAATGTTGAAGCATCTTGAAGCGGATAACAACTATAATGAAATACATAACAGAATAAATTATACCAAATTAAAACACTATTGGATGAGGTGGTAACCTGCCTCAGGCAGACCCAGTGTGCAATCTGGGTGTCTTCCTTCACTCGTGGCTTATACTTGGAGGTGGCTTCCATGTTTAGGAGAGCCATTGCATGCCTTAAGTTTGTCCACCAGTTGCTCCCGTTTCTGGACTAGGACATTGCTCACTGTCACTCATGCCTTCATAACCTCCTGTCATGTCTTCTGCAATGTGCTCGACATGGGACTACCCTTGAAGAGCATTCAGAAAAGCATTCAACTGGTGCAGAATGTGACAGCGCAGGTAGTAAAGAGTGCAGTGCAAGTAAGGCCTCTACTCCATGAGCAGCTTTGGTTTCCAGTGTGCTTTTGGGTAAAATTCAGGGTGCTGAATTGTTTCCTTTAAAACTCTTTCTGGTATACAACCGCCTGAGGGACCATCTCTGAGGAAGTGACCTTCCAAATATCCATGGGGAGAACACAGATATCATAGAGAAGGGCTTCCCTTAAGCAGTTACCAGATGACATTTGATACATACTCAATCAGCCACCTTTGCTGGCTGAGGAACTCTGGGAGTTGAAGTCCACAAGTCTTAAAGTTGCCAAGGTTGGAGACCCCTGTTCTATACAACCTTCTGCTCAATGTGCCAGGACTGACCTGACAATTTGATCTCTAGAACAAGCCTAAATGTTTGTAGGGTTTAGAAAAATAAAGATCCTCTAAAAATAACTGCAGATAAACTCAGGTCTTGTTTAGTATGCCAAGCAGAATAACATCCCATTGGAATACATTGCATAGTTATGAACTGAGGAAATTCGCATTCAGAGCCTTTTATTTGTAAATTTCATCAGTTAGAGCTATTTATATCTTGATTATTCATTTGGTTGTCTATGGAGTTAGAGTCTCTGAAGGTTGGTAACAGTCCTAATGTCAGTATTTCACATTCAAATGCAAAACTGTGGCTTACAGTTGTCCCAGTTGAGGCTTCTAAGTCTGGTTTGCTAGCTTATCGCAAGCCATGATTTGCTATTGTGATACCTACAGCAAACCATTTTAAAATTGTTTATTGTGATTGTATTTTAAGCACAGTATTTTGGCACAAGGATTGAACTGAACCAAATTTAAATATTTGTTAAGTAGACAAGAAAGGGAAATTCAATAAGTTTTGTCCCTTGATAGATTTTTTTAATTAAACAGGTTTGAGTAGTGCCAAGACAGCCTCCCTGTCTGAGCATACGTTTGGGTATGTATTCTCTTATATGCAAAATAAAATTTGAGTATCTAAGTAAATACAGGTAATCCTCACTTAGCAGCCAGAGTTGGAACATGCACATTTATCACTAAGGACCACTAAGAAGAAATTCACGTGACCACAATGGGCTTATGATGTCATTTCCCATTTAGTTCTTAAGTAAGATATCATGTGACTGCAACTTGTGATTTTATTTCTGCATTCTCTATTAACTTGTAACTAAGCATGCAAATGACAACCAAGTGACCACAGGATGCTGTGATGGTCACAAACGCAAAAATGTGGTCATTAAGCTTTTTTTTTTTTACCCTGTTGTAATTTTGAATGTTCACTAAATGAGTAAATCAGAAGGCAAGGGCAAGATGTAGAATAAAGTATTTTTGTTTATTAATAAATTATGTACAAATGCAGTCTAGTTTGAGCAAGAAACTGCATTTTATATTTCCAGCACAATGTGAAAATTTCACCCACTTATTTGAATATTGGCATATTAAAAAAAATGAGAATGAGAACTATCAAATGGAAAATGTCCCAAAGTTTAATTTACATTGTTTAATTTCTTATCCTAGTTCCCAACTTGGAGGTGGCTTCCTCATGGCTAAAAACTTTGGTATAAGCTCAAGCAACAGAAAAGTATAGACTATTTAGGATTAAGAAATACTTGTAAGGGTGGGCATAGATGTTAGCATAGGTACAGTATAGGATAGCATAGGTGTAGTAGTATAATAAATGGTAAAGTAGGAAATAAGTTTGTTAATTTTATATAATAAAAGTATCTGTGGGGACACACAAGGAATGGAATGGAAAAGTAGAGTTGGAAGGGACCCTGGAGGTAATCTAGTCCAACGCTCTGCCCAAGCAGGAGACCCTGCACCATTTCTGACAGATGGGACTTCAATTTCTTCTTGAAAGTCTCAAGTGATGGCGCTCCCACAACTTCCGAGGGCAAGCTGACTTTTTCATACAGGGGATAGTTACATTTGAGCCAAATTTTGGAAAAAAATGTTCAGGTACTGCCAGTTAGATCTATCTTTCATCTCCAATCAATGATTGTTGCATTAGTCCGTCATCAGCAGAAGACCAGCATGTGTGCCTAATCAGCAGCATTCATGTCAAACCTCTGCAATCTCTTATCCTGGGTATCATTTAGTAGATTGCATTTTGTAGCTCATGTTCATCTACTGGTGCTGTTCTTTAGAGATAACACAAGGGTGGGCAGTAATATCCGAATGAACATTGAATGAAGGACACTCCTAACTCGCCGTCATTGCTGAAATTTTACTTGAACAATGGAACATTCTGCATTCAATCTTTTCAAAGCAAAACTTAAATCAAACTGGGGAAAATAAAATTTCTCTTTGTGGTTATTAGATTTAGCCTTTTCTTTTATTGAATGTATAGATTGGTTGATTGATTGATTGTGCTAGAACAAGTCCCAAAGTAGATGGACTAACTATAGCCCTGCATCTCAACTAAGTTGCAAGTTTCAATAGGCAAGAATTGGACAATACCTGAGAGGTCATTAGGTTCAATTTTCTAATAGTGGAGGATTCATTACACTATCCCTTGTCCAGTCTTACTTAGTAACTTCTTGTTCAAAAAAATATCTAAGGAATTTATTTTGGAGAACACATTCTTAAGGAATTTCTTCCTGCAAAATCAGTCTGCACATTCGGGAGTTTCCTTTAAAGTCAATTAATTTATCACATCCCTTTGAGAAGTGTTGAATTTTAAAATACTGACTGGGGTGGACAATACTTCTCTGACCAGAAATCTTTCATTTTGATCTTAATTCTCTGAGTAGATTGAATTCTTCTGCATACTCTGAGAACCCGTCCTTTTTTATCTAGAGAACTGTTATCCCTGCCCAGCTTGAAACATCTTTTTTAAAAAATTTTATTTGTCAATTGCTTACAAGATAATAGGTATAAGTAAAAACATAGTTATGAATACATGGATACATATAAGAAAAATAAAAAAATAAAAAAGAAACAATAGGACAGGGACGATAGGCATGTTGGTGCACTTATGCACGCCCCCTACAGACCTCTTAGGAAAGGGGTGAGGTCAATAGTAGACAGTTAACGTTTTTGGGGTTTGAGGAAGAAACCACAGAGTCAGGTAGATTATTTCAGACATTGACCACTCTGTTACTGAAGTCGTATTTCCTGCAATCAAGTTTGGTGTGATTAACCTTGAGTTTGTATCTATTGTTTGCTCTTGTATTGTTATGGTTGAAGCTGAAGTATTCATTGACAGGTAGGACATTGCAGTGTATGATTTTATATACTATACTTAGATCGGACCGAAGGCAACGTAGTTTTAGGTTTTCTAGATCTAGAATTTCAAGTCTGGTGGCATAAGGTATTCTGCAATGAGTAGAGGAGTGGAGAACTCTTCTTGTGAGATATTTTTGGATTTTCTCAACTGTGTTAATATCAGATACGTAAAGTGGGTTCCAGACTGATGAGCTGTATTTGAGTATTGGTCTAGCAAATGTTTTGTATGCTCTAGTTATTAGTGTAATATTACCAGAGAAAAAGCTACGTAAGATTAGGTTAACAACTCTTAACGTCTTTTTGGCTATGTAGTTACAGTGGGCTCTAGCACTTAGGTCATTTGAGACGAGTACTCCAAGATCCTTGACAGAGTTTGGATCATCAGCAAGGTCTTGACTATTCAGCCTGTATTTTATTTTCTGATTTTTTTTTGCCAATATGTAGGAGAGAGCATTTATTTGTTGAGATTTGAAGTTGTCATTTGTTTGACCATTCTGATACATAGTCAAGGTCTTTTTGAAGGGTAGCAGTATTGTCTGTGGTGTTGAATAGCTTTTCATCGTCAGCAAAGAGAACGCAGTTGCTCTTAATATGATCACAGAGGTCATTTATGTAGAGTATGAAGAGAGTTGGTCCTAGAATGTAATATGATCTTGGGGGACACCACTGTTGACAGGTACAGAATTTGATAGGACGCTCCCAATTTTGACCATTTGTTGTCTGTTTGACAGGAATGCTTCTATCCAGTTATGCAGATATCCAGAGATACCGTAAGATTTTAGTTTTAGGAGTAGCTTGTCATCTACCACTGAATCCTCAAACGGCCATAAGATGGAACATGGTTCCTCAAACGGCCATAAGATGGAGCCAGAAACCTGGGTCGTTTAGTTAGTTAGTTCCTGTTCTGTTGTTCTGGAGAGGGTTGCCGTTCCTATTGAGTGTTACTGATCCTAGTTCGTCTTGGATTTGATGTAAGTCTATTACTGAACTGTTTTTTGATACTGGACTGTGTTGGATTATCCCTGGACTGAAAACTGACTGCTTTAACTGAATGACTTGGACTGCTTGTTTGGACTTTGCTTAAATGTTTATTGGAAGTAAAAACCTACATTTTACTATACAGTGTGGCTGTGTGCTATGTCTGTGTTATTCTTCACCACTTTCACTACGTCTCCCTGTGTGCGCTCATTCTCCTTATGGGGAATTACTTCAACACTGGTTGTGGGCCCAGACAATACCTGGCACAGATAACTGAGAGTTGGTGTGAACGCACAGTACTGTATACATACAGCTGTTTACTGTTTAATTGTGGGTTACTGTCCTGGTAAAGATGGCACAAGACCCGTCAACAAGTCTATCACTGATAACCCGGTTGGATGGAACAAACTATGTTTCCTGATCTATGAAGTGCAATCTACTTCTGCATAAAGAACAGTTATGGAATGTAGTTCAAGAGCCACCGGATGTAAATGCTTGGAATCCAGAAAATGAGGACGATGCCAAGAAGCTTGCTGACTTTAAACGAAACAATGAACGAGCTCTTTGTATCATTGGACTAACACTGAGTGACCAGCAGCTAGTCCATATTTGTGGAGAAGAGTCTGCTGCTATGTGTTGGGAGAATTTGAAGAGGATTTATGTTCGTGACAGTGTAGGTGCACACATACATCTTACATGTAAACTGTTTAGAGCACGTCTTCTGGAAGGTGTAGATATGTTAGCTCATTTGAACTTCATGAAAAGAACTTTTCAAGAGCTACATAAAAAGGAACTGATATTTTCAGAGCTGCATCAAGTTTACATCATTCTTTCCTCATTGGATGAAAATTATGATGATTACTTATCTTCACTGGAAGTCCTGCCCAGAGATAAACTGACATTGACTGACATAACCGGAAGGTTGTTAGAAGAGGCAAGAAGACGGCTGGATAGGGACCAACTGAGGAAGGAACAACCACAAGAAGAGGATTTGTGTTCAACTGCCTATACTGTTAGGAAATGTTTTTCTTGTGGGGCTAGGGGACATATAGCTAGATTCTGTAAGAAAGGAAAACAACAGAATACTGGTAATCACCAGAAGGCCAAGAAGAATGTTAGTTTAGCTATGTCTAGCAATTCAACTGTAAACCATGATTTGTGGGTTGTTGATAGTGGAGCATCGCAGTGCATTACTAAAAATAGAGAGAGGTTTGTAAAGATGTCCACGAGCAAGCAACATGTATCATTGGCAAATGGATGGAAGATGAAAGCTTCTGGTGAAGGTACTGCATATTGTTCTTGTATAAATGAGCATTTAACTATGTTATATGTACCTAAACTGAAATTTAATTTGTTATCAGTAAGGGCTTTAGTTAAAATTGGTTATGTAGTAACCTTTAGGGGAGATAACTGTATAATAGAGAAAGAGGGTAAAAGTATTACTGCTACTTTAAAGAATGATTTATATGTGATACATGATTACCAGTTGCAGATGGCTAACTCGGTTTATAACAATGTTAAACCACATGATGAATTTATACATTTACTGCATAGACGTCTGGGGCATATTAATTTCAAAATGTTGAAACAAACTGTTGAATTGTCAGAGGGAGTAAAATTGAAACCCTGTATTAAGTACTTAAACTGTAATGCTTGTAGCCAAGATAAAAGCAAGGTTACTCCAGCAAACAGACTAAATGGGTTTAAGAGCAAAGAAGCTTTAGAGGTTGTTTTTGCTGACATAATTGGTCCTAAGAAACCCAGTTTGGGAGGTGCCTGCTATATTTTGAGTATAATGGACCATTACTCACAATACGGTTTCTGCTATCCTATGAAAAACAAAACAGAAACATTCCAACATTTCTTTAACTGGCTAAGATTTGCTGAGAGAAAAATGAGGAGTAAAGTAGTTACTTTAGTTACTGATAACGGGACTGAGTTTATTAACAAGAGATTCCAAACTATGTTAAAATTGGCTGGGGTCGAGCATAAATGTTCTGCACCTTACAGATCACAACATAACTCGTTTGTGGAACAAATAGGGCAAACATTACAAGCCATGGCTCGTACTATGTTATCTGATTCAGGTTTACCTGAAACACTGTGGGGTGAGACCACAATGTGTAGCAACCATGTGTTAAACAATGTAGTTAACACAACAGCTGGAGAATTACCATTCACTCGTTGGCATGGCAGAAAACCAAATTTAAGTTACCTACACACATTTGGACCTCTAGCATGGGTGCATATTCCCTTACAAGTAAGATTGAAAGGGCAACATAGGGCTAAGAATTTATTTTTTGTAGGTTATGAGGCCAACCATAGATCATATAGATTCTGGGATCCAGGCACAGCTCATGTTTATTGTAGCGCTAGTGCAAAATTTCTTGAGCACGTTGGGTAGAATAAACTGGAACAGGAATCCAGCAATGATGTTATTATTGACACCAAAGTAGTCCCAAAAGATCAAATAAGTAAACCACTAATAGCCATTAAAGAGGAAGAACAAGCACAGGAGGAAGTAGGAGAACAGGCACAGGAGGAGGTAGAAGAACAGGAGCAGGTGGCACAGGAAAGTCCACCAGTTAGCCCTGTATTACCAAGACATTCAACCCGAGTAACACAACCACCTGCTAGATATCAGGCTAGTGTTGTATGCCAAGTGAATACAGTTCCAAGTAATTATAGTGAACTAAAACTGTATCCTGCTAAGGATCAGGCTGCTTGGCAGGAAGCAATGGATAAGGAACTGGAGGTATATGAAAATGTCAGGTTACCACCAGGTAAACATGCCATAGGATGTAAATGGATTTATAAGGTTAAGACAGATATGGGTGGGACTGTTACCCATAAAGCCAGGTTAGTAGCACAAGGGTTCAATCAGACAGCAAATGACTATGATGAGGTGTTTGCATCTAGTCTGAAGGCTACTACATTAGGAGCAGCATTAGTGTGGGCAGCTAAAGAGAAATACATTATAAATCATTTAGATGTAGAGACGGCATATCTGCATGCACCATTGCAACACACTCTATATTTAAAGAATCCTTTAGGTCTCAAAAATTATAATACAACTGATTGCTGGAGATTGAAAAAGAGTCTTTATGGCTTAAAGCAATCAGGATATGAGCGGAACCAGTGTATACTTAAAGAATTAACGAAGATATGTTTTGTAGCTGGCATGGCTGATCCATGTTTGTTTAAAAGAGAAAGTAATGGTGTAGTGTCATTGTTGCTATTGTTCACTGATGACATAGCATTAATCACCAAAACTGAACAAGAAGCTACTAAAATAATTTCACTGTTAGAGAAAAAAATTAAGATAAAACAGTTAGGTGAAATTAAACAATATCTTGGTTTAAAGATAGATAGAACTAGGGGAAGATGCAAGATCTCACAGGCAGATAAAATTAACCAATTACTAAAGAATTTTAAAATGGAACTTTGTAAACCGGCTAAAACACCGATGAGCCAAGAGTTTAGCCATAGTGATGTTCAAAGTCCTGTTTTTGATAAGAACATTTATCAGTCCTTGATTGGTAGTTTATCTTATCTCAGTAATTGGTCAAGGCCAGATATTGCATACAGTGTTAACCAATTGGCTAGATTTAATGCTGAGCCAACTGAAAGGCACTGGCAAGCTGCTAAGCGTGTGTTAAGATATCTGAAACAAACAATGCATTATGCATTGTATTTGGAGCCTAAAGATGAACTGAGTTTAACTGCATATGCTGATGCAAGTTTTGCTACAGACATAAATACATGAAAATCTACATCAGGTACTGTTGTGTTATTTGGAAAAGTGTTGATTGGATGGAGGTCTATTTGACAAAAACATCTAAGTTTGTCAACAATGGAGGCTGAATTCTCATGTTTGTCTTTATTATGTACAGATTTAGTTTTTTATGAGCAACTATTAATTGACATGGGAATTGATGTAACAGATTCTATTATTGTTTATGAAGACAACCAATCAGCAATACAGATGGCTTCAAATCTTGCTGTTAAGACAAGATCAAAACACACAGATATAAAGTATTTAAATGTGAAACAATGTGTGCAAAGTAAGATGATTAAGCTGGAATACTGTATGTCAGAAAATAACATCGCAGATCATTTTACAAAGGCCCAAGGCTCTGTAAAGCATAAGACTTGCTGTGAGGATTATGGACTTAGAATGTAAGGTTGTATTTATTGTCCTACCCAAAGGGGAGAATGTTGGGAAGGTAAGTCACCTAACAAATAATTGGGTTGGAAAATATATAAACCAGGATAGACATTTTAATGCTGTCTCTTTAAGGGAATGCTAGAATTTTAATTGGTTGTGGTTCCTCAAATGGCCATAAGATGGAGCCAGAAACCTGGGTTGTTTAGTTAGTTCCTGTTCTGTTGTTCTGGAGAGTGTTGCAGTTCCTAGTGAGTGTTACTGATCATAGTTCATCTTGGATTTGATGTAAGTCTGTTACTGAATTGTTTTTTGATACTGGATTTTGTTATTGGATTATCCCTGGACTGAAAACTGGCTGCTTTAACTGTGAATGACTTGGACTGCTTGTTTGGACTTTGCTTAAATGTTTATTGGAAGTAAAAACCTACATTTTACTATTTAGTGTGGCTGTGTGCTGTGTGTGTGTTATTCTTCACCACTCTCACTACATCTCCCTGTGTGCGCTCATTCTCCTAACGGGGAATTACCTCAACAAAAGGCTTTACAGAAGTCTATGTTGATCGCGTCTATTGCTTTGCCCTGATCGAGTTGTGTAGTCCATATGTTTTTGCAGTGTAACAGTTGCAGATTACATGATAGTTTTTTCCTAAAACCCAATTGTTTATTGTTTATTGTTTGTTTCTAAGTGGAGGATGATGGATTGGTTAATAATTGATTCCATGACTTTACAGGTGACGCAGCATAAAGAGATTGGTCTGTAATTTTCAACTAGGCTGGGGTCTCCCTTTTTGAATCTAATTAAATCTAATTAAAGTCATAGCTGCCCCTGTTCATGCTTTCAATATACATATTTAAGAACAAGCAGTGGCTTTCCCCAAATGTTCAGAATAGCAGATTGAACCAATAGGGAGAGTAAACATGCAAATAGAACTATAACTGTATGAAAAGGTGAACCAGAGCTCACATTTAATCTTGTAAATAACCGTCTAGATGTTATTGTTGTTGTTAGTTGCGAAGTTGTGTCCGACCCATCGTGACCCCATGGACAATGTGCCTCCAAGCCTCCCTATCCAAGACTCCCCCGGAGTCCATTTAAGCTCACCCCTACTGCTTCAGTGACTCCATCCAGCCGCCTCATTCTCTGTCGTCCCCTTCTTCTATTGCCCTCCATCGTTCCCAGCATTAAATTTTTGTTTTATTGTACAAAAAACAAAATGCCTGAGATCTAATGGCATATGCATATGGTTTTGATCAACCACTTTGATGGAGGTGATCAAGGCCTGTGTTACAGGTTGTTCTGACCAATAAAACAAACACAAACCAAAAGGAACAGAAACCTTTTAATGATTCTTACGAATCCCCCGTTAAAAGGCTGCTACAAACTAATTAGCTTTGATAAGTACAAGCCTCGCCAAAACTATGCGAGGCTGCCAAGAATAACAGATAAGGTTACCTAGAGATATTTTACAACACAAGAGTCTTCAAATACCAACTTAAGATACTGCAATGTCCACGAGGCTCAAGTTTCAAAATGTCTTTGCTTCCTACAAAGAACATCCGATTCACAGCTGGCTTTTATCTTCTTCTTTTTATTTTATAAAGTTTTATTGAGTTTTAACAAAACAAATAAAACATCTTATTTGAGTATAGCATGGTTTCGGGTTATCACATTTCCATACAGACACAATTTCATATACATATTCATCTTATGTATTCAACTTCATATCTTATTACTCTTTTTCCAACTTCTATTTCTCCCTTTACTTCTCTTAATTTTCTTCTATGTTTATTTCATTTTCTTCTTATTCAATTGTATTTCTTTTACCTAAATTTCTATATCTTTTTATTCATTATACTTATACTTTCTTGTTTACAATTTCATATGTTTTCTTCCAGCATTCTTAAAAAGCAAAATTCCCCCTATGATTGCCAATCGGAGTGCAACCCCTTTAAGTCTTATTGTTATTATCATATAAAATCTCATTAAACATTAAATTTGTGCATTGTAAAATTATAACATTCAAATTTCTAATATCTATTTTATATCATGTAAATCTCATCATTCAGACTCTGCTTGGTACTTCCCCTTGAAAATGTAAAAATAAAAATTCTAAAAACATAGCAAAAACAATATATGCATATAAACATTAGTAAACAAAATAATTATTCAAATTCATTCTAGTACTGGTATGAGCTTTGTAAATCTTTCACGTTTCTTTTTAATATTTATCAATCTTTGAGAACAATTGAAATGTTTCCCTCCCTTCTTCATTATTATGTTAATTATTAATAAACATACCATTGGATAGTCATACAGTTTTATCTTATAAATTATTTACTATTAATAAGCAAAATAATTATTCAAATTCATTCTAGCAACTGGTATAAATTTCTTTATATATCTTTCACATTTTTTTCAATATTTTATCAATCTTTAGAAACAATTACAATGTTTCCCTCCCTTCTTTATTATTGCATTAATTATAAATAAACATACCATTACATAACAATACAGTTTTATCTCATAGATTATTTACTTATTTCATTTCTAACTCATTACAGTATTCTATTGTCAAAACACTATCTTTTGTACCTTTGCAGAATCCTCACTTTTAACTTAATTTAGCCATTATCTCTGTGTTTTCTAGCTGAGCAAATACCTTTAATCCTAGTACGTTTCCCCTTTTTCTTTATTTCCTGCTTTTGTCCCTCATAAGTTCTTTCCCTTTCTATCTCTCCCCCCCTTTTTTTCTCATCCCTTTTTTATACCCTTATCTCTTTAATTTTCCCTTCTGTAGTTTTCTTTTCTGCTTCTCCTTGCTGTTATACTTCTTTTTCAGACTATTTTTCTTTTTGGCTGTTCCCTTTGATCTCAAACTTTTAACTCCTTTCCCCCCTTTCCCCCTTTTTACCACATTTTGCATTATTTGATCATTAAAAATGGCTTCTTCTTTGTCCCGCCCTTCTTCTTGCTCTTGAAGCTTTTCTTTTTGCTTTTCATAGTTCAGAATCTTCATTTCAAAAAATTCAAATACAAAGCCAAAAGATCTTCCTCCCCTTTCTGCATCTTCTTTCTGTTTTTTAAGACTCATCTTCAATTCCTCCAGGAGTGATGCCATTTTAAACACTTTTGAACAACCACCCGATTGACTTTAAGTAAAAACAGAAAAAGAAAGAAAGAAAAAAACCAATGCCCAAAACTTTTTTTTTAAATCACCAAATGATCCCAGACTGTTCCTTCTTGTTTCTTTCCTTTACTTTTCCTTTCCGTGGGTTACTGTATCTTTTAATAAGATTTCAGTTACAATGTATCCTCGGGAGTCTTTTCAAAGTTTCACAGTTACCTCTTTATTTTTCCAGGTGGCACTCCATTTTTCCATTATTCTAAGTCCCACCCTTTTGCCTCCACTCTTCTCCTTTTTAGGGCTTTAAAATGACCAGAAAAAATCTTTATTGTCCTTTTGACACTTAAATTTCAGCTTAAAGTTGCCTATTAGTGTCAAAATAGATTAACATAAATTTATTTCCGTACCATTTGTAATTGTCAATATAAAGGTAAAAAAAAGATTTTAACCTCCTTTTCTCTCTCCTTCGCCGCTTACAAATCTTTCAGAAGTATCCCTCTAAGTGCTTTTAGATTCAGGGTACCTTGCTTGGATGTTCGCTGTTGTTTAGCCCGGTCTGTCCTGCTTTCCTCTTTGTCTTCCTCCTGCACAATCTTATCTAGTCGGTTTCTTCTTTGAGGTGGCCATTTCTGACCACCACTGTAGCCGCCTTCGGGAAAGGGAGTTTAGACCAGCCAAGGAGGAGAGATGCGGCTCCCCTCCAGTCAGCTAGCAATCTCCCCACTCTTCACCACCTCTACGGGGTGGCTTCAGCCCCGAATCGAAAGGATCAGAGCGCTCCAGCAGCAAGCACAGATTGAAACCGCGCACGATCACGGATTTTGGTCTGTCGCTGAAGAAACCCAAACCGGAAGAGCTGGCTTTTATCTTCTTGAAGGAGGGGCCATTACCTTTCAGCCTTACTCCCAAGTCACCCGTGCTGGTGCCGCTGCTCTTTCCTGCGAGCAGCCCTGCGTGCATGTGCACTTGGCACAGGCTCCTTGGGAACCTCATCATCCCTGCTGCCAGCCCCCGTACTCTCTGAAGGCAGCAGTCCACTCCCCTAATGGTCCTGGCCCCTCATCTGAGTCCTCGCTCTCCTCAGCCATCTGCACGTGCTGCCGGCTAACCACAACACAAGTAGTTCTCGACTTACAACCACGAATGAGCCCAAAATTTCTGTTGCTAAGCGAGACAGTTGTTTAGTGAGTTTTGCCTCATTTTACAACCTTTCTTCATACAGTGGTTAAGTTATTAAATTAGTAACACAGTTGTTCAATGAATCTGGCTTCCCCATTGATTATGCTTGTCAGAAGGTTGCAAAAGGTGATCACATGACTGTAGGACCCTGCACTTGTCATAAATATGAATCAGTTGCCAAATGTCTGAATTTTGATTCTGTGACCATGGGGATGCTGCAATGGTTGTAAGTGTGAAAAACAGTCATAAATCTCTTTTAAACTTTGAATGGTCACTAAACAAACTGTAGTAAGTTGAGGACTATGTGTAATTGATTGGCACTTCCTTCATGTCACTAGCAAGCTTATGTTTAAACTAAGCAGAATATCAAAATCAGTTTGTGATGAATTACAGAATTCTACCTTTAACTTCAAATGGATAATCTAAACGGGTTTACAGGCCTTGAAATGTCAGTTAAGAACTTGCTGGATATTTTGCATAAGATGTAAGAATTCTTCAAGTGATTAAATTTGATTGCTTTCCCAACATGGACATGTTATTAAAGAATATTGATCTTAGGCAGAAATTGATTCCAAATTGATCAGTTACTGTGCTAGTCTGAAAGATCCCACAAAGCTTTGGGATCAGATGTGGGCATTAGAGGGAAAAGGAAATTAAGGGGTGAAAAATCTCTTCCCCTGTTCAGGCCAATGAACAGAATTTGTCTTACAGGGTTTTTGGATTCAAAGCAGAGCTTTTGAAACTTTTACTCTTCCCTAATTAATTATAATTAAATGTTTACTTATCATCCATTAACATTCTCAGTTCCTACCTTTTATAAATATATCTTTTGACTGATTGTTGAGATGGAATGTATTCTAGTATGTATAGACGATTTATTTGAACAGGTGTTCTTGGAAAACTAACCTTCAAGGTAAGCTTTGAAGATGGCGTTATTAATTTTACCCATCAATGGAACTACATTCTCTGTATTTAATCTCTATGGAAATGATTCTATGGAAATCATTTCCACATAGTGCCTCAGAGTGATTGAGAGCATCATGATTGCATGTTTTTTAAGACTTGCTGTCAGATCCGTGTATCTGCCATTCTTCAATGGAAGAAGAAGGGGCAGGGGGAGTTGGTACAAGTAATCCTTTTTGATGTAACCTGAATATATTAATTCCTATACTGATTCTGTATAACTTGCATATGATATACAACTGGAGGAGTGGAGCCAGATGTCCGGAAACTTGTCACCTCTTGAAGAGATAACAAGATAAGAAGGAACCATACAAATTCCTGCTCTGGAAGACACTCCTGGGAACTCTGCTAAGATACGTTCCCAGAGAAGGGGAGAGGGGAATTAACATGTTGGTTCTTTGTTTGACTAAATCCACATCTGAATAAGGGGAGGGATTCTAACTTCCTTTATCTATGACTGTATGCCTGGGGATATCTTAGTCTCTGCTTTGCCTAGTGTTGAAATAAAAACCCTTTCAATAAAGGATTCCTTTTGAAACACCTGGTTTTCAGAATTTCATTCTTTTCAACTGAAGGGAAAGAGTCCAACGTTTACACTTGCTTCCTTTAATTTGCTAACAATTGCTACTAGAGTTCCTCAGAAAGAAAGCTATAAAGCTCCTATGGCATTTTGAACTCAGAAAAGCAATGAATAATTTCATGCAGATATTGTATATACATAAATGTATCTCTTATCTTTCTGACTAACCTTTAAAATAAGGAAAAGTACAGAAACAGAAAAGATGGTTGAACACAAAAGTGCACGCAGATGCACTGATGAGCTTTTTAATATTTTGTGGCATGATTTTATTTTGTTAACTGTGCCTGATTCTGTCATTATTCTTGGCTTGTATTAGAAAATATTTTACTTTGTGAATGCAAGCCTCCTACCAATTACATCTGCTCTTATTTTGATCTTTGTATATTGGATAAAATATTATTTAAGTACAATAATTTATTGCAAGTTTAATGTTGATTTAAAAAATAAATAAAAAGTTTGCAGAGAGTTAATGAGATCTCTTAGGTATGTCTGTACTAAATCATGAAAACAGTGTGAATTCAAGGAACTAGCACTGCAATTCCAAAAGGGTATGTGTATAATCTGCATCATTACAGCCAAGCTCATGTCAAACACGATGAAATTGGTTTACTGTAATTTTATTAAATATTATAGTTATAACAGTAAAAATGAATACAAATTGAAAAAAATAAGAAAAATCAAAGAAAGAAGGTGCAGAAAAGAAAGAAAAAAGAAAAATACAAAGAAAAAATAAGAAAAAGTAAAGAAATGTAGTAAAGAAAAAGATAATAAATATGTAAAGAAGTGATTTCTCAATATCACCACAGGTATACATTTTAGTAACTTTTATCATCTTCTCTTAAATCTTTTCCCTATATCTCACCTCTTATCTATAAATGAATCCCTAATACCTTGTGATTTCAGCCCTGGTATCTATTAAGGATTATCAGACATAATAACACATCTATTTTAACCTTGGTCATTTAAACCAACTTTATGTTTCTTCCTTTTACTTATAGTCATCTTTATTCTTTAGTTAGTCCATTCAAATAATGGCATATAACTTAATGGTTTTTTTATTTTTTGTTTGTTCCTTCTCATGAGATTCTTCAAAACTTTAACAAACTTCTTTTCTAAACCCAATACAGTATAGAAAAATTATTCAAGTAACTGTCTTAGTTTATCATTTGTAATTTAGCATTTGAAAAGACATCAGTTGGTTTCTTTTGTATGTCCAGTGTAACATCTTTTTCTATGTGATTCTTGTAGCTTGACATTTGTAAATCACTTTCGATTCAGTATCGACCTTGTCAGATAAAATTTGTTCTTCTCCCATAAATACCTTTTAGATGCAGTCTCTCCATATAGGCACACTTTCTTGGTACTACTAAAATTAACTTCTGAGTCAATTGTTCAAAAATATTGTGCAATATGTCTAATCTTAGAATGCTTTGCTTCATTCTGTAATTGTAAATCAAGTTTGTGTCTTTTTCCTTTAATTACAATCTTTAGTTCTCTCTGTCCAATTTTTAAAATCTTATTTAAGAAACAACAACAAAGCAACAACAACAAATGGATGCTTTATAATTAATTTCAACATCTTATTTGAAATTTACCTGGACCCCTTAATCTGTTTGTAAGTTTCTAAAATCAAAGTTTTAATCACTCTTTTGTTTTTTTTTAAATTTCAGAACTAATGTTTAAATGTATGTATGTATTTATTTATTTATCATATTTATAAATAAATTTGACCATCTCACAAGCAATACAATTAGGTTCAGGAGAGAGACATCTTAGAATATCACCTATCCCCTGAGATCCCCAGCCTATTGACATGGCTAGATCCTAGGGACTTATAGATTATTAATCGGGATGAATATAACTTTACTTTGGAATAGGGGCAGAATATTCCACAAATTGGACAACATGGCGGAGAAGGTGCATCTCCTGGAATCCTCCAAGTGTAAGTCCCTAGCAGGCAGGACCTAAAGCATGCTCTCTTTGCTAGATCTAATGGGACAGGGCAATGTAATGACGGCAAAGTGGTCCCTCAGATAACCCAGTCCCATGCCATGAAGGACTTTAAAAGTTAAAAATAACACCTTGAATTGGACCCAGAAACAATCTGGCAGTCAATGCAGCTCATATAGCAGAGCTATGACATGTATGCTATTCTGGAAACATACATTACTCTCTAAGCTGCCCAATGCCCACGTTGAATCCAAGTTCTTAAATTTGTAGTTAACATTTCTCTTGCTAAAGATTAAAGGAAGCTCACCCACTGCTGTCAAACCTGTCTGATCCTAAAGATAACTGAAAAGCAATTTCCAAAAGTAATTAGAAAATAAAATATTCAAACTTAGTGTCCTTTCAAAGGTGCCAACCATGGTTTGAGAAAGTTGGGTATTCCATCATCTCCCAAAGGTTTAAATCTGCTGCAGACCACTATCTTGAGGTCTCCTTGCAAGGAGCAGCTATCAGGAACACTTATAGATGACCAAAGACCTCTCCTTCTCTAGAGAAGAATTATTGAAAAACCAATCTACTTGTTGGTTCTTCATTTTACTGCAGTCATCAGTTTTGGTTTTTGGAGCCGTCTTCAGTCCTCCATTTCCCACATTATGGAACAATTTGGGAAAGAGTTATTTTTTTGGAGGGGGGGTATTTTTGTACAGGAATGGGCTTTACATACATTAATGGATTCTGATAGTACGACATCGCACTTGCTTCATTATTTGAGCTGGTTAGTCTCATGCAATTGTTGCATATAATGACAGAATTTACATTAGACTTCAGGCTCTGTAATATCCCAGTTTTCCGAGAAGAGCGAGGAAAGGGGGGGGAGGCCTTTTTTGTTCCATTTTTCTAATGCTTTGCCTTGTCACCATTTGGCTATGCAGCCAAAGTAGAATAAGCAGATATGGAATGCAGAACTTAGATGACAACAAATAAACATGGAATTTGCTATTTCCTGCCATCTACTGGTGATTTAAACATCTGCTCACCAGTTCTTATAACTCTATGCAAAAGTGAAATTAATTGGGCAGGGTAGATATTTCCTGATTTTCTTTCTGTGCACCACAGTTTAAAGATACAACATGCAATCTGTCCTTTAAATCTTAAAGGTTAGTAATAATAGAGCAATCAAATGTGGTGTTTTTAGTTTTTTTTCTGTGGAAGATATTTTATGTTTCTTCCCCCTTTTTAGTGTGTTACTTTACGTCCCTCTGAATTCTATCCCTGAAAATTGATTTTACATTAAAGTGAATGTAGAACTTTCAGTTTCAAAAGCTGTTTCATATGTGACAGTTTTGTCTAGTGTTATAGCCTCATCTCTCTAGTAGTTATTATTAATTTCTCACTTGTTACACAAGCTAATTGTGTCATAAAAGAAAAAAAAATCTCTTATAGTTGTATTGGTTGGAATGATAAATATAAAAATCGCATGAACTGATTTCATATTTTAGTCCAGATTTTATATGTTGTGCTACTTACCTGTATTATGGTTTAAATGGTATTATTATACATTTACCTTGTATAATGTATATCTTGCCATAAAATTGATTAAATAAAATAAAAATTGATTGATTTAATCAGTAGTGGCAGACGCATTTCCCTCTGTGCACCAACAATAAGTAAGATAAATCTGGAATCCATCATTGTTTATTCAACTTTTTGTGTTAAATTGCAACTGGGTAGACATGTTACATCACTGAATCAGATTAATAGATTTCTATATTATCCTTTCTAGGTAACAAAATATTGTGTTCTTCATTCTTATAACATATTTTATTATTGCAACCTTTTGTGAAGTAAGTCTGTTCCAAGCAGATTGCAAATTCAGAGACAGTATGGGAAAAACAGTTCTGAAACTGAAGGACAACAATCCAAAATCCATGTACTTCAAAATAAAGTATGTGGAAAATAAAGAATTAATAAACTTTTAAAGGTTAAAATGAAAACTTTTTCTCTATATGTCACTTCTCCAATTATATGTCCAAAATGGTTCCAAAGCAATAATCCACAGAAAGTATACTGAACAGACGAGGGGATTTGTACTTCTATTTGAATATGATTTCTCTTGTTATCACAGAAAATAAGACCATTTGAATTAGAACTGGGTTATCAAATAGACTGAAAAAGCTCGATTTTGTGTGCGATTTTTCCAGGAAAAGGCTGGTTTTGCTGATTATGCCAATAATGGATTCTCTATAAACGTTATTATGAATGCGTATTTTTAGCGCTAAAGTATGAAGAAGTATATCTTTACAACTAATGGACAGTTTATTCAAAGGTTTTTTTGAGACACCCTATAATTCTCAGACTGATTTCGGGGGACGACTGAGAATCACTGCATTCACAAGGAATTGTTGCAAAAACCCTCTAGAAATGGATTGGATTTGGAAAGTGGCTGCTAGACACAGAATGAGTGGAGCATGTAGTATGTGAGAAAGACCTTGAGAAATGGGGTGAAGGGAACACAAGTGTGCAGGATTGATGTCACCTTCCCAGGTAGATCAGGCAGGAAACACAACCGGATGAGTGTCTATAGAGATTCTCGGGTCATGGTTGTTTGAAAGGTGCTTTTTCAAGAGGCAACTGGATGTTCTTGTTTTTTGATAGGTTGACCTTTGGGACAACCAGAAGAGCTAATTCCACTTTATTATAAGGCTACATTAACAGAAGAATCTTTTAAGTCTGAAAGTACAAATCTCCCACTTTTTCCTTCATAGCCTGTAAAGGTAGGGCAGGTCCTTCTGAGCCTCTTTTATCTGACCATGCCTCTTCATCCTTTTTCTGCCTCTTCACCCTATTTCCCTCTTTCTCGTATACCATTACATAGGGCCACATGGCTAGTCAGGAAACTATATTAGTGCTAGTATCATGCCCATCTTATGGTCACCACATCACCTGCCTTGTAAATCCAATTCAAAGTGCTTGTTCTTACCTCGAGGTATACATAATCTCTACATTTTGAGGTTCCAGAAGAAGAAGAAACACAAATTAAAAGTAGTCTGGCATAATTTTTAAATAAAGTGGCCCAGTGGGGCCATATAAAACTTTGCAATTCACTTTCCAGTGTGAAACACGAGGCTCAATGAATCAATCTTTGCCATCTTTATGTAAAACAATATATTAAGATTGATAAATCTTTGCCATCTTTACGTAAAACGATTTATCAAGATTGATTGGTTTTGATGGTTTTTGGTTAAGGTATAGAAATGTCCAAATGTTTTGACTTGTTGGTGAAGGAAGTAATGCTTGTTTGGCCATTTACGTTGGTCACTTTTTTTTCATTTATTACCCTTAGAGTTGTTGTCAGACATTCTGACTGTTGGCCACTCACTCTATATTAAATGTACTGTATTTGAGAACTGTACGAAAAAGTTAGATGAGATGATAATGAAGATTTCAAACTAACGTGTATAGGAATTTCACTTTTTTCCCCTCCAGAACTGTGATCTACCCCAGCAAAGTATTGTTCATATTATTCAGAATCAGAAGAAGAGTGAGAATGAAAACCCCAGGATCCTCATCTCAAGCGATGGAAGGGAACCCACAAGTCTCACTCGTGTGGATCTTAGTACCAACCTTTTACCTTCTGACTCATTGGGACTAGCAGTGATTTTGGACAACAGAGTTCCTGTTCCATCAGGTAAGTTATTAAAGGTCAGCTGAACAACATGAATCAACCCATTCAAAATAGACATGTTCACATTTTTCTTTCTTTCTTGTTGTAAAGCTTTCTGTGTAGCTGCAAATTCATGGCATACCTGTCCATGATGGGAAAAATGATGACACATGCCTGATGACATCCTCACACAAATGCCATGCAATGTATTGCATCACAGGGTGAAATGCAAATGTGCAACATTTATTACCTGTCATCATTTTGATATTATTGAGACTTGGTGCTGCTATTGCTGAATTACGATCTTTTCTGTAAAGTTATCACAGTATTAGACACAGTATTTTCAAAATTCCTTTAGCCTAGTTATTTTTCTTTTTAACCAACACATTCTGTGATGGTTCCAATTTTACCTGAATTATCTCTTGGAATTGTATAATACCCAAGATCCGTCCAATATTATCTTATGCATAGATATTTAATTTTCTTTGTTTAATTATTGTTGTCAATCCAAGAAACAAACTATTTTTTCTAAACTCATTTTAATATTTAATATTTTAAAAAAATAGCAGAAATGTAGTCATTCAGTTCTAGTACAAGATATTATTTGTCTCTTGTTAAATTCTAAATTCCTCTAAATTCTGAAGATAGAAGGAAATATTTTAGTCTGAGCAAAGGAAGTTTAGTTGAATCTTTATGATAGCAACACAGCAAATATTTGGGAAGTACTGGAATCTGGAAAATGGATGGATCATTTCATTGATTTATTTGAGATGTCCTTAAAAAGTAAAGTTTTAGAAATTAGGACTTAAGAAGTTCTCCAGAGTTATATCACTTAACCTAGAAGAAGATTTAAAGCAATATCTGGGCTGAGATTCTTTTGAGTGTCCAAATAGCAATGATCTGTATTGGCAACCTCATTGTAGTGTTGCACATAGGTCTTACTAAGCAACTTGTTCAAACAAGGCCTGGATGTAACTTTTGGCTGCTGTTTCCAACCTGAGTTGCTCGATTTATACATTAGGGGAAGATCAGAATTGAAAATATTAGAAATAAGCATTAGGAGAAATGAACATGAACAAATGCTTCCACACCTCTTTTAGCCCTCATCTAGCTCGTTATTTATTATTCTAAATATAATATTAAATTTATCTGTTAAGTAGGATTTCTCCATAGTCATATCAAAACTGCAGATATGTACTCCTTTCTTAACATGAATTAAGTTATTAGCATTGTTTGATGGTTTTTTTTTCAAATTACACATAGCATCTAATATTGGAACTGAGTATAGCTGAGTCCTTCGAGCTAGATAAAGAGCACTCTTGACAGTACCTTCCTAGAATTACAAGAAGAAAGATTTTTACAAAGCTAAAATTTGTTTAGTTATTGAGCATCTACAAAAAAATGTTCTGAGACTCATTTTGCCTAAGGCAAAGAAGCAATCCAAATTACTGTGTTGCTTGTCACATGTCCAAACTTAACACTGTCAAATTACTTTCAGGTCAGGAAACAATATGATGCTCATCTCCTCTTACTGATTTTTAATATTGCATTAATTGGAATATTCAAGACCTGAAATAATCTGTAAGTTATTTGGGTGAGGGAAGGAGGAAGTAGATTTTTTTTTTTCTTGAGAACTCCATCAAAATGGGAGTGCTGACTCATCTAAAGGGCCTCCGATAAAGCATGCACTTTTATTGTGATATAGTGTAGTGGTAGCAGCTGTAAATGATCAACAAATGAATCATGTATACCAACAGCACAGCTGTATCACTGTTTTAATCTTCCTTCATTAAAAACAGGATGTCTAGGAATTTATCCTCTTTTATCAAAAGACATCCTTAAGTTCAGTACAGAGAGAGTTGTTTTTTTAAAATGTTAGAACAAACATTTCAAATGAAGAACTTGCTTGTTTGTACTAATCTTTCATGGATTAAGCAACTTTTGATGGATTAAAAGAACATGATAGATTGCAATTAAATCAGAGTTCATCCAAACTCATTGGTCTGAAATAATCATTTCAGGAACTAGATGAATTTTCTTCAGTACTCATATTACATAGGGTCATCTTTTGACGTTTTATCAAGCTGTAGGTGTAGTGATAAGCATTTTTCTTCATAAATCACATGTTGTTTTTCCTGAAGACAGTAGCCACAAAAAATAGAAATATAGTATGTGCACTTTTGCTTTACATTAATATGATACAGGTTGATAAATTGCAGTTCTTTTCCATCAGCGAAAGATCATTTGATCTCTGAATAAAAAGATTAATTTGTTCAATACAGAACAGATTAAACCTACTGCCTGTAAGTATAAGAACATAGTCTTTGGGGATTTTCTTCTTCTTCAAGAAAGAATAAAATAACATTAAAGAACTGAGAAGAATAAAACGTAGTCAAGCTGACCATGACAAAAAGAGAGGATATGAAGCACATGCCTTGTTTGTGTGTGTGAGAGAGGGGGGCAGGCAGGCAGGCAGGGAGGGAGGGAGGGATGAATTTGAGGTGAAGAAATCAGGGTTGTCCATTCTCAGCAGAAATAATCACAGTTTCAAAGATTCTACATTCATTAATGGTACTTTGTGCTCTTCAAAAGAAGGGGACACATGAAGAAGCGGATGCCTTTACATAGTTCTTTTAATAGCTGAATCTATTTCATTTTCTATATTCTGCATCATACAGAGCCAGTTTAGTGCAGTGTTTAAATCACAAGGTTGGAAATTGGAAAACTGTGAGTTCTAGTCCCAGAATTAAAGCCAACTGAGGAGCCTTAATTCAGCCATTCTTTCATCATCCTAGGAAGAAGGCAAAGTCACTTCTGAAATGTTGCCAAGAAAACTGCAGTGACTGGTCCAGTGACTTGACTGTCAGGAGTCAAGATTGATTTGATGGCATAAAATAAAAAAAAGATCTATCCTGTATTCCAATTGATTTACCTTTAAATTTGATATTTACTTAAATATTTAAATTAAAATATACACATACATTTTCATACAGTTTAAAATCTGTGCCCTTATCTCCTAATTTAAAATTTATATACGGTTTTCCATAAGGATACTTAAGTTATATGCTGCTTTTTGAAAACTTTAATGCATTAATAGAAACAGATAGTTATTTTTAAATATGTCATGTATATGGCATCTTGCATGACACTTGATTCAAAATGGCTCTATTAATACTATTCCAATTCTATTTTTAACAAAGCAACTATAATAAGCATTATCTGTGGTACTTTAACTGAGCAATTGTTCCATACTGTAGAACTGTCGTATTATATAAAAATGCATTTTAATAGATTCTGATTTCTTCCCGTGGCAGTGAAAGATTTACAAGATTTATCTTTTTCAGGGAAAAGTCTATTTGTTGAAATGATACATTTAGAAGCCATATTTCTTTTCAAGTCTTAGAGACAAACTATTTTCCATTCCAAGGCATAATATTTTATTATTCCTGGGACGTACATATCTGGGCAATGTGCCCCCCCCCCCACCCCAAAATCAGATTCTTAAATTTTGTGTACTGGGAAATGATATTTTATAAAGTAAACCACATTTTAATGAACTAGCTTCTATTATTAACAAGAGACAAGTGAAAATAGGAGATATGTCTATATCTATAGATATGTCTACAAAAAGTATTTTTTTCTAAAAGTAGCCATGTTTATGTCACTCTTTATTAAAATTTAGTACTTTTGCTTCCCTCTCTGACATACTTCTGAATCTCATAATTTGTGTCCCCTGTTGACCTTCTAGGAAGACCAGAAAGTGCTTTTGTAAGACATTAGCATAATGGAATCTCTTTAAAATAAAATGATAAATTGAGACTATTTCAGCAAATGGAATGCAGAACTTTGTAATTTATCGCAGTCCATGCTAGTGCTGGGAACTTCATAATTACAAGGGCCCCATTTCCCATTTTGTCCAATTTTTCTTTGGGAAATTCTTGGCTAAATTGCCAGTGATTAAATTGTCTCATAATTTGACAAGATTTAATTTGCATCTCATTTCTTAACTGGGATTGTTTGTGGTGGAAAGGTAATAGAAGACCACTATGATCGGGGGTTTTGTTGTTGTTGTTGTTTATGTGGAAGAATAAATTTGCTAGCATTTTGCGCTTTCATCTTCCTGTAACATGTATAACAATGCAGGAAATCCTTATTTATAATCATTCATTTAATGACTGTTCAGGGTTACAATGTCACAAAAAAGGTGACAGGTTCGTTTTTCATATTTAGACTATTACTTGGCAACTGGCACATATTTATGATGATTGCAGTGTCATATAATTATCGGCTTGTGACCCCCAGACAAGCAAAGTAAGTGGGAAAGCCAGATTCACTTAACAGTTGTATTATTTACTTAATAACTGTGGTGATTCGCTTAACAACTGTGTCAAGAAAGGTCTTAAAATGGGGCAAAACTCACTTAACAATCATCTTGCTTAGCAACAGAAAACTTGGGCTGAATTGTGGCTGTAAGTCAGAAGGTATAATGTAATGGAAGGTGGAATTAATGGCAAATCCAATTTCAAACAGGCAAGCAGGACTCTGGAATATTTTGCATGGCGCTTTCATTTAAGAATGGAAGCAGTTCTAATTGACAATTCTGTTTGATAATGGGCCACTTAAACTGCCTTGGATACTTTCAGTGTTTTATGAGAGTTTCACAGCCCGGGATGGTTTCTGCTGGAGTCAAAAGGTAGACAAGGAATTGTCTTAAATTACAACAGCATACAGATCAAGTGGGAAGATTCCATTAAAATGTATCTGACCAAGAATCAGGAATGCCCCAAATCCACAAAAATGTAGCAGTCTGGGCAAGGGAAGTAGGGTGGGGAGAGGCTTAGGAGGGGAAGTGACAATAAAAGCATTATGATGTCATGATAAGGCTTTAATTAGTAATGGAAATAGTACATAATTTGTATGATGATGCATATGATGTCATTTTGGCCTTGTGAATGGTTACAGAAGCCTATGAGTTGGTATATCTACAGCTAAAGGAAGACTCTAAGATTGTATGATACATACACACACACACACACCAGTTTTTGGGAGAATGTCAGCTTAGAATGGGCTGCCACAGAAGAGGAACAAGATGATTTATACATCTACATTTTATCTAGAAATTGTTTTAACTTCAAATTCCCTACCACACTCTCAACAAACTTTTCCCTTAACCAGAGGTTGGATACTGGGTGAAAATTGACCAATACCCTCTTTTAAAATGGCTTTGATTACTACCCAAAATCAGCCAATCAAAGAAGCCAGTACAGGAATAGGTTAGGGTTGGGTGGTTTTAGCTTTAAGAATTTCATCCTTTTCTAAAATATAATGTGCATATTTTTTTTCCTAACTGGTTTCAGATTAAAGGGAAAAAAAAACATTGCACTATAGTTTCAAAGGAACAATCCTATTATTTCTGATAAAGCAGCAGGAACTTTAAACTTTCATAACAAGCAAGAAGAAGAATGAACCCCAAATGCCCCACCCCTAATATTTATTTCTGGTAATATCATTCTATGGTATAACTGTTCCTTTTGATCTTTCATAAGAGGGTTTTGCATTACAATAGAGCAGGAGTTGTGAAACTACAGCCTGTGGACCAATCTGGTCCACCATCTACATGGCCTGTGAACTAAGAATATCTGGGCAGGTGACCAGCAGCAGATCACCAAGGCTGAAATTCATCCTAGCTTCCAGAGTAAAAGGTGGACCTAGGGGAAGTACATCTTGGGGGGGGGCAATTTATCAGTAGCCTCTTTGTTGGTGGACCAGCACCATCCGTGGCCATTTTACCCATGCCCATGGAGGGCTGGGATTTGGCCCTTTACAGAAGAGGTTTGCTGACTCTTTCCATAAACCAAGGGCCTGCAACCTGTGGCTCTGGAACCACATGCGGCTCTTCGGACCTCTGCTGCAACTCCCTGTTGACTGATCCCGCCACTGGCCCCTCCCTTCCCCGTCACTCCTTGCCTGGCCTGAAAAGGTAAGGATGATGGCGGGGGATGGAGATTCACTCCATATTCCAGAGCAGCAGGTGGGTGTGGGAGTGAGTGACATCGGGTTGGCCACAATCACCCAGTCACACCAGTTGTTAAATTATTGGCTCCCAATGTTTTCTGTGGGCAATGGGTCCAAATGGCTCTTTGAGTGTTTAAGGTTGCAGACCCCTGCCATGGGCCATAGCCTAGGAGAAGTTATCATCCATCTTTCCTTTCCTTTCCTGAATTGGACCATAGGTGCTATGGATTTGAGGATGGTTTTTCAGCATTCACAGAACCACATAAACACTGTTGGCTTTTGAGAGTATCAACTGACTTAAACATGCACGTGTTCACAACACAAATACGATTCTGACTGTGGTAAAAGAAGTTTTTTGCTGTCAGTTCTGGTTAATAAAATTAATAACAGAAAATTATCACTGCTATTGCCTGAGCACGCAATCAAATAATCAATAGGATTTGAAGAATTAAACTCATAAATCTAGGATTTGGACTAATAATAGACTCTGCTTTTGAAGTTCCATAATATGTAGACTATTTCTGGGTCATATACTATTTCTATATCATGATTTCATGCAGAATTCTAACCAATTGGTGGACATCTTTCATTTTCTTCTAAATAACCTTGAAAGACCCCCAAACCAATTGCTTACTTTCCTTATTAGTACTGTGGTGTGAATCTGTCTTTCAATGCATGTGATACATCATAGATACATTGATATGCAGATGTCCTCTTTGACAGCTGTTATGAATATTTAACACCGTTACAATTTATTAAGGGTTTATAATACCATTCATAACATACTTACTAATTTATAAGCATGTCTATGGCTTTTATGTTCCATCAAGTATTTATCACTGACCCTTACGAGGAAGTGTTACACATTTTTGTGAATAATTTATATGTTAATATAAAATTTAATGCTCCAGATTTCTGTGGAGGCTGCATTAGGCTTCATGGCATTTATTTTGTTTCCCACATGACTTATTTAGTGCAACGATTCTTCAAAGCTCTTTGATAGTGGTTTTGAAACTCTTTCATTCCCCGCCCCCAAATAATTTGTTATGTGGTTTTCCATAATCTAATTCCACCAGGAGTCTTTTTTCTTTAAAAAAACAAAAACAACCTGCAGAATATTTACGCAGTGTTAACTAGTGGTGTCCTCAACACAGTATTAAACTAAATAAATGTAAGATTCTCCTCAAACAGTGTGAGCCTCAATCTTCTCCTCCTTAGTCTATGACAGGAGTGTTCATTCTTGGCAACTTTAAAACATATGAATTTCAGTTCCCAGAATTCCCCAGCCAGCAATGGGAGTTAAAGATCAAAAGGCTGGACACCCTTGCTCTATGGTATTATATCATGACCTTCATCCCAGTGCTGTTACTGAGAATCATTATTATGTGCTTCTTATGACCAATTGATTGAAATATTTAATAACATTTAGGCGACCTTCCCCAGATTTATGTTTGATGACAATTCCCAGTCCAATCTGCCTGGTTATGAAGACAGTATGAAACCTAGTTAGAATATTATGAAAGACCAAACCTAGACTATTAAGTCATTTGTTGACCATGCTTAAGGAGAAAACATATGCAAACGTATATACATAATTATGTTTCCACCCCTAGCCTCTGGGTAGATTCCTTTTTTTCCCGTCTCCCAGGATTAAAAAAGAGAGATGTAACAACAGTGCCTTAAAATATGGTCTTTGCCTCTGCTTGGGGTATGGTGGGATGGAAAGGAATTGAATCCATCTCATATTTCTTGACATATCCAGTCATAAGTCAACGCCCATCTGTAGGTTTCTTGGTAAAATATAGGAAAGGTTTCCTGTTACCTTCTCCTATGCAGTGTTAATTGATGCCCTTGCTGTTGTTATTAAAGTGATCATCTGCCTCCAACTTATTCCTATATTGCTACTGCCTATTATAGGCTGCTGCTTGCTTTAGCTCTTGACTTTCACCCCGTGGTTGACCCTGGTAGGTTTATACACTTTTGACATAGATTCCCAGAGTTCTTCAGTCTTCTTCAGTGTTCCATCCTAGGATCACCTCTGGCCACAGTAAACCAGCACTGAATGGCTTGAGTGGGTTGAATTAAATAAGTCCTATAGGTAGTTGTCGACTTACAACCATTTATTTAATTAGAAGTTACAACAGCATTGAAAAAGATAACTTATGACTGTTTTTCACACTTATGACCCTTGTAGCATCCCAGCAGCCATGTGATCAACATTTGGTTGCTTGGCAACTGGGATGTACAGTATTTATGATAGTTGTAGTGTCCTGAGGCCATGTGATCACCTTTTGCGAACTTCTGACAAGCAAAGTCAATGGGGAAGCCAGATTCACTTAACAACCATGTTACTAACTTAACAACTGCAGTGATTCATTTTACAACTATGACAAGAATGGTCTTAAAATGGGAAAACATGCACTTAACAACTGCTTAGAAATGGAAATTTGGGCTCAGTTGTGGTCACACGTCAAGGAAATGTAGGACAAGTTCAAAATACTAAAATGATTGCCAGGATTGGCTTGCATAATTAAATTTGTTCCTTTTTGAGTTACTAAAGAAAGTGCAGGATATGGGACAATAACATTTTTGGGAGGTGTGTTAATTTAGGGTCCTGCAAAAGTTTTTATATTCATTGAGCCTTTCTCTTCCCACAATCTGGATTTTGTATAGAAACAAACAATTGTATTTAAACTGCAGGCACAGTGGAACACACCTACCTGGATACCAACACAGCAAAGACCACTGTGTAACGAAGTGTTAAAGTTGTACCCTTTTGCTAGTGTTTGGCTTGAGAACATACACTATCTGGCTTAGACACTTGTAGTAAGTGAGAAAGAAAAAGTGCAAAATAAGTATTTGTAATAAGTCTAACAGCTTAATCGCTTAACTTAATCATTTAGAAAGGAGGTTGTGTAAGTGGTGAGGAAGGAACTACCAAGTTCCAAACTACTAATTCTTATATATCAGTCCTATGCCTTAAATATGGTGTTGGACAAATATAAACAATGAAGTAGAACAGTGGTGAGATTCAAATTTTTTTACTGCCGGTTCTGTGGCCGTGGCTTGGTGGCGTGGCTTGGTAGGTGTGGCAGGGGAAAGATACTGTAAAATCTCCATTCCCTCCCCACTCCTGGGGGAAGGTTACTGCATAATCCCATTCCCTCCCCCACCCCACTAACCTGCTTTCCAGCTCCGTTCTGTGCAGGGCAACAAAAGAAGACCCCACCGATCAGCTGGGACTCAGGAGGCAGAGAATAGATGGGGGGCAGGGCCAGTCAGAGGTGGTATTTTCCGTTCTCCGGATTACTCAAAATTTCCACTACCAATTTTCCAGAACTGATCAGAACCTGCTGAATACCACCTCTGAAGTAAAACATGGGAATTGAACTAAAATATTGGACAGAAGTGTTCATTCTTCATGAAAATTGTTGTCCCTTGGATTGCTAAGAGGAAAACTTAGCAAAAAGTGCTGAAAATTGCATTGATTAAAATGGTGCCTAGAGTTTCTAGAACTATGGGCCTTGACCTTGGGCCTTGAGCAGCTCAAACAGCTCAAAAGTCCTGGCTTTGCCCAGAGGCACTGTGATTAATTGGGTTTATTCCTCACCTTCATCCCCGATGTCTTGATGAATCTTATTCATTGTTCCTAATTTATTTTTGTTTTTAATCCTTTCCCAGCCGAGCAGAGTCAATAACACAAATACACAAAATCAATGTAGGAAACATGTAGAACATTAGAACCTTACATTATTTTTACATTTGATTTTTACATTTCATATTTATATATGATTTTTATTATTAAAATAATTAATTGCTATGTTTTTCTCTTGCCAAACCCCCAAAACTGAACTATTCTGTTCTATATGAATAGAATGCAACTTTAATTGTACTCGTACAGCCATGAGGAATTTCTGCATGATAAGAAATTTGAGAAAATACATGATGCTGTTTACGTAAGAAGGAAGTAGGGGGAATTATGTCTGTGGGGTATAGATCAGGCTAATATAATAATAATTCTAACAGAGCAAGGTAGGAAAAGAGGAAACAAGATTAATGTGTGATTCTGTTCATATGCCGTTCTTCATGCATATGGCTTTGTTCTATCTGTTGTAGTGTATAAGATTCAAGGTGTGTGGCATACAGGTAACTGTATTGAGCTGATATAGTGTACACCACTTCTCCATTGTAAACAGAAGATTAATAATTAAGTAGGCATAATGTTTGACTTTATATATGACTTTTCTAATTCCACATAAAGAGATTCTAAGCATGATATATTAATACAAATACTTGTATATTCATATCAGCATTAATATTGGTTGCTAGAGAATATTGAATATCTATAGAATGTTGATGTTTTTAAGTTGGCTTCCAAAGAAGATAACAAGACATATTATTCTGGCATATTAGGGGGGAAAAATCTATTTATTTTCTATTCAGAGCATCATTTTTTTTTTTTACTTTGGCTTTATGTCAGCATTTTGGATGAGAAATCAGTTTCATTAAATCAACTTTAAACATATACCAGCAAATATTTGACATGCACGGTATAAGGTTATCAGTTTATTCCTCACTAGATCCATTGGTTACGCAACTGCCAAAAGTGCATTTTATTTTGCTGTAGTCTAAACACAGAGTCTGTATTTCTCTGTCTCGTACTATTGGGAGTAAAATGCAAATAGTTATGCAAAGTTCCATGAAAGATCATAATGCATGAAGTACAATTTAGTAATGCAATAACATTGCAACTAAATAGACTGGGAAATCACTTGTCACTTCTCATTATTTTTATTAATATTACTCTGAGAAGCTGTAAAAACAAGATATTGATATAGTAAATACCAATTTTATTTCTTTTAGAAAGTTGAATGTTATCTCACCAGCCCTGATACCTGGGATTAATGAAAGATGAACAACCAGAAACCAAAATATTGAAACCATATCAATTGCTTAAAAGAAGTACCATATACTTTTTAGATAGGCAAGTTATTTAGTGTTAATAAATATGGAATACTGAATGAAGGATTTCATATATTTTCTTAATAGTAAACCTGATTGTGAAAATATAATATTTAACAATATAATATATGTAATATTTTTCAGGGAAAGTAATATGAAAACCTTTTCTTAATTCTAGTTTAGTTTATACAGTTTTGAGAACAACTTTTACATTGCTTAATGTCTGGATATTCTCAGTCATCCAGGTTGTTAGTGTTTGGGGATTAACCCCTAGCAGAGTATTGCAGCAGTAGTCAAGCCAGGCAGCCAAAACGAGAGTGGAAGGGCCCCAGAGTATACACACACTGAACACAAACACTGTTTGTAGTTTAAATAGTTTTTAATCCAGTTAGAGTTTAAAGCATTGTCATTCAGTCCATTAAGTCATTCACAGTATTTCCATCCAGTAAGACTCACTATTACAGTCCAAGTTAAGAGTTCCTTGCAATATCTTTATCAGCCGATAAAGATATCTTCTCCTCCTCCGGTGCCTCTCTCCAGAGGAACAAACGCTGGATATTCAGCAAGAAGTTCAAACAGTAGAACAGTAGAATTACGCAGTAAATCAGCAAACAGTAGCAAACAAGAACAGTTCAGTCACAGGCACTCACAATTAGTCGCAGTAAGACACAGTTAGTCGCAGCAAGACACAGTTAGTCGCAGTCACAGTTACAGTAAGTCACAGTAAGTTTTCCAGCTTCTAATGCTTCCTTATATTGTAACTTCTAACCGCACCCTTAATCGGCTAATTGTCTGCAGCATTGTGCTTAAAGTGATAAGCACTTAAACCATGATATCTAAGTTTTATATATTTATTCACCCAAACCATATTTGGTATCAATGTTATACCTAACATACTCCCCTTTTGGGTGAAATAAATATATAATACCTTACAATCTAACCCCATAGTTTTCACAACTCTCTTGGTGCTTACTGGCACCTTGGGCTTTAGTAAAATTATCAGCTAAATTGTCCTCCGACATACAGTACTCTAGCTGAATCATCTTACTTCTTACAGATTGTCTCACGTTTAGGTATCTTAGATCTGTATGTTTGCTCCTTGTTTTTACTGCAATATTTGTGGCCATTTGAATTGCTGCCTGATTATCTTCATGTATAATTATAGGATAATCTACAGTTATACCTATATCAATTAACATTTGTTTATACATTATTAATTCTGTACATAACAGTGATAAACAGGAGAATTCTGCCTCCATAGTAGACAAACTTATATGCTGTTGTCTTATTGACTTCCAGCCTATTAATGTCTTACCCAGCATTATGGCTGTTCCTGAAGTCGACTTTCTAGTGTCTCTTTCTGATGCAAAGCTAGCATCTGCATAAGCACTTAGAATTAAATCACCCTTTGGTTCTAAATACAATGAATAATTCATTGTCTTTTAAAGATATCTTAATATCCTCTTAGCTGCATTCCAGTGTCTTTCACACGGTGCAGAATTGAATCTAGCCAACTGATTCACACAGTACGAAATATCTGGTCTAGACCAATTACTAATATAACTCAAACTACCAATTAAAGATTGATAAATCACCTTATCAAACTCAGGGCTTTGTTCATCAGTGTTGCTAAACTCCTGACTCATTGGAGTCTTAGCTGGCTTACAAAGCTCCATCTTGTAATCTTTTAGCAATTTGCTTATCTTATCTTCCTGAGATATCTTAAAACCTTTCCGTGTTTTCTTTATATTCAAACCAAGATACTTCTTTATCTCCCTAATTGCTTGATCTTTATTCTCTTTCCTAATGATGCTATTATTTTATTAGCTTCATCATTAGTTTCAGTTATCAAAGCAATGTCATCTGTGAATAGTAATAATAATGATACTTTCCCATTTGTCCCCCTCTTAAACAGACATGGATCGGCTAAACCAGCTTTAAATCCTATATTGTCTAGTTCCTTTACAATATACTGGTTCCATTCATAGCCTGATTGTTTTAGACCATAGAGGCTTTTCTTTAACAACCAACAATCATTATTATCCTTACTTTCACTTTTAATACCAACAGGTTTTTCATATAAATAATATGTTTTAATGGGGCGTGCAAGTAATCAGTTTCCACATCTATATGGTTAACTATATAGTTTTTACTAGCTGCCCACACTAAAGCTGCCCTCAAGGTTGCTGCCTTAAGACTAGGTGCAAACACCTCATCGTAGTCATTGGCATTCTGTCTAAAACCTTGGGCTACTAACCTTGCCTTATGGATTAAATTACCATCTTTATCTGTTTTTACCTTAAAAATCCATTTGCAGCCAATGGATTTCTTACCTACAGGTAATTTGGCATTCTCATACACTTTCATATCTCTTAATGAATTCAGTTCCTTATTCATTGCTGCATACCAACTTTCTTTTCCTTAGTAGGATACTTTTAATTTCTTCTACAGAATTAGGAACTTGATTAATCTGGCACACTGTGTTAGCCTGGTACCTATCAGGCGGTCTAGATACACGTGTAGTTCTTCTGGGAATTACAGGGCTTACAGGAGGACTTTGTTGAACTACTACCTGTTCATCTTCCTCATCCTGTTCAGCTATTGAATCTGTTTCTTCCTTTATGGGCACTATTTCATCCTGTATTTGTCTCTTTACTTTATTTTTAAAGTTACAGGGATAACTAATGGGATTTCTATAGGATTCAATAATTACATCTTTATTGGTATCCTGTTCTAATTTCTCCCATCCTTCATGTTCTAGAAATTGGGCACTAGCACTACATAACACTTTAGATGTGCCTTTCTCCCAAAATCTATATGCCCTATGGTTTGCCTGATAACCAACGAAGAAAAATCTTTTAGCTCTATGTTGCCCTTTTTTTTCTGAGTTGTGCAGGAATACGCACCCATGCTGGTGCACCAAATGTGTGCAGGTAACTTAGGTCAGGTTTCCTGCCATGCCACCTGGTGAATGGAATTTCACCTGTTGTTGTATTAACAACGTTGTTCAATATGTTATTAGCACACATTGTAGCCTCCCCACAAAGAATCAGGTAACCCAGAATCATTTAACATTGTTCTAACCATTGCCTGTAGTGTTTGGCCTCTTCTTTCAATAAAAGCGTTATGTTCTGGCCTGTATGGTGCAGACTTCTTATGCTCTATTCCAGCTACCTTAAGTCTGTTCTGGAATTTGTTATTAATAAATTCCGTACCATTATCTGTCACCAGGGTTATCAGTTGCCGTTTAGACTTTCTTTCAGCAAACTTTAGCCAATTAAAAAAATGTTGATATGTTTCAGTTTTGCTTTTCATTAAATAGCAAAACCCATATCTAGAATAATGGTCCATAATGCTCAGTATATATCTAGCACCCCCATACTGGGTTTCTTTGGACCTATTATGTCTGCAAATACTACTTCTAAAGGTTCTTTTGTTATGAAACCATTTAGCCTATTTGCAGGCAATACTTTGCTCTTATCTTCACAGCAAACATTACAACGCAAATATTTATCACAAGGTTTTAACCTTATTCCTTCAGATAACTCAACTGTACGTTTTAGCATTTTAAAATTTACATGCCCCAAACACCTATGCAATAAATGGATACATTCTTCATGAGGCTTTATATTATTAAATACAGTTTGAGCCTCCCCTTTTGTACTATTATCTAAGACATATAATGTTCCATTTAAAGCTGCAGTTACCCTTTTGTTATTTTTCAATTATGCAATTATTATCCTTAAAAGTAATTACATAACCTAATTTATCTAATACCCTTACTGAAAGCAAATTAAACTTTAGTTGCGGTACATACAACATTTTTATATCCTGGTTTATGCACGGACAATGTGCAAAACCTTCTCCTTTCGCTTTAAGATTCCAACCGTTAGCAAGAGATATATGTTGAGAACTTTTAGACATTTTTATAAATTTAGTCTTATCTCTTGTGATGCAGTGGGATGCGCCACTGTCAACCACCCATATATCATTCTTCACATCAGATTTGCTAAACGTGGCTAGTTCAAATGCTTTCTTTGGCTTTTTATATTCTGGCTTTTTCTTTTTGCAGAACCTTGCCAAATGTCCTCTGCCTCCACAATTAAAACATTTTTAATTGTGTGCCGTCGAAGATAAATTCTCTTCTTCCAGGTGCTGTAATTTGCTTTGCTGGTTTCTTTCAAGCTTTGAAGATAATTTCTCTTCTTTCTTATCTTCTCTCAGCTCGTCACGCTCACGCCTTCTTCTGGCTTCTTCTAATAGCCTGCCTGTTATGTCGGTTAATTATGGTGGTTTGACATTGAAATGAGACACAGGGAACTGTCTCTGAGAAAAATGCCAACCCTGAGAGCACTCAGGTAGCAGTATTTATTGAGAAAAAACACAAGCAAAATACAGTATGCATATTCAGAAAACAATGACCTCAACAGGAGATTACTTCACCAGCATGAGAACACACAATCTTGGAAAGTCCCAGATGTTACCTTGCTAGGATGAGATCATGCAGCCACGGAAAGTCTCATGGGAAAGTTTGGAAAGTCCCATGAGAAAGCACAACTGTGTATCTTGTACCTTGAACTTTCACCCATTTTCCTATTCCTTCTAAACTGGCAGAATCAAAACAGAATGAGGCACTCTGAGCAAAGATACTCCTACCCCCACCAAGAATGCCCACATCTTCCTAGACTTACTGCTAGTTATACAAAGGCCTTACAGAAAATGATAAAATGATTAATAAAATATATTACCACATTCCCTCCTTTTTTATTTATTCAAAGATAGGGGGTGTTTAGTGGCATAGTACACAGTTCCCTCATGACCTGATCCCTCACGCCGGAAGACTGAGGTACACATTTGTAATAGATTAGGAATACATTGAATAAAACAACATAATAAGATACATATAGCAATAATAATAACAACCCCTTGCAATAAGGAGCGAAACCATGATCCATCAGGAAGCCAGGACCACAGACTGTCCCAGAATGATGCATTAAACCCATCAGCTCCAGATTGATGCTGAGCAATACGATCTTCCATGTCCTGAACAGTTTTTGTAATGTTTGGCTCATAATTATGTATAAAAACACAACAATGTGAATGAATTAAAGCACAAACTCCTCCTTGAGCAGCTAACATAATATCTAAAGCATATCGATTTTGCAAAGTAACTGTACGAATTTCAGACATTTCTACATTAATCATCTTAATATTCTTTATAGTATCATTAAACATAGCAACAGTAAAATTATTTAAAATATGAATATCCCTATAGTTCATAGCAATTCCCAAAGGCGGGATAAGACCTCGAGAAATTTGTGTCCACAGATTACCTCCCATGGTTAGACCCGAATCCAATTCCCGGCGATTTCGGATCCGAACCTCAGGAGGTAATGTATCTAACTTATAGATAACCGGAATGACAAACCCCAAAGTACATGTCCCTGACCAATTTGCAGGGATTTGTCGATATGCCCACAGTCCACATAAAAACCAAAACCCTTCCAGCTGTACATAACCTTGTTGACTTGCCGCTTGCATCAGCTGTTTCATGTCTAGATATTGATACTGGCCAAATGCGTCAGACTCATTTTTCCCATTTACCCAAGTTATGTTGTTCTCTGAACCATTTGTCCACTTAATAGTGTAATTGCAGACACTATGATTCCCCAAGAATTGTGAGTTTGTAATGTTTTGGAAACATAAATGTGCTGGAGACTGCAGTGCAGTCTTCACCTTGACTGTGAAGTTCATGGCATATGAAATGTTATGCTTTCCGGTCTGCAAAGTAGACCGATTAAATGGAACTCCATGTAGAGTCAGTCCTTCTCCCACTCTCCCAGGAAGGTGCATACACAACCAACAATTGGTGATGTTCAAGTTTTTGGCAGTTGTGCGCAAATCTTTAATGTAATTATTATCTGTCCACAAATCATCGCCCAAATCTCCGGCACGCTGAACATGCTGTCGCTGCTCTCTCCGCACCCGAGCAGCCCAGGACAGATTAGGCAGAATCAACAGGATCAGGAACCACAGATGCGCCATCCTGCTCCTCCGAAACTTCCTTCACAGGTGCCTGCGAATGATCAGGCCGAACACACCGACCAGGAACCAACGAATTTGACCAAGATGTTCAACTGCTGCATAACCACGTCCCCACGTTATCAGCTCAGCAGGAACCCATGCCGGATCCGGAAGGAACCGCACCAACACCCGAGGTCTTACCGCATCTGTAGAAGGAGAAGAAAAATGCCTGCTGGCCGCGCCGCAGGGGGTTACCAGACAAATTTAAAAATTTAAAGTATATAAAGCTAGATTTAATTGATCTTGAATCGCCGGAAGCCCCAGGAGCTTCCCTCCTTTTTATTTAATTTAGTCAACATGGTCTTGAGTAAGTATCCACAGTCACATGTATATATTTCCAGGGCGCAAATGGCGGATATTGAGTAACATCCATTTGCCAAATCATTGAAGGTTTCAACCCTCTGGGGTTAACTCCCATAGGGATATTCGTGCCCTGCTTTGAACAAGTTGGACATTGTTGAATTATGGCAGCAGCTTCTGCAGTAGTAAGTTTGAATTGCTGTGCCAATGCTTTAGCGTTTTGATGAAAATAACTATGACTGTCCCATGGCTGGACAGTGAGAACTGAATTACAGCACTGTCAGCTTTGGCATTACCTTGTGATAAAATTCCAGGCAAATTACTATGACTACGAATATGAGCAACAAAACACACATTCACAGCTGCTCCAAACATCCTTGTAAAAACAAAAGCAATCTTAAAATATCAGGTGATATTCCAGGAGACAAATAAGAACCTGCTACAAAGGGTAACAAATTATACACATACAATGAATCCACTATTAAATTAAAATCCTGATTGTGAAAATTTTGAAAAGCCAAAACTACAGCAGCAAGTTCTGCCTGCTGGGCAGACTTCTGCTCTGAAGTCACTTTGTATGCCAAATTCCAGATTTATCTTTCCAAACACAAGCACCAAAAACTTTCCCTCCATCAGTAAAAACTGTAGGAGCATCTGATATGCCCAATGGTATCCTTTCTTACATTTTGGGCACACTGATTTAGGACGAACACCCTGTCCCATTGATCTCTTATACTGCTGACTTTGACCTCCTCCAGGAGCCCGACATTGCGCTTTAAAATGTCCAGGCTTCCCACAATTGAAACAATTCCCCTTTTGAGCATGTCCTGTTTGTAAAGCCAGAGCTAAAGTTTCCATGTTAAAAGACTGACTCCCAACCTTCCTACATGCATTAATCAAATCTGCGATTTCTCTCTCTCCACTTGCTACCAGTGGATTTAAAATCTTTTTGCAATCTGTGTTAGCTTGTTCTACTGCTAACTTAAAAGCAACTCTTTCTGGGCGAATTGATTATCAATTTGTCTTTCTATAGCCAATTTCAGTCTGCTAATGAAATTTTCATAGGGTTCATTGTTCCCTTGTTTGATGTTAGTAAAGGTCTTCTCACCACCTTCGCCGTCAGGGAGAGACCCTATGGCTTGAAAAATTATTTGTGGGAGAAGAATGAACCCTTCCTCAGGCATACCATCTCTCTGTTGTTCCACTGTTGTAAAATTACCAGCTCCGTAAAGCTGATCTGGGGTAACATTTGCTGTTCCCCTCTGGACTGCCAGCTGTCTCCATTTCTGATCTAACACCAAATATTGAGCTGGAGTTAAAATCATATTCAACAGAGCTTTCCAGTCAGCCGGAATCATTTTATTTCCATAACCAACTGCTTCTAACAATGCCTGTGTATATGGCGTTCTAACACCATATTCTTTTTGCTGCTTGCTTAACTTCTCTCAAAATTCTGAGCTGTAAAGGCTTCCACTCCGCTGCGGATTTAATGCAGCATCCATGACAATTTCTACTGGATTAAGTTGAACTTCTACTCCAAACTCCACCAAATCATCTCCTGATAATTCCCCTCTATTCTTTGCTTCTTGAATAGCTGCAGTAACAGCATCCACCTGAACCCTTAAAGGTAAACTCTTATCCTCTGACAAAGTATTGCTAGCGCCAGACAGTCCCCCAGATTTATCTGGAGGTGCCGTCGGCGGCAACAAACGCCGCATGGTAAAGCGGCAAACCTTCTTCGGGGGTGATAGGAGCGGTTGTTCATAAGTAGCTAATGCATCCATAATCACTCTCCAGGTTAACAAAATTGAAGAAGGGGCATGAGGCTCCTCGTGCAAAAATTTCCCTATCTTTTTCCAGGACTCTACTTTAATACTACCTCCCTCCGGATATGACTTAATATTTTTCCAAACATACTGTAGTAAGTCCTCAATTTCTTTCTTTCCTACAGCACAACCCCTACTGCCAATTCCAAACCCAAAACTATTCCCAATGATCCCTCTCAATTCCCTGATGTGCTCTTTCTGAGCCTTCGAGAGATCTCCCCCATACTCACGAAAGAATCTATCTTCGTCCAGCGAAGAAGATGAGGGCCCAGTCGG
Organism: Notechis scutatus; assembly: GCF_049901735.1. Taxonomy (NCBI): domain Eukaryota; kingdom Metazoa; phylum Chordata; class Lepidosauria; order Squamata; family Elapidae; genus Notechis; species Notechis scutatus. Next base: position 80,555,536 of record NC_142009.1, read on the forward strand.
CGTCCGCGACGATGAGTATAGGATGCGGGAAACGTGATATAGCCTTCCAAGCTATCACGTCGGGGTCACCATTTATGGTGGTTTGACATTGAAATGAGACACAGGGAACTGTCTCTGAGAAAAATGCCAACCCTGAGAGCACTCAGGTAGCAGTATTTATTGAGAAAAACACAAGCAAAATACAGTATGCATATTCAGAAAACAATGACCTCAACAGGAGATTACTTCACCAGCATGAGAACACACAATCTTGGAAAGTCCCAGATGTTACCTTGCTAGGATGAGATCATGCAGCCACGGAAAGTCTCATGGGAAAGTTTGGAAAGTCCCATGAGAAAGCACAACTGTGTATCTTGTACCTTGAACTTTCACCCATTTTCCTATTCCTTCTAAACTGGCAGAATCAAAACAGAATGAGGCACTCTGAGCAAAGATACTCCTACCCCCACCAAGAATGCCCACATCTTCCTAGACTTACTGCTAGTTATACAAAGGCCTTACAGAAAATGATAAAATGATTAATAAAATATATTACCACAGTTAATGAGAGGCTATCTTTTGGCAATACCTCTAACGAAGTCACATAGTCATCATAGCTTTGATCTAATGAAGATAATATGATGTAGACTTGTTGCAGTTCATTAAATATAAGCTCTTTTTCTTGCAATTCTTGAAAAATGCTCTTCATACAGTTTAAATGAACTAACATATCTCCATTCCTCTGAAGATGCGTTCGAAAAAGCTTCCGTGTAAGATTTATATGTGCTCCTACACTGTCCCGAACATAAATCTTCCTGAGGTTCTCCCAGCAGTTTGCAGCATTTTCTTCTCCACGAATATGGACAAGCTGCTGATCACAGAGAGTCAGTCCTATGATGCATAAAGCCTGCTCATTTTTCAGTTTAAAGTCTTGTAACTTTTCGTTATCATCATCATCAGCAGGATCCCAGCTACTCACATCTGGTGGGTTTGCTATAATGTCCCACAAACCTTCTTTACGTAGAAGTAAACTACATTTCATTGACCATGAAACATAGTTTGTTCCATCCAGCCTGGATATCATGGACAGTTGTGACAAATTTACTTGTGCCATTACTCTTCAGATATTTTGACTATTTTAAACTAATTAAAACAGTTTGTTTTTACAGTAATGTGCAACTCACACCAACTCTCTCTGCTATATCCTGGTTAGTTAGACTATGCTGCTGGGCCCATAACCAATGTTAGTGTTTGGGGATTAACCCTAGCAGAGTATTGCAGCAGTAGTCAAGCCAGGCAGCCAAAACGAGAGTGGAAGGGCCCCAGAGTATACACACACTGAACACAAACACTGTTTGTAGTTTAAATAGTTTTTAATCCAGTTAGAGTTTAAAGCATTGTCATTCAGTCCATTAAGTCATTCACAGTATTTCCATCCAGTAAGACTCACTATTACAGTCCAAGTTAAGAGTCCTTGCAATATCTTTATCAGCCGATAAAGATATCTTCTCCTCCTCGGTGCCTCTCTCCAGAGGAACAAATGCTGGATATTCAGCAAGAAGTTCAAACAGTAGAACAGTAGAATTACGCAGTAAATCAGCAAACAGTAGCAAACAAGAACAGTTCAGTCACAGGCACTCACAATTAGTCGCAGTAAGACACAGTTAGTCGCAGCAAGACACAGTTAATCGCAGTCACAGTTACAGTAAGTCACAGTAAGTTTTCCAGCTTCTAATGCTTCCTTATATTGTAACTTCTAACCGCACCCTTAATCGGCTAATTGTCTGCAGCATTGTGCTTAAAGTGATAAGCACTTAAACCATGATATCTAAGTTTTATATATTTATTCACCCAAACCATATTTGGTATCAATGTTATACCTAACACAGGTCATTCCAAAAGTGCTTTTTCAAAAGGTAACTGGACTTTGTTTTGGATTTGGCTAGTCTAGAGAAAAGAATGACTGGAGGGACATGATAGCAGCATTCCAGTATTTGAAATGCTGCCGCAAAGAGGAGGGGTGTCAATTTACTTTCCAAAACACCAGAGGGCAGGACAAGAAACATTGGATGAAAACTAATCAAGGAGAGAATTAACCTGGAATTGAGAAACTTCCTAACAGTTAGGACAATTAACCAGTGGAACAGCTTGCCTTCAGAAGCTGTGGATGCTTCATCATTGGGGGTTTTAAAGAAAAGACTGGACAGCCACTTGTCTTAAATGGTATAGTGCAGTGTTGGCGAAACTTTTTAGCACCGAGTGCTGAAATGGGAGCACGGGCATGTGCGGGGGGAGGAGCACTGGAAACTGGAAACTGAAAGAGCAGCTTCCTGGGGTGTGTGCGTGGGAGCGCCGGAAACTGGAAGAGCAGCTCCTGGCATGCATGTGCACACTGGGAAGCTGAACTTCTGGTTTCCGGCATGCACACGCGCACCAGCCACCTGGTCTTTTGGTTTCTGGGATGCATGCATGTGCGAAGACCAGCTGGCTGGGGCTCATCTGGGCACTGGAAACTGGAAGCACAACTCCTGAAGGCAAGCTGTTCCACTGGAGCTGCTCTTCTGGTTTCTGGTGCTCCCGCGCGTGTGAAGACCATCTGGCTGGCGCCTATGCATGCACTGGAACCCGGAAGAGCAATGGGCGACAGCTGGCTTGCCCGGAGAGATGGCTCTGTGTGCCACTTCCAGTTTGTGTGCCATAGGTTCGCCATCACAGGTATTGTCATGCCCCTGGTGGAGACTGACTCTGAGGGAGAGGAGGAACAGCCGACAGGGAGTGGAAGTGTGGCTCCGGAGGTTGTGGAGGAGGCTGGGGAAGGGCAGAGGCCGCTGGGCAGTCAGAGGAGGACCAGGTCCATCCCCTATCCATCCTAGGGCACACAGGGAGATAAAAGAGAGGATCCAAAGGGAGAGTCAAGTCGTGGTCTCCTCGGGAAATCAGAGAGGGTCTAGAAATAAGATCCTCTTCATGGGCTGCAGGTATGACAACTGAATAAGAGTTTGCACCTGCGTACTGGCAAACACTGGAAACAAAGCGGGTAACTATCTCTAGTTTATAGTTCCTCTCTGAGTTTGGCATCCTTCCCAGTGTGTGTTATCTGTGGACATCCTCCAAACCTTATCTTGCTTGGTTTGTGTTGCTTTTTTCCTTCTTCGTGTAACTGTGTGGGAGTTATTTTGTCTTCCGTCAAAGATATTCGGAGCTTGGAAGCAAAGTGAAGGTATAAAGGGGCTTCGCCTGTTTTCTGTGACTGTGTTTGTTTTGTATCCCACCCTGGGTCATCACAGGTATAGTTTCCTGCTTGAACTGGGGGCTGGACTAGAAGACCTCCAAGGCCCCTTGCAACTCTATTCTGATTGATATTCTGACTGATACTGGGTTTTTTTCTCTTGAAGATGTTTAAGTTCTCATCTAAGAAGCTTCTTCAGCTGTCCTCAGATTTATATTTCTTGATATGTCTCACAAAACACAATATTCAAGTTTTCACTTGTATTGGCGATTCTCTGATATTGCAATCTTATTTTGTTTTGCTGCACTATAAACTAATATTTATAGGCTGATTGATATTGAAAGCTTGAATGTTCTCATGTTTTTCTTTAAATGATAGGCCCCATGATTTCTACCAGTTTAAAGATTTCTACTAGGGAAAGTGACTTCTATTAGGATTTCTACTAGAGAAAGTGACTATTTGAAGATCATAATCTCAGGTTAGGCTGATCGAGTTCTCTGCATGTAGTTTAAATACTACTAAGCAATTCCCCAAATACATTTTCTAAAGAGATTTTGAAAAATCCCATGTAAAAAAAGTCATACAAAATGTCTTCAGATGGTGTTTCCTCACTTTCTCCTTCTGCTTCTTTGGATGTAATTCTTGTCAGATAGCTGGATAAAAAAAAAAAAAAAAGGGCAGTGAAATATAATAGTTTCTTGTATTGTGTATGAGATTGTGTATTGACAAATTCACATTCTTTTGTTTCAAACTGCTCAAAAACACTGCTGTCTACAAAATCACTTGGGTCAAATTCAAAATTTGTCAGCAGAGGAATGTAAGCAGTTGGAAGTAATTTGGATCAGCAATTGGATTTGAAAAAGACATTAATCATAAGTGTCAGAAATCAGCTGTTAATTTCAGGCTGGAGAAACATAATCAGAAACAGAAACACATTGAAAAGGTATTTTTCATGAGATGCCAATATTAAATCACGTATACTTTTTTCAGATATATTTACATTATGTTTAAGATATACGACATAGCATATAGAATCCTTGAATATGTCCTGTTACCAAAATGATGTCAAACTCTGAACACTTACCATAACTCCTTATATAACCAGACTGTCCCTATTCCTCCTTCCTCGTGTTTCCACACTCTCTCACTTGTCCCCGTCTACATTGCCATCCATTCCATCTCTGAGCTGCAGAGTTGTTTTTCCTATTTGCAGTGGTTCTACCACATGCAGCCCAGGCTCAGGTCAACACAAGATTCAATTGTAGTAGGAGGGAAATCAGAATAAAAATCATCAGTTTTTCTGGTTAATTGATATTATAATCCAAGTGCTAAGCCCTCCTCCACTGTACTTCAAAGGTGGCATATAAATAAATATAAATATATATAAATATATTATTTGATAAATAGGATGAATAAGTTATCTCATTTGAATTAATGCAGCTTTTTCTTTTTAATCTGTTCTGTCTCTTTTGCTGTCTGCCAGAATTAGAAATCATCGCACAAATCCAAGTGTTCCCTTAGAACTCTTAAGTACTAATTTTTCTTTCTATAAATACTAGCACAAATACTAAAGTTATGTTTCCATTTTAATGTCCTACCATTAATCCAATCATGAAAAAATGTATTAATATAATGATCTTTTTATCCATCATTTGCTATGGGTAGCTTGATTTACCTAGGGATGTTAAACAATCAAATTCCATTAGTGGCCCCCAAGAAAGTTAGTAATGTAAACCAAAGAGTTCAAAACCAAAGAGTTCAAAACATAGCTATTTTAAATTGGCTTCATTATTTCAATTTTAAGGCCACCCAATTCCTTAGTGACTCTATGTGTGTGCGTGTGTGTGTGTGTGTGTGTGTGTGTGCATGCGCGTGCGTGTGTATTGGATTCGTGTTCGTCGTGTGTGTCAGGCTTTCGCAGCCGTTTCTGTTTTAAATTTGGTGCTAGCCTCGTGCTTTGTTAGAATGGTTTTTTTTCTTCATCCTGATTGGTTGGGAATCTTGGTCTGTGTTTATTGGTCTTAGAGTTTGCTGTGTTCTGCTTGATTGGTGTTTCTAATATCTTCTGTTTGTTTTGTAGTGTTTTTTTGTCTTGATTAGCTGGCAACATTGTGTTTCGTATATTGGGGGCTTTCAGCACGGCTTGGCTTTGGGTGAACCCAATACACGAGCCTGATGATGGCAGATGAGATTCTGCCAAAACGTCACTACAACTTTAAAAGCACAACTATAAAGATGTGGGAAAATACCCAAACAAAGCTGAATACCATACGTATAAATATCCGCGAAAACATAAGAAAACAAAAATTTGATAGATAGATAGATAGATAGATAGATAGATAGAGAGGAAGGGAGGGAGAGAGGGGGAGGGAGAGAGGGAGGGGAGGGGAAGGGGAGAGAGAGAGGACTAGAAGGTAGAATCAAAACAAGTAAACCAAAGAGGCTCATCCACTATCTTAATCCAAGGCCTAGGAATTAATGCTTTAGTAGTTTGTCAGAAGGGTGGGAGCAATCTCTGGGGGAAATCATTCCTCGGGAGGAAAACCATCAATGAAAAGACATTCTTGCTAGATCCCATAAGACGACTGTCTCTGTCAGGGTCTCCATAGGCTTGGATGGGATAAAAACTTCAAGATGGCAATTATCTCTGTATGATGGAAGTTGTATGATGGAAGATGGATGAAAGTTTTGAAGATCAGATGAAACTTGATGACAATTACAGCAGTCATCCGATTCATCTTTGGAACCACCATGCTGAGGAAGACTACTTAAGCCACTTTAAACAGTGAAAACAGTTATCCAAAGTTTAATGAAGTTCGAGATTGGAAACATGGAGATTTAATGCTATGATGGGTAACTTGAAAAGAGGTGGAACATTAAGATTCTGACATAGTTAGCTGCAGCAAATTCATTCCAACTCAGTAGCTTCACGTTTTCATGGCCTTGTGCTTTATAGTAACCATACAAAGATGATATAACCAGAATTGGCAGTGTTTTTTTTCTATAAATGGAATGTGCATCAGGTTATAAAAAATTTAGCCATGTACCTCCTGTTGCCGTTTGTTATATTTAATCCCACCAAGATCTTTCAAAGGCCAATCCTGTTTATAATTATGCATGAGACACATATGGTCCCATAATGTTAGCATGTATTTGCCAAGCAAATCCTGATTAACATCAATAATTACGTTTTTCCTGAAGGAAGAAAAAAAATATGGACAATAACTTTTGAAACGGCTCATTTCCTTGGGTATACGTGCATGCCCACACATTTAGCACCATGCCTTCGCTCTAAAAGTTGGACCTTAATGTTTTAATCAACAGTTGCCATATCTGCACATTTTAACAGCATGCCAGTGCTATAAACTGTTAATGGAAATCTCTATGAAAGCCTTAGAGTGCTTGATTGAACAGGGAAGACAAGGTTGTAAGGTTGATACTGCTGCAATTTGAGTGATTGCTGGTGCTGTGCCTTAATTACGGTGTTTTTTTTTTTTTGCATTAATACTACTTCAGAGTTGATGTTGTTTGAGGCAGATTTATTTTCACCTCTTTTAGCCCCTGAAAACAAAGGGAGATAATCTTAATCAAGGCTGTTTGTGAGAAATTAGTCTTGACGATTCGAGGGGAACAGGGACTGCTATTGTTAGATTAGGAGTTGTGTTGCTAGTGAGGCACAATATGTTCATATTCTTTTAATTTATTCTGATTGCCTCTTGTTCTCATGGCTGGTGATATTGCTCGCTACAGAAACCCAATAATGTGTCTACAGAAGTTTAAGATTGCTATCAGCCAATCTGCATAAAGCAGCAGACAGGTTGATACAAATGGCCATTTACTTCGTTCTGAAAGATCTGGGGGCACCTCCTGTGGCGCGTTGAAAAATTGCTTCAGGTAAGACAACTGGCAAATTAGTCCACATCTTTGTACGGGCCTGCTTATTAGCACGATTCTAGGCATACGTTATTTTTTTCCTTATGTTAAGTTTAGTGCTTGTGATGGCTTTGTGATAGTATTCATGAAAGAGATTAATAGTACTGAGGCTTGGCAGTGTTTAGAATGCAGTTTTGCAGGCTAACTCTGCCCATTGCCAGAAGTACGATCCTAACAAGCTCAAGGTTGACTCATCCTTCCATCCTTCCAAGGTTGGTAAAATGAAACCCAGATTGTTGGGAATTATGCTGATTCTGTAAACTGGTTAGACAGTGCTGTAAAAGACTATGGAACAGTATATAAGTCTAGGTGCTACTGCTATTGCTAGACAGAGTGGGTTTTTTGTGCATCTTTTTATGAGGCATAGTAAGTAGAAAATATTGCGCAACTCCTGCTGTTTCTAGCAGCACGCATATGGATTTCTGGTTTTCATACTGCTTTCTTGCCCTAATTTTGCAGTCACTATCAGTATCCAGTGTTGGCATTGCAAGAGGAGAGCTACTGTTGCAAAGAATAAATTCATCGTTATATGCGGATCATCACATTTACTACTTGGAACAAAGCCAGGAGGATTAGTCATGTCAACAATTAAAATCACAAATGATGTTATGTATTTAAATGATTTCATTTTAGTCACTTTAATAATTTAACAAAGCTTTGGTAAGCTACCTGTGGCCTTGAGAGAATAGTTACACAACTCTGGATATCTTTTGCGTGATAATTGCCATTGATATTTTTGCAATCAGATTGTGGTTCTCAAATGCAAAAGGATTGTGTGTAACTCAAGAACGTTTCTTTAAAAGATAGAGTTTTATTCATATTTTGCTCAGTTTCTGGTAACAGTAGAGAAATGGTTTGCCCTTCTCACAAGTTTTTCCCCCCAACTTTTCAGCCTATAACCAGGACTTTTTCCTGTTGGTCTCCCATACTAGACCAACCAGGTTTAACCCTTCTTAGCTTTTCAACATTACTTAAGGATGCTGAAGTACTGCAATTCCTAGTTTTTTAGTTGGAACTTTTTTCTTTTCCAGATCAAAAAAAATCTATTTGACAAGTGGTTTTACATTTCTTCAAATGACTTTGAAAGAGCCATGGTGGGACAGTTAGAATGCAGAATTGCAGGCTAACTCTGCTGACTGCCAGCAGTTCAATTCCCATCAGCTCAAGGTTGACTCAGCCTTCCATCCTCCAAAGTCAGTAAAATGAGGACCTGGATTGTTGGGGGCAATATGATGATTCTGTAAACTGCTTAGAGAGGGCTGTAAAGCACTATGAAGCAGTATGTAAGTCTAAGTGCTATTGCTATATAACAGAAATGATTACAGAAAAAGCCAGTTTTTATGGCTCTCGAATAAAACAACCCTCCTTCTTTCAAACTCTGGTTATCATAAATGTTGTTTACGTTCTGAGCTGCAGGTAAATTAATTACAGTAACTCTGAACTGGCTTACGGGAACTTACCATTTAAATATTTAATGCCATCATGTTTTAAATTAGCCCAGTAAATTGAAAAATCTGTAACTTGTCAACTTTTCTTTTTCATTCTGTATTTAATGTTGAAAGATTGCCTTTTCATTAAGAAAGTAAATTAACATTTGGGTAGCTTGACAACTTTCAATCTACACAAGTGTGATCCCTGCATATTTCTGCTGTGCTAAATTAAATAGAGCCAACTTTCAGTATTTTTGGATGTCTTTGAACAAGTAAGGTCTTTAAAGCAGTGCTTCTCAACCTCAGCAACTTTACATTTCAATTCCCAAAATTCTCCACCCAGCAAGAAAATGAGCCTAGTTAATGGCCAGGATAACTTATGCAGTTAACCAACATTTCTTCCCTATTCCTTCCTTCTAAAATTGCTTCTCTTCCCATTCTCTCCAGGATTATATCTAGTTGACTCGATATGTATGTTCATTCATACTTTAATTCCTTCCACAATAGGTTACTTTAATACTCTTATTAAAGAAGTCAGTTTCTCTGGTACAAAAAGCTATTGCAGTGTTTAAAACCAGAGTTTCTAGCATGAAAGAGGTGCTGGTTTTATGACAGATACAGGTTGAAATTGTTATTAGTTAGCATATGATGAGAACTTGACTGAAGAAAAATAAGTATATATACCCAATCCACGTAACTATAAGTAAAACTTCTATGGGAGTGTGATTTTGTAAGTGGATGTCCAATTCAGCTATCCAGATGATCGCCTCTGGTACTGCTTCATGCAGATCTTCTACAAAACCAGAAAACACACAGCATGGGCAATCTTGCACAATATGTTTAATAGTTTGCATATTAACACAATTGCAACAAGGGGAATCTTCCCATCCTCATTGATAGAGGACAGAGGCACATCTTCCAGTATCACACCTAATTCTGTTCGATTTCAACCAGACAAAGTGAGGCAGGTCAAAACCTGGTGATTTGGTAGAAGGAACACTAATGGTCAGGCCACAAGAAGGTCCTTGACTATAGCCAAATGAGAGTTGAAACTATGAATTGGTGCATAAAGCTTTTCTTTCCTTTGCTCCCCCCCCCTTTTTCTTTCCTTCATAAATTATGTGCCATCAAATCATTTTCAACTCCTAGCAGTCACATAGACAGAACATTGATTCTCCATGGTACTCTGTCCCTTAAGCTTGTAATTGTAAACCTGATTGATAAAGATGGTTTACTTTTTTTTTGTTTTCTGCAGCACTGAAATTAATACTAAATCAGTGCTTATCAACAAAGCAGCTATACTGTTGCAGACTTCTGTCACCGAAAAAAAGCTGTTCCAGTCAGTACAATATTTTTATGAGTGGGATTTTGCTTTTGTTTAAAGCTTCACTTCAGCTTAGGAGTGATTTCTCTACAACCAATAAGTACTGATTAATCTGTGATCAAAAGAGCAGACTAGTTTTGCACTTTGGGCAGTCTGTTTGTTATAGGAGGAATAAATAAGAGGAACAAAGCCAGACTGCTAATGGAATCATGAAGGAAAATACAAAACAGCTCCGACAAATATTGTTCTCTTTGTTGTCTTAAATATTTGTTGGATCATCTTTCTCTGTGAAATTGCTTATTTCTCAAGCTATCTTCTTTAACACTTTTGGGATGTGGTGGAATACAGCTTTTCAAAATCTAAACAGCTATGCTGTATAAAGATCTGTGCATATTTCCTCCCCCTCCCTTCAGTAATCCAGATTTTTTTTTCCAAGGGCCAAATGACTGTTCTTAATTGATGTAGAAACCACCCATTTCAGTAACTAAAAATCTCAACTCTTATCAGGCCCATTTTGGTTCTGTCCTGCTCATCTCTGGAGTGCAAGAGCAATGGTTAGTTCCTGTCTTGGGGTATTCCCCTCTTATGTTATTCCTGATAGGTTGAAAATGTCAAGCAGATCTATTTTCAGCTCTTTACAAAGATGCCCCAAAAAGATGCTTAATACTGCTTCACACATTTTATCTACGGAAGCAGGGTGTGTGTTTTCTCCTATAAACAGTTCCTGTATAGTTAGATTGATGCTTGAGTTATCTAATCTCACATTTTTGCAAGCTGCTTGGGATTTGATGGTATATAAACATAAACATATAAATATATAAATATAAATACACACACACACACAACACACACAACAATATATATATATATATATATATATATATATATATATATATATATATATATATATATATAATATATATATATATATATATATATACACGTACACATCCACACACACACACACACACACACACACACACACACACATATATATATATATCATTACAGGAAATAGAGAGATAAAATATAAATTTGAATCACAGCCATAGAGTGGGCAGTTTACTGGAAAGTGGTGAAGTGACACACCTTAGTTTTATAATAAAGATGCACAAACTATTTGCTTTTATCATTTAAATATTTTCCCTCAGGAGTGGTAATTCCCATGTGTTTTTAAGATAAAGGAAAGTATTCCTAACGGATTTAGCAGCAAAGTTTATGGCTTACCTTTCACTGGCAGTCTGAATAGCTGCTACTATTCCCTGCCTCTCCCATCTCCAGCTCTGGGTTTATTATTGCAAGTCTATAATAAGACAATAGGGAGAGAAATCAGGTTAGCTTCCTTCTTATTATACGTTTGGCAGCTGGTGTAGACTATATTGTTACATTACCTTTTTAATGTTCTTAAATGATGTTTTCAGATTTCATTGTGATGAATATTCTGGCTTCTCTTGTTAACCTATTCTTGTGATTGTGTTTGTTTGATTTTGGCATATTGTGTATTTTATGTTATTGCTGCTTTTATCTGATTTCTGTATATTGCTTCAATCACCCAATGGGGAGAGAAGCAATTTAATATATATGTCTAATAATAATATCCACTTTTGCCAGATGGAGAGGGTTTAACTTTTCTGGTGGACTAGAAAGAGTGGTGGAAGCAGGAAGAACGGATATAGAATTGCTGTGTTAGGGAACATACACAAATACCTAAATGATTATCCTTTTCCAAATAAAATCCAATGTATTTGATTTTGATTTGTTGCTATCCAGAAGAGAAAAAAAATGTCATTCTGGTATTCTATATGTGGATTTTCATTTGTTTCTTAGTTTTTATCACATATATAAGTACATACACAATGAAATGTTGTGTCTTAATAAATGAAGGGTTTGCATTTCTGTTTCTCCCAACAGAAGCTGCTAAGGACAGCAGTTTTTATGTTTTCTGCAAAAGCTTCTGCCAAGCTGTGAAACCTGGGAAACTCCGGGTTCGTTGCAAAACATGCAAACAAGGGACACTGACTTTGGCACGGGTAGGTTTAACTCTCTATCTTGTTTGTTGGTTAGTGTAAGTTATTGAAATTTAAAATGATAATCTGATTAATACTCCTATGGAGAAGGTGGCCCCCCATATCTGGAAATGAAATTGCATGTATTCATAACTGGTAGAAAATGAATATGTTGAACAACATAAAACGGCATGTTGTCCAGTTTGATTACATAAATTGGCCGACATATCAGTTTATGTTATTTGATATATTCATTTTCTACCAGTATATTTTATTGATTTATTCATGGATGAATATGATATTAGAACTTTGTCCATTGTAAACAAGCGTGTTTATAATAACTCTTTGTAGCATAACCCTAGAGAGATATCCCTAGTTGCATTATTATTCATGCTCAGCCACATGGCAAAGATCTTTTCAAACTCATACATTCTCTCCTATTTCTTTAATATCTTCATTTAATCCTGATCATTCTTCACTTTGTGCTGTGGTGTTCAAGATTTGGCAATTTTTAATCATACTGCTTTCACACAATGATAGTGATGTAGTTTTGTTGCAAATTAGTCTGTGAGCATCCTTTATTTTAAAACAGTATCTTTGGGGAACAGCAGGATTTGCATTTTTGAAAAATATATATTAAATGTGCTTCCAAGTACATAACACATATGTGTGGTGCACAAGCCAGTTTGGTGTAATGGTTAAGGTGCTGGCACAAAAACCAGGCGACTGTGTCTTAGGCATGAAAAACCAGCTGGGTGACCTTGGGCCAGTCACTTTCTCTCAGCCCACCTCACAGGGTAGTTGTTGTGTGGAAAATAGGAGGAAGGGATATTGGCATGTTTGCTGCCTTGAGTTGTATATAGAAAAAAGGTAGGATAAAAATATCCCTCCCAAAAGTAAGCAGAACTTGTATATGGCAACGTCCGTGGTGATTTCAGCAGATATAGGCTTTTGTATCATATAAGTTTAGAGTATGAACGGAAATTGCCATTTCAGCACAACTGAAGTGCTTCTACTACTCTATACAATTACAGATGGCAAAACCAGTCAACTTTCATGTTAACATTGCTTCACACATGAAGCCCTTCTGTGTCCTCCAAGCTAAGTTACCCTGAGATTCTTTGTAGTTTTAAAGAGATAATTGCCGTCTCAAAAGCTTAAACCCCATCCCAGCATCAGAGAGGATTTGGATTATCCCATCTCTTGATTCCAATTCCATTAATCTTCCTTCTTTGAAGTAACCACATTTTAACTCTTCTCTAACCTTATCGATGGTTAAGGAAAAGCAAGCCAATTACATAAACTAAAGTTCTCCGTAACTCTGTAAGATAGCTCATTGTAGCTTTCTCCATTTATCCTTATAGTACAAATAATTCTTCATTAGGACTCTGTCAGATTCATGTTGGCTATTGGCCCTTTGAATTAATTGACTAGAAGCCATCGAAACTCACAAATCAAAAAATCAGATTTCAGTTCTGTGCATGGAAGTGGAGCTGCAAGATGCAGTTCACATTGATTTTCTGTTTCTTTCATACTTTTCATTGACTGTTTCAACTTTTGTGTATGTTACAGTAATTAGATATTTCCACAACATCTAATACATCAATGGATTTACTGCAAATTCTGTTATTGGGCTGATTCTTGCACTCAGCAATTTTGCAATCAGAATGTAGACTTGGCTTGTTTTGAAATTGGCATTTGGATCCTTTTTTTATATTGACAGCAGAGCCAACAATCCCTCCTGAGCTAATACGAATACTCTAAGCTAATGCTTCCCTAACCTGATGCCCTGTGGATGTGTTGGGCTACTGAATGAGCTGTATTGACAGACTAAAGGAAATTGAAGCATAAAAAAGAAAGGCTTTCTTATTATTGCTTAAGAATTCCAACCTCAATTAGCTGACTTATGCTGGTCATTCCTTCAATTATGCTTTACTATACCTTGCTAGGTGGTAGTTCCAAACTTTAAATGTAAGAGACTCAATGATACAATATGCAGTCTAATTCTGTTGACTGCCAACAGTTCAATCCTGACTGGCTCAACGTTGACTCAGCTTTCTGTCCTTCCCAGGTCAGTAAAATGAGGATCCAGATTGTTGGGGGCAACATAAAGCACTATGAAACTATATAAATCTAAGTGCTATTGCTATCTTTGGTTTGTTGTGAAAAGTAAAGCAAGATCATACCTGATTAGTATAAAGATGGGAGGCCATCAGAAAATCTTAGGGATGTAGGTTAAATGGGAAAATATACTCCATGGAAAACCTCATTTAAAATTTCCTAGGAAAACTATGTGGCAGATGCCTGAAGTCACTAGAGGCTAAACTGCCCTTGGAACACATTTATTTTATCTTTCCAAAACAAATCCCCAGCCAGAAGTGATGTGTTTTGATTTATTTCATGCTAAAAATCCAGTGCTAATCACCTCACAGCTAGAGATTCCGCCCAAAACTACTGAAGAATAAACAAACTATTCTTGTATTTCCTCCCCTATCTTTTATTTAACATATATCAACAGAATATAGCATAGTCTGTTCCCAATAACTGGACTAAATCCAGTTTTGGACAATATCTCTGAACACATAAAGATATTTTTCCTCTTTCTGGAATTACTGGATACTTCCCTCTCTTGTCCTGTTTGGCATCTTTCAAAAGTTTCTTCTAAACATACTGAAAAGAGGACACATACTGAAAAGGAGATTTTCATTGTAATTCTGGGCCCGTATTTCCTTTTTTTCTTCCTATCCATTTATTTTACCAAACAGCAAAAGTTCATTTTATGTCATTAACTTGGATGACAGGGTACTTTACATAATGTTTGATTTATAGTTCTCATTCTCCTGCCCCAGTGAAGATTCTCTGTGAAATTTTTAAAAAAAAGTCAATTCAGAAAGAAAAAAAAAATGAAACCCCAATTCTTCCATTTCCTGTTATAATATTTGGCTGTTCTGTCCTTGGTAACTATAGTGCTTATTTACGAGATCTTTGCTTCCTTTTTATATCTGAGAAGCAACAAAACACAGATAAATTGATATAGCTGAAAAACTAGTGTGTTGCACTCCACTATATACTTTCTTGCAGAAAGTAACTTTTCCAGATGCTTATAATCTCAAATGGCAAAATAGGACAGAAGTATCTTATTGTGTCATTTGAGAATTCAATAAACCTTTTTTTCTGGTCCAAAAGGACAGTTTCAATATTATTATATTGCTTGATAGCTGGTGACAATTTGATCCTTTGAGGGTGAGTTAGCTGCAGGAAGAAATCTAGTAAGAGTTGAGGAGGCATTCCTTATAGACCTTGCTTCTCTTTTTCTGAGGTGAGACTTTAAAAGAGTAAGCTGAAGAAGTGTACCAGTTCCCAGCTTTTGCAAAATTAAAACAGAGAAAGTCAATTTTATTTGCTCATCCTTCCAACCTTCCATCTAAGGCAGGGTTGTCAAACTTAAGGCCCACAGGCTGGATCTGATCCGCAATGTGCTTAGATCTGGTTCATGGGCCACCCTGGAAATAGTGAGGCCCACAATGCCTCTGCCAGTGAAAACAGAGCTAGGGATGGCCACGTGCAGCCCCCCAAGCTCCATTTTCGGCTGTGACGGCCTCCTGCAATCTCTGCCAGTGAAAACAGAGCATTCAGGCCACCACAAGCACACCCGACACGGGTGATGTCGAACTGGTCACACCCACCCTGGCCACACCCACTCAGCCCACCAAGGTCAAACAAAACCCTGATGCGGCCCTCAATGAAATCGAGTTTGACACCCCTGATCTAAGGTGTAGAGGGCTAAACAGTCCCAATGCTTCAGTTGAACATAAAGCCAGAGTTAAGCAGTTTCTGAGGTCAAATCTTTCCTATCTTCACCTTCCTTATTCTCATGCTTCCTCCAGAGCATATCTTCACTGCCTGAACATGCAGACTTATACCCTGGGGTTATGATAGATAACAGCAATATAATTAGCAAAGAAAGTTAGGAAAAGGATATGATCTCACTGTGTAAGATTCCTACTGGCCATATATGTGTGAGAAACCTGCTGAAAATTACTACAAGCATCACTATGATTATCATTTTGATGGTATCTAAAATTATGCTATTAATAGTGTGATAGCAGTATAATTGCTATGCAATGTTATCTTTGGCATTCAAGATATTTTCTGGGATTGTGGAAGGCCAAGAAGCATATTCAGCAATATTTAATGAGCATTTCGGTTGTTTTTAAAGTCACCTTGAGACAATGTCTGGTATGGAGGGACTATTTAAAAAACCAACTAAACTCATTTGTGTTTGTTCTTGGAAGGATGATTTTCACTTTGTTAAAGAGTCTGTAAAATATACATTACAGCTTGTTTTCCTAATTCTATTTTTGGGGAGTTAAAGAAGACTCTGTGGAAAGTTCATAACTTAATAATAAAAAAATGAAACAATCAAAATTACTAGTCATAAAACAGTTGATTGCAGAAAATAGATAACAATGGATATATTCACCGATTGCAAGTATTACTAGAAAAGAAATTTTCAAACTTCTAAATATATTTGGCAAGAATTGAGTTTTATACGGGGGGGGGGGGGGATGAATGAATACAGGAGCCCAAAGTGACCAAGATAACCTATAATTCATGATGTGATAAATATAATTTTAAGAGAGAAAAAAGAAAGCAAATGTTTACAGAGCTCTTAACAAGGACCTTTAGTTCCTTAATTCTTAATCGCATCAAAAGATTCACAGGCTACTTGCTGACATATTAAGAGTCCAAAGATGTCATATCCCACCCTAGCCATGTTACATTTCTTCTCCTTCTTAGAATTAGAGATAATCCATTATGGAATCTCAGTGCAGCATCTGGAACGTCTTTGGCAGTTAACTATTCAATAGATATTTTGCTCATTCTTTCTAATTATAACAAAAGTGCTTGGTCACACATCTCTAACGTACAAGGTCACTGCTTTATTTACATATGATATAAAATGTGTATGCTGCATTCCTATTGTGTGGGTGTGTCATCCATTCAAGAACACCAATGAACTTTCCTTTAAAACTTGAGACAAGAGGAAAATTCATCAGAATAAAAAGTGCTGTCTCCACAACCACAGCTTTTCAATGAGACCATCAGTGCTGCTGCCTGCACACATTTGGGAGTATAGGGAAGTTTCTGAACTGGAAGGTTTCCTGTTGTCCTTTATTCTTTTTCCCTGTATCACCATCCAGGTGCTTCTCAAATGTCATTAGGCATAGACATCATAACAAGCAAGTCAAAGTTAATAATCACCAACTGTTTATTTTTTTTAAAAAAATTAGACTTGATTGTAAATGCACCTATCTCAGAAATCTTGAGGCAAAAGTACCAATAGTATCAGACTGAGACACTAACGGGGGAAAGTTAGAAGGAGGCAGAAAAGTCTGGTGCTCTCAACCCAGCTGTGGTTCCCACATTCTGCCTCCCTGTTCAGGAATTCCAAACCTGAACTTGAAGGTATACATACTCACTACTATTGGTCTGTCATTTTGAAAGAATGTCTGAAGCTGTTTTAACCAATGTATCTTCAGGAAAAACAGATGTAAGGAGAAGAAAGAATAACTCTGAGGAACAACAGGACGAACTGCTACCAAAACAATGGTTAGATAAAAGAAATCTACTTTGGGCTAGAACTGTAATATGAGAAAACATCTCATACAAAACCCTCAAATCTCATGAAGATAAGTTTCAGAGGAGTACAAGGAACATTCAAACATATAAGATTCTGTTATTATAACCTGATTTCCTAATCTTGCAATTGCTTTGTTTTCCTCCCTTCCCTCCTCCATTAAGATTTTAGCCTAGTGTTTTCACATACACTCCATCAGTGCTGTTGCAGGAAAGACCTCCCGTAGAATGTAGTCCAGCACCATCTAACTATAGAAGGACATGAGGATGGATTCAACCTTCACTCAGAAAACCTACTCCATCCACAGACTGAGCTTGGTCAAGTTGTGTACTTGGTTGGAAAAGGACAACCATTTCCTTTTGAGAAAGACTATGGTTGCTGTGGATTCTGGTTTCCCTTGCAACCCAAATGGGGAAACATACAAGATGGGGACCTAGAACCAACTTTAAAAATGAACCAAAGGCAAAATTGAAAGCAAGTAAAAAGTACTTAAGCATTTTAATTGGAACAGGTTACCCATGAGCTGGGGGGAGGGGGGATGTTTTCCTAGGCTGTGTGTTCTTTGGCTCTTATTTAAAAAGAAAGAAGGAGCTCCTTCACTTGATAAATTCCTAGATCTTTTCTTAGCATTGAACTTTTCAGTTTTATTCAGTTTGGAATGTGCTTAGAAAGAAAGAGATGGGAGAAGTTACTGCCTGCAGTCTCCTTTGAAACTACTGGTTTTGACTGGTTTTACAAGTTTTTTTTTTTCATTCCTATAAGGCTACTTCTTTTGAAGGAGACTAAAATTAGAGATAAAGGCTTGCAAGCTGCAATAAATCAGATAGTGGGAGCATTATAACAGGGAGAACTAAGGAAGAAACTCCAGCAAAGCTGGCTTCAGGGGATCCTTTCACATTTGTTAACATCAGACTCTTTCTGCTTCCTTCCAGTTTCCCTAGAGCAAAGCCCACAAAGAGAGTAATCAGCAAGAACAAGCATGCTCTAAATCTTATCTTCCAGCTTATCCAGAGGCTATCAAGCTGGAAGAAAAAAAAATTCCTATTCTCTTTCCCTGCTCTTTTTCTCTTCTTGCTAATTAATTATAACCAAGAGGCACTGCCAAAATTCCTTTGACAACTTTTGTCAGACCCCAATCAGTTCCTTTCATATTTCAATGTGGAATGAACAAAATTATTATGCAGGAGTTGGGTTTGCTTAGCTGGGACAGTGTAACACCAATCGGGATTGATTTTAAAAAGGGCTATATCCATTCAAAAAAAGGAGAAAGAAGATCCATAAAGATTGTGACGGTAAAGCTGGGGTTCTGCCCTTTCACCCCAGAAGCAAAAGAACAATGAAGAACAGGTACAGAATCTGGTGACTAGGGAAAAGTTGATCTATCTCCCAGTCCAGGTCAAGCCAACAGATCACCAGCCTGTGAAGACTCCTCCTCCGAATATGCTCTGTATATGCTGAAATAGCAAGGGAAAAATTAGGGAATATGTTAGTCTGCCTTCAGTTGAGGGGAACACTTGAGGGGAACCAATGTGGAGGGGAACCAGTGTGGAGGGGAACCAATGTGGAGGGGAACCAATGGAACAGCTTGCCCTCAGAAGTTGTCATCACTTGAGACTTTCAAGAAGAGATTGGACTGCCATTTGTCAGAAATGGTGTAGGGTCTCCCGCTTGGGCGGGGGATTGGACTAGATGACCTACAAGGTCCCTTCCAACTCTGATTATCTGTTATCTGAGGGCACCATTGTGTTGGAGCTCTGAATCCAATTCTGGTATTATTTGTTCTCTTTTCTTAGAGATCCTATTTTGTTTCTTGCCATGATTTTGCTTCCATCTCTAAAGCAGCTCATACAGGTTATCATAAACCATAGTTTGCCCAATCAGCTGATTTCTGATTAAGGCTGACAATTCATGGCACAATTCTGGAAAGAATTATGTCATTCATATACCCAGAATGTCAATTTCAGACTAGCATATATAGCTGAGGTCTAATGCATTCCAGCTTTCCCATGTTCCATTTCCTTCAGGATTTTCAGCCACCTCAAAGCCTCCTTAAGAATCAGTTGGATTGTACCAAAGCTGCCTCCAAGTATATTGAGGACTGTCACCATTAAGTAGGTGATCATGTCTGGCTTTCTATTAGAGGTTTATTTTCCCTTCATGCAATCATCTTAGAAAATGGATTTCCAGTTTATCGGATATTCTCCTCCATGCTGCATCGAGAGCCCAGGATGGGTTGACTCCTTCCTATGATGTCATTTAGCTGAGTCTGTATTAAGATATAAAAGCCAGCCCCCGGGAGAGACCCCAGCTTTTGACTCAGCTCCTTTTAGTCAGTAGCTGTGTCTCTGAAAGTGTTCTGTTAGATAGCAATCACCAGTGATCTTCAGTACCTTTTTTCCTTGCTTCAAGCAGCTCCCAGGGTTCAGGACAGCTGCTCTTCCAGGAGAGCAGGGCTCTCTCTCCTGCAACGTTGGGAGCAGCGTTGCCAGAGCATTGTTCAGGCAAGTTGGGCAGCGTCTGTAGACCTCCCACACACCTGCGGTTTGAGCGGTCATAAAAAGTGATCGGCAAACCAATAACAGCGTCAGCCAGCTGATCGTGCGGCCGGGGCTGCCCTTTCCTTTGCTGACTTCGCTCGGGGCTCTCTATAGCCTAAGGAGCGATTCTTCTATCCCCTAGTCAGAGGCCATCTTGGATTGAAGCCTTCCACCACGAGGTGAGCGGCCATTTTGTAAGCCCGGGGGCCAATTTATACCCTAAGGGGCTTAATACAAAAAATTTCCAAACAGTTTCTTTCCATCGCAAGAGCCTTTATTCTACAAATGGAGCAAGATAAGGCTCAGGCAGAGCTCCCCCCCCCCAGTGGAACAGTCTCTTAAGCCCAATAAGAGAAAAAGACGTAGGCAACGCACCCAATCAGTCCAGAGGGAGGTGGCTGCTAAAATCAGAGTGAAGGCTCTAGCCCCTAAGAAGGCAACTCAGGCTGAGTTGAGGGCAGAAAAGCGCAGACATGCAGCCCTAGAGAGGCAGTTCAACAGAACTATTCAACAGAAGGGAATGCAACTACAGCATGTTTCAGGTGATACTCGTGGGCCCCAGCCAAGCCCTCCCAGGGGAGGAGAAGTTATCTATGAGCTTTTCCATCCTCCATCCTGGTCTCCTAGGCTTCTGCAGTACAATCTGATCCTCAGGATCTCAGCAGATCTGGGCCTTGTTTCCAACAGGCTTCTGGGCCCTATGCTCCTCCCCCTCCTTCCAGGCCTCAAACCTCTTCTCAATCTAGGCCTGAAGACACCTTCACTCCCACAGCAGCGGGCCTTCTGCCTTCTGCCTCTACCTTTGAGCATAGACCAGGGGATATCCAAGATGTTGTCTCATTAGCCATTAGGCAGGGATTGGCTGAAGGCTTCAAGCAAATTCTTCAACCTCCGGAAAGGGTTCAGGCCCTTCTCCCTTCTCAATCTATAAGTTCCTTGCCTCATCACCCTGATTTACACAGGCCCCAGGACCTCAGGGTCCATTCTTCTCTATCAGAATAGGAGGAGGTTGATGAGGAGGAAAGGGCTTCACCATCTGAACACAGTTACCCCTCTCGTTCAGAGCGTGAAGAGGGCGAGACTTTTGACCAAAATCTTTCAGAGGAAGAGGATTCTCGCCCAGAGCAGACATCCTCTGCATTGGTCTTCAATCCTTTTCTCTTCAGGCCATTGCTCAGCAAGGCCTTGGTCACTGACAAGCTGTCACCGGAGGAAGTGGCTCCTGAGCCACGAGGAAATCCCTCTAGCCAGGGAGACTCGCTCTTCTCCAAGCCTGTAGTGCATGCAGAGGTTTTGCCTCCTCCCACTTTGTTCCTGGACATGGTCAAGGAACAGTGAGCTTCCCCTTCGGCAGGTCCTCGCCCATCTTCTCTATAATGTCAGTGCAGCCCTGGACAATGCCCTGGCAGTGCCTTCTGTTGACATTCCGGTTCTGGCCTCATTCTCATCTTTTGGCACTCCCACGGAGCCAGAAGATCCTAAAACTGGATGATAAATGTTCCCAACAGGCCCTCCAGCGCAATCACCAGGCCGCTGCATGGGCTGTTCAGGCTTCAACAGCAGCATCCTTTTTCACGAGGGCTTCCATACGGCGGCTGCGCCAACTCCAGAATAGATTGCCTGCTTCTGACTTTTGGTCTCACCAAGACCTTAATAAGATTATCACAGCGGCGGAATTCACTGCAGATGCCACTCTCAATCCACCAAAATTTGCATCCAAGGCCATGGCATCTTCAGTAGCAGCAAGAAGACTGTTATGGCTCAGAAATTGGCAGGCAGAGTCATGCCAAAAATGGAAGCTGGCTTCAGTTCCATTCGCAGGCGATAAGCTTTTTGGCGATGCTCTGGAACCTTATCTCATCAAAAGCAGAGATAAACATAAAATTCTCTCTTCATCTGGAAGAAAGCTGATTATCGGCCAGCTCCTTATCGCCCTCCTGCCTTTTGAGCAGAGACCTCATCTCGCTTCCACTGCTCTCAGAGGCTGTACTCCCAACACCAAGACCAACATGCGGAAGCATCTGGCAGGCAACAACCTTCTACTGGTAAATGACCCTTTAAGTGGGGAGGGGGTTGTTCCTTCCATCGCTCTAAGTCAGGGGTGTCCAACCTTTCACCTTCCCTGGGCCACATTAGAAGATGAAAATTTGGTTTGGGCCGCACATAATTAAATTAAATAATTAATTAAATAATTAAATTAAATTAAATTAAATTAAATTAAATTAAATTAAATTAAATTAAATTAAATTAAATTAAATAATTATATTAAATTAAATTAAATTAAATTAAATTAAATTAAATTAAATTAAATTAAATTAAATTAAATTAAATAATAAAATAAAATTATTATTTATTATTTATTATTAATTATTTATTAAAAATTATTTATTTTTATTTTATAATTTTCCGGCCAAATTTTGCGGGGGGAGGGGAAGAAAGCTCGCCGCCTCGCGCCTACCTCTCCTCCTGCAAATGCAGCAGCGGTGGCGGTGGCGGCGGGGCAGAAGCAGCAGCGGTGGCGGCGGCGGGGGCAGCAAGCAGCAGCGGTGGGGCGGGCGGGGGCAGAAGCAGCAGCGGTGGTGGCAGCAGCGGCAACAGCAGGAGGTGGCGGGGCGGGACTTTTGGGCTGCAGCTGCCCGCCTTTTCTGTTGCTCGCCTCGCCCCGCCTCGCGCCTGCCTCTCCTCCTGCAAATGCAGCAGCGGTGGCGGCGGGGGCAGAAGCAGCGGCGGCGGCAGGGGGGGCAGAAGCAGCGGCGGCGGCGGGGGCAGAAGCAGCAGCAGTGGCGGCAGCGGCGGCAACAGCAGGAGGTGGCGGGGCGGGACTTTTGGGCTGCGGCTGCCCACCTTTTCTGTTGCTCGCCTCGCCCCGCCTCGCGCCTGCCTCTCCTCCTCCTCGCTGGATCTTTCATGAAGGTTGGGCCGCATTACGAAGCAACCTGGGCCGCATGCGGCCCTTGGGCCGTGGGTTGGACAAGCCTGCTCTAAGTAATCCCTCGTTCTCCCCACCCATTGGAGGTTACCTAGCCTTCTTTGCCTCCAAATGGGAGGAGTCAACGACGGACGCCTGGGTGCTCAGCACTATTAGGTCAGGGTTACAATCCGACTTCCTAACGCCACCCCCAGAAAATTTTTTGATCTGTCCTGTCTCTCGGGACATGTCAAGGCAAGCCCTCATGAATCAGGCCATTCAACACTTTCTTGAAATCAGAGCTATTCAACCTGTTGCCCCCTCTCAACGAGGGACGTGGGCTTTACTCTCGCCTTTTCATCGTTATCAAAGCATGAGGGGGGGTGGCGAGCCATCCTTGATCTAAAATTTCTCAACCAATTTGTAAAATACAGGCGATCTAAAATGCAGACTCTGCATTCTATTTTAAGAGAGCGTTCGGGAGGGCGATCTCCTTTCTTCCATTGATTTCACGGAGGCTCTCCTCCACATCCCCATTTGGCCTCATCATCGCCAGTTTCTCCATTTCTGTTATCAGAATACCCATTATCAGTATCGAGCACTTCCCTTCGGCCTCTCATCGGCTTCAAGGGTCTTCATGAAGGTTCTGGCAGCATTGATGGCATCTCTGTGTTCTGTTCCAGTGAGGATCCAGTGCTACTTGGACGACATTTTGATTCTGTCCTCCTCCATCCATGCAGCCCATCGGGGTCTGCAAATTACCCTGTCATATCTCCAGAGCCACGGATTTTCCACTCCAATGGTTCCTGCTTCTCTACCAATGAGCAGGAACCAGCCACTCATCCATCAAGGTCCCGCTCCCACCACAAATACGGAGATCTCTCAATTGGTGGCGTTCCCCATTAATCTGGAAGGGACTTATGTTCAGGGTCCCAGACAGGCTAGTGATAACCACCTATGCCAGCCTTCTGGGTTGGGGTTCCCATATGCAGGGCCGGATAGCTCAGGGCGTTTGGTCCAGGTCAGAGCAGACCCTTCCCATAAATTGGCTAGAGCTCAGAGCCATTTTTCTAGCTCTCAAGCATTTCAGGCACTCAGTGACTGGCTCTCATGTTCTAGTCCTTCGGACAACATGGCCGCAATGGCTCATGTCAACCGGCAAGGGGGGACGAGGTCCAGAGCCCTCTTGGGAGAGGCTCTACAGTTGGGGTTATGGGCAGAGAAACACCTGTTGTCGATCTCGGCAGACCACATCTCCAGGGTCGACAACTCCCAGGCCGACTGGCTCAGCAGGAGCCTAGTCGACCAGGCAGAATGGTCCATTCCTCCATCTCTATTCAGGGACCTTTCCCTAGGATTCGGAACACCGGAGGTGGACCTCCTCTCCACTCCTCAAAACGCCCAGGTCACCAGATTCTTCACCAGGTTTCCTTGCCAGGGAGCGGAGGGGTCCAATGCTCTTCGGTGCAGAAGGCCCAAAGGTCTCCTCTACGCCTTTCCCCCGCTTCCCATCATTCCAGCAGTAATTTGGAAGATGTTGGAGGAATGAGCGGAGCTCCTCCTCCTGGCACCCTATTGGCCAAGGAGGCCCTGGTTTGCGGACCTGGTCAACTTATCAGTGGCTTTTCCTTGGAGGATCCCAGCCCATCTAATCTCCCTTCATCAGGGGATTCTGCTCCATCCAGAGCCCCAGTGGCTCAAGCTGACCATGTGGCACTTGAGTGACAGTGGCTAGAGGAGGCTGATCTTCTAGAAAGGGTCATCATCACTATCCTGGCATCTTGCAAACCTTCTACAAGATGCATCTATGATGCCACCTGGAAGGCCCTTTCCTGATGGTGCCTTAGGGAGGGTCTCTCTCCTGCTTCAGCTGAGTTGGCAGAGGTTCTTAGATTCCTTCAGCATGATCTGGAGAAAGGTTTGGCCCCCAACACCTTACACAGGCAGGTTGAGGCCCTCTCCTCGGTTCTTTCATGGGGTTCGCTTCCTTCCTTATCCCATCACCCTTCAGTCAGGAGGTTTTTGAAAGGGGCTTCCAACCTGCACTCACCGGTGGTTCACAGGTATCCTTCCTGGATTCTTCATGTGGTCCTTAATGCCCTTAAGAAGCCCCTTTTGAACCCCTTAAAACAGTGTTTCTCCGTTTCCTGACTCTGAAAGTACTGTTCCTCGTTTCAGCCAGGTGGGTACCGAGCTCGCTGCTCTTTCCATCAGACAGGACCTTTGTTCCTTTCACGATGATAGGGTTGTTCTTCATCTGGACCCCTCATTTATTCCAAAGGTTAACACCTGGTTTCACAGGTCCCAGGACATTGTGTTGCCTGGCTTCTGCCCCCTCCCGCACCATGACTTAGAGCGGCAGTGGCACACGCTAGACGTAAGAAGGGCTCTTAGAATATACATTAAGCACACTTCCTCCTTCAGGAAGTCGGAAGCCATGTTTGTTTTCTTTTCCCTTCACACTTGGGGCACAAGTAGGAGTACTATTAGCAGGTGGGTCAGATCTTGCATTGAGCAGGCCTACAAAGCTGCGGCCCTTCCGGTTCCTCAAGATCTGATGGCGCACTCTACCAGAAGTGCGGCCACTTCTGCTGCCTGGGCGACCCAAGCTCCCTTGGAGGAGATCTGTCGTGCGGCCAAGTGGACTTCCCCGTCTCCTTTCATCAGATACTACCATCTGGATGCCTTTGCCTCGGCGACTGCAGCCTGGGTGCTTCAACGAGTGGTTTAACAGTCGGTGTGATGAGCCGGACGAGCACCCGCCTGTGGACATGCACGCTTTGGTATGTCCCATCCTGGGCTCTCGATGCAGCATGGAGGAGAATGGGCATTGGTAGAAGTTACCCTGAATGCCCTTTCTATCTATGCTGTGAGAGAGCCCAGCCCCTCCCTTGATTCATCCGGAGGGGGTAAGTCATATTTCTGTATTCATTTTGTGCTTTCAGAGACACCTTTCAGTCTGTCAAGTATCTTCACCAAAGCTGGGGTCTCTTCCGAGGGCTGGCTTTTATATCTTAGTACAGATTCAGCTAAATGACGTCATAGGAAGGAGTCAACCCATCCTGGGCTCTCTCACAGCATAGATAGAAAGAGTGTTCAGGGTAACTTCTACCAACACCCATTTCTTGTGATAACACAGATGAATCCTGTGCTTTTTTATGTGCAGTTTCCAGCCATTCTGAAATAGATTTTCCTCCTAGTCCTGGAAAACTCCTTGCGTACTTCTACCCATCCCATTTGACCAAGGGAATTCATCTGGGAGCATATTTTGCACTCTTGGCATGGCAAGGGCCAAGTGGAATATTTGACTTTTTTGGCAGAGCTACTTGGGTGCTGAACTTCTAGGGAAAAGGGGGATGGAATATATGTTTCCTGAACTTCTGGGTGCAATTCAAGGTTGGCTATTATTTTTAAAGTCCTTCAACGGCATGGGTCCAAGCTACTTGAGCAACTATCTGTCTCCACTGGGTCTGGCCAACCCTACCCATGCTGGCAGAGAAGACATGCTGTGGGCCTCGTTGGTCAAGAAATTCTGGCTGGCAGAGTGCAGGAGAAGGATCTTCTTTGCCATGCCTCCTGCCCTTTGGAAGACTTTACCCTCTGAGGTGAGGTGAGCTCCCACTTTTCTGTCCTTCTGCAAGAGCCTGAAGACCTGGTTCTACCTGGCCTGTGTCCCTAACAAGGGGACTTCACACTGGAGAGGGTTGTTGAATTAAAAGGCAATCCCATCTCCCTCTCTCCCACCATTCGGGCATCCTGTTCCCACCCTCCACATCTTTTAACTATATCTTTATTGGGATTTCTATTTTTATCCCTTTAAAGGTATTTATTTGTTAGCTTAATTAATGTTTTAATGCTGGAAGTTGCCCAGAATTGTTTACTATGATATAGGCAGCAAATAAATTAAATAAATAAATGTCTCCCTCAACATTGTCAAGTAGCCTAATAAAGCCTCATATCTGCAAGCAATTCTAATTCTGAGATAGAGGAGGACTTGCTAAAGGAGGAAGGAAATAATCTAACAAAAGAGAGAGAAGCTGTTTTACCTGAAGATTGTACAAATTTCAGTTCTGGTGTATGTGTGTGTGTGCGTGTGTAAGGCAGTATGCATTAAAATTATATAGTAAACCTTTCCTGACAGGGGTTCACAATAGTCTTCTCCATCCTTCTTGACCACCGCTGTAGTAGAAGAGGAGAGGGAAAAAAATAAACCCGATGACTGAATAAAATAAATGTAAAAATGCACAGATAAGAATAATATCTATTTTCCCTCTTGAAAGTCTGAAATGCTACCAAAATATGTGCTGTGTATACCCATTGTTTCATTTTATTGACAGTAAACTAAAAAGTTTTCACTTGCTTGTGCTAAGAGAATAAATAAGAACTGTTTATATTGATTCCCTGTAAGATAGCATGCTGAGATGAAAGACCAATGCTTCAACTAGAAAAACACAACTCATTATCTTGGTACTGGAGGATATAATTTGTTGGCTACCTAAAGTATGCAGAAATTTAACAAAAGTGTTTTCCCTATGATTTCACCTGTCCAAGAATTAACTTTTTTTCCCAAAGATCAAAGTGCTGGATGAGAGAGTAGTTCATGCTACCAACAAAGGGTCCACCAGAATTCTTATCCTGATAAGGGGAAGCATAAACTCTCCTTCCTGATGATCTTCTTTCAAATTCCTGCCCCTCTCTGGGACCTATTTGTATCTTTTCACCTGCTGTTGAAAATAGTACCACTTTAAAGAAATCAAGATTGTCGTTCATATATATTTGCTCCTCTCTACTATGAATTCTTAATGTTCAGCTGTCCCCTGGATTCATTCATTCATTCATTCATTCATTCATTCATTCATTCATTCATTCATTCATGCATTCATTCATTCATTCATTCATTCATTCATTCATTCATTCATTAGATTTTTTTAAGGCCATCCAACTCTGCAGTGACTCTGGTATGCACACAGAATAAAAACAAGACCACAGAATATCAAAAGCAAAATTATGCTGTCCAGTCTCACTTGTTTTGTGAGGTATGTGCTGTATAAACTTGAACATTTAATAAATTAATAAAAGTTACAGTGGCAGGAATAAATATTCTCCATAAACACGCCAAACATAATCCAATCCAGACAGATACACTTCCCAAGTTACCTAAGAACTTGAGGGTGTGGGGAATCAGGTGCTCATTTAATGGATAGTAGTGTTGGGCATATACCTTAAATTGCTCATTCAACTGCATTCTTGATCTGCAGTAGGTTCTGGGTAGTTTTTCAAGGGTAGTTTCATATATTGTAGCACTCATTATACAAAATGATTAAAGTATGAGCTTTATGTCCCTTCATGAGAAAGGACACCTGGTCCAGTTAATTATGCAATTGGCAGACAAGATACGTCTGTCCAAATTTGCTCTTTGAGTGGGACCTGTGATTCTAAGAAGACTATCAAATTGCATGTTCCTTCTGGGGAAGCACAGCTCTGTTCAGAAGCAAGAATAGACAATTCCCAGCACCAGAAGAGCCAAGAACCTATAGCGGGTCTTCTCAGGATTAAGGCTAAACATGTTCATCTTTCCAGACTCGGCAAGCTCTAGGCACTAGGACAAGAATTTGGCAGCATCACTTGATTGAACAGGGGTCAAGCTACAGAACTGAGTATCATCTGCATGCAGATGATGCCTAAACCTATGTTGATAGATGTCCTCACTCCAAGACTTCCTGCAAATGCTAAACTGAAGGAGCCTAGAGCCTTGGAGCTTTGTGGCACCCCACAGAGGCTTTGGGCTTAACTTTTCACAGCTTGTCGTCTGACTGGAATCAGCCATGAAGAAAGGAGGACAACCATGGTAGTACTCTGCTTCCCACTCCCAAAACTCATATTCAGTCCAAGCTTAATCTTCCTGGTAATTTATAGAATGATACAAATTAGTCATTTTCCATCAGTTTCCATAATCACACAAATGACATAAATTGACATTATTTGTTGCATTTGTGTAATAATGTCATTGTCATAATTGACTTAAATTGATGTAAATAATGTAATTTGTATTGTTTTCATGTCATTACACAAATGATGTTCTTGCAACAACATACATTTGTTTTCAATGGATGTTCATGAATAACAGACAATCCATTAACTGAGATTTTATTGGCTCCAGTAATATCAAATTATGATAAGGTCAGGCTTATTGTTTGGCATACTCTTTGAATATGATATTAATGAAATAATATTCTTTTTGGAAGTTTAATATAGATCATATTTCTGCAGATAAACCAATCATCCAACATTTTCTTAATTAATGGAAAGATAAATAACAGTTTCATTCTGATTATTTTTGAAATAACTTTAAATTCTGAAGGTCTAATCTACCTTCATTTAAAAATAGGCAAGCAACATGTTACTGCTTTACAGTTTTACAAAGAAAATGACACCAAGTTCTTATGTAATTATTCTCTTGATCTGTATTTTACTTATTTGTTGAGAATGTAATGAATATCATGAAAAACTATTTATTTACACATAACTTTGTAAACAAAGGTTCCATTTCAATGAGACAATTCCTGTATGTATCTCTCTCTTTTATTTTATTTGCCCTCATAAACCATGTGGGGACAGTGAAATTATTTCTGTTGTGTTTGAAAATTATCTGGGCTTGGAGTTTCATACTTCTAGGATGAGGGAAGAAAAGTAAACAACAAAATTTAAAAGTAAACAACATGCACACTTGAGAAGAAGGATATGAAATATTTTTTTTCATTTTTAGAGTTAGAAATTTAGCCACAGAGAAACTGGTGTCTGACAATGAGAATTCACCCCAGTTGTGGATGCAAAGTTTCTATGAAGATAAATAGGGCCAAACAAATAAAAACAGACTATTTAAACTAAGTATAGACAGAATAATCATACTCAAGAACAGTCATAAAACTGGAGAGTCACATATTGACCCATTTAACAACTGCCATGACTTTTGAACATAATTCCGGGCTCAGCTATGATCATAATAAGTCAAGGACTACTTGTAATAAGAATTGTCATTATAACAGCATCACATATGAGTTTCTTCTATATTAATTCATTTACAAAAACAGAGCTACCTTAAAAATGTATTCACGTGTTAATAGATGATATGTCAAAATGGCAACCTCGGCCCTTAAACCATAATCTCAATCTTTCCTGAAGATTAATAAATCACCTTAACTTGAACAAATTACCTTTTCTAGTTTGGAATTAGAATATAATCTCAAGATAGTATGAGTCATGCCAATAGGAAAGGAGATTATGAATTTATTTTTATTTAAAGTATGGCAAATACATGGACTTATAGTGGTTCAAATGTTAATCTTCTGTCCACCCAGCCATTCAAGGACAGGGTGGTCTATGTTGAAAATAATCAGATATTGGGCCGGTGTAAGGTCTTGATGGACATTTGGACACAATGTGGTAGATATTTTGTCAAGGAGCACCACAGTCACACTGAGGGGTAGAGACAAAACCATACTTTAACAAGGAGTCCTATCAAACCCGATGTTGGGTACAGATTCTGTTCAGAGTTGACCAATGCTGACGAGGGAGGTCAAAACCTGGCACCTTTTGTGTAGGATCATCTATGTAACTGCCTGTATCTGGGCGTTCAGCAGCCCATTGGGCTTTCCACTGTGTGTTAATGTCAAAGTTGTTAGACAGATGTTGAATGAATGCCAGAAAGGGCTTCCTGGATTTAAGCCTGCCAATTAATAGATGAGGAAGATCAGCATGCACAGGAGGAAATGGGTTTCTCATAATTTTGTTGTACTCCTTCACTAAGTCTTCCTGTCTTCGTAGGGCAGGTGGTGCAATGTAACTCAAGATGGAGAGCCAGCAAGTAGGAGTAGATATTATGCAACAGGAGATTATGAAATAAAGTGGCAAAGGACTATGACTAAGATAAATATTTTATAAATGCCTAGTGAATGTTAAGGAAGCACACAAATAGGGATCAAAGCATAATAAAACCAGCACTTCTAAAAAAGAAAAAAGAAAAATTAACAAATTGCTTTGTTAGTAATCATCATTCTTCTGCCGATTGTCATGCCCCTGGTGGAGTCTGACTCTGAGGAAGAGGAGGAACAGCCGACAGGGAATGGGAGTGTGGCTCCAGAGGTGGTGGAGGAGGCTGGGGAAGGGCAGAGGCCGGCTGAACAGTCAGAGGGGGGTCCAGGCCCATCCCCTATCCATCCTAGGTCACGCAGGGAGGAGAGGATCAGGGAAAAGCGAGGTCTACTCAAGAGGAGATTACCATGATCCTCCTCATGGCTTGCAGGTGGGAGCTATGTACCGTATTGCCGGCGTATAAGACGACTGGGCGTATAAGACGACCCCCAACATTTCCACTCAAAATATAGAGTTTGTTATATACTCGCCGTATAAGACTACCCCTCTTCCACACACCTTCCACTTTTGCACTTTTTTTTAGCCTTTTCTGCTTTGGACAATTTTGAAATGAGCTAATCCAATTTTGAACCAAGAATATGCAAATAGCTATGGAGTTTAGAAATGAGTTTTAAAAATATTTTTCATTGCTTACCATTAAGCGTAAAATATGTTGTAAATAAAATGAGAACACAGGAAACGTTCTCTTCTCAATACAGCTGATCTCTCTCTCTCTCTCTCTCTCTCTCTCTCTCACACACACACACACACACCAAAAACCCGGACACTGAAAAGGCTGCCAAGGAACAGTATATTCAATGCCTTCTCTTTAATCAAGAAACAAGGAATTCCTTAGAATCTTTTTTTCCCCCAAGTGGCCCTCTTTAAAAAAAAAAAATGGAGGTAACACTTTCATTCAAAAAGTCTTCCAGTATCTGGAGTCGCTCAGACATATTGAAGTGAGGCAGGAGAGTAAGTGAAATTTGAAATGATCCAGCTACCGTTTTCTTCCCCTCCCGCCCGAAGGCCATTATCTCCACGTCAAAACGAAGGAGGGGAGGCAAAGAAGCCAAACACGCTAAAAGGATCTCTTTATTTTCCTACACAAGGTCACACCTACTTTTCCGCATTCAAAGGACAACCTCTCCTCACCACCAACACACACACACACACACTCCAATACCCGCAAACAATGTTCTGGGCATTAATCACCATTGCTACATTAACCTGGTAAATTTATACCCTGCCTCCCCAGTGTTGCTTTGACGGCAGGATTTCACACAGCGGGCGCTCGCTCGCTCTCTTCTCCGCTCTCCCACCGTTCGCACATGTTGGAAGCACCGTAAAACCTGATAACCCACCCGGGGCTCCCCATCCTTAACCTACAGCCGCCCGCATGCAAAACCTGCGTGCAAAAGAAAAAAGAAAAAGAAAAGTACGCCGCACGTGAGGATCTTGAATCCTCTCCTCCCCACACCGCTAAGGAAGGAAGAGGGGGAAAGGTTACGCAGCGCGTGGCGAGTGACACACACACACACACACACACACACACACCGCCCCCCAGCCTCCCCTCCCGGCTGCAACTCAAGCTCGAAGTGGGAGTCGGAGTCCTCCCGGCGTATAAGACGACCCCCCACTTGGAGGCATGTTTTTCAGGGCAAAAAAGTCATCTTATACGCCGGCAAATACGGTATATAAGTTTCCAACTGCACAGTTAGAATTGCTGAAGTCAATTAGTGTACACCTTGAAAGAGGCTTATCTTTGCTGGCGTTCTTCCCATGGACTTTTCTCAGCTATTTTCCTAGAGTTTATGATTACTTATCTCGGCTTGCTTCAGAACTCTCATCAATGCAGTTTGTTTTGGTTTTCTGTTTGCCTCCTTAATTACTTTTGTGACTTTATACTGTGCCTAATAAAACAGTGAAGTTAAGTTGAAGGCTTTACCGGACTTTAATATATGTTTTGGGTTTGGGGTTATTTTGAGAAACTACGGGTCATCACATTTTGACTTCAGCCATCTCTTCAACTTATTTTTGCTTTTTGTGGCGTGACCATGGATCAGCTCAGAGCAGAGATTGCCCAGTTAAGCCAGCAAGTGGCTCTTTTGACTGCACAGGTGGCACAAATGCAAGCTGCCCGGCCATGCCAAAAATGCCCAGTGGCAGTGCCAGATAAATTTGATGGTTCGCTGGCCCAATTTCCAGCATTTTTTGGGCAGTGCCAGCTTTACATGAGCCTTCGGCCTGAGGACTTTCCCACTGACCGGGATAAGGTGGGATTTTTGATTAGTTTGTTGTCAGGCTCTGCAGCACGTTGGGCGATGCCTCTCCTGACCCAGCCCAACCAGGTGTTGGACAATTACGCTGAATTTTGCCATCAGTTTCAGGCCATGTTTGAGGACAGCAAACAGACATTTGAGAGAGCTGAAGCAGGGGCATGGCTCACTCATGGACTATATTGCTAGTTTTCGGGTGGTTGCTCAGGATGTACAATGGAATGAGGCAGCACTATTAGACCAGTTCCAGGAGGGTTTGTCGTCGGAACTTCTGGATGAGTTGGCGCGCGCTGAATGCCCTTGCACCCTTCAGGAGCTCATGCATTTCTGTCTTTGTATCGATGCTAGACTTCAGCACCAATGGGTGCGACGACGGACAGAGACCGTATCTATTTCCAGCAAGATGGTGCCCTTGGTGGAAGTGCCTTTGGAGGAACCCATGCAGTTGGGGGCTGGCCGCCCTCGCCTGACTCAAGTAGAAAAGAATAGACGTCATCATGATGGTTTATGCCTATATTGTGGCAATCAAGGCCATTTTGCGGCCAAGTGTCCTATTAAGACATCCACAGTAGCGACACCTGCGGTGGTGGGAAACGAGCATCACTCGGCCTATGGGGGTCTGCAGATCAGGGTGTAAAGTCCATAGGCCCGCCATCTTCACCAACCTTGCCACCCTTGCCACCTTTGACATCTTCGACATCTCCACCACAGTCGCTATTGGTGAAGCATCTTGTGTTGCCAGCAAGTGTGTTCGTGCCTGGTGTGGGAGTGGTGGAGATCCCAGCTTTGGTTGACTCAGGGTTACAGCCAATTTCATGGATGCTCATTTTGTCAAGCAGTGGTTCATTCCTCAGCAACAGGTATCTCCACCAGTAATGGTGGAGACGATCGATGGTCAGCCCCTTCGGTCAGGACCTGTGGTTGCTGCAACCAAACAAACCCCTTTGCATGCGCATTGGGCAACATGTGGAGGAAACCGCAGTGCCTCATTTTCCGGTGGTGCTGCGTTTGGAGTGGCTACAGGCCCATGATCCACAGATTGTCTGGTCGTCTGGAGCTGTGCAGTTCTTTGATAGGAAGTGTGCCAACCATTGCTTGTGCTCCTGTGCAGGAAGTGTGGCTACGCCTGTGGACCTGGATCTACCTGTGGAGTTGGTGGACTTTGCTGATGTGTTTTGGGAGAAGGAGGTGGATCACTTGCCTCTGCATCGGGCGTATGACTGTCCAATCGACTTGTTGCCTGATGCAAAATTGCCGGTGGGTCGGATATATTCCCTGTTGGAACCGGAGTTGGCTGCGTTGCAGGATTTTATTGACAAGAACCTCCGGAAAGGGTTTATCCGGCCTTCTTCCTCCCCATTGGCTGCACCGGTGCTTTTTGTGAAAAAGAAATCGGGGGAGCTACGTTTGTGTTGTGATTACTGCAAGTTGAATGCAATCACAGTGAGGAATCAGTACCTGCTTCCCCTCATCCCTGAACTGATTGAGCGGCTTCGTCAAGCTAAGATCTTTACAAAGTTGGATTTGCGTGGGGCCTACAATCTGGTTCACATTTGTGCAGGGGACGAGTGGAAAACAGCTTTCCAGATGAGGTACGGGCATTTTGAGTATACCGTGATGCCTTTTGGATTAACCAATGCCCCAGCTGTGTTCATGCATTTCATGCACGATGTTTTCCGTGATTTGTTGGATCAATTCATGGTCATTTATTTAGATGACATTTTGATTTACTCAGACTTCCTGCAGGAACATTGGCAGCATGTGCGGCTAGTGTTGCAACGTTTGCGTGATAACCACCTGTTTGCTAAACGTGAGAAGTGTCAGTTTGCACAAACCACAATTGACTTCTTGGGACATCGTATTTCACCTGCTGGGGTGGAAATGGACCCGGAAAAAATTCAATCGTTGCAGGAGTGGGAACCTCCACAGCGGGTTAAGGATGTGCAACGACTGTTGGGGTTTGCGAACTACTACCACACATTTATTCCCTGCTTTGCTGCCTTGACTGCTCCCCTTTCTAATCTGCTGAAGAAGGGGGAGAAGTTCCATTGGAGTGCTGAGGAGCAGGCAGCTTTCGAGGCGTTGAAAGTCGCCTTTGCTTCTGAGCCTATCCTCAAACACCCTGATCCAGGCCAGCCATTTGTGGTGGAAACAGCTGCTTCCGATGTGGCTGTTGGTGCAGTGCTCCTCCAGGCCTATGCTCCCGCAGGCACCTTGTTCCCGTGCGCTCATTATTCCCGGAAGTTGTTGGCTCCAGAGCACAACTGTATGATTTGGGACAAGGAGCTATTGGTGGTTAAGGTCGCTTTTGAGACATGGTGGCACCACCTGGAGGGGGCTCGTCACCAAATCGAGGTTCGGATGGATCATCGCAATTTGGAATACCTACATACAGCTCGGACATTGAACCAGCATCAGGTGAGATGGTCCTTATTCTTTGCTCGATTCAATTTCCGGGTGACCTATGTTCCAAGTGGAGGGAATCAACGTACCGACGCCCTATCTCGGAAGCCCAAGTATACCCGAAGGGAAGATAAAATCTTACCCTGGACGGTGATTTCGTTGGAGCAGTTTGCGGCCACCAAGGAACCTGTGGACCTTCGAGTGAGGACTCAGGAGGCACAGCGGCAGGACCCATTTGTGACAGCTTGACGTCGAGAATTGGATGAGAATGGGAGACAAGAGACTCCTTGGGCGTATATTGGGGACCTGTTGCAGTTCCATTATCGCATTTATGTGCCTGAAGGTCCTCTTCGTGGCCTTATCCTACGTCAATGTCATGATAGTCTGGCGGCAGGACACTTTGGGGTGTTCAAAACACTGCATCTCATCTCTAGGACATTTTGGTGGCCGAGACTTAAACATGATGTGCCGAGATATGTGGCGTCCTGTGGGATCTGTCACCAAGCCAAGTATGCTCCTGGTGCGCCCCCTGGTCTATTGCAGCCCTTGTCCTTGCCAGAACAACCGTGGGGGGCAGTTTCATTGGATTTTATCATTGAGTTACCACCATCGATTGGTGCCACAACCATTTTGGTGGTGGTGGATATGTTGACTAAAATGGCCCACTTTATTCCATGTGCGGGTCTTCCATTGGCCAAGATAACAGCTCAATTGTTTATCTCCCATGTTTTCCGATTGCATGGGTTACCAGACCGCATGGTATCAGATTGAGGGGTACAATTTACAGCATGTTTCTGGCAGACCCTACTCGAAACTGCAGGTTCAGGTATGTCTGATGTCTGCTCATCACCCTGAAACTGATGGGTGGATAGAGAGAGTGAATGCTATTTTGGAGCAGTACCTCTGCTGTTTCAGCAATACTCAACAAGACAATTGGGTGGAGGTGCTGCCGGTGGCGGAGTTCGCTTATAACAATGCTCAACATGCATCCACCCGTGTGTCCCCTTTTTTTGCTAACTATGGGTTTCATCCACGACTTTTCCCTTTAGCCCCGTCTGATTCCCCAGTTCCGGCAGTGGATACGTTTTTGCAGGAGTTAAAAGCCATGCACCACATGGTCCGCGACCAACTAGAGAGTGCCAAGGAAGATTATAAAGGGTTTGCAGACTGACATCATCGCGATGTTCCACCTTTAGCAGTTGGCAATTGGGTTTGGCTCTCTACTCAGTATTTATCAACAATGCAACCATCGAAAAAGATTGATCACCGTTACTTGGGGCCTTTTCCGGTCGAGGCAGTGATCAATCCTGTGGCTTATCGTCTCTCCCTGCCACGGACCATGCGTATCCATCCTGTTTTTCATCATTCCCTGTTAGTCCCTGCCTCGCCCTACAGTCCGCATAGACTGGCTCCATCATAGCCGGCCCCAGTAGCCCCTCTGGGAGAGGAGGAATACAAAATGGATAGCATCCGAGATTCATGCCAGTTGCGGGGCCAATTTCAGTATTTGGTGGCATGGAAAGGTTATGGACCAGAGGACTTCACCTGGGTCGATGCCATTGATGTTCATGCTCCTCGTTTGGTCCAGCACTTTCATGCTCGGTTTCCTCAACGTCCTCATTTGCCTGGTCCTGGGGGAGGGGGCCCTGTGGGGGGGGATAGTGTCATGCCCCTGGTGGAGTCTGACTCTGAGGAAGAGGAGGAACAGCCAACAGGGAGTGGGAGTGTGGCACCACAGATAGTGGAGGAGGCTGGGGAAGGGCAGAGGCCGGCTGAGCAGTCAGAGGAGGATCCAGGCCCATCCCCTATCCATCCTAGGTTACAGAGGGAGGAGAGGATCAGGGAAAAATGAGGTCTACTCAAGAGGAGATTACCATGATCCTCCTCGTGGCTTGCAGGTGGGAGTTATGTGTATAAGTTTCCAACTGCGCAGTTAGAATTGCTGAAGTCAATTAGTGTACATCTTGAAAGAGGCTTATCTTTGCTGGCATTCTTCCCATGGACTTTTCTCAGCTATTTTCCTCAAGTTTATAATTAGTTATCTCGGCTTGCTTCAGAACTCTCATCAATGCAGTTTGTTTTGGTTTTCTGTTTGCCTCCTTAATTACTTTTGTGACTTTAAACTGTGCCTAATAAAACAGTGAAGTTAAGTTGAAGGCTTTACTGGACTTTAATATATGTTTTGGGTTTGGGGTTATTTTGAGAGACTCGGGTCATCACACCAACCTAGCAGTTCAAAAGCATGTAAAAATGCAAGTAGAAAAATAGGGACCACTTTGGTGGGAAGGTAACAGTGTTCTGTGCGCCTTCAGTGTTTAGGCATGCTGGCCACATCACCATGGAGACATCTTCAGACAGCACTGATTCTTCGGCTTTGTAACGGAGATGACCACCGCCCCCTAGAGCCAAAAACGACTAGCACATATATGCGAGGCGAACATTT
Organism: Notechis scutatus; assembly: GCF_049901735.1. Taxonomy (NCBI): domain Eukaryota; kingdom Metazoa; phylum Chordata; class Lepidosauria; order Squamata; family Elapidae; genus Notechis; species Notechis scutatus. Next base: position 80,593,556 of record NC_142009.1, read on the forward strand.
ACCTTTTAATCATCAGCATACTTGTTTTACTTCTTTTTAAAGGAAAAATAAACATTAAAAATCAAAATATTATTTTGCATCATATGAGTGGCAAAGCATATACTTTTTGTTGAAAAAGTGCATCTCAAACGGTACAGATACTACTTTTTTTGAGAAAGAAAAAAGATCATTTCCACTGCCACAATGGAAAAGTTGTGTCCTTTTTTAACCTTGGTGACATCTGCTATGACTATCTTTTCTTGAAGTTGGTCCACAAGTATAAAGCTGGCAGAACAGAGAGATTTCATTTAGTAGTGAGAAAAAAAAAGAGAACGTCTTGTCATAATACATTAGAAATTGGGAATGATCCATTTATTTTGAAGTGTTGAATAACCCGGAGTCTTATTGTATAAATAGCAGTAGTCAAGCTGCAAGAGTGAACCAGTTTATCTTTCAAATGAACATATTGTACACAAATATATGAAATGTTATGGTGATTAGGTTTGACCTAAAACAAAACCCATGAAAATATGTTCATTTTTTCAACTGCAGACTGTTGAGATTATAAGTGTTTCCGTTAGTCACAGTTTTTTCCTCTTGACCATATGTTTGTCAATTCTGGCAGTAGAATGGAGAAAAAAAAGAAGTAAATAAAAACTGAAGCTTAAAAGACACAAAAAAGGAATCCTGCTTTCCAAAGGTTTTACCTTCGAATAGTCTCTACAGCCTTGACAAAGATTGAAAAAAAATGCTATTATAAAACTGAAAGAAAAACCTCACATTGCTACAGATATACTTTTCATTAGGACACATTGTTTTCCTCTGTATGTTGTTAATGATCCTTGTAATGTATTTTTGCTAAAGCATATCACTTACAAGAATACCTAACAAGGTTCCAAAGAATTATTTTCAGGAAAAATTGATTCCACTTCAGCAGAGGCAAGTAAACTTTGGGATCCCATGGAAACCTCTAGGATTTTGTGAAGATATTGTGATATATTTTGCCCATTCACCAGGAAAGGCCATTTGAGGAATGCCATGCTAATTACCAGACAGATAACTGGCAAGTCAATCCTGATTTCTTCTCTAAGATGCTCTTGATTATCCTGGCTTATCTTTACCTTCTTTGAAGCTATAAAGAGGCATATCTTTGAACAAAACTGTAGGTTGCACAATCATATTTCTTTTCTAGGAATGTCTATAGCATGGGTATCAAACTCAAGACCGTGGGCCAGATCTAGCCCATGGGGTGCTTAGATCTGGTCCATGGGGCTGCCCTAGAAACAGCAAAGTACCAGCCTGTGGTGCCTCTGCCAGTGAAAATGGAGCTCGGGAGAGCCACGCGCAGTCTGCCTGGCTCCGTTTTCAGATGCAACGGCCTCCTGCAGCCCTCTGCCCGGGAAAATTTTGTTTTTGCAGGCAGAGGGCTGCAAGAGGCCATCACGGCCAAAAATGGAGCTGGCCCATGGCCTCTGTGAGCTCCATTTTCGCTGGCAGAAGGCTGCAGGAGGCCAAAAACAAAGCCTCAATGAGTGTCGTCGAGCTGGCCACACTCACCCTTGTCACGCTTCCAGCCCCCATGAGGTCAAACACAACCCTCAATGTGGCCCTCAATGAAATCAAGTTTGACACCCCTGATCTATAGGTTCTCTGTAAAGCCAAAGGAAATATGCTTAGATTTTTTTAAAAAAATGATGCTAGAAACAGATATTTTATTGCAGAATGCTCCCCATCTTTTAAAACAATTTAGGTAGGAGAGGGTAGAAGACAGGTGCATAGTTAGAAATAGCACATGGTATACCAGTGCTTGGTCCATGACTAAGACTATAATCATTTCTGCGAAGAGACAGCTGGCACAGTTTTCTTGGCATCTGCAAATGGTTCCATGGAGTAAGTGGAAAAGGCTTTTTGTCTACCTACTATTATGCTGAACTGAAATAATTAGGAGGTGAAATTGATGGTAAGAGATAAAAAGTAAAAAAAAAGTAGCCCAAAAAGCTTTTTCATTGACACATTGACAGCTTAAAAGTAAATCCAGTTGCAAACAAAAAAGAAAGGCAGGATAAAAATGTAATAAATAGATAGTTATGCTTATGCCAGGTATATCGATCTGTTGGAAAATTCAATTAGTGACTGATAGCTGTGATACCTCCAATGGAATTTTATCAAATAGGTTAGGATGCTGGCTCCATATTTGTTTACAAATAGAAATTCCATCTGGAATTAGCCTTTGAGATGAAACAATGGATAAGGGTATGGCTATCATTAACTATTAATCCAAGAGGTAGTAAACTAATCAATGTTGGTTTTGTTTTCTTCTGGTGGCTTACCCATTAGACCGTCTGCCTGACTAGAGTAAGAAGAGAGTGGTAGACTGCATAGATTTGAACAAGGTGTTCTTAATTTTTTATGCGAATATGCCTTCTAGTGAACATACCTTCTGGTGAACATATCAAATTTAAGCCATCTTAGGAGGAGTCCATTTTGTTTTGAAAGTAAACAAAAGATACAATTCTGTTATTATTTCTATAGAACAATATCTTTGTTTAATGTGGGTACTAAAATATTAACTTCAACTTTAGCCAGGAGGCTACAGCATGTAATACCATCTATAATTCACCCATCTCCATCTGGATGTATGAAAAAGAAATAGACAGGTGTCTGACAATATATGCCTAGTGGTTTATATGATTGATGTCCGAACATCAAATAAATTAGAACCAGTGGTTCTAATTCCATTGGACAATGAAAAGCTCTTTGATATGAAGAGCGTTCTAAGAAGATGGGTTCCCACTGTGTTTTTGTTCATTGGATTATTCTGCTACCTTCCTCCAGCGGCTAGAATAGATTTGTTTCTAAGTTTAGCAAGTTATAGCATGGCACCAGACAAAAATGTGCCTCCCCTCTTTTAATCTTCTGTTTGGTTCTTGAACTATTTTTTCTCTCTCTAGAAGATTTGGATAGTTCAGGATCTGTTTAGTATTAGAGAAGATCATGGCCAGGAACATCACAGTTATCCTCTCTGATGTTCTGTTTTACCTTTCACTTACTATTCCTAAGAGTTTTGCAACCTTGAAAATAAGATATGAATGACTACCCTCTGAAGCAAATGGTAAATGTCTCACCAATGTGCATCTGTTACACATTGTTCTGATGCTATCTATTCTTCTCCCTTAAGACCAAGTGTGTTATATTCAAAGCATCTGCCGTCCTTAAAACTTCAAAAAGTGACAGCACCAAAGTCACTCATGAACCTGCTGCATTCCACTTGCCAGATCCGGCTGCATTTTGTGTTGAAAATTTGGTGACACCAAGCCATATAAAAGGGACTTATTTGGGTTAAGACATATAAAACAATATACTAATCAAATATAATGATTTGTAAATGATTCCAAGCTAGCTATTAAATAAACGCAACTAACACACTGCAGTTGTAAGGAAGCTGCTGCCAATCATGTGCCAATTTTAAGACGGGGAGTGACTGAGGGTCATCACTGTGCTGAAGCCTCTTGGTTCCACTCCTTTTTCCTTGCAATTGTTGCCTCCTCACCATCTGTCTGTCAGGATTCTGGCAGCAACAGAAATTAAGAGACAGATGTTATCTTGGCCTTTACAGGTCCAAGGAAAATGGGACCCAGGTAAGATTTCTATTAGGTCCTTTTTTTCCTGACTGCCTTGGATTGTTATTTTTCACTTTTGAAATTGATATTACAATTGATTTAATAAAATCATGCTTTTCAATGAATGCAGGCTGTTAAGACCTGGCTATTTTCCTAGGTAGGGGAGTCACTGAGCCTTATTGTTGGTTGTGTGGGTTGCTCAGCAACTTTTCTTGTGTTTCTTCTTTGGTTGGATGTATTCCTTCACTTTTTAACCTTCATTAGTTGCCTAGAGTTCCACTTAGAGAAAAGGGTAATCATATATATCTAATAAATAAATACATTTTTCTTAGAAAGAGGCTAACTCAAAGTGCTGCAAGGGCAAAGTTTATATTGAAACCAAGCCTTCAACATTTCCTGCAGGCTCTTCAAAGAACTTTGGTCCATTCCTGGATATGTTTTTGAGCATATTCAGATGGACATACATTTTCCTTATTTCTTCACCCCCTCCTCTTTATGATGATTCTGCCATAGCAAAGCAAGTGTTGCATAGTGTTTAATATATTGGACTAGAAATTGGAAGATCCAAGTTGACGTCGCTCCCCATTGATGGAAATTCACTAGGCAATTTTGTGCCAATCACTGTTTCTCAGCCAAACGGATCTTATTGTTGTTAGGAAAAATGGAGGAAGTATTTGCCACCTTGAATTCCCAAGGAAAAAAACATAAGCTGGGTATCTAAGAAACAAAATGGAAAGACTTACCTTCAGCTAGAAAAACAAGAAGGAATTATGCTTGTGCTTAACAATTTGAACAAAATTCTGATATTTTGTCATGTTTCAGAAGCTGCAACCGCATTATCCAGCAAAATATTTTCCATATTTTGAATGGAATATTATCTCCTTTTAGCTGATGCTGGAAAAAAAATGTAGCCATTATTTTGTGTCTTTCCCACTTCCCGAGCTTATCCTCACTCTTCCATTCATAACAAAATATTGTATTTTCTAATTTTTGATCAGTTATTTACTTATATCTGCTCTGGGGATATAAAAATGATGAGAGGTATGATTTTTTTTTAACATTGTGTTTCAGAACCATGTCAACATAAGTGCATTGAGATAACAATCTATCTTCTCATAGGCACTAATTAAAAAAGCAATAAAATTGAAAAGTGTTTGTTTTCACTTTTGTATGTGTCAGTATTAAATGGCTTGTTTTCATTTAAAAAGCTTGACAGTTAATAATAAATATGTTTACATATTTCATAAAATACAAATAAGCACTTAGAATCCCATGTCTTTTCAGTCTGAATCCTGAAACCAAGTGAGGTTAAAATGAAATTTTAAACAAAGACTTTCCTTTTCTTTCTTTTCTATTCTTTCCCTTTCTTTTCCTCTTTTTTGCAATGAAGGTTAAGAAAGTGTGGGAGACAGTGTGTATACATTTAAGCATGCATATGTGTGTGTGTATGAACGGACAGGTAGAGACTTTGAGAGTAAGAAAAGAAATTAGATGAACGTAATTGCTTATTTCACATCATTAAAAGTCCAACAAAATCAGGGGATTTGGGGATTTAATTTTGCAGGTAAGCTACAAAAGAGTGTTCCTAGTTGTGCTTCATTATTGCTGCAGAAAAGGTAGCCAAAGATGTCTGTCTGGCTGATTTATTTGTTTGTTTTAATTTATTAGCCACCCAACTCCAAGGGAGTCTAGTTGGTTCATGGTCTGTCACCAGCACGAACACATTTAAACAAATTCCTAGAGCTTTAAGGCTTTCTGTTCAATTCCCACAAGAGCAGTGGCTGAAGGCCAAAAGTGGGATGATAATATATAATGCTCATGTCCTTCTTGTTGTCTTGCAGTTGGCCATGGTGAAATAGGATCAGTTAGGTAACTCTTTTATCTCATTCTCATTACATTGGCTTTGGCATTGGCATCCTTCAGTCTCAAAAGACTATGGTATTGTGCTCTGAAAAGAGCTCCTGAAACAGCATCTAGTATGGCTAAAAAGGCCAATTCAAGATTGGCAATCCCTTCCACACGGAGGACATATACAGCCTGTCCCCTGTCCAGCCCCCAGATTTCGCTGCTCTCAGGACTGCCTCTTTGCCTCAGCCTGCCGGATGAGTGTCTCTTCGAATTGGAGAAGGCCATGCTGCGTCTTTAGCCTCCAAGCTCAACGATCAAAGGTCAAGGTTTCCCAGCTATTAATGTCCATTCCCAAGGCTTTAGATCCCTCTTGCAAATATCCTTATGTCGCAGCTGTGGTCTCCCTCTAGGGCGCTTTCCCTGCACTAATTCTCCATACAGAAGGTCTTTCGGAAGCCACCCATTAGCCATCCTCACGACGTGTCCAAGCCAGCGTAGACATACAATTATTATTAGAATTGAATTGTATTGTATTGCTACAGCAAAATAAAGTGGGCAACTGTAGATTTCATACATTCCAGAGAAGCCTCACTTTCTTGCATTTCCTCTCCTCACAGCACTACTGACAGAACAAACAAATATGTTCTCCTTGTATATCTTCCCCCCAAGACCTATTTTTATTTATTTATTTATTAAACAAATGTTGAGTGTATAGCTATCCAATTCAAATTTTGGTGTTCGCTATTTGCCACAAAGATGATGCATTCCCCTCTTCCCCCTGTGATTCTTCTTGACTGTGCTGTCAAGAATGTAATCATTCTGACTGGTGAGGTCTAGGAGGAAAACCTTCTTTGCCATTGCCCCTGCCCTATGGACCATCTTGTCCCCTGGAGTGAGGTGGGCCACCCATTCTTCTGGCCTTCTAGAAATGCATTAAGACCTGGATCTGTCATGGGGATTCAAGAGTGATTTGTAAACTGGAGGGTAGGGTGGGGGACTTGTGGCTTGAAGGATTCTGTCCTTTTGTGAAAAAAAAATCTATTTTTGTAAAGATTTTAAAAATTGTAAACCACTCAGAGTGGATTTAATTGTGATTATAATTTAATTATAAAACACTCAGAGTGGATCTCAGATAGAGAGTGAGATGGCAGTGTGTACATTTGACTGATAATTAATAAACAAACAAATAACTTCCATTCTCAGGGCATTGGAAGTCCTGTCCTTCTGGGAAAGGATGAAAAAGTTTCTACTCTCATACTTTTGCATATAAATCTTTCCAAATCACACTAGGAATGTTTTGTAAACAATATTATTGGGAAGGCTGTAGTGCAAAAGTTGGACGAGATAGTGTGCACATATGTAAGTAGGTAATCCACAAAGTACCTCAGCTATTTATCATATATTCCACTGGCAATAGATGGACAGACAGTGATACTTCAGTACTGGTGAGAAAAACTTACTCTCATCTGATTGTTCCTGGGATTGATATGATAGCTATATTTTGAATCACTTGGTTTTAGAATTTCTTAGTGATAAATCTCTCTCTCCCCACACACACACATAAAAATCTCTCCAGCCACTTCCAAATTGCTCCCTTGCAATATGAACTAAGGCCTATGATTTGCTTTACACAGCTAGTGCAAATACCTTAGAGAATGTATTTGAACATTCCCAAGTGGTAACCTGTATCTATTGCAAGCATCTTTCATACATAATGAGAATAAATCACTATGGTTTCTCCTATGTAGTCAGCTAATCTGGCAAGCAGTCATTTTTAGAAAGAGAAAGAAGTTTATATTCCAGAATGGATTTGGCTGACATTTCTCATTTACTATAATTTTCACCCTAAAATGAGAAAGAAAAACTAACCGAAAACCTTGTGTAAGGTAATGAATGCTTGAAGTTGAAATAAGAAGGCTATTCGTTTCTCCCAACTTCGACCATCCATCTCCTCTACAGTGTTGTAAAATTGAAAAGTCAGGTTGCTAGTTTTGTTTCATAGCTTGAGTCATCTCAAGCAGAACTCTCCTAAGTTTCATCAAAAAATATAACAGATACCTTTCTTTAAATTATCAGAAATTCTGCCTGATAATGGAAATGTTGAGAAATAGGTGACTCTAACATCATGAATAGCTGTCACATAATATTCATGAAAATAAAGTTTTCATTTTACCTTCCTTCTTGCCAGATCGATTAACACCAAAATACTTTTGTTGTTAATCTGTTACAGTACAAACATTACAGCGCGCCAAGATATTGCTAAACTTATAGCAGCCGCTGAATTCTCGGCTGACGCAACTTATCATGCTGTCAAGTTTTCAGCCAGGGCCATTTCTTCACATGTCACAGCGTGACACTTACTATGGTTAAAACATTGGCAAGTGGACTTTAAGCACAGATACAAGCTGGCTTCATCTCCTATTGTGGGAGACAGACTGTTTGGCCCTTCACTTGATCCGCTACTAATTGAAACCCGAAACAAAAAGAAAATTCTACCTTCCCTTTTTCAGAAGTCAGATTCTAGAAATGCTCAGTCCTTTCGGAGGGGCTCCTTTCGGCCCTTTTACCAGGGACCCTTTTCACCCAGATACCAGAGACCCCCATCATTCAGACCAGGGCAGCAGCCAGACAGGTCCGACTTCGGGGATGGGAGCAGAAGGGGTGGTCAATCCAAGAGATCCTTTTGAGGAGCAGGAAACAGGTCTTTCCGTCGTCCAAGATAACTCCCTGGACCTGACTCCCATTGGCGGACGCCTTAAATTATTAACGGACCAATGGGACTCCTCAACATCTGATTCCTGGGTCAGAGACATGATCAGATTTGGCCTTGCGCTGGAGTTTCAGTCCACTCCCCCAGATTTTTTCATGTCATGCCCTCTCTCCAGAGATCCAGTTAAATGTAATCTTATGGAAACAGCTATCCAACATCTACTGGACATACGAGCCATCCAACCAGTAGCCACCAACCAACGAGGACGGAGTTTCTATTCACATCTTTTTGTTGTTCCCAAAAGTTTGGGGGGGGGGGGTGGAGAGCAATATTAGATCTGAAATGTCTCAACCGTTTCTTAGTATATCGCAAGTTTAAAATGCACACCCTGCAATCTATCTTACTTGGCATCAGAAAAGGTGACGTCCTTACGTCTATAGATCTGATGGAGGCGTACCTACATATTGCTATTCAGCCTTCCCACTATCAATTTCTGAGATTCTGTTATAATAACCACCATTTCGAATATGTAACCCTTCCTTTCAGGCCAGCTTCTGCCCCAGGACCTTCACAAAAGTTCTCGCAGCTCTAGCTGCTCATCTCCGTGATATCCCTGTACGACTCCAGTGTTACCTTGATGACATCTTAATTTTGTCATCTTCCAATCATCAAGCAGTCAGAGATACTCAGAACACATTACAATCCCTACAACAACATGGATTCTCAATAAATTGGAAAAAGAGTCATTTAACACCATTGACTCGGTTAATCCATCTGGGGGCAGTCATAGATATGGTGGAAGGCAAAGATTACCTGTCACCAGATAGACTAAATAGCATTCAGCAATTAGTTAAGGGGAGCAGGGGTCTTAAGAAGGTGTCCCTAGCTGAACTATCAAAATTGTTAGGCAAGATGATCTCATGTATATCCCTTGGGCCCAGCTCCACACTAGATCCCCCCAGTGGTTCCTGCTCCCGTACCAGCCCAAGCAACTCCAAATACAAGGTCAAGGTACCATCAAAGGTCCTCATATCTCTCCTCTGGTGGATCAGACCAGTCATCAACAGAGGCTACCTCTTCAAAGAGCCCCACAGACTTACCATCACCACTGATGCCAGCCTGTTTGGATGGGGAGCTCACATTCAATCGCTCACAATCCAAGGCCACTGGTCTGCCATAGAACTGTCGTGCAGCATAAACTGGCTGGAGCTTCGAGCAGTACATCTGGCTCTCTGCAGCTTCCTTCCACAGGTATGCAATCAACACATACTAATATTGACCGACAACCTAACAGCCAAAGCTCACATAAACAAACGGGGGGACACACAGTTGAAACACCTCATGCGGGAAGCGGAGCGCTTGTGTCATTGGGTGGAGATCAACCTACTTTCCATCAGAGCAGAACACATTTTGGGCCTGTCGAATACACAGGCAGACTAGCTAAGCCGGGCCCCGATAGATCAATTGGAGTGGTGCCTCCATCCAACCCTGTTTCAAGAGGTGGTCAGGAGATTCGGGCAGCTGGTGATAGACTTGTTCGCTTCCCCCCTCAACTCTCAGCTCCCCAGATTCATTTCCAGGTACCCTTCGCAAGGAGCGGAGAACTTCAAAGCGCTCCGCTGCCGTTGGCCCCAGGGTCTTCTGTACACATTCCCACCACTTCCTCAAATCCCCAAGGTCATCCAGAAGCTACTGGACGAGAGGGCGGAGCTGCTGCTAATAGCTCCTTACTGGCCCAGACAGCCATGATTTGCAGACCTCCGCAGTCTATCCTTATCAACACCATGGAGAATTCCGTCGGACAGGGTTTTGCTAACCCAGGGACCCCCTCAACACCCGGACCCTCAATGGTTGCACCAGACCATCTGGAGGTTGAGCGGAGACATCTGAAGAGTGAACAGTTTTCCGACAGAGTTATCGTCACCATCCAAGCTGCCAGACGCCCCTCAACGACTCACATCTACAATGCCACGTGGTCCAGTTTCTGCAAATGGTGTACTAAGTCTCAAACTGATCCCATCTATCCATCAGTGGCTCAAATCCTAGAGTTTCTACAAGAGGGGCTTGACAAGGGATTTTCACCTAATACGTTGAAAAGGCAGGTGGAAGCCCTGGCATCGGTTGTCATTTCTGAGGGTCTACTGTCCCTTTCTCATCACCCATGCATATGGAGCTTCCTTCGAGGAGCCACAAATTTACACCCACCAGCGGTTCACCGTTATCCCACTTGGGATCTTAACAAGGTCCTCGTTGCACTCGCTAAGTACCCTTTCGAACCCTTGAAATCGTCAAGTCTCCAATTTCTGACGTATAAAGTAGTTTTCCTTGTAGCGATCACTTCCGCTCGTTGTATTTCGGAACTGGTAGCTTTGTCAATCAGAAAAGACCTTTGTGTCTTCCATTCTGACCGGGTGGTTGTTCGTCCTGATCCTACGCTTATACCCAAAGGGCACAAGAGGTGATACTTCCTAACTTTTGTCCCAGGCCATCTCAAAGGTTGGAACTACAATGGCATTGGCTTGATGTGAGGCGAGTATTGCGAATATATATTCACCGCACAGCGACTTTCAGGAAAACGGAAGCTTTATTTGTGTTGTTTTAGCCAAACACTCAGGGATGCAAGGTCTCTTCTTCCATAATAGGCCGTTGGCTACGGGCTGCGATAGTGAAAACGTATCAGACTCAATCACTACAGGTGCCCAGGGGTATAACAGCTCATTCAACAAGGAGCACAGCAACATCGGCAGCATGGGCCATGCAGGCACCAATAATTGATATTTGGCAAGCTGCAACCTGGGCTTCTCCATCGCCCTTCATTAGGCATTATAAAATAGATGTGTTTGCATCCGCTGAGGCCTCCTTTGACAGAAGAGTTCTGCAATGGGTTCACGGGGACTAGGAGGGAATTCCAAGCCAGACGGAGTCCCTCCCATAGGACAGGCCAAGCTTTGGCATGTCCCACTACTGGATGCTCTGAACAACTCATAGGAGAAAGGGCGTTGGTACTTACCTGATATGCCCGTTCTCTTTGAGCTGTGAAGAGCATCCAGCCCCACCCCTTTTTTCCGTCTGGTGGGGTCCCATTTCGGCCAACGAATTGTTAAGGCGTTCAGAGCAAGTGGTGTTTATTCTCTCATCTTCGCCAAAACTGGGGAACACTGGGGAGGAGTTCCATGGAGGAGGAGGAGCATTCCAGAAATTAAGCCCAGCCTAGACATGCAGAGACTGAAGCACCTCCCACTACTGGATGTTCTTCACAGCTCAAAGAGAACGGGCGTATTAGGTAAGTACCAACGCCCTTTCTGCTTACCTTTTTGAAGTCAGCCAAGGAGAGCTAAGATAAACTTGGTATTTTGGTGTATTGAGCAGGTTAACAATGTCTTATTTTTTTCGTATGTCTTCTTTATTTACTAAATTATACATTTAAGATTCAGATTATGAATTACCCAGATAGCATAAAATATTTCAAAATTATAATATTAGTTTAGGATGATCTCAAAAATAAATTTTGTGTTCACCTAATGACACTTAAATTTCCAAATTTGTTCATAGTACTAAAAAGAATGTGGATCCCTAGTCTATGTAATTTACTGTTATGTGTCTGGACAAATATGTCATAATTTCTGCAACTATTTCCCAAAACTCTGAAGGGTTTAAACTTTTGTTTATGATTGATGACTCCTCTCACAGAATAAAATACTTTCACAGATAGCCTTTCTTTGCCCTTTTACTTATACCCACATTTTAATGGTTTCAATCATACAGGATACAATATTGTAATTTTAAAACTGTTTAAGTATTATTGATAATTTAATATGGGAGGAAGCAAGAAGAGGAAAAGACACTATGTATCTCTTGGTGCTCTCTGAGTTCTTGGTGTAGACATTTCATTATCTGACTATGTAATATTATCAAAACTTGTGAGTGTGGGTTTTGCTACCTGTTTATATACAGTAACTTGCCCTGACAATATCGTTGGGGATATGGTTTTCTTCTTGGTAACTGATTGGTAATTGTTTTCTGCTTGCTTGGAGTTAATCTCTACTTATAGGGATGTTGGTTGTTGGAAAGGATGTTTTCTGGTCTTTTTTGTTTTCTTCTTCGCTTATTGTTGTCTCTTTTGAATGGTGTCTCTTCTACTGGAGGAAAAGTCACATTTAACATTTAATTTTCTTCTGAGCTTTTATCCTTCCAGAATTTAGTTGTTTTTTTTTCCTTCTAAGAGTCAGTTTGCCTTTCTGTATCCTGGGAACTCTTCTTATCATTACATATTTACTAAAAAGAATGGCTCACTTTGAAGTACAATCTCTTAAAAGGAATTATTTGCTAGCCTACTCTGCTAGAAAGCTATCAGGAATTTATAGACTATTTGATTTCAAGTTTTCCCTTTAGGGTTATGCTGCATTTTGTTCTGCTTGGGAAGCGTCATGTGAAGCCAGCATTTCCCTTAATACCCTGGGATTGTGGAAAAGACACTGCGGACTGTAGAATTCTTCACTGCCAGTCTCTTGGCTGCCAGACCATACATGGTTCCCTTTGGAGTTACCCATGGTTCCCTTTGGAGCTACAGTTATGAACGTTAGCTGGCAACCCTTTATATGATGCTCTGGGGCATTGTGAGAGGAAACTCAAGGGAACTATACCCACATGTCAGTGTTTTTGCTTTCAGAGGCACTATTTGGCTTTTAAAAATTCTTCCAAAGCACACGGTCTTCTATTATGTGAAGAAGAGCTTGGAAAGAAATCCCCAAACCTTTTTATTTCTGGCTTGAAACCACATCTTTATTTGCAGATTCTCTCTGTATAAAGATATCTTTGCTTCTTTGGATTGGAAGTGTTTTGAGGAATTGCATATGGATTGTTTGGATTGGAAGTGTCTTGAAAAACGTCATATTTGCTTTGTTTGATTCTTGATAGGATCTATGAACTATTTTCTCTTCTTTTGACCAAAGTTAAGAATGATGAATTTCCAGGTCTGATATGCAGTAGACATGCCATGACAAGGCCAAGACAAAAGAAAGACATTTAGTTTGATTTCATAAAAATGTACACTTATGTATAACTAACCTAAATATATACTCTCTAGTCATATAATGTAATATTTTTCTTTCTTTCTGCCAATTAAAAATAAAAGCTGATGACAATTTTGGAGGCTGCAAAAAAAGCTTAAAAGGGCAACATGTAAATATAGAGCATTTCTGCCCATACAATCATCTATTTTCCTTAATATATGTTAAGGTGTTCCAGCTTTAATCAAAATCCTGTATTAGAGAAGTTACAAAAAAACTGAATTAATTTTAATCCCAATGTTAATTTGCATTAAAAAAAATCAATCAATTTTTATATCTACCTCTACTGATTTGGAGAAGCAACCTAGAACTAAGGAGAAATTTCCTGACAGTTAGAACCTAATTCATCAGTAGGACAACTTGCCTCTGGAATACTCCAGTACTCCAACACTGGAAGTTTTGTGAACACTGGAAGTTTTTAAGAAGAGATTGGACCACCATTTGTCTGAAATGATATAGGGTTTCCTGAGCAGTGGGACAGCAGGTTTCCTGCACAAGGGCTTTCCTGAGCAGGGGCTTGGACTAGAAGATCTCCAAAATCTGTTATTCTGTTGTTCTGCTTTGGTGGAAGAAGAGACACAATGTATGTATGTATGTGTGTAGGTAGGTAGGTAGGTAGGTACGTACGTACATACATACGTACTATGTTTTGCTATTTAAAATAAATAAATAAACTCAAAGCAGTGAACAAAGCTAATACTCCTTCCTCTTCCTATTTTCCCCACAACAACAGACAAATATTTATCTGGAAAATAAAAGGGGAGATACATTAGGAAAATAGGAGAAACAATATCAGGTGGATACTGGAACAAATAGTAATAAATATCTAAGCATCTGAATAACTTTACAGTGATTAATATGAATTAGCATAGGCTAATTAAGAATAGGTTGTCTGTCTTAATGGATTACTAGTTTTATGGCTTTTGTAAATAAACTGCAGTCAGTATAGCTTTCAACAATCTTCGTATTTGGTCTCCTACAGGTGAAATATAAGTAGGTAGCAAACTGCTCTAGACATTTAGATGGATTCAGAGTTTGTTGGAAATTTGTCTTCAGGGAATGCTCATTAATGTTGCTGAATCATTAGAAAATATATTCTTTAGAGGGCAGTTCAGCAAGACTATATTTTAGGTCTTTTAATTTTATCTTTTCTTAAAAAAAAAATGATGACTTAAGGTGGACAATGTATTTTTGACCAGTCGCTGCATACAGCATTCTACATCATGTCAGAGACAATACTTCCTTAAGTGAATCACGAAGCACTGAAAACAAAATGGAATTTTGTTGAAAAATGAGCGAACCAAAGGTTGGTAGGCTTTGCTGCAAATCGAGTATCTGTCTTTATTTTTCACATGCATTTTACCATTACTAAGCAGCACTATTAAGCCACATTGTAGTTAATCTTTACTTACAATTATTTTATGTATTATCCAGTTTCATTAGGTTCAGTAAATATAGATGTTAGCTCATCACAATTAGTTAGCATTAATTAGCCTTTAACATTTGCACTTTATGCGCCAGTTTTCACTAATAGTCATTATTATTATTATTAGTATTATTATTGTTGTTGTTGTTGTTGTTATTGTTGCATTTTATTGTCCTTATTGCAGCTAGATTGTTCACATAATAATCTGTGAAAGTACTGCTTTCCATGGATAAGATTTCCCCTGGAATTTCACTGCTTTCTCATCAGTATTCCATTAGTTTCCCATTTAATTCAGTTTTGCACAAGCTCATTTTAAGATGACATTAAATTCACTAAAGAGGTTCCCAAGAGGACATTCCCAAGAAACCAGAATGGAAGGAAATGGCAAGGAAGGAAGAAAGAACACTTCCTATGGGAAACCAGCATCTATGTTTACTGGGAAGTTTACAGACTTATTTTAAATAATGTTTCAAAGTGGAAAGGGCAATACAAAACAGCACCATTTGCATGGGCTTTATGGGGAATGCAGGCCAGGTCACCAGCACAATAGATTTTCTCAGACTTACAACCTTTCATTTAATGACCATTTGAAGTTTCACTGCTGCTGAAAAAAAAGTGATTTATGACCGGTCCTCATATTTAGCCCCATCGCCATGTCCCTGTGGTTATATGGTTGAAATTCAGGTGCTTGTCAACTTGCATGTATTTACAATGGTTGTAATGTCCAGGGGTTCACGTGATCATCATTTGTGACCTTCCCAGGAGGCTTCCAACAAGCATCATCAATGAGGGAAACCAGATTTTCTTAATGACTTCATGATTCACTTAATAACTATGATCAAAAAAAGGTTGTAATATTGGGTGCAAGTCACTTAATGACCACATTGTTTAGCCACAAAGGTTCCAGTGCCAACTGTAGTCATAAGCCAAGGACTACCTGTATTGGGAATACTTTAAAATACCTGAAATTAAACGAAGTGTAATAAGTCTAAGAGATTTTTGTACAGTATTCTGACCGTGAAAATGGCCATTAGTTTGAGTTTTGACAGCAATTATTTTAGCCAAATCTTCTCTGTATATTGTATTTAATTACTTCTATTTTTAATATAATTTAGGCAGTGCTATTTCAGATAAACAGGGTCAATCTTTTAATATTGCCAAAATATGAAAATTCCAATTGATTACATCCTTCATATATTTAACTTATTTTTTTCATCTGGTGTTTCATCTAAATTCTAATAGCACACAGCTTTATTTCAAAACATGAATCTTGCTATGAGGAGTTATGACTATGGGGTTAATAAATCTAAGTGATTAAGCATATCATTATCCACACATTAATGCAATGGTTAGAATGCAGTACTACAGGGTACTTCTGCTGACTGCCAGCTGCCTGCAATGTGACAGTTCAAATTTCACCAGGCTCAATGTTGATTCAATCTTCTATCCTTCCAAGGTGGGTAAAATGAGGAGCCAAAATTGTTGGAGGTAATATGTTGACTCTGTAATCCACTTAAAGAGGGCTATATAAGTCTAAGTGCTATTACTATCCTTGTAAATAAGCACGGGATTCCTCTTGAATAACATCTTTCCTCTTGAATAACATCTTTAAATGATTTTGATATTCCTTGGAATTCCTTAGAGGTTTTGTTTGAAAATACTTTTACTTCAGATTTTGGTTTAAAGCAAATAGGGAGTTAAGCAAAGGAAAAACTTCAGTATGTGGAAGAGGTGAATTATTTTTGTATGGTTTGTGACTGTCTGCCAGTTTTACTAAACTACCAAGAGTATATCTGTAATTTAATTGACAATAACAGAAACAGTTTATATTTAGGAGAGCCAATAGTATAATGTTTAAGACAGTAGACTAGAAACCTTCTAGTCTTATACACAAAGTCACTTTAATTTTGCCTTGGATACAAGACCCATTCTTGTAAGCAGACAATGGAAATTCTCTTTCTCAAAATTCACACACAGAGACAAACACCCATATATCTACTGCATTCTTCTGCCACCTCAACTATTGTCAATGGTAAAATCCCATGCAGGGTCTTGTCTTGCCATGCCACTTCTGCTCGATCTTCTTCCCATGTGTGCTGCCGCCTTAGGCATTCACTGAGCAAGATTTGTCTCGGACAGTGGCTACGACACTTACCAGATTCCCATATATTCCTCTTTCTGGCTGGTGTACAATCTCTGGGTATTGGACTTGAAGTGGAAACCTCTGTATCTGGTGAGGAGCTTCAGGGCCTTGACATTGCCAGCTTCCACATCCTCCTTTGGCTGGAAATCCCAATGTTCTCACTATAAAGCTGCATCTGGTGGATCAGCAAGTCAATGACTTGTTCACTCTTAGAGTACAGTATGATGTCATCCATATAGAGGAGGTGGCTAATGGTAGTTCCATCCTTGAACTTGTACCTGTATCTAGTTTCTGTAACTATCTGTCTGAGCGGGCTCAAGCATATTTCTGAACTTAGTAGTAAATACTAATATTGTTTTATTTGTTATTGAAAACAATGTTATTGGAAAACTAGTCTACATACTTGCGAAGGAGAACCCATTATTGCAAACAAATTTGTAGATCTCACATGATTAATGAATATAGACTGAAGTCCAGTCTATAATAGGATAAACTCAAGTATCTCTGCTTCCAACGAGAGCATAAATGCATAATTGCAGCTGAAATAGAATCAGTTAGTAACCGTATTGGAGCCACAGTTGGCAAGATTTCCTTTGCTTAGAAAAATACATATCATGCTGAAACATTCCTTCTTTAAACCACTAAAACTGCGAATATAAAAGCACCAGGATTACAGCCACAATCTTAATTGAAACAGTGGCTTTAATGAGGTTATTAGGAAAATGAAGGTTATCGTTAGGAGATATGATACTGCCAAAATATCAAGCTTTGGGGTAGAATAATTGCAATTGGCAACAGTCTCGTTAATCATAGCTAATGGTAATGATAGCTCCTGTGGTGGCTCATAGAGAGGTGATGGTCTTAATGAGAGCTGACTTGCGAGTAACAGCTGGTGGTTATATTTTTAGTATTTTAATATGCAATTGCACAGGTTTTTAAACAGTCTCGTTATAATAAAAAGAGTGTATCTTTTTATATGATGGAATGAAGTCTTACTTTTCTTAGCGCCCCATTTCATTAATGTGTGTATTGTACTTTTTGCTATAATTGGGGTCAGACTTCAATGATGATACAAAACTAACCTGACATTACAACATTACAATCCTAAATTTGGGTTGAAGGTAGGGAATGAAAGAATGTACCATTTCTATAGTCCTAATTTTCATGTTGGCCAGAATAGGATCTACTAAGAATTTACCCTCCGTTTCCCCCCACTAGTATCAACCAAATATTTAAAAATATTTGCAATCTTTTAAACTCAGTGGACAAAGAAATTAGATATACGATGAACAGGAGGGTTCTTAAGGAATAGTTTTGGGATCAATGTAGTCAAAGCTATTTCTATAGCATTGTTACTATCAGGAAAAACAGCAGTAAATTTATACCTTTCCCCATGATAATTGGATCTTTGGGAAGTTTATGCACACACACATGCAGAGATGCATACACACATAGAGAGAGATATCCTCAGAGTCAAGTGAATCCCATGTGTTCTTGTAGAATGTTGTCCCAGTCATCTCACTGAACTCTCCAGAAGCTTCGAACCCTGTGCAGATGTAAGCAAGTTTATTTTCTAAACTTTGCATCAAATTAGAGACAGCTTTAAGGCAGGGATGGGTTTCAAAAATCCCAACAACCGGTTCTCTGCCCGGTTGCTGGGTGGGCGTGGCCATGGTGGGCATGGCCTATCAGAACTTCTGGGAGGGCCATTTTTTGCCTTCCCCAGAGTCCGGAGGCTTCCCTCTAGGAGGACAAAAATGGCCTCCCCAGAGGCCCTCCAGAAGCGGGAAACACGCCCATTTCCGGACATCCATAACTTCCGGGAGGACTGTTTTTTCCCCTCCCAGAGCCTCTGTGCATGTAGACTCTGCACTTACCTGCATCCAAAATAGGCTGCGTGAAGACTCCTGGGAGGGGCGGGGCAGGGTGGGCTGGGCTGGGCCAGCCAGTCGGTTCAACTACCGGTTTGGTGAACCAAATGTAAATTTAACATCCAGTTTGCCCAAACCAGCTGAATCCCACCTCTGCTTCAAGGGATTTGTTTTCTGTCTCTGGATCCCGGAAGAGGGCTGGTGACTTGAACTAGGGATGCAAAGTGGCATTCTGAAGTTGCCATAGGCTACAAAGTACTGTCTCTTGACTACCCTTATCATATGCTTCAACATGGGCTGATATCTGTGGTTGGTCAGTTACTCTCATTGTTTTTCCTTTTGTCACAGTCACTGACATTATATTCTGTGGCTCGTTGGGGAGCCAGGGGTTGGCAAACAGAGGGAAACCACTGGAGACAATTATATTGAACAATTTCAGTAATCAATGAGGCAGGGGGTGGACAATTAAGGCCCCTTTGCAACCTGTGGACTTCAATTCCCAGAATTCCTGAGCCAGAATTCTAGGAGTTGAAGTCCACAGGTTGTAAAGAGGCCTTCAGTGAGGAATATGATAGAATAGTCCATCAAGTGCTCACTGGAAATCTATTGGATGCATATAAAAGCCTTGGTGTCAGAAGTGTCAGTTAGATTCAGAGTGATCAGAAAATGATCTCACTTTGACAAAGGAGTGATGATAATTTATTCCATCTTCAAATAAGAATAGTTTACCTCTGGGATAAAAACCAAAACAAGCATATTGTCACTTGTATGAGTGAAGCTTTGCTGTTCTAGACAACTGAAGAAATGCCAGACAACAGTGTTCTTGTATTCAAAATGAGGGAAAAGAAGAATTTAGAGAACTGTAGATCAGTCTGATATCAATACCAGGGAAGATTCATAAGATGATTATAATCAAATTGATCTGTAATCATCATGAAAACAATGAATGTATTAAGAACAAATTTTGCCAGATTAATCTTATCACATTTTTTCCCATTTTTAACCTTTTAAAACTTTTATCAACATTCACATTTTATATACATTCATGACCGAATATGGAGCTATGCTGAAATGATGTTGGAATAAAGAATCTTTCGTTCTGGCAAGTTTCTCCTTTATGAATTATTATTTTCATATTTTTTTAAAATCAGCTGCCAGATCCAGAATGATGCTGCAATGATTAGATTAGATGTAATAAACTATTATCTTATTTTTGACACAAATTAACGTGGAGATACACAGCTGAGATGACAAAAGTGATGCATTATTGAAGATTCCAAATTAAAATGGAATACAATTAGAAACCCCATCCATCTTGATGATGAATGCTCTTTACATTTCTGGTTAGTAAACACAATATTGGTGTTCTTTCTCACACTGTGAAAACCAGCTTAAATTCAAATGCAAGGGAAGAAGAAATAGAGATCAAAAGTCTGAATCTTCCAGCACTCCATTCCTGGGATATTCAGCATGGCTAGTGAATCTAGTGAAGAGAAGGCCCAAGGGAGACATGGTAGCAGTTTTCCAATATTTGAGGGGCTGCGACAGAGAGGAAGGAGTCAAGCTATTTTCCAAGGCACCTGAAGGTCAAACAAGGAATAATGGATGGAAACTGATCAAGGAGAGATTCAACCTAGAAATAAGGAGAAATTTTCTGACAGTGAGAAGAATCAACCAATGGAACAGCTTTTTATTTTATTTATTTATTTGATTTGTCAATTGCTTACAAGATAATAGATATAAGTATAAACATGAGTAAGAATACAGGAAATAGGTGCAAATAAATGGGGACAATAGGACAGGGACAGTAGGCATGATGGTGCACTTATGCACGCCCCTTACAGACCTCTTAGGAATGGGGTGAGGTCAATAGTGGTTAGTTTGAGGTTAAAGGAGTGGGGGTTAGAGGATGTAACAACAGAGTCAGGTAGTGCATTCCAGGCATTGACCACTCTGTTGCTGAAGTCGTATTTCCTGCAATCAAGTTTGGAGCGGTTAACATTGAGTTTGTATCTGTTGTGTGCTCTTGTATTGTTGTGGTTGAAGCTGAAGTAGTCATTGACTGGTAGGACATTGTAGTAGATACTTTTGTGTGCTGCGCTTAAGTCTAACTGTAGGCGGCATAGTTCAAGGTTGTCCAAGCCCAAAATCTCAAGCCTGGTGATATCAGGTATTCTGTTGCGAGGAGTGTAGTACTCTTCTTGTGAAATATATCTGCCTGATATGCAGTGCAGATTCCAGACTGATGATGATCTGTATTTGCGTATTCGTCTGGCAAAAGTTTTGTATACTCTAGTTAGCAATTTGATATTTCCAGAGGAAAAGCTTCGTAAGATTAGATTTACAACTCTTAATGCCTTTTTGGCAATGCTGTTACAGTGAGCTCTGGCGCTTTGATCATTTAATATGAGAACTCCAAGGTCCTTGACAGAGTGAGGATCATCAATGAGGTCATATCCGCCTAGTTTGTATTTGGTGTACTGATTTTTTTTTTTACCAATGTATAGGACAGAGCATTTGTTGGTCGAGATTTGGAGTTGCCAGATGTTTGACCATTCAGACACATAATCAAGGTAGCATTGTCAGTGGTGTTGAATAGTTTTATGTCATCCGCAAAGACAACACAGTTGCTTATAAGGTGATCACAAAGGTCATTTATATAGAGAATAAAGAGTGTGGGTCCTAGAACACTGCCTTTGGGGACACCGCTGTTAACTGGACCAGGGTTTGATATAGCGCTCCCTATTTTTACTATTTGTTGCCTGTTTGGCAGGAATGCAGTAATCCACTTATGGAGGGATCCAGAAATGCCATAAGAGTTTAGTTTTAACAGTAGTTTGTCATGTACCACTGAATCAAAGGCTTTGCAGAAGTCTATGTAAATTGCGTCTATAGCTTTACCCTGGTCAAGTCGAGTAGTCCATATGTTTTTGCAGTGTAGGAGTTGTAGATTGCAGGACATTTTTTTTCCTGAAACCAAATTGATTTTTGGAGAGCAGGTTGTTTGACTCTAAGTAGAGAGTGATGAATTGGTTAATGATTGGTTCCATAACTTTGCACATGACACCACACAGTGAGATTGGTCTGTAGTTTTCAACAAGGCTGGGGTCACCTTTTTTGAAGATAGGGATGACCGTAGCTAAGGACCATAGGTTTGTTAAGGAGCTGGTTCTGAATGATATCTCATATATAATGCTTAGGGGTTCCACTATGGCAGAGAAGAGCTTTTTTAAGAAGTATGCACATAATCCATCGGGGCTAATAGATAGGGATGGTTTTAGGTTTCGTAGTGCCTTTTCTACATTATCTTCTGTAAAGTCAATATGTAGTAGGTCATTACAGTTAGGTGTGGTACAACTAGCTTGCCTTCAGAAGTTGTGGGAGCTTCATCACTGGAAGCTTTCAAGAAGAGACTGGACTGCCATTTGTCAGAAATGGTGTAGGGTCTTCTGCTTGGACAAGATGACCTACAAAGTCCCTTCCAACTCTGTTAATCTGTATCTGTAACTTGAATTTTCCATTTAATTATATAGAATCTATGCTACGATTACAAGATCTGCCTCTGATAAGCACCAGAATCAGGCTCAGGTATCTTAGCCTCAGAATAGAACTGAAACCCAGCAGGTGCAATCAATTCTTCTCCCTACATCTGGGTCCACACTTCTGCAGGAATTCAAGACCATGAAGCTCAGGCATTTCAGCATACACGGAATCAAACTAATTTATTTTTGTGACTAAGAGAGGAGACAAAGGAGACTATAAGTACATTTGGTGGCATAAAACAACTAGGTAATAATGCCCCATGGTTACATGGCTTCCCTTAAAATGGTATTCACTTAGCTGTCTCCCAACTAACTTGGTTTGACTTGAATAAGAAACGTGAAAGAATTGTTTGTCTTCTCTTAAAACGAATGAAGACAAGTCATTTGTTTTCAAGATACCAAGTTGTTGAAACAGTTTCTATCGTCTTGTGTATACGTTTATACCGTATTGAGCGATTGTTGCCATGCTGCACTTTTAACATGAAGAAACTTGTTATTGATTTCCTGCCCCTTCCAAAGGGAGGCCAATATATGATACCTACATTGGGATCTTTCTTTCAAAAGTTATAGAAAAATCCCGGGAACAGTCCATGTGATTCATTTGTGCATCTTGCTTTGATGTTTACACTTGACCATTACAATGGACCCCTCCTAGGATTGTAAAGACCAGGGTTAAAATCTATCCTCAGCCATGAAAAATAGTTCAGTTACTTTCTCAGACCAACCAATTACAAGGAGCTGCTATTGTGGGGATAAAATTAAGAAAGATCTCCACACAAACTATCTTGAACTCCTTAAGGAAACAGAGGATTTATTATTGCTATTGTTGGCACTGGTATTATTTCAGTTTTCTTATACGTCAGTTCACCTTAGTCATTTCCAGAGTTCCTATCACGTTAGATTTGCTTCTAGCCTGGGATTATTCTATGCAACCTGTTGTAGATTTGACTGCAGAGAAGGAAAGGTGAAGGTGTGTTAGACCAGTGATCCCCAACCTTTTTACGCTAGTGCCCGGTATCCCCAACCTTTTATGGCGCGCCCGGTACCGACATCAGCTGGGTGCCGCCATCTTGTTTTGATGAAAAAGTGCTTCCGGTGAGCTTTCTACCCAGCAAGCCAGCGGCCCGGTAGGGACTTGTTCCACGGATCGGTACCGGTCCGCGGACCGGTGGTTGGGGACCCCTGTGTTAGACCATTTAGTCCAATAAACAGCTGTGAACTTAATGGAATAATAGATAAGTAACAGATGTAACTTATTTTGTCTTGCAGTTGGAGAGCAGAGGAATTCCAGATAGACCACCTACATTCTCAGAAAGTCATCATTGGGAAATCATTGACATTTTCATTAGAAAAGGATGATTTTAACATTACCTAGGAAGAAAGGAAACTAGTGGGCGATAGATAATACAGAGTATACCAACCCATACTGAATATAAAATATTGTTCTGTTTCATTGGTAGTCTGTTAAAAGAAATATAAGCATCCCTGTTCACATGAATATACATAGCATTCAAGTTTGAACATAGTGCAGAATGGATTTAATTGAATAGCTTGTAACCTCTTTTTCATTCGAAATGCATTTGTTAAGGGTCCCTTTGGATAACACTGACTTCATTAATATCAGTAATATCAATGCTAATTTTCTTTTTCCATGCAGTGCTGTGTAAGCCATGATATAAACAACAGAAATCCGGGAAGATTGCATATAATTCCATGAGATCATTCTTGCTCAAGGAAAAAAACAACAAAAAGCAATGAGCTCTCTTGGGGGAAAAGCCTATGAACCTGGGAAAATTGTGTCTTTCATATTGTGCTCAACCACCACAGTTTGGTTTCTGTTTGATGGTGAAAACCAGTAAATCCATCTCTTCCTTGCTTCTTGCGAACCTTTAGCCATCTATCTATGGTAGCTATCTGCATCTAAATTAGGTATATATTTTTTCATTTGCAAGATACATATTTGACCATCTCTTCAGTTTCAGAATGTATACATAATCTGAGCTAATTTAAACTTTATAGTTTAATATAGTTTCTCTATATTTGAGTGTGATAGTAGCTCTTTTCAGGTATTAAGGCAATGCAGCCATCAAAGCATTGTATGTGTTTTGGCTCATAGGTTCTTTACCTTTCTGTGTACCTTTGAGAGTCTCGTGAAACCTATACATCCCCCTTTTAAAAAAAAAAATCTAAACTCCTTCTTGATAACATTCTTCTTCTAGTATCTTAAAGTTTGCAAATGTTGGCCTCTGATTTTCTCTTTCACAATGGAAGATAATATCCATAATCTTCTATTCCATAACTCAGTTAAGAAAGCTTGTAACATTGAAATGTATGGAAGTTAATCAACATTTTTGGAGTCTAGAAACCATAAATTGCTTTGTTGCCTACATTAATTAATGAATAAAAAGTTAGATTTCTATGTTAATTATAAGGGAAATGGTAATAAAAGTAATTTAGCAAAATAGAAAAATTGGATTAATACTAGACCAACAATCAAGCAATAAACAGAATCCCAATCAAGAAACTACCAGTTCAGACAAACAATCAAACAGTAAACATCAGGTAATCAAGGAATTATCATGAAGAAAACAAAACTCCCACCAATATTTGTATCTGAAATTGATGTTGCCAATGTTACCTGTGAGAAACAAGTAAGGTCAGAAAGTACCAAGGGCTCCACTATATATTGTAGATCACTCCTGTTTTCTTCTTGGGTGACTGTTGCTTTGCTTAAGATGTTTTGGAAGATTTTAATTGGTTTGTGTCCTATAGTGATGGCATGTGGTTGTAATAGTTTGCTGGTTGTTTTTTTAATATATGCTAGTGTTTTCCTTTTTGTAGCTTGTGTTGTACTACAATGGGTTATTTAATCAAGCATTTTGGACAAAGTTGCGTGCATATCCATTTTGTTGAAAGATGAATAGGTGGCATGTTTCCTTTTTCTGGTGTTCTGGATTATTGCAGTGTGTTTCTGCTAGTCTGAGTAGTGCTTTTACACAGTTACGCTTGTGGGAAGTTGGGTTGTTACTTTGGTAATAGAGCACTTGGTTAGCACGGATTTTTGATGAACTTTTTTTTAATAAAAGTTTTATTGTTTTTAAAGACAAACATAGACAAACACAACATAAAAACATCAAACTATCTTATATATGTGTGTGTGTGTGTGTGTGTGTTGTGACTGGAAGGTTTGAGCCTGCTGTGAGCTTGGAGTCTGATGTATCAGAAGACACAGGTTCGAGTGATGAGGAAGGTTTGGCATTGGAATTGGAGCCTGCTTTAATGAGAGATGCAGACGTGAGCCAGGAGGATGAGGGAGTGTCGGAATCACCATCCTCTCCAGAACCTTCCACATCAATCATGCCTCAGGTGTCAGCAGCTGATCCACAGAACATACCAGAGTCCTTGAGTGATGACCAAAATGACGAATGTTGGGTTGATGCAAGGACTAGACGCAGGTTGAGACGTCAAGCACAATTTGAAAGGAAACGTCAAGTCAGAGACTAATTAGAGAGACTGACACGCCCCTTCAAGGAATATAAGGAGGCGTGTTAGCTAACGATCCTTGTCCAGATCAAACTTCGTTAGTTACTTCGCAGCTTGGAAGAAGCCTTCTGTTCCTGAATTATCTTGCGGCTCGTTATCTTGGTTTGAAGACAGTTTCTGGGAAAGCTGCCAACAACGATTACAGAGAAAAGTTAACTCTGTGGTTTCTGATATTATTTGTTCATGTTTATTTCTTTGGGACATTTGGACTCTCACTTTGTGGCTACAGGTGAGACAGAATATATATATATATATATATATATATATATATATATATATATATATATATATATATATATATATATATATATATATATATATATATATATTCTCATATTGTCAATCAAACATACATACATACATACAGTGTGTCGGTTGGTTTACAAATTGTTTTGTGCCTCCACTTCATAGTCTTCACTTATAATCACACTGTATATGTTCTCATATTGTCAATCAAATATTCCTAAATACATTAATATGATTGTTAATCAATCATTTGACTATACTATTATTCATTCATGTTTTACAAGATAATCCATATTTTACTGAATTTGTTTTATAACAATTCATATTATCATCTCAAATCTATCCTATAATTATTTTGTAGATATGATGAGAATAATACATCTTTATATATTCATTAGATTCTAAAAATCTGCATATTTCATTACCATGTTTTATTGTCTAACCATTGGTAGAATAGATCCCAAATCTTATAAAATTATTTATCTTCTTGTTCTCTGATTTCAAATGTCAATCTACTCATTTCAGCACATTCCAATATTTCCCTTAATAACTTCCTCCTGTGTTGGTATTTTCTCATTTTTCCAGTTTTTAGCAAATACAATCCTAGCCGCATTTAATACATTTACAATCAAATATTTCAATTCTTGTATATTTCAGGTAAAATTCCCAATAAAAATATCTCTGGTTTCAAGTCTATATGTTTTTTTGTCATTTTTTCCAACCATGTGTGGATTTTAGTCCAATATTTTTTAGCATCCGTGCACATCCACCACATATGGTAATATGAGCCAGGTGTCTGATGACATTTCCAACATTTTTCAGATTTGTTCTTGAACATTCTTGCTATTCTTGTTGGGGGAAGATGCCACCTGTAAAACATCTTATACAAATTTTCTTTATATGCTGTTGACATTGTCATTTTATAATTTTGAGACCACAATTTTTGCCATTTCTCTAGATCAATCCCATATCCAAAATTCTTCCCCCAAGCAATCATTGTTTCCTTGACTTGTTCTTCTTCTATTTTAATTTCTAATAAATATCCATACAATTTTTTTATCACCTTTTCATCAGTACCTGTCAAAATCTTATCTAAATCAGTCAATTTATCATAGAAACCTTCTGTTTTAGAATCTTTATCATACCTAGAATGTATTTGCACATATGAAAACCAATTCATCTTTATACCTTGTTCCTTTAGTTTTTGCAAAGATTTAAGTTCACCCTTTTCATTCAATATTTCACCATATCTAACTGTTTGTTCCTTTTTATATATTATAGGATAAGAAAATGCTTCAATAGTTGATAGCCAGACTGGAATTTTCAAATAACATTGCCTTTTAGTCTTCTCCCAGTTTAACCACAGAGACTCCCGTATGTAATGCCTTCTAAAATACCCCTGTGTTTTAGTTCCTTTAAATCATAAGAAAGCATGCCACCCCAACAACAGATCATGTCCTTATAATGTCAACAATCTAATATTTCTTAATGTTATCCATTCTTTAACCCACATCAGGTTTGTAGCTTGGTAGTACAACTCCCAATTAGGCAAACCAAATCCTCCTCTTATTCTAGCATCTTGCAAAAGTTTTGGTTTTATTCTCGCTTTCTTACCTTGCCATATATATTTCAACACAATTTTATTTAAATCTTCAAAATAATCTTTTCCAAGCCTAACTGGAATTGTTTGGAACAAGTATAAAATTCTGGGTAATATATTCATCTTGATTGTTGGTATTCTCCCTATTAATGACAGTTGTAAGTTTTCCCATTTTGCCAAATCTAGCACAATCTGCTGCTTGTGTTTAATATAGTTATTCTCTTTAAGTGCGCTACATCTTGCTGTCAAATGTATCCCCAAGTACTTGATCTTATTCATGACCTGGATTTTTAATACATCCGCCAGTTCTTCCTTTTGTCTTGATAACATATTCTTTGTCAAAATCTTTGTTTTGTCTTTATTTATTTTCAAACCAGCCACCTTCCCATATACCTCTATCTTTTCTATCAATTTTAATGCTGTTTCTAGAGGATCTTCTAAAATGAAAACCAGATCATCTGCAAATGCTTGCAATTTAAATTCTTCCTTTTTAATTTTCATTCCTTTTATATCCTTTTCTTCTCTAATATTTCTATTTAGCACTTCCAAGGTTAACACAAACAACAAAGGTGACAGTGGGCACCCTTGTCTTGTTCCTTTTCTTATATCAATAGAGTCCATCAAATCTCCCTCTATCATTACCTTTGCCATTTGCTTATGATATATAGCTTCTATTGCTTGGATAACTTTTTAACAAAACCCACCTGTTCCAGCTGTAATAACATGGATCGCCAATTCACATTGTCAAATGTCTTCTGTGCATCTAAGAATACCAAAGCCATTTGTTTTTCAGGGTGTGCCTTGTAGTATTCCAAAGTGTTCAAGATTACTCTCATATTGTCTTTAATTTGTCTCTTTGGCAGAAATCTATTTTGATCAGGGTGAATAAAGTTATTTAGGTATTTTTTGAGTCTTTCTGCCAATATTGAAGCAAAAATTTTATAATCTGCATTTAGTAGGGAAATGGGTCTATAGTTCTTGATTTGTAATGGGTCGGCATCCTCTTTTGGGACAAGTGTAATATAAGCTTCTGACCAAGATTTAGGTATCTTCTTCTTTAACAGAACTTCATTCATAACTTCTAACAATGGGAGATTCAGCTATTCTTGTAGTATTTTGTAAAATTCCGCCAGAAGTCCATCTGGGCCTGGTGCCTTTCCATTATTTTGCTTCTTAAGTGCTTCAGTTAACTCCATCATCGTTATACTGTTTTCTAACATTATTTCAATCTCTTTAGGTATCTGGGGTAGATTGGCATTCTGCAAGTACTGTTTAACTCTTTCATCATCAATATTCTCTTGTGTGTATAGTTTCCCATAATAATCTCGTATGATTTTCTTCTTCTCTTCACTTCCATAACAAACTTGGCCTTGATCATCTGTTAATTGCAATATTTTCCTTGATTCTCTCTCCTTTCTCAGTTTATATGCTAACCATCTACCTGGTTTATTTGCATCTTCAAAATAGTTCTGTTTTGCACCTCTGATTTTCTGTGCTAATTCTTCTTTTTCCATTAATCCCATTTTATGTTTAATTATATCCATTTTTAACTTAATGTCCTTTTTCTGTGGCATTTTCTGTAACTCTTTTTCAAGTCCTTTACACTCATCCTCTAATGTCTTAGAGGCTAGTCTTTTCATGATATTTCTTTTCCTTGTATAGTCTATTATCAAGCCTCTGGCATATGCCTTCATTGTATCCCATACATTCTGCATTGATGTGTCTTCTTTTTTGTTTTCTTTAAAGAAAAAAGCCAGTTCTTTCTACATTCTCTGTATAAAGTCTTTTTCTTTTAGTATATTGTTATTTAACATCCATCTAGATCTTCTTCTTTGTCCTTTCCATTTAATTGTCATTGGGTTATGATCTGCCCAAATATTTATTTCTTGGATGTTAGTGAACAATTCTGTTGACATCCATATCATATCTATTCTGGACCATGATAAATGTCTGTTTGAATAGAAGGTATATTGTTTGGTCTTAGCATTTCTTTCTCTCCATGCATCTTTTAAGTTTATTTCATCTGTCATTTTAAAAAAGGATTTAGGGAGAGTCATTCTGCTTTGCTTTGCTGTTTTCTGTGTTGTATAGTCCAATTTATTATCTACAATTCCATTAAAGTCTCCCATCATAACGATATTAGCATAGTCCAGTTCAATTATTTTCATATGTAATTTTCTATAAAATTCTTCTTGATTTTCATTCGGGGCATAGATTGCTATCAGGAGTGTTTTCATATTATTGTCCACTATTTCCACCATTAATAGTCTTCCATCATCATCCGTATGGATCAATTTTGCTGGGATAATGTCTTTGATATATAAAACCACTCCTCTCTTCTTGCATTGTGTCAAAGAAGTAAATATTTTCCCTAACTTTGGCTGTATCAACAGCTGTTCATATTGCTTTTTAATACGTACTTCTTGAAGGCAGATTATATCAAATTTTAATTTCTCTAATTTATGGAAAGTTTTCCTTCTTTTAACAGCTGAATTAAGTCTGTTTATGCTAATTGCAATCAATTTTTTCTCTTCCATGATTATACTTTATAGGTAGGTTTTGCAGCTCTCGTAGACCTTTCCGCCTATTGCACCTTCTTCTTTTTCAATCGCTGTTTGGCAGTCCTCTTGGAATTCAATTAGTGACATTTCTTTTTCTGTCTCCTCCTCTTTCCCTCCAAAGTATTATGTGTAAAATAATTCTGCTTTCTCAGTTGAATCAATTCTGTGTCTCTGCTCCTGCCATGTGAACATTAAATCTTCTGGAATCAACCATCTATTATTCACCTCTTTTTTAAATAGAATTTTAGTCAGGAATCGGTGTTCTCTTCTCATCTCTCTCACTCTTCTCAGTACTTGTTTCAGGACCACAATCTCCTTATCTTTATATTTCAATGTTTTCTCTCTTGCCACCTGCAATATTTGCGTTTTAATGGCTTTCTTTGTAAATCTGATGTGAACTTCTCTTGGTAGGCTATTTCTCATTGCATATCTTGTGAAGACTCAAAAAACCTCATCTATTCCATCCATCATCTTCTCTTTAGTTATTTCCAGAGCTTCAGCCAAGATTTCTATCATTATCTCAGCTAGGTTATGTCCCTTTTCTTCCTCTATGTTTTGGAATCTGAGATAAAATTCTGATCTGTCCATCTCCCATCTCAGCATCCCACTTTTATCTTGTTCAACCACAGTTAATCTGCCATCAATATCTCCAACCTTCTTATCTTTGTTTATCTTCTTCAATTTTTTGGAATCTCTCATCATACTTCATCAACATTTGTTAAATATTCTTCACCTTTTCATCAGTTTTTTCTATTCTCTTTTCAATATTCTCTGATCTTGTTTGAGTATTTTGAATTCCTTGCATTATCATCTGCAGTGTCACCTTTTCCTGTTCTTTTTCTTGTTGTAACATCATCTGTATTGAGCGTTGTCCTCCAGATGGTGAAGAGGAAGAAGTAGGAATTGAAGAACCAGCCGCTGTTAGTTTCCTGCTCATTTCAAATGATTCAAAATCTTCAGGTTCTTCTAGACCTTAATCCACTCGTGTAATAACCAATTTTAATCCCCCCCCACCAAAAAAAAATAGTTAAAAAAAAAAGGAAGCAAGATAAAAGAAATGTTTCTTCAGGTTCTTGTACACCTTAATCCAATCAGTTGGTTAAATAGCAGTAAAAACTAAAAAAAAAAAAAAAAACTCAAAAAAGGAAGAAAAAAACATAACAAGAAAAAGGAAAAATTCTTAAATCCTGTAGGTGGCAGGAAAAAAGAATAAAAACTAAAGAAGAGGGGGGGGGAAGAAATTCTTTGGGTTCTTCAACACCTTAATTCAATTAAAAAGTCTCAGGTATAAAAAGGTATACAAAAAAAGAAGCCACAAAAAAAAACACCAATATGGAAAATAAATGAAAAGTGCAAGAGAGGGAGAGAGAGAGAGAGAGAGAAAGACTACTCCCTTAAAAAAAAAAGAAAGAGAACGTTAATACTAAGACTTGTCCTTTAAAATAAAATGCAAAAGTTGAAATTAGGCTCCAAAACCAAAAAGAAAGACAAAAGCAAGTTCCAAAAGGCCAAAGATCCAAATGACTATTACAAATAATAAGCTGATAAGGAGGGGATTTGTTAAAGTAAAGAATAACCCAGCTTTAAAAGGAGGAAAAGAACACACTGCACTTATTTAGTTATCCAAGGCTTTTGTTAAGTTTTATAACTCTCTTCTCTAGAGTCTTATCATCTTTTTTCTGTAAACTTCAACACCAGACTCTAGCTGTTGATAGAAACCCAGAAGAGCACCTGCAATAATACTCTCCCGTGCTCTTCTCTCTATCTTATCAAACAGGCTCAACGTCCTTGAAAAGAAGTCTCAATTCTTTCTCAGCTTTGTCTGGTCGAGAAAAAAAAAGAGAAACAATATTTTTAAGCCTCTAGTTGGCAGTGTTACAAAGTTTCCTCTGCTTTCACTTTCCCCCTCCTTTTCCAAACAAAACATAATAAAAATTAATTAAAAAGGAAAAAATGTTTTAAAAGAAAAAAGGCTAAAAGGGAATCTCTAGCCTAAAATATTATAAAGACAAAAAGGAGAAAAGAAAAAAAAGAAAAAATAAAGTGGAAAAAAAAGACCAGTCCAGTTTCAAAGTAGAAAATCATATATAAAGAGTCCAGCGGAAAAAAAAGAAAATATTAATTTGACTTCCTTCTGAAAATCGGCGCTTAGTCACTTTTGTCTAAGATTTTACAGATTCTTTCTTTTCCTTAGGGTGTCCCTTCAAATCTTAAAGTAAAGAAAATATTCTCACCAAACCGGCACACTTTCTCTTTCCATTCTCTTCCGTTTCGGAGCTGTCCCAACTTCAGCAGCTTTAATGGCTGCCTCTTTGCCACTGGCAAAAAGAGCTTCTCCTGGATCTACCAGGGACTTTGAGGTATCCCTGGGATCGATTGGATGCACTCTTTACCTTCACCATCTCTTCGGGATGGTTTAGATCTATTTGGACCGTCCAGGAGAAAAGATATCAGCGGCGATCTCAGACCTTCAAGATCGCACGCTGTATCATTGCGACGCCAGCTCCTCCCTCCTCGAACTTGTGTTTTTAATTGGCCTTCTGTTCTCCCTCTCTACTTTATTTCATTCTTTTGGCTCTTCTCTTTACTTCCCTCAAGCTCTTTCTCTTTACCTTCCTTTGGTCACTCTCCTTTCTCTGTCCATTTTACATGCTTCCTCCCTTTCCTTCATTGTCTTTGCTGTTTCTGAAAGGCAGGATTAATTCTCCATAGAACTGCTGCGAGCATCCAGAGAGTGGGAGGTGCTCCAGTCTTCACTTCTCACAGGCTGAGCTATAATTGAGGAATGCTCCTCCTCCTCCACGTGACTCCTCCATGCGTTCCCCCAGTTTTAGCTCAGCCTTCGAGAAGCAGGCAGCTATTTCCATAGTTCCTTGGCCATTTCAGGGTTTTTTTCTGCCTTCTGCATATTCAGGTTTGCCTTTCTCCGTTTTTTTCCTTTTCCCTGCGATCTTGGTGTAGTCCTAAATTTAGCCAGAGAGCGATTTCGCTCTCAGGAGGGAGATAAGGGTTTGGAGCCTTTTCGCCCCCCCCTCCTTCTCCCTCTGCCTCATTCCAAGCGCGCTTTGTCCAGCCGCTTGGCCCCGCGCTATTTTTTAGCGCGCAGTTGCGTCTTCCCCCCTAGAACGCCTTAGAGGAAGGAACGCTTCCTCTACCAGCCCTTGCCTGTGTTTTCCTTTATTGTCGGAGCTGCGAGATCGGGCTGGTGCATCTCTGAGTCATTCATGTCGAGCCGGGCGGCCATTTTGGGCGCGCCTCATGGCCGGCACCATTTTGAATTGATTTTCATTAAAGATTTTTACTTTATTTTTTGTTGTTGTTGTTGAGCTGTGAGGTTCTCGTAGGCCCTTAGCGGGACCGTCAGGCCGCGTGGAGCCCCTTTTTTCTCCCTGGAGGACACTGTGGTTCCGTGCCCTGTTGTCTCTCCTTGGTAGACTTTGTTGGCTTCTTTTTCCTTGCCCACAGCTCGCTCAGAGACGCAGGCACCTACTTCCCATTGTTGCTGGGAGGCTGCCTAAGGAGGCCTACCTTTTCCTGTTTGTACATAGTTTCTCTGGCCTCAGCGTTCATTTGGTTTATTTGGATTTTAGGGTTAGAGATAGTAGGTTTTTCCTGCTATCTCCTTGTGTTTAATTGACCTTCCTTTCCCTTTGGGCCCTGCCCATAATTTTATATATATATATATATATATATATATATATATATATATATATATATATATATATATATATATATATATATATATATATATATATATATATATATATATATATATATATAAAATAACAAATAAGTCTAATAAGTAATTTCTGTGTGTAAATAATATTTTTAGATAGATTTTTCTTCCCTTTAGTGAATAGAGTTCAAAAAAAAAAAAACTATAATAATAATAAAAAAAATTTTTACTCCAAAAGGGGGACGTGACCCAACTTTAGGAAAACCAGCTTGCGTTTGTAGGCCGAACTCCTAGGTGTGCCAACCGCCATTCTTTTGTTGCCAGTTTTTTCTCTTGATATCATGGCAGAGGGCAATCCAACTGGCTCTTCTCGGAAGGCCAAATCAAAGGCACACTATCTTCGCAAAAGGGACAAGGACTCTTCCAGTGCCTCTCAAAGAGATGCCTTAAGGCGCCATAAGGCCCTGGAAAAGGAGTTTAGCAAACGGTCTAAAGAACCACACTCTGTAACTCCTGCCCCACCTTCTACCTCTGCTCATCCCCCCACCCTGCCAAGTCAATCTTCCCCCTCCAGGTGCAGTACAACCGCCCGAGGCCGCCAGCCCTCCCGTACACCCGAGGCGACCTTCACGCCAACCGCTGCAGGCCTACGCCCTGAAGATCCGGCGGCAACCATCATCCCGGATAGTCTTAAAGAATGGATGCAGATTGCTATCCGTCAAGGTATAGCCGAAGGAATGCAGCAGCTGTCCAGATCGGACTCTCGAGGAAGGACTCCCGAAGTCGAGTCTCTATCCGGAAAGTCTCTCTCCAGGCCAGCATCCCAACATGGTCAGGTACCTTCTCATATGGATGCCCCGCTTCCAGAGGGGGAAGAACCTCAAAAAGAGGAGGAAATGGGCTTTGAGCCCTTCAGGGAGGAGGAAGGTTCTGAGAGAGGGTCCTTGCAATATTCTGAGCTCCTTCTCGAGGCAGACCCCATGGAGGGGGAACTGTCAGAAGACGAGGGCATTTCCCCCGAACAACCAGCTGTTGTGGGCCTTTTTAAACCCCATTTATTTAAGTCCTTATTATTTAAGGCAAGAAACGTTTCAGGTCTGACCTTGCAATCTCCTTCTGATCCACCTCCATCGAACCCGGAGGGTCCGGATGACCTAATGTTCAGGCAACCGGTGGTAGAAACGGAAATTGTTCCGGCCCCCCCAATCTTTTCAGATTTGGTCGCAAGGCAGTTGGCTTCGGTGGGTCCTTCTCCCGCCCCCTCTAGTCAGGACAAGAGGATGTTTAATCTTGATCCAGCATTCTCTGCTATGTTAGACACACCGGAGGTAGATGATCCAATTGTGAGACTGGCCTCCTCTTCCAATCCTACTGATGCGCTGGAGGCGCTGAAACCAGAGGACAAGCGGGCAGAGATGGAGCTCCGGCGAGCGCACCAATCTGATGCTTGGGCCATCCGGTCGGCCACTGCCGCCTCCTTCTTCACCCGATCCTCCATCAGGTGGCTCAGGCAGTTGAAGCAGCATATCCCCACAACTAACACCAGGGCCCATCAGGATATTGCAAAGATCACGGCAGTGGCAGAATTTGCAGCCGACGCCACCTTTCATTCTGTTAAGTTTTCATCCCGGGCCATCTCCTCTCACGTAACGGCTAGAAGATTGCTTTGGCTTCGGCACTGGCAGGCCGACATCAAAAATAAGTCCAAGTTGGCTTCAGCCCCCGTTTCAGGAGGGAAACTATTCAGGCCTGCCCTTGAGCCTCTGCTTCTGGAAACTTGGAATAAGAAAAAGTTCCTTCCTTCGCTTTTTCGTAGGCAAGAGACCAGAGGGTCCCAGCCCTTTCGGAGGGGCTCCTTTCGTCCCCCCTTCCAGTCATCATTCACCCCTAGGTTTCAGGGTTCCCCGTCATTCCGGTCATCCTACCACGACCGAGGTGATTCAGGAGACAGAAGCAGGAGAGGAGGCAGCTACAGAAGGCTCTTTAGGGGTGCCGGGCACAGGGCGTCCCGCCGACCCAGATAGGATTTCAGGCTTTCATCCCATAGGCGGCCGCCTCAGGCATTTTGCCGACCAATGGGAGGGATCCACTTCAGACACCTGGGTCAGGAACTCCGTTCGTTTTGGTCTTGCTCTACAGTTTCACACTCCCCCCCGAACATTTCAGGATTTCACCCATCTCTAGAGATCCTACTAAGCGGGCCCTTATGGCTTCCGCTATCAAACATCTGTCAGATATTAGGGCCATCCAACCTGTACCGGCCTCTCAACGGGGAAGGGGTTTCTATTCCCTCTTATTCTTGGTGCCTAAGCATTCCGGGGGTTGGAGACCCATTTTGGATCTTAAAAGACTTAATCGCTTTATCATACGCCAGAAGTTCAAAATGCATACTCTCCAGTCTATTTTGCAGGGCATCAGAGAAGGGGACTGGCTTATGTCGGTTGACTTCTCTGAGGCTTACCTCCATATTCCCATCCGTCCCTCGTATTCCAAATATTTGAGGTTTTGCTATAGCAACCAACATTTCCAGTATGTGGTCCTTCCTTTTGGCCTGGTCTCGGCCCCGAGGTCTTTCACTAAGGTATTGGCAGCTCTGGCGGCCCACCTTAGGCAGGTTCCCATCCGCATCCACTGTTACCTTGACGATATCCTTATTGTATCCCCTTCCCGGCACCAGGCCGAGAGTGATACTAACACTACCCTCTCGGTGCTTCAAGCTCACGGTTTCTTAGTGAACTGGGAGAAGAGTCAGCTTAGCCCTTCCACCCGTATAGCCCACCTAGGGGCTGTGATTGATTCGGTTAAAGGGAAGGTCTTCCTCTCTCAAGAGAGGCTCAATAGTATCCATACAGCTATCAGGGCTATCAGACGAACCGGAAAAGCATCTCTGCTCAATTTATCCAAACTTCTTGGGAAGCTGGTTTCTTGCATATCTATTATCCCATGGGCTCGCTTGCATTCCAGATCCTTGCAGTGGTTCCTCCTGCCATACCAGCGTTCAGGAAGAAGCACATCAGGCCTCGTAGTGAAAGTACCTCCAAGGGTTCTCGCCTCCCTCCTATGGCGGACACGACCCTCTACCAACAGAGGACATCTATTCAAGGAGCCCCAAAGGGTCACTCTCACAACAGACGCAAGCCTTTCCGGATGGGGGGCCCACTTGCAGTCTCTGTCAGCCCATGGAGTTTGGACCCCTACGGAGCGAAGACGCAGCATCAACTGGTTGGAGCTTCGTGCAGTGTACCTGGTCCTGCGAGCTTTCATTCCTCAAGTGAGAGGGCGCCATATTCTGGTCCTCACGGACAACACTACCACCAAGGCCCATATCAACCGCCAAGGAGGTACCCATTCCATCCTCCTCATGAGGGAGGCCGAGCGGCTGTGTCGGTGGGCAGAGGCGCACCTTTTATCCATCAGAGCGGAGCACATTTCGGGAACCTCCAATGTCCAAGCAGACTGGCTGAGCAGGGCCACACTGGACCAAGCAGAGTGGCGTCTACACCCGCGCCTGTTCAGGGAGGCAGCAGCCAGGTTCGGTCAGCCTCTGGTAGACCTGTTTGCATCGCCGCTCAACGCGCAAACACCAAGGTTCTTCTCTCGTTACCCCTCCAACGGGGCAGAGAATCACGATGCCCTGCATTGCCTTTGGCCTCCCGGGCTTCTGTACGCCTTCCCTCCGCTTCCATTGATCCCCAGAGTGATTCGGAAATTGATATGCGAGAGGCCAGAGATCCTCATGGTGGCACCATATTGGCCCAGGAGACCGTGGTTTGCAGACCTTCGCAATCTGTCAGTAGCCCCGCCATGGAGGATCCCGCTGGAACAAATCTCTCTGTCACAGGGCCCTCTGCTTCACCCAGACCCACAATGGCTTCAGTTAGCCGTCTGGAGATTGAGCGGGAAAGGCTGATTGAGGAGGGCTTGTCAGCCCAGGTCATTAACACCATTCTGGCTGCTAGGCGGCCTTCTACTACGCGAATTTATGATGCAACCTGGAACAGTTTCTGTAAGTGGTGCCATAAATCCTTCATCAATCCACGTTCTCCTTCAATCGCGCAGATCCTGGCCTTTCTGCAGGATGGCCTGAATGGAGGCCTCTCACCCAACACTTTGAGAAGACAGGTCGCGGCTCTCTCAACGGTGGTTGCTGGCGGCTCCTTCGGCCCTCTTTCCCACCACCCTCGCATTAAGGCCTTTCTTAAAGGGGCTTCCAATTTGCGCCCACCAGTGGTGCACAGATACCCGACATGGGACCTTAACAAAGTTCTCATGGCCTTGACTAAGCCTCCCTTTGAGCCTCTCAGGGAGGCGCCACTTCAATTTCTCACCTTTAAAGTGGTATTTCTTGTGGCAATAACCTCAGCTAGAAGGATATCTGAAATTGCAGCTCTATCCGTGACAAAGGACCTGTGTATTTTTCACTCTGATCAGGTGGTTTTGAGACCAGACCCTTCATTTATGCCCAAAATCAACTCAGCATTTCACAGGACGCAGGAGTTGGTCCTACCTAATTTCTGTCCAAAGCCTTTGCACGAAAGAGAGACACTGGCACACCCTTGATGTTCAAAGGGCTTTGCGTATTTACATCTATTGCATGGAGTCCATCAGGAGATCGGAGTCTCTGTTTCTGTCCTTTCAGCCAAAGACGCTGGGCTGTAAGGTATCCCCGTCCACGGTGGGCCAATGGATTAGAGCCACCATATCCAAGGCCTATTTAGTTCAAGTGGGATAACCCCCAGTGGGATAACCGCCCACTCCACCAGAAGTGCAGGTACATCAGTAGCCTCAGGCTTCTATTCTTGACATCTGCCGGGCGGCCACCTGGGCTTCCCCGTCACCCTTCATACGCCACTATAAAATTGATACTTACGCTTCAGCTGAGGCATCCTTTGGCAGGCGAGTCCTGCAGCAAGTGGCGAGAGATCCTAAGGAGATTCCGACCCAGACGGAGTCCCGCCCGTAGGACAAACATGCTTTGGTATGTCCCACTCTCTGGATGCTCGCAGCAGTTCTACAGAGAATGGGCTTGGTTCTTACCTGATACGCCTCTTCTCGTGGAACTGCGTAGAGCATCCAGCCCCACCCTATTTGGTCCGTCTGGTGGGGAATCCTGTTTCGGCCAATGATCTTTATTGTATATAATTTAGATTTGTATAATAGTTAAGGTTAGAGGATTGTTGTTGTCCTCTCGTCTTTGTTAAAACTGGGGGAACGCATGGAGGAGTCACGTGGAGGAGGAGGAGCGTTCCTCAATTATAGCTCAGCCTGTGGGAAGTGAAGACTGGAGCACCTCCCACTCTCTGGATGCTCTACGCAGTTCCACGAGAAGAGGCGTATCAGGTAAGAACCAACGCCCAATTTAAATGCCTTGTAACAGATAGCCACCATTTCTTCCAAATTTTGGTTACAGGGCAAAGGAAAAACCTCATAATCTCCTGGTTAGCATTTGATGGGAAAGCTATTGTTGTTGCTTAATTTCTTCTGTAGTTATGGCAAAAAAAGTTTAGAGATACTCCAACAACTGAGAAGACTTTCTGAAAAAATGTATTAAGCAAAATTCCCAACAGTGTTGAGATTTTTTCTCCCGTCTCCTGAAGAATCCATCTTGTAGTTGTAAATAATATGAGAATTCATTCGGTTGATAATCATTTGTTTTAGCAGAATGTTATTTTTGGAAACCAGGGAAAAGAAAACCCCCCACAGCAAATACATGTAAGGAGAATAGGCATATGTTTATATCATATGTTTCTTAGGTTTGACTGAGCATGAAATTTCCCTTGGAGGAAAGTGCCCTTGATACTGATGAACTAAAGGATGATGTACTTTTTCATTTAATAACCTGCTGCACACTCCAGCCTAATAGCTATTCAAAAATAATCTGCAGAGAACATACATATATACAAAATAAATTGTTCTCTGTTTTTATCACCAGCTTTTTGCAATGATAGAGAAAAATGTTTCTATGAAGAGTGCATTAGAGCTACAAATGAATAAGAGAAATGGGATGAAAAAAAAATATGCATTTTGCACGTATTTGTATATTTGCTGAATAGTCCTTAAATGAGTAAGATGAAAAGAATTAAAGAAGAAGAGAACTCAAAAATGGAATATGTTTTAATGAACAAGCATACATGGTATATTGCTTATTAGACGGCACGTTCAAAGGTCAATAAAGAAGAGGCAATACAGATAGATCAATAGTAGGGCTGCTTTAACTTAGAGCAGAGGCCATCAATCCACAATCTTTAGCATTCCCTCTCCCTGTTTTTGTCAGTCCCTATAGAAATCTACAGTTTCTTGACTGGAGAAATGGATTCTATTAAGTCCTACTAACTATGCCCAAGTAGAATCCGTTCAAG
Source organism: Notechis scutatus (assembly GCF_049901735.1). Taxonomy (NCBI): domain Eukaryota; kingdom Metazoa; phylum Chordata; class Lepidosauria; order Squamata; family Elapidae; genus Notechis; species Notechis scutatus. Next base: position 80,633,749 of record NC_142009.1, read on the forward strand.
TGGTACTCACAAATCTCTTAACATAAAAAATAAGATATATGGATTATATGCCTTTCCATTTCAACTCATTTGCTGTTTGTTTGCTTCAGGAATGCTGATTGTCCTGTTCTTTCTCCACTCCTTCTTGACTTGTGCTCAGTCTCCCATATTGTCTGCTTTTTGAAATCTTCAGAAAATCTCGGGTATACTGTAGAGCAAGGCTCCAATTGTATTGGGCATCTTGATTTTTCCCTGAGTGCCTTTAAAACCCACATGTGGCTATGTGTAGATCTTCTGATTAAATTAGGGTGACAGGCACAGCTTCATGTTTGCTGCACAGTTCACCTGCCTCTTCTGAATATTTTAGTTATGGCAGAATCATTTGCAGCCCACCTGCAGCCCTCCCAAACTTGTTACCAATTAACAGAGCAAGACAAAATAGTTCTGGAAAAAAAACCTGAATTAGAATAGCAGTACATTTGCGCTAAAACCTTAAATAGAAAAATGATCTAAAAACATTTATTTTTGTTGTCTTTCCCTCCCTGTTAGCATTGTATGGGTTAGGTGACAGTTTCTGTTTTTTTCTCATGTTGATATAACATGCATTTCTATGAATTTCTTTGCCGATTGCCTATGTGAAATGTTTTCAACATAAATGGAAGTGACATGTAGTGAATCAGTAGAATAAATTAACTATTTGGCTGTTCTATTCTGAGAGTGAATGAATGAGTCTATGTCTCTAACTAGTACTGCTGTGATTTTGAAACATTTGTTAAAATACACTGAACAATACATAACACCCTGACAAATTCCAAATGCCTAACCAGAACTGAATATTCTATTTGTTTTTATAAAGGGATGCAACTCGGCAACAGCTGAGAGTCACATCTATATGATGAGAATGTAATGCTACTTAAGAAGGTGACATGATTCATTAGCTCCAACCTGAATTTATCTTTTTCCCAGCAAACAATATTTTTCCCCTCCATTCGTGGAACATATGAGCTTGGTTGGGGGTTTGGGGCAGGGAAACAAACCTCCTTTGAACAATATAAGAAACATTTTCACTTATGTTTCCTTCACTAACACTTTTCATTTCTGTACAGCGGGCTAAATTGTTTTCTTTCCAAGCAGCATTTTATTGAAAGGGGCTCCTTCAGAAGGGCTTCGGGTTACTTGGCATCTTTCATAAATGTGTAGGTTGTCAGGTTGCTTCTAGCAGCATTGCTTTTCTCTTTAAAGATGGTAAAAAAGCAAAACAAACCAACGGCCATTTTTCCTTGAGGAAAGAACCTTTGTCTTTCTCTTCCCATGCGGGATTCTTCTCCTCCCCACACCAAGTTCTATTTCTTTAGTTGCCAAATTGTTTTTCTTCACTCTGTCACACCAAGCACGGCTGAACCCAAACTCAATTTATATTGCCAAGACAAATACTGTAAAATGGAGGGAGACGTGGCAGGTGTTAAAAGAGCTGTATGTTTGCAAATGATTAGCTGTCACAGTGGTTGGTTGCTTTCTTTTCTGGGTGTGGATTTTTATATTACAGAACCACCTGATTTCATAGGGAGAAGCAAGGTGGATTGTCATACTTCTGTGACAAGATTTAGTGCCAGCAAATTCGAAACGCTTCTGTTGTGCTTCTTCAGGGTACAAGAAATATCTCAGATAATTTTGTTCAAATATACCATACTGAAATCAAAGGCAGCAAGGAATGATTCACTGTGAATGATTTTGTATTTCTTTTCTCCCCTACTTTATATGACCTTAAGCATGCTGACTGAAGTACATATGCTTATATTCTCGAAGGACAGTTAAGATCAGAAAGTTTTCTTCCAATAAATGTTTGTTGCATATCATTATATCTCAAAAAAGCCTGATTTGGGGGGACACCCCAAAGATGCTGCTCAAAAGGTAACTGGGTTTACCAAGAAAGCCCACTTGCCTTTTGAACAACACCTTTAGGGCAGCCATGATTTGGATGACTGAGAATTTTCATAGAGGTATAGGAGAGAGTTTCTAACGGGCATTTAATACCTTGAAAAGCTAGTTTGTAGAAACTACAATTTAAAAGGGAGTTAGGATAGCAACAGCATTTAGACTTGTATTTCACTTCACAGTGCTTTACAGCACTCTCTAAGCGATTTACATAGCGCCCTCAACAATTTGGGTCCTCATTTTACCGACCTTGTAAAAATTGACTTAATTCAAATGAGAGTCTACATATCGATTATAGTCAGTGTAAAGATTTACTGGGATTAAATAGACTCTGTTTTCAGAATAATACAATTCAGGCTATTTTTTAAAAATCTATGGCTACTGTGTTTCCTGAAACCTTGCTTGTCTCCTTGACACAGTAGGATGGCCTTTAAGTCCTGAATCTTTCCTGATCTGTTTCAGTTTGAAAATGATATTGACAGAATTAACATGGACAGAATACAAAGCGAGTGTTACCAGTACAGGGGGAGGGATGTTGCCTCTGTAAATTAGTCTTATCTAGTTTTAGTTATGTTTCCTTCTCTTGTGCTTTAGTTTTCTCAGTTTATTATTTCTTATTCCTTTTTCCGCATTTTGCATAAAATTGCTTACCGTGAGAGATTATGACATATAGGTTTGGGATACATTTGTGAGTATGTATGCATACGTATGTATATCGGTGTGTATACACAGAAACCTTGAAAAAGCCTTCTGCCGTATAATGCAGAAGAACACATAATATCTGTATGTTTATTCATAGAGAAATCATTATACAAAATGAATACCAGCAATCAAGAAGAATTGATATGCAGGGGCTTTGGGGAGGTCCAAGGAAAACATCATGCAGACAGTGATCGATCAGTCATTGTTTCCAGTGGCAGCAGCTGAAATATCCTTTGCATTGAATGTGAGAGAGGAAAATGCTTAGGCCATCAGTTTGCAGCAGATATTTATTCACCGGGGATGAGAGCTAATGACGTGGTAATATCAGAACACCAAAAGCAAATCTTATTATAAATACCAACTTTCATTTTCTGCTTGCCCATTGTTAGTTGATTACTAAAAATATTGTTGGGGAAGATAATGGTTGTATGTAGCAAATGAAGATAATGGAATCAAACAATGAGTCCAATAATTCAGAGATATATCATGGAATATATTACTTGGATAAAACAGAATGTACATTGGCTTCAAATTAATCTTAGTGACTTTATTCAATCACAGCCTGTGATTATGAACTATAATCTTATTTAGCAATAATGTACTTTGGATGTGTGCAGCCATAATGTGAGTTTGATTTTGGTTTAGCATGTTGTATGATGTCAATTGGTAAGATTTGTAAATCATGGAATATAGTTGAACATGCAGTAATTTTCAAATAATTTCTGTTCAAACAATTATTTAATATAATGTGTTATTTCAACTAATTACTGATCCAAGATTATCCAGTAAACTTCAAGGATTGATTAAAAATGTATATGGAATTTGTAGTATTCAGTGGAGGGGGTTTTTTTAATGTAAAGGCCGAAGTGTAAAATGCTTTTGAATGTTTCATATCACTGACATAACAAATATGTACGTTATGAAATGTTCAAGCTTCCTAAAAACCAATATTTACAATATCAAGTCTCACACAATATTCATAAATAAGTAGTTAACAGCTAATACATGCTAGAAATATTTGACAAATATTTCAGCTATGTTTGGGCAAATTTTGATATTTGACATGCAATATCCTTCAGTATGACAGTTTGATAACCTGAACTTATTATAGTATCTAAATATTCTAATCTACGTACTTGCAATATTTTAGATAGCTGTAATAATATATACAAGTTGAGCCAAATTTACTTTTAGAGAATCTTTTCTCCATTTATGCAAAACTGACAAAGTAAACAATGTATAATTTTAGTATGAATTTCTCTTTCTGAAATTCAAACATCAAGTCTATAGGTGAAATTGGACATTTAAATCTAAGTAACCACACATAGTTGCAAGGACTATAAAAATATACAGTATAAAGTTCTCACACTAATCTTAACCGTACTCCAAGATTAATGGGAGACTATCAGAATTCTTTCTTTCCAGCCAATCTTTCTGAGTTTGCCTTGAATACTTACCTTGAAGCATTCTGGAATGCTTTCAAACCAGGGGTAAGAATTATACCCAAATAGGAATTGTATAAGCTGCTTTAAAATGCAAATCAAAATTAGATCTGGTTTCTTGTTCAAAGAAATATCTGAACACCTTGAACTTTGAAAAAGTTGGTTTCTTATAATCTCAGACCAGTGATAATAAGGCCCCCCTTTAGAAACTAATGGGAAAGTGGAGTTTAAAGGGGAGATACTATAAAAGTTCAATTGTAAAGAACTCCAGAAAGGAAAAAGGGAGTGCAACAGAAAAAGTCAGTGTGCCTACATAACATTTAGGTAAGAGGTATAAACATCTCCAAACCCCAATGAGATATTTAGCAGAGGTTCATATGGATTTATCAACAAAATACTTATGATTTTTTCATCCTTTAAAAATACAATGGGACACTTTGCACAATGGTTATACAAAAGTATGCTTTTGATCAACCCAATGTTACAGGACATAGAATGCTAAGTTTTAGAAAGGCAAATTTTGATTATGTTGGGTGAAAAAAAATGCAGTCACTAAAATTACCTTGACAATGGAACCAATTACCAGTAGGTTCACTAGAAGTGTGCCAGCAAAAGTGAACGAGTCTTCAGCCACTAGATGAAATTAGCTGCCACTTTCTAGTGACTGAAGTTTGTTGGATTATATACCACTGTCATTACATTAGCAATTGTTTGATGTCCTGTGTGGTCCTCTCTGATTCTATTATTCTAGAACAGGGTTGTCAAACTTGATTTCATTGATGGCCACATCAGGGTTGTGTTTGTCCTTGGGGAGGCAGAGTGCTCGTAGGCAGGGTGGGCATGCACAGCTTGATGTCGGGGGCGCCTATGGTGGCCCGAGCACTCTGTCAGTGAAAATGGGCTCCCAGGCTCCATTTTCTGATGTGACAGCCTCCTGCAACCCTCTGCCAGCAAAAACGGAGCTTGGAGGTTTATGTGTGGCTCTCCCAAGCTCTGTTTGCACTGGAAGAGGCACCATGGGCCAGTCCTTCGCTGTTTCCAGGGCCGCCCCACAGGCCAAATCCAATCACCCTGTGGGCTGGAGCTTGGGAGCCTTGAGTTTGACACCCCTGTTCTAGAACAAGTATGGTAGAATGCCCAAGGACTTAAATTGGATCTTGGGACTGAGATACTAGAAGCTCACTGTTTGGATGAGTTTTCTCCAGCTTCACATTTTCTTTCAACTCTTAGTGGTTTCAGTCTTTGTGATTTCACTCAATTAATCAATGAAAATTAAAATGAATCAATTAAAACCATCCCTGTGGTATTCAACCATATATTTAACCATCTATACATGTTTCAACCCTAAAGGTCAGTGAAACTTGCTTCTGAAAAGGTGTTATTAAAATTATTTCCCCATCCCACTTTAGTTACACTGATGACTCAATACCTGCTTAAATATGGTCCATGAAAAATTTGGTAGGTAAGAGTAGGTTCTTTATTGGAAAGCATTTGTCATTTTTTAATTACATCTTTTGCCCTGTACAGCACTATTGCAGGCAATTACTGACAGCAGAAATGTAAATCTGGAATTCATTTTGGATTAAATTCTGCCATGATTCTCCGTTATTATCCCTCACAACAAAAATATTACAAGATTAATGGGTCTTTTTAATATGTAAATTGTAAAATATAACACTAAATTAGCCTTCAGAGAAATGACATTTGAAAACAAATACATAATAACAATGCGAACTATTTGAAAATGCCCCAGTTTCTCATCTCATTTACATTTATTCAGTATCATGCTATCAGGAGTACTGAAATTAATAACTGTTTTCTTCAAGAAAAGCACATAAGATTTTCCATGTTTTCCTATAGAAAGTAGATGTACAGTATTAAGAGATGCAGTTGGTTGACAGAAAATTTAAAAGATAGACTGAGGAAAATATATCTGCTATTCAGTTGAATTGGAAGTATTGTTTTATTTATTTATTCATTTATTAGATTTATGTGCTGTTCGTCTAATCTAGAGGTGACTCTGGGAAGCTAACAAACATTAAAACCAGTAGACATTAAAATAATAAAATAATACATATTAACTATAATAATAAGTACAGCTAAAAGATGGGGAGAAGGGAAGCATGAAGTACCCAGGGAGAGGTGGGGTCTTTCCTTTTGTACCACGACAAGAAAAACCTTCTTCTGGACCCTACCCAGTCAAAATTCCTTGATCAATGGGGTTTACAATCTGTCCCTTCTGCTGGCATGGGTGGGACAGGCCAATTCCATTGGGGTGAGGCGATTCTTCAGATAACTTGGAGTTATGCCATGAAGGGCTTTAAAGGTCATAACCAACACACTGAATTGTACCCAGAAAGCAAACTTGCAGGCAGTACAGCTTGTGGAACAGTGGTGCAACATGGGACACCCCAAGAACTGCCCGAGGAGAACCTATACCATCTCAGACAAGTGACTGTCTAGTCTCTTCTTAAAAACCTCCAGTGATGGAGCACCTACGATTTCTGAAGGCAAGCTGTTCCACTGGTTAATTGTCCTCACCATTAAGAAGTTTCCCCTTAATTCCAGGTTGCTTCTCTCTTTGATTAGTTTTCAACCATTATTTCTTGTCCTGCCCAAAAGTGCTTTGGAGAATAATTTGACCTCTCTTCTTTATGGCAACCCCTCAAATACTGGAATACTACTATCAAATCACCCCTAATTCTTTTTTGTCGGGCTCTGGGAATTTACTTACGTCTGGCACTCACTCGGAGCCCGACACATCGCTGGGGCTGCGGGACTGATGGATGTGTGGGCGACTGTCGTTTATGCTGAATTGTTGAGACAGCCAGACAGCTGAGAGGCACATGGACACTAATTAGTCATCAGGCTTATTTCGTGTGTTGATGTAAACCATGATGTGGGGCTTTGGGGATATCAGTTGGTGAGAGTTTATGACCCTGATTCAGATAGATGGAGGGGGGGAATGGGAGGTAGGTAAGGATACAGAAGGGATAGATAACACGGGGAGAGAAAGGAATGTAAATAAAGATTAGGTGATGACAAATAGGCAGGGAAGGAGGTGTGGGAATATATAATACAGCAGCAGATGTCAGGTTGTTATCTGGGAGGGACTAGAGCACAGCATAAAAGGCACTGAGAGGCAGACTCAGTGCTGACTTTAATCGGGAAATACCGTTTTTGCTTATTAGGACTGGAACTGCTTCATCATACCAATTGTGAGTAGACTGATTTATTAGTGAGATGCTCTAGTACCCAGTTGGAGCTGAAACTTTTCTTTAGATTAGCCAGAGCCAAAATCTGCAGCCGTTCTTCATATGTTTTAGTCTCCAGGCCTTTGATCATCTTAGTTGCTTTTCTCTGAACTTTTTCCAAAAAGTCTCAGCATCTTTTTTGTAGTTTGGTGATTAAAATTGGTTGCAGTATTACAGATGTAGTCTTACTAGGGTTTTGTAAAGCGGCACTAATACTTTACGTGATCTCGATTCTATGCTTCTGTTTATACAATTTAGGATTGTATTTCCTTTTTTTTTTTTTTTTTTGGATACTGCTGCACATTGCTAGCTCATATTCAAATGATCGAACACTAGGACTCCAAGGTCCCTTTCACAGTTACTGTTTTTAAGCCAGGTCTTACCCAATCTGTATTTATACCTTTGATAGGCCCACATAGAGCACATTGTAAGAGTTGAGTTGTGAGATGACCTTGAATGCTCGCTGCAGGGACTTCCAATCCAAGAAAGGTTGCACCTGGCATACAACCTGGAATTGTGCAAAGGTTCTTCTAGCATGACTGCCACCTGCTCTTTGAGCAGGAGTCGTGAGTCCAGAAGGACCTCGATGTTGTACTCTGGGTTTCTCTAGGGTAGGCAACCCCTCAAGAACTAAATATGTTAAAGTCCTAAGATCTCAAAGCTCCATGCACCCAATGTCAATGTCGGAGAGTCGGAGTTGCCACTAACTGCCATAACTCCCCTCGGAAGGGGGCGGTTGGATGTTGGGTACTGGGTGCTGTAATGAAGTCATGCAAGTGGAGGGTCAGGAAGAGAGTGACATGAGAGGCCATAAATCCAGGATTGATGGAGCCTGCAGCGAGCCGGCAAGGGGTGTTTGCTGGAGCAGGCCGGCAGAGAGAGACAGCTGCAGCGGGATCAAGAGGCCATGAATCCAGGTTTGCTGGAGCCTGCAGAGAACCGGTGAACAGTGCTTGCTGGAGCAGGCTGGAAGCAGGTGTGGGTGGGTGCATGCCATGCCCTCATAGCCAACTAATTGGTGGAAGCTAGTAATGCTGGCTAGAAACATTTTTTGCTTTTGTATTCACTACATGCCAAGCCAAATCCTGTAAATATTTCTCTTGTACCGCTCAGCATGATCTCTTCCTTTGCTGGCCAAATTCAGAATGGTGACACCCAAAACCATTCAGTCTTTCCAGGTTTCAATCAAAGAATGTCCAGACCACCCACAGCTTCCAGGCACTGCAAGATGTCAGCAATAGCATCACTTGGGTCATAGAGTTGTTCTTAACTTCATACTACTCTGCAGGACAGAACGTCTATATCAGTGGTGGTTAACCTTTTTGGGCTCCTGTGCCAAAAATTGTACGCGCGCTTGCACACTCGCACTCGTGTGCTAGCACCCAGAAGGCAATGCACACACACCCACGCCCCCCTATGCATGCACGCGTAATCCCGACCCACCCACCCCCACCACCCCCTCACCTGCACTGCACCTCACAGCTGATTTTGGCCTCCCAAAGGCTTGAGGAAGGCTTCTGCACGCTTTGCAGGCTGAAAACTAGCCCTGTTTTGTCACGTCCGGTATTTTTGGAAAAACAGGAAGTGATGAAACGGGGCTAGTTTTCGGCCTGCAAAGCCTGCAGAAGCCTTCCTCAAGCCTTTGGGAGGCCGAAAAAGGCCTCAAGCCTGCTGAAATCAGCTGTGAGGTGCATACATGCCCAGTGAGGTAAGTTTGCCTGCAGTTTGCATACCAGCAAAATGCCACCTGTGGAACGCGTGCCATAGGTTTGCCATCACGGGTCTATATTAATCTGAAGAGAAACAAATTTGAACTAATTTTAAATCTTTCCCGCAAGCTGTCTATGCACTGTATATTTGACTGATCACTTAGTGTATTTATGATATCCAAGAAATTTCATCAGCTGAGCCGAAAGGAACCATTCTGAAAAATCACTTAGCTCAATTCAGATTGCACTAGTAATGTTGTAAGCTTTATGCTGATGCTATTAAGATGTTATACTAAGCAATTGGTCTTGGTTATCCTGAGGTAAGGAACATATTTAAGCCAAAGACCCATTTTTTTCCATGAGCAAGAGTTATAATACTAAATAACACCAGGCAAAATGAAACCATGGTTTAATTTGTGTAAAATGAACTAATGAGTTTGTGATTGGAAAATAATTTCCAGGCAGAAACCGCTCCAGTTAAGCTTTGGAGCTTACTGAAGTAGTAGACCACGGCATTGTACATTGTACAATTATTCAGAAATATTTAGATCAAGGATTCAATATTATGAATAGTAGGAGCAAAGGGCTATGAAATTACAGGTCGTCCTTGACTTATGACTACAATTGAGCCTGAAATTTCTGTTGCTAAATGAGACATTTGTTAAGTGAATTTTGCCCCATTTTACAACCTTTCTTTGCACATTTGTTAAGTGAATCATGGCAGTTGTGAAGTTAGTAACATGGTTGTTAAGTAAATATGGCTTCCCCATTGACTTTGCTCATCAGAACGTTACAAAAGGTGGTCACATGACCCCAGGACACTGCAACCGTCATAAATATGAACCAGTTGTCAAGCATCCAAATATTGTTCACGTGACCATGACGATGCGGCAATGGTCTTAAGTGTGAAAAACGGTCATAAGTCACTTTTTTCAGTACTTCTCAGTCACTAAATGAACTGTTGTAATTTGAGGACTACCTATATTTTGGACTGAGGAAACCTAAATAGATTTATGTTTTGAAGTAGTAATTATTTTTTCAAATTTATTTACAAACTAAATCAATAAATCTTCCTTCTTTTAGTAGTGTACTTTACCATAGGTTTATTACATACTGCTATAGTTACAAAATCTCTATTGTCCCTGAGGAAGAGAAAGTGTTTGGAATGGACAGATAGTTGCAGTCAGGCAAAAGAAGGCCAGTTTTGAATCAGTCAGAGCTTTGGTCCATGGTTTGAGTGGTACAGTAGCACCATGGACAGTGCTATGCTTGTCAGGTTGCTGAGTCCTCACACCCTAAATGGTCCATGAAAATGACTGATGTGCAAACCTTTATGTCTGATTCCATGCATATTCTGGGGGAGGAGGAGAGTATCTGGGGCTGATTAGGTTGCAGAACATGAGAAGCAACTGGAAACAGAAAAGGATGAGGGGTCTGATCCAGGGCCTCCTTCTAATCCAAAGACATCTGGGGCTGAGTGAAGGTCAGAAGGAAAGAGGTTTCTTTCTGATTCTTTCTGAGGCAAGGATTCAGTGATATTTTGCATCTGATTGTAATTCTATTTTAGAACTACCACTTGCAAGCAGTCCTTCATTAGGAACAACTGGATCATTTACCAGAAACTCTGGATGTTGTGTCCTCAACTCCTGCTTGTCGAAACTGTGTTCTTTTAGACCCAGACCAGCTAATGACCTACCAATGACACTATGATCCCTGGACTGGGCCCTGATAATGCTTTGCCTGCTGATTGGAACTCCGCTTACTAGGAACTTCCCAATAAGTTGGGACTGGAACTTCCACTACCTGTAATTATTCAAACAGACTTAAAGACTATAAAGCTGTACTCCAATAGAGAATTGTTTCACTTTTGTTTGGAAGAGCTGTATGCGTGACAAACCAGCAGAGTCAAATTAGGCATTTTCCAACGTTTTGAAAAGCCAAGCCCAAAGGGTTCACCACCACTGGTGTGGACTCCAGATGAGGAGTTCAGATGAGGACTTTCCTATTTTTTTTTAGAATTACATTTTTCAATGTTTAGAATTCTCCTGTCTGAAGGTTTCGCTTTTGGAAAGGACAAAACGAAACCTTCTTCCCGCTTTCCACAGGACAAAACAAAACCTTCAGACAGGAGAATTCTGAAAACAGAGAGATGTAATTCTAAAAAAATTAGTGAACTCCTCATCTGAAAGCCATCTGGGCTTACCAAGTAGACTGGGAAATGGCTTGAGGAAGCTCCTTCTTTTTGGAATAGCTGTTGTTTTCGGATTGGGGATAATTCTGTTGAAAATCTATTCCCGGACATTTCATTTTTCTCAGGTTTATGTCAATCATAGGTGGATTTGATTTGGCTCTGTATTTGAGAGGGTCTGATCTCTTTTTGTAAAGACACTGCTAATGTATACCTAAATCCCCTGAGATAGCTAATTAAATAAAAAGAACGCTAAGGAGAGACAAAACGTGGTAATTTGAGTGGTAATGCTATTCTTAAAACTTCATTAACTCACCATATTTCCTAATATGTTTACTTCTATGTCTCCAATTATGCTTTCATTAGCAAACTAAATAATGTGTTACTTAAGATTTAATTTTCAGTTTTGTAAAGCTGTTGTGTTATCCCACAAAAAACCATGTGTTCACAGTGTGTACCCTGGATTATTCAAATGAGTATTCATGCAAGTTAACATAGTGGATATTACCCCTGAAGACAGTTGCTAATCTATTTTTTTAAAAAAGTTCAATATTTTGTGTTAGTGGCAAAAACTGCAGCAAAAAAGAACAATTGAAACTGAAAACAAACTGGCAGGATTTTTTTTCACAAGACTTAACAAAACAAAATATCCAGTGTTACTTCCATTTTCCCACATTTCAATTGGGAGGGAATTGTTTATTCCATCTCTAGATTTGTGGTAATAAGTCAGTTAACAGAATAACAGAGTTGGAAGGGACTCTGGAGGTCTTCTAGTCCAACTCCCTGGTCAGGTAGGAAACCCTTATAAAGAACTAAAGAACTATAAACCCTATAGTCCTTGGCAGTGATGGGAATCAAAAAATTTTTTTACTACAGGTTCTGTGGGTGTGGCAGGGGAAGGATACTGTAAAATCTCCATTCCCACCCCACTCCAGGGGAAGGTTACTGCAAAATCCCATTCCCTCCCCACCCCACTAACCTGCTTTCCAGCTCCGTTCTCCTGTGCAGGGCAACAAAAGAAGACACAGCCAATCAGCTGGGACTTGGGAGGTAGAGAATAGATGGGGGCGGGGCCAGTCAGAGGTGGTATTTGCCGGTTCTCCGAACTACTCAAAATTTCCACTACTGGTTCTCCAGAACTGGTCAGAACCTGCTGAATACCACCTCTGGTTCTTGGAGCCTGGCAGAGCAGCAGTAGAGCCTTGGATCCATATTCACTCTACAGCCCTCCCCCATTTGGGGTACTATCATGGGCAGGTGAATTCCTGTAGTACAGGGGTCTTCAAACCTGACAGCTTTAAGATTTGTGGACTTCAACTCCCAGAATTTCTACTCCAGTCATGTTAGCTCAGGAATTCTGGGAGCTGAAGTCCACAAGTCTTAAACTTGCCAAGTTTGAAGACCCTTGCTGTAGTATGTTGTGAGACACTTGGATTGAGTCCCCCTCTCCACTACTCTTTCCTTTCCCAGCAGTCTTAGGAACTAATTGATGGTCCCTTAAAGAATTAATATATGTGTTACAGTAATGAACAAGAAAGAAAAACAGAGAAGGTATCTGGGACGGGACATACATCACTTCTGTTAGCCATGACGGTATGCATAGAGCAAAAAAAGCGTAGAGCAAAAAAAAGTTACACAGCTTGCAATGGATAGTAATTTAGAAAATATCTTCCCACTTTATGGTATCAACTGCATTTTACACATACTCCTCCTTTCAAGAACAGAGATCCTACACTAGATATAGTGAGTGAATATTGTATTGAATGTATGCAGCTATTCTGACTGCTGATTAGTTTCTGAATCCAAATTTGAAATATAGCAAAGGCTAGATATAATTTGGACACTTGCATGGAATAGGGGCTGAATAAAGTGGCATGAATGGTTCCTTTCAACTCAGTGGCTCTGTTGCTTAATGATTCTACAATACTCTTTTTCTCTGTTTATTTTATTATGTGTTGTGATAATGGATTTTATTAAAACACAGCTTATTTATATTTTTTGTCTTAGAAAAGAAACTCTCTGACTCAGATCCATAAGGCACAAGTAGTCTTTCTTCCTTTGTTTTTTTCCTGGAGGGTGTCTTTATCTTTGGAAACAAATGAACAGCAATATCCGCTTTGCCAAGAGTTGTATCTGGAAATTCTTGATGATATTACATTTGTACCAACCAGGGCTTGGTACCAAAGTAGACATCACTAATGTGCCAAGCCCATATTTGTGTACTGTGAAATTTTTATAGCTGCTGACAGTCTATAGGGTTGACTGAAGATACATGCCCATAGGAAATGTAATTGCCTTGTGTACAAGAACAGTGTGTATGAGTGAATAAACCTTAGCCAACTTGGTAAGTCTATTTCTGGCATAATGCTAAATTGTACTCGCTGCACCCCACCTGCATTAGCAAATTGTGGAATCTCAGTGGGAACACTTAGAACTGGCTCTCTTCTAAAGAACACACAAAGATATTTAATTGGCACTCCAGTGAACTATAAAGAAATGTACGGGTGGACATCTAGGGAATGGAAATTGAGTAGCAAATTGGCTGCTAAAAATGTGGTGACATGGACTATGCAATTATCATTCACATTGGAAGCAGAGATAGGAGAAATCCTTCAAGGTTGATTTGGATTTGGTGAAAGAAGTTATTTCTCTCTCAATTTCTATTTGTCCTTATTATTTTTCCTGGTTAGCTGATATGTTTTCTTTCTCTCAAGTGCTCACCCTTTCCTCTTTTCTCCTAGACCAATGTTTTTCAAGTGTGATTATTTTCAGGTATGTGGTATTCAACTCCCAGAATTGCATTGTTGGCTGAGGAATTCTTAGGAGTTGTAGTTCACATATTTTAAAGTTGCCAAGTTTGAAAAATACTGCCCTGGACTATGAGACCAACTAGCCCTATAGTATTTGTAATTTTTGACAGTAGCTTTTCCAGAATTTCAAATTACATTTATGTTTCTCTTTCTAGTTAGGAATGTCAGAAGTGAAAATATGATCTTCTTCCATTGAACTACAGTCTATATGATAGCCAGATTTTTTTCAGGTTCATAAATAGATTCATTCAAAGTAGTCTAAGTAGTCTAAGTGGTGAAGACCTCTCACTCAGAAGGTTGAGAGTTCAATCCTGCTTATTGGTAGATATTTCTCTCTCAGTTTTTTATCTCTCAAAGGAAAAAATATCTGCTGCTAAGTACATGTAAGCATCACAAATGGCATTCAGCCAGTAAATGCTCAGCTGCATTCAGTTGCCTAGACTCTACCATGATTTAAGGGATTACTGGATCATTAAAAGAAAAAGAGAGACAATCATATGTGTAATATTTTAATGATTAACGAGTTATTTATGAATATTGCCTCCCTTTGCCTTTTTAAAAGTCACTTGGTCAAGATTGTGTATGTCTACCTTATTGGTAGTAAACCACATTGAATTAAATGAGATTTACTCTCAGCTGAGCATGCATTATACTGCAGTTTAAGCTGTGTGTGTTTTGGGCACCAGGACAATTAGATTCCTCAATGTGAAGAGGAATTGATTGAAAAGGAAGATTGAGAAATAAGTTTGTAAAAGAAAACGATGTACAGAAAAATATGAATAAAATATAAAGAGGCACTCTTATTTAGATTATACTAAAGAAAAGTAATGAAGAATCATACTGCTTTCCTTACTTTTAACTGAATAATAGTAAGGTTTATATTTCCAAGCTAATTCTAAGGACTGTCCTAAAATGGACAAAAAGACAGTCATTTAAGATTCAGAAGGTATATTGTATTATAATGGGGCCTACCTAGCAAGGTCTACCTAACATGATCACAATTCAGGTACTTGGCAACTGGCTCACAGTTATGATGTTGCAGCATACTGTGGTCACGTGATTGCCACTTGTAACTTTCACTGAAGGTGCTGACAAGCACAGTCAATGGGGAAGCCAGCAGGAAGTCACACACGGTTATCACATGACCGCATGATGCTGTAATCACATGGGATTAGCCTAACAATGGTAACTGGGACTGCCAGAACTGCTGTCATAAGAACCGTGGTCACATGATATCACACCTAATGACCATGTCATGTTCCAAATCCCAAATATTGTTGATAACTGAGGGCTACCTGCAATAGGTATAGTTTAGGACAATCTGATCCCAGAAACTAACACGATGCGGTTAAATGTTTTTCAAAACAATACTTTACTGCTGTGTTTCTCAACCTTGGCAACTTTTAAGTGGTGGATTTCAACTCTCAGAATTTCTCAGCCAGAATTCCTGTGACAGTTTGAAAAAAAAAAAAAAAAAGTCAGGACTGAATGAACAGAATGAATTCACAAAATTGACCATACTGTAAAATTGACATTAATACATGTCCCTACTTGGAGGTATTTCTTCTAACAGTTTTGGTGAATGTTAGAATTTTCCTGATAGATAATTCTATATAATCCAATTCCTGATAGGATTTTCATACAGGGTACTCATTTCACCAAACCTAGTATCTGTATTCTGTCCTTTGCTTATTTGGCAAAGTTCAAAGTGCTTATTTAAATGTGTTTTTTTTTTAAGTAAGTCCTACATGACACAAAAACCACTTTGTTATTAAATTCATTGCAATAAATTAGATCTGCTGGCTATTATTTAATTATTACGTGTGTCTGCCAAACAGTAAGGTCATCTGATCTCACTTCTTTTTCAACCATTTTAAGTTATCATAGTAGCATAGTAACTCAGGTTTGTCATTCCGGAAAGGAGCTCATGGGATTTTTTGTTTGCATGGCTTGGAATTTTCATAAATTGGAAACTGAATTTATTTTTGCATACAGTTCCATTGAGAACTCTCATTACTGAAGACATTATTTGGATTTTTAAACCATAAAACTCAAGGGTACAAATAAATTGGATACAACATGAAAATGCCTGGATGAATAAAATCATTATTTGTATTTTTGAATTTAAGGATTCCAAGAAATTATATCATTAATAAGAAAGGAAATATTTCTGTTTAAAAGAAATATGCCATGAATCATTCATAGTTTAATATACTTCATAGTATTTTATAGTATGAAGGAAATGCAATCAGAATCAATGATCTAGAATTAGTCCATAAAACAAATTCAAAATATTGTCCATAATACTTAAAGTTCCTGAATTATATGGTAGCCAGTATTTTGAATAAGAAGATATTATTTTTTATAAAGGCACATATTCATTTGTGATTTGTAAAAAAACTAGCTGGTGAGTGGGAGGAAAATTCCAGTGTTGCAAAAATGGAACCTCCCTCTCTCATCCAAAGGCCCAGATGTCAGGACCTGGAGGTAGATCAGGGTTTTCCAACCTTGGAAACTATAAGAGCGGCTTGGATAATTGTGGGAGTTGAAGTCCTCAAGTTTTAAAATTGCCATAGTTGGACATCCTGAGGTAGGTGATTTTAATCATAGAGTTTCTTTCCTTCATAAGCCCCTTTTCTCAGCCCTGCCAATGTCAGCAAGATCACTCCTTTGCAACTGAAATCTATTTATTTACGTCTGCTTCTATTATCATTTGAAGTTTTACAATTTTATTTTAACCTTTGTGTTGTTATTTGTTTGGTTCCCATTTGCTTTGTATGTTTTTTTACAGGTAAGTTGCTTGGCATTTTTGGTTTGGGGCAAGATTGTTGGATAGTTCTGTTTTGGAAAATCAGAAATCAGGAGAGTAGTGTTATCTTAGTCCTACCTGATAACTTGCTTTAAGAATAATACTTGTTTTACTGTATAAGAATGCCAAGGGCTGCATTTGCAGATATGATGGTCCGCTGGACTATAAAGCAGAAAAATGAGACATTTATACAATGGAAAATATTGTTATGTATATTTCAACATATCAAATAGAGGAAGTGATAAGTTTTAACTTTCTTCAAAAATAAAAAAGCCATAGATACGTTATCTTTCTGCTGAAAATGTCTGCTTGTTATTTTACTCTTTCACAAATTAATCTCACTTCTTTCCTCTGGTGCCACGAAACCTGACAAGCTAGAAAATAAAATTCAGGCTGAGCTGCCAGGGTCTGACTATGTCTAAGACAAAGCAATTTATCCTCCCCTCCTCCCCGTTATTCCGTATCAGAAGCAAAGTTAATGAAAAGAATGCTGAGGCTTCTCACAAAACTAGACATCTGATCTACCAAGAGAAGCCATTGGTGGGCAAGTCCAACTGTGCTGTCTAATCAAGAAGATGGAATATAAGACAACAATTAAAAACAGAATGGGGGGGGCAGTGCTGTGTAGCGCATTGCTAAAGTGGAAATGCTGCTTTGTTTTGTAAGACTGATTTTGGAGCAGCATCTAACCTTTTCACTGAAGGGAAAACAGTCCTTTGAATCTGAAGTTTCAGGTCTTTTTTTTTTTTTTCCTTAGACCAATAAATAAACAAAAAAATTCATGGCTTATGGTATTTTTTTTTTAATGTAGAAGTCAATCAAACAAATTGCTTTGGTTTTCTTTTTCCTGTATTTTCAGAGGAAGATGTTTTGATTAAGGCTACTCTTCCCAGCATCCTAGCTGATTTGCATTTACTCCCCAATCGTACACTTGTCAGATCATTTATGTTTGGTCCTTAGTATTACACAGTATTACCAAAACAATCTATTTCAAACTAAGTTTTGAAGGAGAAAGTTGGGAACTCTATAGAAGAACTCTCTATTATTACAACAATGATCTTAATACAGCACAGGCAAGATGGTTAAGATGAAATCTGAGCTGATTTCTACCTGATGCCAGTAGCATTGACTAGATAATTCATGTAGTCTCTTGTACTCATGTAGTCTCTTGTACCTAAATATAGTGTAACCTTGGATGGTTGGTTGGTTGGATGGTTGGAAGGAAGGCAGGAAGGAAGGTAGGTTGGAAGGTTGGTTGGTTGTAAAAATGGTGTTTGTTTTGCATTCCAAAAAGCCACATAAATACAGCATGCACACTGTATATTATTGTATATTCCTCCTTGGGCATACATTTTCTAATATCTTAAATCTAGTGGTTTAAACAGTGTTTGAAAAATGAGTTTCTAAGAAGTACTTCAACCTCTTTTAAATACATTGTTTTGGTTTCTCAATAATAAAACCTCTATCTCCATAATACATTTATAAGGAACTATCACGTCCTCTTTTAATTTTTTTAAATCTTATTTTGTTAGTGTGTTTTTGCTTTGCTGTTCACAAATACAGAAAACTGCTAATTAAAGTTAATGACCTGAAAAGTAAAATAATCCATTTATACAATGAATTGATCCCTCTTCTGAATATGCCAAACATTTTCTCTCACAAATTACTGTCAAACAAAAAACACCACAATGTAGTACATCGTACATACACTGTCCTTTATCCAGCACAAACATCAACAAATTAGTATGTGTTTATATGAAAGGAAAGATTTGAGAAGGTTATAATGAAGGACAGAGACCCAAATATATCATTTGTTAATTTATTTATAAAATTGACTGTGTCTGTTGCAACTTGGGTGACATACTCTTTGCAAATAGAAAAGAACAGGTATTTTTGGTGGGGGGGACCTCACAAACTCTAGAAAATGCCAAATAAGATATAAGGGGGGCATAAACCCTTCACTACCTGAATGAAAGCCAGATTTCAAGAGCTCTTTGCAACAAGGTCAGAATGGGGTCCAAACCAGTGGTGGGATTCAAATGTTTTTACTACCGGTTCTGTGGGCGTGGCTTGGTGGGCGTGGCAGGGGAAGGATACTGTAAACTCTCCAGTCAGAGGTGGTATTTGTCTATTCTCTGAACTATTCAAAATTTCTGTTACCAGTTCTCTAGAACTGGTCAGAACCTGCTGAATACCACCTCTGGTCCAAACCCTTGGGAAGATATTCTAGAAGTAAGGTGAGAAGGCCCACTTTCTAGATTCCATCAGGAGATACTTTTAATGGAACCTGGAGCATGTCAATTAGGCCTGATCATATAAGATGGTTAGAAATAAGAGAAGACAAGGGGAAGAAATAATTGATAAATAAGGGATTAAAAACTCATCCAAAGGGTAATCTTTAGAAGCAATCCAACTTTTCATTAGATAAATCTGCAGCCATTTGAATCTCTACCCATTCACTTGCTCTTAACAGCTCTTCTGTTTTTCTGAATGAATGCAGGATGACACAACACTACTATACTCCAATTCCACATTCTAATTGTTACTACAGTTCAAATAGACTTACCTAGCTCTCAACAATCATGAAAATTTCTGTTCTAGAATGAATTGTTCTAATGTTCTTTGGGTTTCCATTTTTTTAAGAAGACATATCTGAAGGAAGAAGGCGGAGCCTCCTCGCTGACAGACCGTAGATCACATATCTCTGTGGCTATGGTCTGTGCTCTTTCGTTGGAGAGCCCCGATCATTACGATTAGGGGCTGAAGCTGCCTTGGAGGGGCGGTGGAGTAAGGGCCAGGTTGAGGGGAATCGCATCTCCCCTCCTGGGCTTGGTCTTTTCCCCCCCAAAGACGACTGCAGCAGTGGTTTAAAATGGCCACCCCGAAGAGGAGGACTCAGCTGGATTAAAATTTGTGCAGGAGGGAAGAAAGAGGTGGATAACATCTGAACCAGGACAATTGGGCGATGCAACTAAACAAAAGTACCCCTGGATTAAGGTAACATGGAATTTTTAAGAAAAGAAAAGTGAGCGGTGAAATTACAAAGGGACAGGAAAAAAAATAAGAAAATATTTCTGACAGCTAAGCGGGGCTTCGAACCGGGAAAGGAAGAAGCCGGAACTAAAAATTTAACTAAATTGGACTAAAATATTTTGGCAATAAACAGGCATAAAATAAAGCTGACTTTATTATTATTATTTTTTGACAATCTTAAGTTTACAAATTGGAGACTGGACTGTGTTGGAATATTGAAGTTCGAAAAACCCTAAATAAAAAAATAGGGGGAAAAGGTGAAGACTTTGTATAATGGAGAGTGCCACCTTTTGACAAAAACTTGAGCTCAAACAAGGGAAAGCATCCTGTTTCTGAATGAACTTGTGTGGATATAATATTAAAGAAATATTGAAACAAAGTAAGAATCTTAGAAAGTGAAAGCAGAACTAGAATAAAGAAAAAAGCAAGGAAAGACTGACTGTGGGATTGATTCATGTTTTTGGTATAGACCCTGGGCCGGAACAATTGAGAACTTTAGAAAAATGAAAGAAAGAAGGAAAGTAAAATTGTTTTTTGTGTGGACTTTAACGATCATAAAATACAAGAGAGTGTAATGATGATATCTCTTCAGGAATTAAAAATGGAACTTAAAAATATGAGAGAATTACTACAGGAAAGAGGCGAATCACTTTGTTCTGTGTTAGAAAAAATGGAAATGGAGATTGAAGAACAAGAAGAAAGAGCTTCAGAGGAGGAGGAGTTGACTCAAGGAAAAGACATCTTAAATAGACAATTAACACAAAGAACACTACAAAGAAGTGGGGAAAGAAGGAAGGTTAAAAAGTTGAGACTTAAGAAGGCAATCAAAAGGGGGAATACCTGTGAAGTTGGGAAAGACAGAAAGACCCAGCAGAAAAGGGGAAAGGAAGATATTAAGAAAGAGAGGGATATAAACTGGAATGAGAAAAGATATGGGAAAAAGAGGGGGAGGAGAAGCAGTAAGAAACATGCGCACGAAATAAAGAAATACAGAAATAGTAAAATGTTGAAAAGAAATTGTTTTTTTCAGAGATAATGGTTGATGAATTAAAAGGGGGATTCTGCAGGGTGACAAGGGGTAATAAGAATATTTCTGCAATTAAAAATATTTAGAAAATAGGGTAATATAGATATTGATAACTCTTATTAAAAATCAAGAGGGGAAAATATGCTGCGGAATCCAAATGAAAAGATGTAATGATTATTGTTGTAACTTCTTAAAAATAATGGTTTATTGGGAATCAAGATGAGGGAATAAAGGTATATTTTAATCATTAAGGTGTCACACTCAAAGCAGTAAAAGGGGGGAAACCTATATTTGTTTTTTTTCTTTAGTGTTAAAACTTGTATTAATTTAGAATTTATAAAAAGAATGTGTAATGGAAAGGGAATATGACAGACTAAAGAACCAACTAAATTAATAAGTCAATATAGACTATTAAAAGCAAGGAGAGACATTGGCAACCTATTATTATTATTATTATTATTATTATTATTATTATTATTATTATTATTATTATTATTATTATTATTATTATGCAAACACATATTGTTTATCTTTATTTTTAAAATAAATATTAAAGGATTTTATTTGAAATAATTGAAATGAAACAAAAAGATGTTTCGATT
Organism: Notechis scutatus; assembly: GCF_049901735.1. NCBI lineage: Eukaryota > Metazoa > Chordata > Lepidosauria > Squamata > Elapidae > Notechis > Notechis scutatus. Next base: position 80,655,239 of record NC_142009.1, read on the forward strand.
GAGATTAATGAAAGAGGCTAGAATTAATGTGTTTGTTCCTCTCCTTACTGAAAATTTGGAATGGAAAAGGTAATAATAGAATTAAGTATGCATATAATTGCTGTCATATTTGTATGTAAAGGTGATGACCTGGAAATATGTTGTCCACTAAAAAGAGATTTTTGTTTTTATGTGAAAAACTGAATAAAATTTGTTAACAAAAAAAAAGAAGAGGACATATCTGTTGGATGATTATCTAAACTTCTCTACTGAACGCTTAGAACAAGCTGAATTGTAAATTTTGGATAGTCCTCGAGCTTTCTCATTTTAAATTTAAAATAGCTCTACTCTTGAAGGCCATGCGACTCCAGTGACATTCATGCATCTGGCTGAGAATGCATTGACATGATCATGTTATGATAATGGTTGAATTTTCTCATTTTGTCACATCTGGGGATATTGCAGACCTTTCTTTGTCAAGACCAGTTTAATTTCTTTTTGCCACAGAAGACACAGTGCAGGCTATAACGGTGATTGAGAAGTATGCTTTAGTCAAAATCAGCTCAAGCCCCTGATTGAGACCTTAATTTGCTCACTGTTTTTTTATAAGTAGACTCTTGATTCTTCACTCTTGTCTGAAAAACACTTATAATCCTTTACGGGTTGTGTGAATTGATGAACAGTTCTTCTTTATAATGGAGAATTGGAGGAAATTAAAAGAGAGATTAAATAAAACAAATCTATTATAATCTCTGCAATAAATATAAATAAACATGCAATGAGTGTTTCTTCTTCCTTCCATCCTTCTTCAAAGTAAGAAAAGAAGACACTTTGTGCTTATGAAAGAAAAGCAGTCAAATTACAAAATGTACAGAATTAATTTACAGGATAGGTTAATTTATTATGGAGTGCTTTGCAAATGAAATTTACCACCATAACAGATATCCCAGTAAACCAGTTTCCTTGCTCCACTTGGGCAATCTTTTCAGAATACATCTTACTGTCAAATGTCTGATTCTCAGTCCATATCTTATTACAGTTTATTATATTCAATTGTCCATGTATGATGAATATCACTTTAAATCAGTTTTTGGTCTTTGTCACAGAGGTTCTTCAGTCAAATGCTCTCTCATAGTTCGAAACAATGTCCATAAGTATTATATACCTACAGACGTTAGAAAGCTTTTTAATCACATTTTATGTCAGAGAGGCAAACAATAATAAATATCAAAATAAATTATCCTTTTTTTACAAAGCAGTAAACCAGCACATTATATTGATTAAATTTAATTCCAGTTCCAAAGTTTTCCTACGGAAGGAGTGTGAGAGAGAGGGGGGGAGGGAGGGAGGGAGAGAGAGAGAGAGAGAGAGAGAGAGAGAGAGAGAACATGCACAGAGTATATAGAAAAATGGACCAATGTGGAGTTAGATGTTGTATTTTTCCTGGTAGATTTTCATATTTTGCTCTTAGAAGACATGATTGCTGCACCATAAGGCAATTGATGCACGCTGTAGAGGAAGCTTTCCATGTCTCCCATAATGTATTTTCATTGGAAGGAAAGGGAACTAAGTAATGGGAAATATTGAGTAATAAGCTCTTTGGTTGGCATTAGATGATGTCACTGTATGTGCCTTTACTGCTTCTGTCTCCTTTTTCCACTTCACTGGTAACTACTTGGGTAGACAAACTTATCAGAATTACTCCTAAGTGATGTTCATAAAGATGGCTGGAAAGGGTATTTGCGAAAGCTGCCTCTTCCATGAATTTTTCTTCATGTACAGTTCCTCCAACAATAGCATCCATGTTATGCCTTCGCTATTTTTGTTCATCTTTGTTTTCTTGGATCTGAAGTGGAATAAAAACCATGTTCCCTCTAAGAAAAAATTTCCCATCTTATTCTGCATTATACCAGCCTCTTGTTTTGATTACCATAGTTATTTCTCAGCAGATACTCACCTCTTCTAAGGACTGAGCTCTCTCTCATGTGTTTGCCTTAAAGGAACACTTGACAGCTTTTGGGCAAGTGCATCATTAAATGACTGGTGATGTCCTTTTAAAAGCCACAATCAATCCATTTCAATTTATTTTATCTCTTTGTTTAGGAGAGTGTCCTGTCATGGCTTGATTTGCAAAGAGGCATTCAATCACTGTTGTCTATACACCCCTTTCACTTGATACTGATCCATGACCAAGGATCACAGCTTCCAAATACACAGAGAATACATTTTGTGCCAACAACAACTGACAGATTAGCATAATGTTTTCCAGGAGGTGCAAGGCTAGTCCTGCATATCTATATGTTGTCCCCAACAACCGAAAACATGATAGGTGCCAAGAGTGACAGAAGGAAGGGGAGGCGAGTTCATAAGTGGGAGAGATTTACAACATTGCCAGTCTCTTTCACAGTACAAAGGCATTAGTGAAAGTGACAGGCATAAGTTATGAGCCATTTACTTGGGCTATCGGGAAGGATTTAATCTCACTAGGGTCAGGGATTGACGTATTCACCAGGAATTGGTGGTTCTGTGATAGCCTGTATGAGCAGGCCTGGAGTGCAGAGATAAGAGTTTTAAGTCTAGCTGGAATTAGAAGCTATAGAATTAGCTGGATTGGCTTTCTGCAGCCCATTTGGTTCCTCTATTTTGAAATGCCTCTGAATTGCTAGCAGCTCAAGAATTTTGGTTCTAGGTGCTGTGCACAAGACAAAATGTTGATAATGGCAGTGCTGTTCCTGGTACAGGAAGTGTAATATCAGCTATAAAGATTCAATCTTCTTAATTTTTTTATTTAAAAATATGCATACTTGCCATCAGAAAGCTCATATCCTATTTGAGTATCCCTTGCATGGCTCTTCTTTGTGGCAAGAAAAGGGGAATCATCCAGTCTAGGATTGCTGGTCACTAAATATACAATTAATTTTAAAGATGATGAACTTTAAAAACAGGCTTATTTTCTTTTACTGTATTTTGGATTTATGGAGCTAAGGGGTATATTATATTTTTAAAGAGTTAGATTAGGACTAGGAAGATGGAGGAACAAGTCCGCCCTCAACCTTGGAACCTCACTGGAACTTCACTCCACTCATTCTCTCTCAGCCCAGCTTACCTCATAGATGTGTTATGGGGATAAAATGAAAGAGGGTCAAAAGTCACCCAGAATTTGTTAAAAGAATGGGTGGAGTCGGATTTACAAATAAATCCACATTTCAGTTCAGAAATTAAAACTTTTGTGCCTTATATTGAAATCTACAACTGGTTATACCTTTTTTGTTAAGTTTGGAACAATGGAATGAAAAGTATATGGGGTGAAGTAGACAAGCCTGGTTGAATCCTGCCATATCACAGAAAAAACAGCTTGTATTTTTAAAATGTAAATTATTTTGTGTTGGTTGGGGGGGAGGTGAATTACTATAAAATGATATGGAACTATAAATATACAACATCTAATCACAATGTTACATTGCACATTCAGTGTTTATCATCCTCAGCAACCTTCAAATGCATGGACTTTAACTCATCCTGGCTGGGGAATGCTGGGAATTGAAGTTGTTCTAGAAAGAGAGAGGACTAGCAGCCATTGGGACTGTATAGCAATCTATTATTTTAACATCCTTGTCTAAATGCCCTGAGACTGAAGAAAGCTAATAAAACTATGCATTGGGATTAGAAACTAGAGCTGTGACTCACAGACTTACATTGGGGAGAAATGTATCAAATTTAACAGCTTTTACTACCTATCTCCCGGTGGCACGCTAAATGTCCAAATAGTTAATAAATGTTTGGGAGGATTCATGTTTATATCCATTCCCCTTTCTTTCAAAATTTTCTAACCCTATTTTCAAATTGACCCAATTTGGAATTGGACCTGTGATCTAGCCAAAAGGTAATAACTTTCCCCTAAAAAGGTTTAGTAATCTTTGCAGTTTTTATACATTCTGTTAATAGTGGAATAGAATTGCACTATGTGAAGATAATACTGTGTGATTTGAAATATTTATACTTTTAACATTTCATATTGAGACTAGTAGCATCATTGTGTTGGCCCACACTGCTATGTGTGAAACCAATTGTACACTTTATTTGTTCTGCATCTCCTATATTGAATTGCTTTTAAAAAATTAATGCTTTCTGAATAGGTGGTGATCAGAGGTGGTATTCAGCAGGTAGCGGAAATTTTGAGTAGTTTGGAGGAGCGGCAAATACCACCTCTGACTGGCCCCACCCCCATCTATTCTCTGCCTCCCAAGTCCTAGCTGGTTGGCTGGGTCTTGTTTTGTTGCCCTGCATAAGAGAAAGGAGCTGGAAATCAGGTTAGTGGGGTGGGGAGACAATGGGATTTTGCAGCAACCTTCCACCAGGAGTGGGGAGGAAATGGAGATTTTACAGTATCCTTCACCTGCCACACCCACCAAGCCATGCCCACAGAACCAGTAGTAAAAAAAATTGAATCCCACCACTGGTGGTGATACCCAGAATAAATGTTAAGAATGTCAGTGCCGTTGTTGCACAATCACTGTATAAAAATCTTCAGTATTCATTAATTAATTAAGACAGAAGATTATTCATTATTGTAGTTGCAGTTCTTCACTTCTATATTTTGTAAAGGTGGGTGTGTTTTTATTTTCTTTTAAGGAAAAGAAATGTTAATTCAAAAACTAAAACCAATATAGAATTAAGAAAAGCAAACAACACCAAAAAGAAAAGACTTGTGGTAATATACAGTATATTGTATTTGAGGCAGGTGATAGTACCTACGTTCCTAAGGAAAAAGAAACATTTTAAACAACCTTGTTTATGTTTATATATAGTGTATCAATTGTATAAACAAAGGAAAACATCGCTATATAGTTAAGAAATAGTGAACAGATGCAGGTAATCACTTTGATGTTTGTTCATTTAGAGTTGCTTTATTGATGTGTTCTATATTTTACTCAAGCTGTTTTCTACATCTTTAATTACTACTGATCCAAATATGTATTTTGGTTTTCTACTCTTTTGCGTTAATAGATCTGGTAATTAGCTACATGAGAGGAATCAGCTCTCAGGTTGAATCAGCGTATTTTCTTAGAAAGGGTAGATAGTGAAGCAGTCATGGGACAAAACTTCAAAGATCTTGCTGAGGGCCAGCGGCTGACTTGGTCGGGCATTGCCTCATCAGTAGTACAAGGAGGAAGATGATGAAGAACAGCTGAAGTTGGCGGAGACAGCATGGGTAGGCAGCAAGTGTGGAGTGCCAAATCCAAAGGAGCAGACGTGGGTGGGGAGATAGGTTCAGAGTCTTGAAACTCATTTTCTAGCTGTAAATGCGATCAGATTGCCAGCTGCCTACATTTTGATCAAATGACAATGGGACCACTGCAATGGCTCTAATTTCAAAGATATTCTTAATTATCTATCATTCATTTAGCATCATTGTAACTTTGAATAATCACTGAATGAATGGCTATTAAGCAAGGGGCTACCTGTATTGTTTGATTTGCTTCACCCTAGATTTTTATAATTATATATAAATAGCAAAAGCAATAGCACTTAGGCTTATGTAACGCTTCATAGTGCTTTACAGCAGGGGTCCCCAACCACCGGTCCGCGGACCGGTACCGGGCCGCGGAACAACTCCTACCGGGCCGCTGGCTTGCTGGCGCCACCATCTTTTTTGATGAAAAAGTGCTTCCGGTGAGCTTTTCGGGTAGAAAGCTCACCGGAAGCACGTTTCATCAAAAAAGATGGCGGCGCCAGCGCTCGGTGAGCTTTTCCGGTAGAAAGCTCACCGGAAGCACGTTTTCATCAAAAAAAGATGGTGGCGCCAGCGCTTCCGGTGAGCTTTTCCGGGTAGAAAGCCATTTCTACCGGAAAAGCTCACTGGAAGCGCTAGGCGCCATCTTTTGATGAAAATGCTTCCGTGAGGTCACCGGAAGCACTTTTTCATCAAAAAGATGGCGGCGCCCAGCTGATGCTGGTACCGGGCCGCGGCGCCCAGCTGATGCCGGTACCGGGCCGCGGCGTAGAAAAGGTTGGGGATCACTGCTTTACAGCACTCTCCAAGCGGTTTGCAGAGTCAGCGTATTGTCCCCAACAATCTGGCTTTTCATTTTACCAACTTGGAAGGATGGAAGGTGGAGTCAACCTTTGAGCCAGTCAGGATCAAATTCCTGGCAGTGGGCAGAGTCAGCCTGCAATACTGAATTCTAACCACTGCACCATGAAAAGAAAAGAACTTGCATTGTTAAATGCAGAACCAAACAATAGGCAACGAAAGTGGGAGTTGTTGAAACCAAAAATAGAATTCTATCAAGTATTGATAAAGATGTAGCCATGATATCTGTTTTAATCTTGAAAAAGGAAGTCATAATTATATTTCATCAATTCTTGCTAATCCTTTGTGATAATTACTCCTAAATATCTAAGTATCTGGAAGGATACGAAATGTGGTAACTTCTTGAAGTTGACATAGTACATTTTACTACAAAGTGCTACAGTAAAAAAAAATGCATTTAATTCAAATTGCAATTTAGTTACATGTCTTATTAGGATGTTGAAGAACAAAAACCATCTCCAAGCTAATTTTTTTCTGATGTTCTGTTTCATAAAACATTGAATATTCTTATGCTTCCTAAAATTCAATGCTAGAACTTAAATACTAAAATATAACAAAATAAGGAGTGGGCATTTTAATTTGCTGACCCTCTTTATTTGTTTTTGTGTGTATATTTCTATC